>NC_041025.1:4306552-5006200 GCF_900634625.1 Parambassis ranga
ACACTAGCAATGTCAGGATGCCAGACGAAAAAGAATTCTAATATTTACACATGTCTTCCTGCCATGTGTAGGTTTTTCTGTGCTTGTGGTTAACATACAAAATGTAACTAGTACAGCTAAGCAAAGGTTATTTGCCCCAAAACAAGCTGCAGTTTGTCATGTCCTCGTCACTATGTCTGAGCAGGTCCATGCCTTCAAACACTGTTTTTTTAAAACCACTGACTGTATTTAGGATCTGGGAAGTGGAGTTAAAGTGATTCTAAAATGTAAACATTAAATATAGGTCAAATTGTATAATTTGAAGACGCCACCGGACTGCATCCTGTCTGTCTGATTCTCTCCCTCACCGGTCACTCCCTCGTGTTGTTTTCACACCAAAGAAAAAACACGTCGTCAATAACATTTTTTTTTATTTATTTGAGTGTTCTTAATCCTCACTGTTCTCAGCAAGAGAGTAAGAGCAAGAAGGAGATGAGCTCACATACACAGACAGGCCTTCCTTCAGTGGTCGTTCAAAACTCATTACAATAAGAGCTCCAGAGGTGAACATATCTGTGGTTCACTCCTGGAGTTCTGCATATATAATAAAGAAGAATCGCTTTTGTACTGGTGTGGAGAAATGTGCAATTCATGTGGACCACCGTGACCTAATCAACACAGAGCAGCTGCAGCCCCTCCACAGTTCTCTTTTGCTCTTCTGCACGTTGGCAGCATTTTTCCAGTACAGTACAGAGCAGGTGTGTATTAGAGCTACCTCGTCATCATGCAATAACTCAGAATATTATTGTGTCTGTAAGCTTCTAGTACAGAAAGTATTGCAGTAATCAACTGTGTGTCAAAGGTCTGTCCACAACTGTCTTCATAGTGATTGGCTTGTTAGCTTGTCTAATAATTCTGTTCTAGACTATAGGCCCATTGCTGTTCCAGCTCAATACCAATAGGGTGTGAAATAAACAAATCCAGAAAGGCAGAGCATTTGTTACACTCTAAAGCAGCATCGTGGTGCCGAAGCAGACCTCTATTAGCACAACATCAGCATGGACAAAGGTGGCACAAAGCCGTCTATGTTTTAAGTTGAATGACCAAAGGTGAGCAACTGCAGAATAAAGATGGGGTTGTTAGTTAGCTTTATACAACAACCTGCGTGGGTTATTTCTGTGTAAAACCAAAACCCCACTATTAAACAATAACCACGGATATGAAACGCTGTCATTTCCGCTACTGCGATTACTCTACCCAGTGTAAGTGCCATGCTAGATCAAAAGCTTGTTGTCCTCAGCAATACAGCGCACTTAATCTCAAAAGCAGAAAAAAACATCAGATAAGAAACAAACACGACCAGCAGGAGGAGATGTAACAGGCGTGCACAGTCAGCAGCAGGCCAACTGCAATTCAGCCAGAATCTGAACACCTATTTGAGGTGCAGGCAACAAGTACCAAAATAACATGACTATTGCTGTTCACGTTGACTTGTAAATTAAAATACAGTTATCTTATACTGCACCATATACACGTACTATGAGCCTTGATTATGCTGTTTCCATAGAGGAGCAAAACTTTATATTGCAGTAATAAAATGCCCACAAACTGCTTGGTGGTTAGATGGTTAAACACACCGGGGTACAACAAGATTTAAGTTCACACTGCACATTCACTAGTTACAAACAGCCTACTTCAGCAGTTTATACTAAATCCTTAAACATGAGGCTGATTTATACGTTGAATCGCCCTCTGTAGCGTTGGCTTGACACAAAACTCAAGGCAATGTATTTCTGCTATTTCGGACTTCACGCTCCTGCATCACCTTTTTTAAAAATTTGTTGTTGACTACTGATTACGTAACACATTCTCCATCTCCTACAACAAGGTGGTTCCAAAAACAAAACGTGTTTTCCTCCAAATCTAACTCCAGTGTATATGCTCTGTCTCGCCATTGTTCACTGCAATGCCATAGGCTAAACAATTAACAAGAGACTTTCACGACAAACCATTCAAGGAAAAAAAAGCCAGTCCCTACTGCTCTGGCAGTGAATTGCACCGTGACAAGAAACCGGTGCAGTGGAGCGATGCAGAAGGTCAAAGGGTTCACGATCGGGGGGGCATCTGCAGGGGTTTGAGGCAGAAGTATAATCCAGGTCAACGGTAATCAGCTAGTCCTAGAAGAAATAAAGAGTCAGCAGTCCTACTGTGGCAACACAGTGTCCACATCTGTGCCAATGAGCATTTCCATGACAGTCTATCATTTTCTGCAGTGCTTGTAACTCGGTGAATGACGCTTGTGTTAAGCAACTGACCTTTCATAGCATTTGTAGCCGTGCTAGTGTCACTTCTCTCTTTTGAGTGTATGTATATGTGACATCTTGGGTGTTCGTGTTAGAGCAGAGGAAAGACTGGCAAAGAGATTATTACTTGATAGTAGACATTTCACAAAAAACTGGTAATGCATTTAGAACTAAATGTGGACAGACAGGCCCCCAGAATCTCAAAATCCTGATCAAAACGTCTACATTCAAAACTCTATCTGAATCTGGCAACAGTGAAAGCGTTGCTAGTAGGGCTGGGTAAAAAAATCGATTTAATCGATTTCGGATCGATTCCATTTAAATTTTGCACTATCGATTCATAGGGCATGAGATCGAGTTTTTTTGTGTTGTGTGATTTTCCTCCCTCAGCACTCTGGTGCATGATGACGCAGCTGCGCAGTCGTACGTCGTGTCATTCAGGCACGCAGCCAAAATGGCTAAGGCAGGGAAAACACCGCTCGACAAGCCATCCCAAATGAAATCCGAAGTGTGGAAT
Organism: Parambassis ranga; assembly: GCF_900634625.1. Classification (NCBI taxonomy): domain Eukaryota; kingdom Metazoa; phylum Chordata; class Actinopteri; family Ambassidae; genus Parambassis; species Parambassis ranga. The sequence continues at coordinate 4,309,352 of NC_041025.1, forward strand.
CAAGTTTAAAAGGACAAAGGACGAAGAGCTTGATAAAACCAAGGTAGTTTGCAAGATATGCCAATCAGAGCTCAGTTATTGTAGGATTACTACAAACCTCAGAAACCACCTGACAAGGTACCACACTACGCTAAACTTAGCTTCCGACAGTACACCGCCCGGAGCAAAACAAAAGAAACTGAAGGACCTGCCAGCATTACCGTCAGAGTCTCCGTGGCCCATAAAGACAACAGAGGCCATCGCAACTTTTGTTTGCAGAGATTTACGCCCATACTCGGCAGTGGAAACTGAAGGATTCCGGCAGCTCATTATGGTGCAGCGTAAACATCTGAATGAAACTGTGATCCCCGTGATGTATACATCTGTGAAAGATGTGACACGAATGAAAATACAGTCAGCAAATGTCAATGAGCTCCTTTTCCTCAACAAGGATCTCTGTGTGACAGTTTAAGTTTACTGTCTACGATTGTATTTAATACTTTTTAAAAAAAATTTCATGTAAAAAGTGCAATTTTCTGCAACATTCATGAGCACTTTTTACATTTGCACTTTTTTTAATACAGTAGGATAAGACAGTTTTGTTTACAGTTACATGTGAACTGTCAAATTTACAAAATAAAGACGTGTATTTTGCAACGTATTGTATATTTTCATTATTTAAGAGCAGATTGAATCGATTCAGATTGAATCGAATCGAATCGAATTGAATCGTGATTAATCAATTTAAAACCCTAAGAATCGAAATGGAATCGATCTAGGAAATTGATGGTAATACCCAGCCCTAGTTGCTAGAAATGATCATGATAGCAGGGAAACTTCTGGCTAGATAGCTTTACAGCTGTAAGCTTAGACTAGCACAGGACAGACTTTGAACCAAGGTTCTACTAGACCAATACCACATTTCCACAAAAAAACTCATCAAATATTTAAAATGTAGAGAAGGTATGACCAGAAATGACAAACTGTCCATCAACAGACATTTAACCACAGGTTCACAGAACAAAACAAGCATAACAATGCTTTATAATATGACGACAGAATTTACAAATACTGAACTCTATTGATGCTAAGTTAAGCTAACAGTACTGTTGCCCGTGTTTTCTTTTTCATTTTGCCATTGAAATAAGGTATTTGCATCCCGCTCTATGAGCGATGACGGGACCTGCAGCAGCTTTGCACACGATTGTAGTGGTGTGGGTCTTCTCTCTGGGAGAGAGTTGCCAAGTTGCCAGCACTTGTCTCCATGCTGTGGTCAAAATACCTCCCTGTATTACTTGATGCGCAAACAATCCAAAAGTTATGGTAAAAACTGGCTTTTAACCGAATGAACCAATGTGATGCTAACTTAGAAGAACGCTAAGCCATCCCTGCTATGTTTGGAATGTATGAATGAAACTTCAACAAAGAAAACCGAGTAACTTTTTATTTTATAATTATTAAATATTATATAATATAATTTTGAGGTTAACATCAAATCAACTTGTCAAGTGTATCAGTGGCTGGCTGTTTGTCATCCCCAAACATTACAGTGAGTATCAGCCACACCACAACCATTGTAGATCTCATAACCACATGACGGGCAACTCAGAAAATACAAAGTTACACTGCACTATCAAATCCACTCATTGAGTTATCATCAGTGAATGAACTGCTTTAAAATACCCAAAATATCACATGACCAAGCGATCTTAATTCATACTAAATAGTTAAACAGGACTTTCCAAAGATATTAGTGCAGGCTGCACACAATCACAATGGGTCCCACTAGAGCACAGAGGAGAAGAGGCTGCAGGCCTGTAAACATCAAAGCCTTGTGGGCGAGGAGGGGGGAGGGTCAACTGAGCACCAATGCATTCTTTACAATGTTGAACTTGACCCCTGGGGTAGCCACACACACCATGTGACTGCTGTCAACAGTGTGTGTATAAGCCTGAATGTGCATGCAAAGCAAATGCATGTGCACCTCTACTATCCTCTACACAGCTCAGAATATTGTCTTGGAATATATACACTAAAAAGAGAGATGATTGCATTATATTGTATCAATAACGTACATTACAATAATAATTGTAACATACAAATGCTTGAATCTGTTTTACCAAACATTCAACACACTTCAACATATTAGTATGAGGTCTGTTTAAATTCCAATGGAGCTAATATGTTAACAAAACTGGGAGTGGGCACGTTTCATACTGCTATTTTTTACACTTTTATTGATGTTGCACATATCAATCCAGTCCTAGTTATAACATCATTGCAAGTCATGTTCTACACGTTAGGAGGGCACCACCCTTCACATAACCAAACAGGACTACTTCTAGCAGTGAGACCACAGCTGGCACATACCACCTCTCCTGCTGTGTGCACCACAATATGTGTAAAAAAAAAAACAAAAAAAAACAACAACTCCACGGTTCAGACCTGATTCACCTTAGAGTTCATGTGTAAAAATGCCTTTATCAATCCTAGCATCTTAAAATTTTAGGGGGTTTTCTAAACTAACCGTCAGAATTGTCAACTTACACCACCACAAACGCAGCATGGAGCAAATGTTGCATGCCTGTAGCTCTCTGTGTTCACAGATCTGTCTTGTGGCCCAGTTCCTGCATAAATGCATTAAGCATTAACCCCTGTCGGGCTCCTGCAGTGGAAAAAAAAAACACCTCAATTCTTGCTGTCACACAACAGGGACTTGCTATAAGCACCCATTATAATACGTGATTATTGGTATACCCCCTAGCAGCATTTGACGCCTCAATTTTAAAGATACTTTTGGGGCACATTATTTTGTGGTTAGTACAGAGAGACAGGAAGCAAGAGAGAGGAGAGAAAAGGAGCAAAGGGTGCCAACAAGAATCAAACCACCAGTGTGAAAGGGACTATAGTTTCAGTTTTTGGCACCATGACCCCTTAATTTTAATGATGGCTGAAGATTTGTTGGTTCAGTCTGCTTTTAAGTTATTTTCAATGAGGAATATTCTTTTGACGGGCTGCCTCTGCCAGATTTGATGCTGAGATGATTAGCTTTGGAACCGATAAATACACAGCCATTCAATAGTCAAACTGCTGGATTGGCATACGTGCAATTATTTTTAGTAAGTCTGCAGAGGTCCGTGTATCCTGTCTATTTTAATTGTCCATACGTGATTGATGCTATATAGTCCACCAAAAGAAAAACTTTGTCAAACACTATTTGAGACCATCACATTACTCAGATACTGGTGATCCCCAAAAGGGCTGTCTGACATATCTAATACATAGCTGATATATTAGCCGGCTAAGGATGACTTATTCTACCTGTCGAGAGTTATTCCACATTTACGCATCTTCTCATCAGTAATATCAGGCTATAACCCAAATAAGGAAGACATTTTCACTCACTGTACTCCATTCTGCCTTTAGCTTTTCAATTCACAACACTGATGAGCACTGGTTACATAACTGTACTACTCCACCACACTTCCTCTGTGATTTATTAAGGTCAAGTAATCAATGTGTCCTGCATAGATAACATGACGCAGCTGCCTGCTCTGTAGAAGCTCATCGCTTGTTCTTCTACATTGTTTAGAAATGAGCAAATCCAGTGTGTGTATATAACAGCTTTATATACACACGCTTTAATATTATATTCCAAAGTCTACTAGAGGGATCAATGCTGTATACTAGCATGACCGATTACCTTGGACTGTTCCGTTTTATACTGAGCAGGTGTAGCAAGGCCGCTGACAGAACACTTTTTCTACAGTCTAGGAAAACAGCACATATCAGTCAGATTTAAATTTATGTAAGTACGCAGTAGATCTAAGGGCTACACACAACCCTGGCTGGAAAATGCAACAGTAATGTCATAAAACTGTATTTAGTGTTGTGATGTCGTTTAACTTCCTGTATTAGACTTTTTCAAAAGACCTGAAGATAAAAAGAATGATGACAGTAAGGACTCTGATAAGGAGGTCTAAGTTGATTAAATTGCTTAAGCATCCCATGGTTTTCCCTAGTATCACAAGACTTCAGTGCAGCATTTAAGCATTTTGTCCACAGCACTTGAGCAAACATGAAAAACCGTTTCTGCCATTAGTCTTTGACCCTGTTCAGACTGGGGAAAGGTAATCCAGCTAGAGTGGGTTCGAATCCAGCTTTTAAGTTGAATACGTTCAGACCTATTTTCAAATCTGGCTATTGCACACATGCGTCCACACTCAATCCGGCTCCATCCAGCATCTTTGCTGTCCTCCAAACCGCTAGGTGTCATAAAATCCAGACCTTGTTGCAAATGCAGTTTCTTTCATTCTCATTTGTTCTTTCTGTTTGGCTTATGTACGCTACCCAGATACTGTCCCTGTCAACCCGGATGTATGACATAACTAGCCAGAATCCCGCTCTGATTACACAAGTCTGAACGGGGTCTTTGTGTCACGTATGGTCGATAACACGCAATGGTTGGCAGTGAGGGCCTTTACACACACACACTACCTGTTCGCCAGACTTTAGCATGAATAAAACCAATGCTTTTAATTGCTTCCCTCCACAGTACACACAGCACCTAGTTAGGTTTATTTAATCTGCACAAACAAGCTAAAATTAAATCTGTCAATATAACCAGTACGTTTAGTTCGCCAAACATACTTAAACACAGCAAATGTCTAGTTTGCGTGAACAAATAGACTATGCAAAAATCAAACACAATATTTTTACAGCTGTATTCAGGCTTGAACTGATTAACTGCAATCCTGCGCCAAATATAGAGCACGCCCTATATCTACTACTTCATTCAAAACACCACTCTTTCACCTGAACAGCTCCTCTAAACTAGTTCACACTCAACATAGCATATCCTTGAAGCCTGGGTGATAAACCAGACATCCATTTCAGAACGCCAGTTCAACAAACTACTGGTAACCATATATTCTATTGAGTTGATGAAGCCTGAAATGTAAAAACTCAAGGTTTTGGCTTCAAAATAGCTGAGTTTAAAAGTATGTTTGCATTCTTCACAGTAGAGTTGTGTGAAAAGCTAGCATACCTGCAATAAATGTTATCAGTAAAAAACTTCTTTCACACCACATAATGAAGCCAGTGTGATGACACCCCAGTGCAGGCTTTGAAACAGCAGCCAGTCACTGAATAATTAGAGGTGTGTTGAATGCCTTGTGTACCACGTGCCACTATATCAACTTGTCTTTTTTTTTTACACAGCAGTTGACACTGTGACTTCCTCCACTGCCAGTTCAGAGGCACAAAAAAAAGTGCCCAACTGCTTTGCACAACTGGCAGATTAACTGATAAGCATACAGCAAGCCTGGTGTTTCATCATAACACACTTTTGATTGTAGGGAAGGCCATCACATGTTGCAATATGCAGGACTCTAACCTTTTAACACAATGATTTTTGAGAGGATTGCAGTGATATGCTGAGCGTAAACTAAACATGTACAGAAAATCTTTTCTTTCTGTTTCCAGCGAAGACACAGCGAAGTATTGAGCAACTCCTGCACTTATATACTTTATACTTAATGAACAGACATGTCTTAAAAAAACAATGGATGACACAAGTGCCTGTTTGTTTGGAAAGCATCTTTGTGTGGCACACATCAGTGCAAAGACAAACAGACACATTGACACATATTCTGTTATTTGCTGCACTCTGACACAAAGACTGACAGCCGGCTGATTGCTGACATGTACATATGTGTATTGCGGTAGGAGAGGAAATACCCAGATTGTAATCATGTCATTCATCATTCTAATCCAAAATTACCAATCAGGTAGTTGTATAGTCACATAAGCAAGACGAGCTGCTTTGTGTATTGTGCTTTAACGGTGTGTGCAAACGCTTAAACAATTGTTCCATGTAGAATACGGAACTAACATTTTTGACAATTAGCTGTCTAGTTTACTAAAACTGTGCTTGTTCGAGCACGTCAGTCCGAGCGCATGACCCTAATGTCGCAATAAGAAATTTTTAAAAAGTCGCATTGGCATACCTCTTAGCATATCCTAAAAGCTATGCGCTGCACTGTTTACACTCCGTTAATCATTGCACATGAATTTTAACAGGGTACTGTTAATTTAAAATCAAAAACACAGGACACATTTAAATGGTTAATATTCCAAGCTGAGGCTAGCTGCAGAATATTAAGGATTATTAGTAAACAAATAACCACTTCCAATGGTGCTTTGAGGAAAGACTAAGCATTATGTGAGGACATGTATAACGTAATATCTGTATGGTTTATGCTAGTGTTAACACTGTGGCTATAGCAATATAAACATTAATGCCCGGAAGACACCAAAAGACACCAGAGATTGTAATCCCTTCATGCAAACATTTTATCACCAGGTTCCATTGTTTATTTAACAGAACCAGTACTAGCTTTCATTTGAAATATTAGTTTATACGGTTAATCAAATGTGTATACAAAGAAAATATCACCTACAAAAACCTTAATAATCCAGTTAGCCTGGAATTTCAACTTTTAGCTAAACACAGTGTTGCCAGACTTTACCTTTCTAGCACAGATACTGAAGGTTTATTTGGGACTGGTACATTGTGTCATTGAGTTTAGCTACACAAGGTTGGCAAGTGGCCCTCCTGGGTGTGTGTGTGTGTGTGTGAGCATTCCCCACACACACACACACACCGCCCATGGCTTTGGAACAACCAGCTGCAGAGCACTCTAGTCAGCTTTCAATCAAATTGTCCCAAAAGTGAAAATAATACATAAATAATACATAAATAATACATAAATAAATACAAACAAAAACAAACAAAAACATAATAATCCACTACAGTGAACTTTGGCACAGTTGGAAATCCACAATACGCTGCACAAAGTCAAGGTTAATCTGATACCTTATCCTAAATTGTGGTTAAAAAAAAAACACACTACACCACACTAGTACAACTACTGGCCAAAAAAATGCTGAGAGTTTCAAAGCAGCAAGTTTCAATTTTGATCTATAACTGTTGTTGGTTTTTTGTTTTGTTTTTGCTTCTAGTGCATTTTAACACAATGCATTTTAATGTAAAAGTAAGAAATCTGAACTAAAATAAATCTTTGAAAAAGTATCTAAAATAACAAATATAAGGGATTAAAAAAAGTTTTACCTTTTACTAAAAAAAAAAAAAAAAAAAAAAAAAATCAGTGGCAAGTTTCACGCACACATTCTAAATATTATCTTGTTGAGGTCTTTAAAAATAAAAATAAAAACCATAAAGTGCTTTTAACTGGAAGCTGGCAGTAGTTGCAGGAAGGAAAGGCGCGCTCACAAACACAAACCACGCACGAGAACAGCCCTACGAACACATGCACACGACACGCGCGCCTACTCACGCGCTGAGGCTGCCCATCCCCCACAGCCCGACAGAAAACACACAAATAAACGTTCAAAACCGCCCAATAACCCGAACAAACCCGGTGCCGGCGGACATACGCGCTGCCTCTACGCCAGGACATCATTTATAACGGCATTAATCACGTCAAAAGGCGATAAACACTCACCAGAAGCTCCAAATCACACACGGGGGGGTGCCTTCTCCTCTGTGCTCCTAATATGGAATCTCCTCCACCACCGCTGTTTTCTAGCTCTTATTAAACCTCGAAAAAAGCGTTATAACGGCCCTCAGACCCGGCCAGCCGCAGCTAGGGATCCCCAATGACCGATGTGTTTTGAATACACGGGCGTGTGTGATGATAAATCCCCTTAAAAATGAGCTGGATGTACAGTTGGGTCTAGAATGTAGGTTTGCTCGCTAGTAGAGAAAAGAGCCAAACGGTTCAGCGGCAGCCAACGGCTCCAGAAACACGGAGCAGCTGACCCGCCAGGAGAAAATGAGGCAGGCCTGAGCTCCGCAGGAAGCTCCAGTCACATAAACATCAAAATGGGTGTCGCAGTATGGAAGAGGACGGCGGAGCCGGGCTGGGGTTCACTGGGGCTTCTTTAAACATCATTCAGCATACAGATGTTTTACAGTGGTTATAATGGCGCCCAGTGGTAGCTGAGCTGTTCTGGCTCTGACTGCAGGCAGCTGTTCACACACTGACAAAGTTATAGGTTCATGTTACACAATCATGTCATTAGTTTATATTTTAACACTTTAATTCCCTGCAAATTGAAAAGAAATGTGGCAAAAATGTAGCTTCTTTTTTTATTGTTTGTTTTGTTGTTGTTTTGTTGTTGTTGTTGTTGTTTTAGCCTAATTTCAGCTAATACGCAGCAGAGCCCGACAGATATATATTGATATGCAGATATTAATGAATGCTAATATCACCAATATATTATCAACATGTTGTTATACTGATGTTATCAATATATTTGGGTTTGCCGATTTTATTGATATATCAGTTTGCCAATATTAGAGATATGTTAATATGCTGACGTTATGATGTGTATCAGTATGCCGATATATTAATATCGGCATACTGATATACAGTATATCTGTATATCAGTATGCCGATAGCAAATGCTAACTAGCTAATGCTAGCTAATGCTAACTCCGAAAATCCAATATGTCCAGGCTGTGATTTGTAGTACTGTGTGATTTGAGCTTGCTAGTAAAACTTAGCATGCTAGATAAACCTGATAATGCTACACCTGAACTGGAAGCTCCAACATGTTTTGTTTTTTATCCAGTTGTAATAATATATCAACAGTGCATTCTCAAAAATTCAACATCGTAATGATGCTAATGAAAATACGACATTACACTGGACCTTGTGTATTTTACACTAACTGCCGTCCTTAGCCGTGGTGCTCTCAGGAAAACAGAGGAATCCTTTTAAATGTTCATTTTCAGGTCTTAATGACAGTGAATTACCACTTAGTCACACGAAATGTCAATTTTTCTAAAAAACAATAATATAAAACATACATTAAAGTGAAGCTTTTGAAGTACAGCACATGTATCCTATAACACTCATCAAATATTATTATGTATAGCATAATGAAATAATTCACTTTTAAGGCCTTAGGCTGTAAGAATGTTTCCCATGCTGTAAACTGTAGTATGATGATATGCATTCATTGTAATTTTGAATACAATTTTAACACTGCAGCAATTGGTAGCACTTATATTTAACTGCAGAAAATGGATGTTTTTGACATGCCTGTCTTGAGGTAAGATAATGTGCTAGTTCAGTGCAAACATACATGCACACATTATGAATGGGGTGGTGGAGGAGCGAGTGGTGGTATCTGCTTAATGTACAGTAAACCACAGAGGAAGAAGCAGACCCAGACCAATATTGTAAAGACAAACAATGATAGACAGCTACTGGTGTATGCATTAAATGAAAGCCTGCACTCATCTACACACACACACACACACACACACACACACACACACACACACACACACGTATACACAGATAAGTCAAAGCAACACCCAAGCACACAAAGCCAGGGGGTTCTGTGTGTTGTGAGCTTTAGCGTGGCTGTAACAGGAGAGTGGAGGATGGGGTAATGATTATTATACATGGTGGGGGGACATCTGTGTGTCTGCTGCACGAAGGCCACTGCAATTTTGTGGGAGACTGCAATGTCTGTTCTTGTGTGTGTCTTGTGTAACTGATTTATATTCGTCTTTGGAATTTACACCAAATTAAGTGTGGGCTGAGTTTCTGGCATGGCACTATTACTATATTACTATTACTATCAAAACTGCAGTTCCTCAAGAAGCCTCTGGGGGCTAAGCTAAAAAATGAGTTGGTCCCCGTAGACCTTCATTTCAAAATGTCCACCTTTACAACAGACATGTTAACAGAGTGGAACAAAAACACTTTTGGTCCAACTGTCTTAAATTAACACTATAAATAAAAAAAAAAAAGGAAATGCAATAAAAATGCAAATGATAGAAAAAATATACTTTATAAAATGTATATTTATATTTATATTATATCACATTTTTACCTGATGTCACTCTAAACAGACAAACAAGTCCTATACTTATATACACCACCGTTCAAAAGTTTGGGGTCACTTGGAAATATAACATTATTGGCTTGGTGACCCCAAACTTTTGAACAGTAGTGTATATATCACATATATATATATATTTATCTATAATCTATATATATCTATATATTTTTAACCTAAATCATCTTTTCTTACACCTACCAGTGTATTTTGGTGCTGATACTAAGCAAACAGGACACAAGCTGCAGTCTTACCAAAGTCTCATCTGTTTTAGACCTTAGATTAATTAGTTAAATTACAATTAAGATAATTATACGTGTTAAGTAATAGCACAACATATTAAACATTATATAAATTATTAATAACAAGCGTATCTTCATTGGTGCAATAATAAATGGAAGGTCACAGTCACACAGAAATCCCAACGATCCATTAAATATCTCCGTGTCGTCCCCCCTCGTTCCAATCAACACACAACATGGGACTCCCAACCAATTTAGCCAGTGAGTATTAGCTGACAGCTCAGCAAGGACAGCACATAGAATCACCTGGAGGGGAACAGTGTGTGACACTGGAATATGACACTTAGGAATTTGTCTTCTGCCACGTGAAGCATTATTTGCAGTCTTGTTATGTAAGGCAGGAAAACATAGTGTGTTAGTGTGTTGATGAACATGTGTGTGTATGAACATAAATGGTCAGGCAGGACTTAAAGCCCATTTGTTATCATGCATGTTATATATATTTTGCCACAGTTGCAGAAGAAGGTGTAAAAGATGCTACAACACTCTAAACCTCACACTGTTCCTTTAGCCACAAATTTATTTAGCAATTGCGCATCCAGCCGTGAGAGCATCAGGCGTTAAAAAGCCATAGCATTATTATACTATATCCACTCCAAAGGACAAGTAATCGCTCATTCCACCTCTGGCATATTTAGTGCTGTGACAATGACAAAGGTCTCACCAAAGCATGCCTCCATAATATGTCTTCATAAGGCCTTACAGTAATGGCTGTGCTCAACCTACAGAGCTATAATTTACCCTGCATGGTGGAGCTACTAGAATAGCACGGCTGGCTGTTGCTGTTAAGTGATTAAATTATTTAGCAGAGCAGAGAGAAACAGATATTGCATTGAGTGTGTGTCGGTGTTATGTTGGCTGTGTATGTGTGGGAATGAAAAAGGAGAGAGAGAGAGAGAGAGAGAGAGAGAGAGTTGTTCAGCCTCAACGGGTGGATAAGACAAAGGGAGGCTGGTCGCTTTAATATCCTCATTGATCCCAGCTCACTTTGTTACATATTAACATTTACAGCTAAGAAATCCAGCTCAGACAGTCAAAGACTCTCCTGAGTGAAAAGACACAGGGAAGTGATCTGAACGCGAGGAGGAGGAGAATAATAAATCCGTGTCCAAATACACCTGATCAGTGTCACTGCTGCTGATTTGGTTGCTTAAATAGTAACCTGTCCGCCAGTGAAATTACCTTCCTAGGCTTTTCCTCTTTGACCTCATATCAGGTTACACACATTGAAACATATATGCAAACTAAAAACACCATTAGTCTATATACAGTTGTAATTAGCAAATGTGATCAAGCTAACATGCACGTGTAGTGATGAGGAAACTGCATCCTTCATCAAAGTAATAAAAAAAAACTAAACTACGCTTCTTTTTAAGGAGTTTAATGGCGCCTGCCACTGACCTTTGCTTTTATTTGTGTATGTATTTATTTAACAATTAAATCCAAACTTGAGCCGCTGCTGCAATGAAGATACTAATGAAGCCTAGACAAAATATTATTATTAATAATAATAATAATAAATCAATTGAAACTGTATAAATCCATGTTTTTAGAGGCTCATACAATATATTATATATGCAATGAAGGTCAACATGACAAGTGACAACTGAAGTTGACCTTCAACCTCTTTTGACTCTGAAAAGTGTCTTTGTATTGTTGCAGCTTTGCAACATTTAGAAATACAGTAGCATAAAGGAACACGGTGTGCCTTCCCTCTGTGCAGCCTGCTCCCACAGGTCCACATCCAAAATTCTATTGCTAATGTGTTGCCAATGATATTTAGTTAAAAACATCAACATTTAATCTCATTTCTGTTATCACATACAGTGTTTGTTATTCACTGGTGTTTTACCTCACTGTAATGCTGTTTTTATAATAATAATAATCATAATAATCATCATCATCATCTTCCCTCTTTACATTTGGATCATAATCTGTTATGAATTTGTTGACATTTTGTTATTTTTTGTCTGCCAATCTAAAATGTATAAAGGCTCCAACTGTGAGTCACCCAGCACTATGAAAGAAAAACAATTCGATGGATGTGACTTCTGGAAAAATAGATTTTCCCTTAAATCTGGGTCAAATAATAATTTGTTGTTCTGAAAATCATTTAAAAAGTGATTTAACATTTATAATGAAATCAAATAAATAGAAAAAAATCCAATAGTCATATAGTGTATAACAAACCTGTAACAGTCGGACAATCTTTGGCAGCAGCTGCAGGCTCCGTTTAACACGTCCCAGTCATGGCACATGACAGATTATGGCTGACTTCCATAAATAGGGCTGCTTGGTGGGGAACACGGAGATGATGAGTAACAGCTCATATCACATACTGTATCTCCTCTGAGAGGTATGCAGGAGCAGCATGCACATGCTCCTACATGCACTCATTTAAGTCCACAACGATTTTAATGCCACGCTTTACTACAGCCCTGTGCTGCTGTACGTTGCCCTGTAACTATTTCATCCATGAAATCTAAAAACTTTTCTTTATAGCAGCAGTTTTCTTTTTGCTGTCAGTTTCTTCTCACCAATAAGCACCTATGAGAAGATGTGGAGGATCAAATCAGGCACAAATCCCAGGTTCAGTGGCAGATATGGGAGTCCCATCCTTTAACCTATGAAGATTTAGAGCCTAAACTTTGTGTAGGAGCCATATATTGTGATCGTGTACTAGTGAGTTGTTTGGTCTGGTTGTCATGGTGATAGGGAATATTTGTGTCAGGTGGGTGTAGGTGGTGACAGCCTCTTCTGGCGACTTTTGGAGGATTTAGGAAGTCGCAATACTTAGGCCTAACAAAAGAAATAAAAGGACAATTGAGAACTTATGGGATTTAAAATTCAAATATATCAGTCTTGTGTACAAAGGTTTGTAAACAATGGCACTGGAAGGTGGTGGTGAGAACCGTGGAGAAGTGCAATCTAAGCACAACTTTGATCAAAGTATGCCTTGCATTTATTGAGCTGCAGGAGATATTGTGACTACAGGTGTCACACACTTCCTCTGTGGTTTCTGTGCAAGTGACAACTTCCTATGTAAAAAAAAACTGCACACAATCCATAATATCTGCTCTTACACTGGGACATATGCCCTAATGAAAAGTGGGGTACAAATCCTAAGATAGGAGCTGAAATATATCTGCTGCTGTTGAAATGTCTGGAGGAAACCTCTCCCTCTCCCTGCAGGCCTTGAAGACTGGGTCCTCCAAACCTTTAATCTGAATGCATGATTGAAGCATACTGAGGTGTCCAAATATAATTTGGCACATCGCCTGAGGATTGTAGGGTTATCCCCGTAATCTATCTATAGCTGTGGTGTTAAGGTGGGCTGTCAGACATGATTGGTTAGAGGAGAGGTGCCCAATCTGTTACGATGCTGCCACTTCTTTTCACATTGCTGCCAAGAGGGACAGAATGTTTAGATGAGTCAGCAACATCCAACTTTATTTAAACGGGAGCTTTTACCAGACCAAATGAAGGTTTTTGCTCCAGCTACTTCATTACTTCAATAGTCTTAATATAAATCTAAGTATCCTCTAACAACAGCACAGCCATGATATAGGCTCTGCAGTGCAAAGGTGTCAGCAGCCTGAGGACTTATGTGGACCTGAGACCTGGACCACCAGCCTGTAAAACATCAGTGTTGCTGCGTCACTGCCAACATCTTACAGCAGCTGCCATTTATAAATTCAGATTAGGCGTGTACCATTACACCTGACTGGCTACAGAAAGCGTACAACGTGTGTGAAGCTGTGGGCACATTTACATTATTAATCCACAAAGCCAGATTAATGCTTTCTCTTTTTCACATTTATTTAAGCCGGTTATCTGTTTTAATATTGAAATAGCTTTGTGTGCTATAGGATCAGAACAGGTCTTTTGTCAATGACAATGCCTTTTAGCCACTTAGTATTATTAGCCTATTTTGAGGTACAGTATATTTACATATTTTGTACATCACAACAAAAACTCATTCATAATCTGCATTAGAGCCTAACGCTGTTTCACATTCACCAGGTCAGGTGTCAGGTTACTGTCAGGTTAGGTGTTTGTCCCAGGGATGCATGTAGCCATGGCCTGGGGTCAAAGTTCAAACCACAACTAGCACTGTCCTGGCAGCAAGAACTGACCAAAAACCCTTCCAGCTCTGATATGTATGTTGATCACAATTATGTGTTTGATATGATATGACGTCCCTTCTTAAATCCGAGCCTTTTTCTTTTTGTGCGTTCAAATTCCAGTGTAGAAATGTATCCGAATAAGCAGTAAGATCTTGCCGACAAGGTCACTTTACCTAAGAGAAATCTTTATTAATTATGGTTCCTTTTTTCTCCTCTCTCAATACCCATTATTGTCCATCTCGCCGCCTCAATACTCAGATGGAATCATCTATCTCTGCCCAAGGAGAGGGAGGGGGGGCAAGAAAGATGTGGGGGAGGGGCAGAGAGAGAGAGAGAGAGAGAGAGAGCTTATTGTAAACTGTAAGAGGTGTGCAGCAACTGGGACAGATTATGTCTGCGGAAACGAGAACTGCAGGATCCCACCCATCCCCCATCACAGACACACAAACAGCACGCACACACGCACTCACTCACACTACAGCTCATTTGTGCCTGGCTGGTCACCTCACTGCAATAGATAGATTCCACCCCACCCCCTATCCTCTGCTCAGTCATTCAGACCTGGGAGAGTCAATAACAAGCTGACATCATCATTGGTTTTGTAGGATACAGTGCTGCCTTTATTCTAACAGCCATATGAGAGAGAGAGAGAGAGAGAAGGAGAGAGGGAGAGAGGGAGAGAGAAAGACAGACAGACAGAGAAAGCGTCTCCTGCGCCACTGATGAGGCAACTGAAAGCAGGTCAGAGAGCAGAGGTAGAGATAGACAGATAGAGAGACCGCGTGGTGGGGGAGGGGAGAGAGAGAGCGCCATGGATGGCCTCTGAAGCAGTGACACTGTGCACAACCACACTGTACAACACACTGCTCTTTGGACAAAATCTCAATGCTGATTTAGTTTTAAAAATGAAGTCGTAATGGTTGGATATAGAGTAAAAAAACAGGTTATAGAGCTAACCCAGCTAACATTATACCCCACTAAAACCCAGACGTTGTCAACGAAAAACCAAGAATAACAGTTCCGTTCAGTCATTTCACTGTCACGTGACTTACAATGAGAGCCCTTCTACATGTGAATAATTACACACAATCACTGTGCTACATAATAAGTCAGCATGTGGGCAAACATTTTCCTTTTTGCACTATTAAGGTGTATAATCTGTTCCCAGTCTTTCTTCAGTGGTTAATAGAACATTGAATGAACAATGTACACGTGCTGCATGGATGGAGGCAAAAAGGGATTCGTGACAAAGCTTTGCTAACTTTATCAACAGAATTTCACTGGCAAAACTCCACACTTTTACCTGTGTGTCATGCTGCTGCCAAGTAAAGCTGAACAAATATCAAGAAGTACTCATCTGACCCTGGATTAAATGCTTGATTGTGCCAGCAAAAGAAGCCAGGGCTTACACTTTTGGTTGAATTTAAAGTATCTCGACACTTGAAAGACACGTACACTGCTGCTCTAGATCAGTCTAGGCACTCAGCCATGAGATTATTATCCATCATCTATTCTCATGAAGAAATATTGCCCAATAAGTTTGTCTCTTCCTCTATCTGCAAACACACACACACACAAATAACTTCCCTGCCCTCCCCCACTGCACACAGACAAACCCTGAACACGCACAGCCTACACAACATTCCTATCAATGCTCCACACTCTGGTTCAGCATTCCAGTCTGGTGTTCCCTGCTTTCCTCCCACTATACACAGGAAGCTGTGTGTGTGTGTGTGTGTGTGTAAAGCTTTAGATGTTGCTATAGCAGGGGGCCTCAGTGAAAGGCTTCTTCTGTCAGATCAGCTGCCCTGAGCTCAGTTTCTAATCCGGAGCTGAAACAATCTGCTCTGCACTCACAAGTCTGTTTGCTGTATCTTGCAGGGGGGCGGCAGTGGCCACAACTGATTACCATATTATTATAGAAATTAGAGCAATAGTTTATCACCAAGAATGCTTTCTCTTATCCTTGTCCAGAGAAATTGAATGGCAGATTATGTCACAGAAATTGTAACAGTCCTGCAAAGTCCCTCAAAACAGACATACACACTGAGAAAAGAGAAAGGTGATTTAGTGAGGTGTGTGTGCTCAGCTGGGGGTGTGTTGTGGGCTGTACAGTGGACAAAAGTAAGGCAATTTCACAGTCTGGTGCTGCTGACCTGTGTGCTCTTTTTGAAGTACGTTTTGTGAAATGTACATGCTGCCGTATGACATCATCTGATAAGAATTCTGGCATAATTTGATTTGATGACACATGAACTTATCGTTTAGCGTAAACCTGATCATAGCCATGCAATAAATGTAAACAATCCACCTGCACAATGTTAAAAGAAGGCCAGTATCAGCCTCTGTAATCAGAATAACCTGAGAGCACAACCTGTCAAGCCTCATGTATTACACATGAGACTCACGTATCTCTTATCTCACAGCCAATGAAATCCAAATCTCTCCGGCTGTCTCGTTATCGATGAACATTCTATGGAAAGCTGTTTCTGGTGTGGTGACTGTGACAGCCAGCACTAGATAATATGGTAAATAAGGCATTTGTTGTGTGCATCTGCTGTGACATACTGTGTGAATGCTTGTTTTCTCAGTTAGTTGCAATTGTATTGTCAATACTTTAATATAATTGAACCTTTTTTAAACACAACAAAACTAAAATCCCAAAATAGAGTCACTTGTAGTGTACCACTATCCAACATTTAACATTTATTGTACATTGTAAACCTGCATTCTGATATTTTATTAGGGTGCATTCACCTCCTATTTAGGCGATTAATGTAACTCAAGTCAAACAGCAACTGCTGTACCATCACAGCAGAGCCCTGCTCATAACCTGTAATGAAGGACAATATGGTTTGACAGAGGTCACCATACCAGCACCATGAACAGGGACCTGCTGGGACATAGTTGTTAAACTCTGGTAATTATCAGTGGTGATGCAGATCAGATAACTTTATGGGTTCGCTATTTGTGAGCTTTTTGCTAACTGTTAGCATGCCCTAGCTCGGTGTCATACCTTTCAAGGTCCATGGAAACATTTTTTTGCATGTGTTTTCTGAAGTGACAATGTGGTGCACTGTATAGATGATTGGTATATCAAAATTCAATTCTATTTCAATTTAATTTATTTATATAGCACCTTTTACAATAAAAATGGTCTCATCATAGGTGCTTTACAGAAACCCAGAGCCTGAAACCCCAAGCAAGCAAGATACTATGAGGAAATACAGAGAGCACCATGAAATCATGGATCATACATTGGCCTGATGAGGGTGGAGGATGGGAGAAGAAGAGGTGGGGGAATAGAGATGGTGGTGGTGTTAAAGAGGTGGAGGAACTGCTCGGTGGATCATGTTTGTGTCCCCCGGCAGCATAGGCCTATAGAAGCTTAACTCTGATAAAGATTAAAGACTTAGAGTTTAAAGACCACGAGTTAAGAGAGATCCCCACTGATGAAGACTGGAAGATACACATAAACACAAACCACTACACAAAGACGTGTCTATGTTCTTGAAGGGTTGTCTCATCTTGAATGTTGAGTAACAGTGATCAGGGCCTATACAATATAAATAGAAAAACTGTGCTCAAATATATTTGTGGTCATTACCAAATGTTGCTTGGTGAGGCTCGCTCAGTCAGCCATCACTGCCTCAGCCAAAGCTGCAACAGTCCCTATGCTTACAGCAATGACCTACATAGACCCAAAAAGACTGACGAGAAGAAAGAGGGGGAACACTATGTGTGTGTGTCAGCATGAGTTTTACAGGACAAAGGAGAAAAAAAAGACAATTAGACAATATTTATAAATTAGTCTCATAAGTGTTTTCACAGTATTTTTTAAGTTTTGGTAGCTAGTTTAAGTATTATAATGATGCACTGCAGCATGATATCAGCCCGCTCAGTGATTCCCAGCCCACTTTAGTATTCTTATTTCCAATTTAACGATAACGTGATATTTTCAAAAGCTTCTATGAGTCATGTTTTATTTTCACATATTGCTGGCCCGCCAGTATGTGATAGACAGAATCAATATGCCATCTTTCCATGACAGATTTGCAAGACCAGTGTCTTGCTGCCATCACCAGGTTTGAGCTTTCTAGCTTTCCCTGCCAGACTGATAATGAGCTCTGCCTCAGCTCTCACCATTCCACGCCTTGGTTGTCTGTAATCAGGTCTGTAAAAACTCCAGGATGAGTTGATTTTATTCTGGTATCATTGTTATACCAAAACCTAAAACAGTGCACATGATAGTGGAGAAGTCAGATGTCTATGATTTTAAATCCAACAACGAAATGCGTGCATGTGGTCCTACAGCGGCTTGAATGAACTCTAAATTTTATGAGGTGCCACCTAGCGGTTTGGAGGACAAACTAGGCTATACGGATTCAAACCCACTCTAGCTGGATTCACATTCTCCAGTGTCAGCAGGCCCAAAGTAGATTAAGACAGTGAATGGATGGATAGATCATTTCTTGGATTAGCTTTAGATTATGGCTAATGCTAGTCTGTTGGATGTTTAAGTTAGCGATTGTTGGCTAATGCCATAGCATCTACTTTCTCTGCCCCTATAAGTCAATTAAAGATTACACCTCCCCCATCACTAACCTGATGCCAGCTCCACAAACCTCTGACTCTCTGTAACGCTAGCTGGGCCTGGTCTCAATTAAATCAGATAAATAAATGCAACAGAGACTAAACAAAACTAATTGTGTTGTGAGACAATGATTTTAGGTAATCAGGTATCCACCTGTCAGCTGTATACTAACTGTGGCTTATTTGTTGTTGTAGGGAGCCGTTACATTTGTTTTTTAGCCTGCGTTGTGCTCCAGTAAAGCGTGGCCTACTTGGCCTCTGTAGTACAGTGGGTTTAAATTTAATCCAGAGAGAAAGGGTGGGTGTGTGGTATAAGTAACGACTCACCTGTGAATTAATATTTTTTTTTCTTATGCAATATTTGCCGGATCCATAAAGTTTTGTGACGATTAAAAAAAGCAGAAGCAGTATGTGGAGACAGAGGTGGCTCTCTCTCTCTCCAGGCTTTTGCTGGAAATCATGCACAGCAAGAATGTTTGGCGGACGCTGAAGCACCGTAAAACCCTTTCAAGGAAAAAAAAAGTGGGGGTAACAGCAACTTGCTGTTATCCAGGCCTCACATTCTTCTGTCACACATGGTTCTCCTTAGCGAGCGCCTCATACTGAATCTGGATTGGATGAAATTTCAAGAGAACCCACGCTTTTAAAAAGAAGTGGCTCATTTGGGGGAAACAAACGTCAGCTGCTTCTTCTCATTATGATTTGTGGTTGTTGTGGGCTGGTGCACATGGAAATTTTTTTTTCTTCTCGACTTGCTTGTCTATACTTCCAGCACACAAGTGGTGTGCTGTTTTTTGATTGGTCATAACCTTTAAAGAGAACACATGGTGCCCTGAAACCAATGCTATCATTTGTCCCGCTTCTAAACAGCCCACAGTGTTTTTTTTTCTTTTTTGCTTGAGTGGAAAAATGTGAGTTTAATTAAGTTATCTTCACACTTTCACCATACAAACAAAAACTACCGGGAGGCAGAAGTGTGGTTTTTATTCGATAGAGTATAATTTCCTGCCAGAATTTGAATTCCATCGCCACGGAAATTTGAAATGAAGGACGTTATTTTTCCTCCCTTTAAAGGAGATGAAATAATAGGTGATTATTATTATCTGTCCTTATGTCCAGTGAACTGTGTACGTTGGTATCCTACAACAATTTCTACCACGCATTTGCCCCAGAGCAACACAAAGAAAATCATTCTCACAGCACTCGGTGCCACCTGAGTTCAACTTCCAGCTGAGCCAAGCAAACCAAACTGTGAGATACACAATCACCAGGGTTCACATAATCTGCTCCAACATGCTCAATGTGAACACACCCTCAGTGTAAAGGCTCGGTCCCAGAGAGAGGAATGTGAGATTGAGATGGCGTGCCCGGAGAAAAACAAAAAAAAAACAGCATGTGTGTCGGGTCCTATGTTCAAATGTGTCAGCTGGCCGACTGTTGTACTTAACAGTGGACAGATGACACCAAGAACAACAATCTACTGACGCATTTCGTCATGGGTGTTAGCACTTGTTGCAAAAGCATCAAGCCATATTAGTGTTGAAATAGTAAGATTTATTCCTGTAACAATGTTATCATTGTGCTCCTGTGAGGCCCCACATTGGCACACATTTCCATGTGGAGCTTTGGGCTGATGAAGCTGAGCAAAAGTTCAGACAGGAAGTCTCCCAGTGCATGTTTCTTAGTCACTACACTGATACTTAGCTCCAACTACTCCTTTTTGTCCAGTCATAAAACCCTGACATTTAATTTTGGCCAATCGTTCATATGAATTGCTTAATAACTTGCTCCTTTTATTCTTTTCTAAGTATATTTTTCTAACAGCACAACTGGGAGCCTTCAGAGAAGTAGAAATTCCATCAATTAACATTTCTTCAATAAGGGCACTGCTTAGTGAGCATTTCTATATTTGTTTAGTATTTTTTACCTCATGATGATTGCATTTGTGTTATTCTTGATGTCTTCAGTTTTGGACTACTAAATTATATTGAACGTCTTTATTTTATGACAGAGTAGTGTCAAGTATTGACACAAGTAGTGTCACCGTCGCCATGCCTAATGGTCGGTTTACACTGTGCGATTTTGAACTGTCGCAGATGAAAGACGACCATCGTAGGAAAATCGTGGCTCTAAATTGGTGGTCTTACGTCGCACTGTGAGGCAGGTTCCACGACGGCCGTTGTCAGCGTCTTATCACCGAAGATAATAGAAATTCAGTAAAAAGTCATCGTACAATCTGCACGCATCAAACTTGACGTCGTACCAAAGTTTATTATGATAGTGTGTCATACAATGGTCTTATAAGAAAAAATCGTACAGTGTAGAGAGGCTGTCACGATCCAACAGTGCCACGCCCATCGTTGGTGATTGCAGCCACTCTAGTTAATGTGTGTGGTTCCAACGGAGTCAAAGTGTGTTTCAGAAGTGTCCCAGAATCAAACCCCAGTTAAAACAAGCAAGCCTCAAGTGGCCATTCAAGGAACTGCAATCTCTAGCCCCTTTTGTATGGGCTTCATGTTTCATGTCAGAGGGTGCTGCTTAATAATGCCCCTTGACTTGGTTACCTAGCCCTACCATAACATTTGCACGGCAACAGAACAATCCACTGCAGTCACATGTTAACTGCTGTTATGACGATGACCTCTGACCTCCCTGTTGATGTAGCGTTTGACAGTGATGGCATGTAGCGACTCTTCTTTCGGCCTTCATAAGTCTTCACGTCTCTTTTGCTGCCATTATGAATGTCACATTTATTTTGGCAGGACACACAAACTTCCTCCCCCACCACCCCCCCAAAGCCCCTTTTCTTTGTACTGTATCTCTACCGCAACACCCGTTCACTGCTCTGAGTAAAGAGGCTGCTATGACAGGCTGCCTATTTTCAGAAGTCAGGCAAAGAAGAGCTTAACTCTAGGGAGCTCTGGAGATCAAAGTATTTACACACACCAACACACACACACACAAATGTTCCTTCTCTCAGTAACCACAAATACAGCCTCTCTCTCTCTCTCTCTCTCTCTCTCTCTCTTTCACACACACACACACACAGAGGGATGTGAAATATCAGCATCAAACTGGATGCGACAAGGTCTTTCCCATGGCGTTTACTGCTGCCGCCTCTTCATGAACACACACACACACACACAGAGAGAGAGAGAGAGAGAAAAAATATTTGAAATCTGTAAGGGCAGATTAGGAGAAATCTCTACGCCTGTTTCAGCAGCAGCCTGTTCTCTTTGACAAGACAATCCTTTTGTGTGTGCACTGCACTGACAGCTTTTCGGTGTCAATGCAATGTGTGTGTGTGTGTGTGTGTGTGAGTGGAGGCTGATGCCCCACATTTCCCATGCGAGTGATTTTGACTTTGACCAAATTAACATTATCCTCCATCACATCCAACCTGCCCACACCCTCACTCTTTTATTCTTTGTCTCTCACACACACCCCCGTTCTCTCACCCACTACCCCCCCCCACCCCCACCCCCTGCAGCATCCTAGGAGTAATCTGAGGGGGCGAGATTATCCTGGCAAAGCCATTGTGGTTTCAGCACCAGCCTTCAGGGATCTCCAGAGTGATCCAGATTCTTTTACATAACAGCTCCTCATTTAACCAAGCATGGAGGAGATTAGGATGCAATTTTAGATTTGTATCTGAAGGGCAATAATAAATACAGCCACACAAGACAAACTGGTAGAGTGAAGGCCAGCACGCACATGATATACACTAGGGAGGGAGAGACAATGAGACACAGGTGAGACACATTAGGGAGGAGCAGGTAATCACCAGGGCTGTGTTCGAAATCGCTCACTCACTCCCTACTCCCTACTCCCCCCTCAATGTAGGGCCCATATAGTGAACTCATTGTGAAAGCATTTTTTGGACATTTCGGACACTACCTACATCATTTTCTGTCGTCGTTAATTACGTCATTGCTGTCGCAGATCAAACGAGCCGATCTCTGAAACAAAAAAATAATCTCTGTTGTTGCAATTATAATTTTTTTATGGTAAAACATTTAATAAAGCAAACACAACCAGTCATGCTACATTTTTTAAATGATCATTATATTTATAAGACAGGTTAGCATACATAACTTCTGTTCCCGTTCTTTTCGCTGGTCCACGCAATGCATGATGGTATTTGGCACACTATATTTAAGACTTTGAAAAGCACTATACAATGTCGGGGGAACTATATAGGGCCATATATAGTGATTAGGGAGTGATTTCAACATTTCCTATCTGATAACACTGGTCAATGAGTCTTCGACAACATTAAACACATGTGGAAGAAGTTCAATCAATCAATCTTTAGCTACATGCTGAGCCTCTGAAATGTCTTTCTGTTGCCATTTTGATGGCTTGTATATGCTTCCCCTTATGACTATTACTAGCTGGTAGAGGCAGGACCTGAAAAAGTCATTTTATGTGTGTAATGTTGCCCCATTGCAAAGTGTAAGGGGTCATCAGGCAGTGCCAAGGACAGAGAAAAAGATGTTTGTGTACAGAGAGCCACCAACATGGCCAGATGAGAGAAAATGCTTTCTGGCTCTTGTGCTAGATCAGCAACTTTAACTGGATTAAATTTAGCTGAATTTTTGAGAGGACACGTTTTACACACAATTCAGGCACTCAAGTAAAAAAGTGGATAGTGCTCCATACTGCAGTTCTTATAATCCATGAAACCATCTCCAACAACACGTTGTTCCTCCACAGCCATGGGTTAAATGTGGCAGCAGCATGCACCACTTTCATCTCAGCTCTTGCTGCATCTGTCTTTTGCAATTCTTCATCTGATTGAGTCTATGTTCGAATAACATAGATTACTAGCTGGTTACCAGTGATACGACTCATCAAGTACATTACATCTTAACCAGGCGGGGCGGCCATAATGTTTCCATCCAGTCACGCTGCCACAAGCACGAGCCTGCTGTCACTGGTAGATGCATGCTGCCATCTGTGCAGTGATTTGCTGTTTGAATGGTTTGGCTGTTGAAGATGGTTTCCATATTAAATTACTCACTACAAGGTTTGTGGATTTTTCCTAATTAACTGGCATAGAGCTCGCCATTTAGTTCCATTATACTGGAGATTGAGCAGAAATCCCAATAGATAAAGAATACTACAAGCCACAAATACTCAAATATGAATTCTTCATTTTAGGATGAACTGTCCCTTTAAGGCCACTTCTGCTTCTGTTATGGCTTTACTGCTTCACAACAGCACACAGCCACATTATTAAAAATCTCACACCCCCTGCTTCCTTGTGCAGCAAAGTCATTAGATGGCTGTTTAAGCAGAAAATAGTGACAGAAAGTTGAAAAATCCTGATAAAAGATGAGCTCCCTATTAGAGAAAACAGAACAACAGGCGGAAATTAGGAGGAATAATTGTCTTCATTAGGCAAATTATCTAGATAACAGATTCA
Organism: Parambassis ranga; assembly: GCF_900634625.1. Lineage (NCBI taxonomy): Eukaryota > Metazoa > Chordata > Actinopteri > Ambassidae > Parambassis > Parambassis ranga. The sequence goes on from NC_041025.1 coordinate 4,333,720, forward strand.
AGTGGGCCCTTCAGCAGGAATACATTTTGACACGCTCTTATGAATGTTCTGCAAGAGTACTTTCACATGTGCTTTTAAGCAGGAAATACAATGACAGGGATGTGGCAATAGGAACTAAGATGTGTTCTTTTCTCATATATATATCAATGGACAGTGACACTGTGACCAACAGTAAAAGAACAGTTTGAAAGGGACCTCTAGAAGAAGAAGGGGGCACAAGACTTACTGATCTAGTAAATATACACAAGACTACAAAAGGCAAGGCAGCAGAAAACGTCTCTTCTTCCTCTTTTCAGTTCTCACTCTCACTTTGGCCTTTGCTCTAGTCAGGAAGATAAATGTCATGTTATCTCTCAAAGGATCCACCAGTGTTTTTTTTTTAAAACCTCTTCCATCCTTTGTGCTAAAGGTAACACCAGCTCTTTTTGTCCGAGATAGGTTTCAAAAGACCAAACAACTAGTGCCCCAAACATTACACTGAAGTGTGTAATAAGAAAAATGTGAGATACATAATCACAAAGAAGCCTAGCTTTTCTGTGTGGCATAGAATTTATTATGAATTAATAAGCTCACCTGTCTCATCTCTTTTTGTTGGAGGTCTATTATAGTAGATGAGTTTGAGACGCTCTCTTGGAGCTGAAAAGGCTCATTCATCCGTTTGCTGGACTTGATGGAGGCACAGGCAGTGTTTAAAATGACAGTGGGTTTACTAAACCATATATCAGAATCAGAATGCCTTTATTGTCATTGAAATGACCATATATGTTTTCTGATACATAGTGTAATATACTGTGTATAAAGATAATCACATCACTAGGCCATCTGGTCTTTTATCCTTACAAATATATAATAACTGCAATATTGCTGCATTGTCTTTGGTAATGCTAAGTGTATGTTTTCACTCAGTGCTATTTTAAATATAATTTTGCTTGTTATTGCTACAAGCCTGTTTATTAGCATATGTATGCAACATAAGGCTGCTGGCTTTTGTTGTTTTATTCACAGCTGTGATCAAGACCTGAGTCTGACAATACAGCAGTTCTATTTGTAAAGCCTCAAATATTACACCCTGATAAACAAATAATTGTGTGCGCTCATATTTTTCCACATGTTGTCTGCATTGGAAAAGCACTGAACGATGTGTGTAACTGCAGCAGAACAAAGCGGAATGACCCGTCAATGTTGCTGCAGCCTCAGAGCATGTGCACAGCAAATGTTTGGGTGGCAGAGGCAGAGCATTATTATGTTACTGTGTTGTGTGTGTCTAATATAGGCTGCCTGGAGACAGCTGAGCCAATAACAGACATATCCTGAGTTTCCTTGGCAACACTATAACAACCTTTGAACAAGGCCGACTATAAAAAGCATGAACATTAATACGGTGCACGTACAGTTTTGCTCCAGGGTAGTAGGATGTATGAAGAGCATAACTGTAAGCCTTTTCTTTTTTCAACAAAAAAATAAAATAAAAAGAAATAAAAATCTAATGTTTTAGTTCACACTGAAACTGGGTTGTTTGTTTCTTCCTATTATTCCCATTCACACTTGTTCATCATAGCCATGCCACCACGTTTTTACTCCAAATAAACAAATGTTAGCATGTTCAGGCAGTGGACGTCATACATGCTGTTATGTAAGTAAGCATTAGAGCCTAGGCTTTGGATTCAGTATGCCAGTTTTGTAATGAAGTCACATTACTCACTATTGATCTCTGTACATGTACCAGCTACTAACTAGGACAATCACTTTATTCTACAACATGTAAATAATAAATATTGTCATCTTCGTCTTTCCACTCTTCATCAGTAAACTGATGATGAGGTTGCACATTGCACTGGCAGTTTACAGGGGAATGAGAGTCATAACTGAATAAGTGTTTGCACTATATTCTGAGTTGCTGACAGGAGGCTTCAGCAGGATGAAATCATTTGTGTGTATGTGTGTGTGTGTGTGTGTGAGTCAGTGAAAGAGATGTGGAGGACGGCCAAATCAGCATGGTCTAATTTCAGTCTCAGCCGACCCCGAGGCACCCTAATGAAGACAGAGCTAACAATCAGCCGCCCTGTTGGAAGACAGGAGTGAGAGACCATTATATTTATTCCAAATTGCCCCATCGTACATGGTTATTATGCACAGGACAGGAAACCTGACAAACACCTCAGCCACAGGTAACATCTTACAGCATTTAGGTGGCTGCTCGTATTCATTTTTTAACATTCACATTTTGCAGATGTGCATTAAAAGCTATATGCAGAAGCACAAATGAATCCGCCTTTGCTCTACCTGTGACTGAGCTGCTGATGAGGGGGGCAATCACAAGCCAATACAACACATTTCAAACATAACACTGGCCTAATAAACTATTGTCTTTTAGAATGAGGCGACATGAACAGGCACTAAGATGTGTTCTTTTCTCATATATATATCAATGGACAGTGACGCTGTGACCAACAGTAAAAGAACAGTTTGAAAGGGACCTCTAGAAGAAGAAGGGGGCACAAGACTTACTGATCTAGTAAATATACACAAGACTACAAAAGGCAAGGCAGCAGAAAACGTCTCTTCTTCCTCTTTTTAGTTCTCACTCTCACTTTGGCCTTTGCTCTAGTCAGGAAGATAAATGTCATGTTATCTCTCAAAGGATCCACCAGTGTTTTTTTTTAAAAACCTCTTCCATCCTTTGTGCTAAAGGTAACACCAGCTCTTTTTGTCCGAGATAGGTTTCAAAAGACCAAACAACTAGTGCCTCAAACATTACACTGAAGTGTGTAATAAGAAAAATGTGAGATACATAATCACAAAGAAGCCTAGCTTTTCTGTGTGGCATAGAATTTATTATGAATTAATAAGCTCACCTGTCTCATCTCTTTTTGTTGGAGGTCTATTATAGTAGATGAGTTTGAGACGCTCAGGCAAGTCTTTCTCCTTTAAGCTTAGTTTGGGTTATATACATATATATATTATATGGAAACCAGGACCATCTGAAAGTCCAGAGTCAGACTTAAATCACTGTTGTTTATTCTGCAACTTTGCTTTGTTGGTATTAAGTTGTTTTATTTTAATAGTTTAGCAAGTAATAAAAACCGACTGAAGGACCATTTTATGAGAAGTTATAAGGATGATTCTAAGGACATAGGGATGGAAGCTGTATAGCTCCCTGGATCTCTTTTTACTGTAGTTAAAGCTCCAAACAGTGAAACTCTGAGAATTTCATAAGCTTGATCTGACTCTGATCTGCACAACAGCACACCAGAGACAAGGCGCTCCGTGGTGGAAATTACACACCCACTTTCATCATTCCAAAAAAAAGAGACAGCACAAAGAATCTGCACCGAATCCAATTAGCAGAGTGCTGCAGTGAAAACTCCACATTCTAGAAAATACACTGCGCTTTATTTTTCACAACGTCACAAAGCAAAATGGCAACTGAGGGCAAGGACGAGGTGTCAGGTGTTTTTTTTTTTTTTTAGATTAAAAATCAGAGATACATAACTTGGTGCTCAAGGTTGTTATTCGAGGCACCAACGAGAGTTTTAAGATGGTGATGGTGTAAAATTCCACATTTAACATATATAACCCCACCACTGTGAGAGCCAAAACCACGCCCCCTTTTGATGGACCCCGTGGGACCTTAACTCAGGAAAAATATTAACAGTTCTGTTTGATCACTAGAGGCATTACCTCTGGGGCCGAAAAACAAAGCCAAGAAAATGCAGTTACTCGAGTGGCCACTTGAGGCTTGCACAACCTCCATGTTAAAATGACCAAACAGTGTATATAGATAGTTTGCCCACCCGCGATTCAACTACTACTACATCATAGTTATCTGCCATAGGCGTCACCCACTCACAACAGCCCAGATGGAAAGTTAGTCATGATCAGACGCTCCCATGCTCATAGAAAACCTATGGGTGACGTCATCCATCCTTTAGGTTTGTCAATCATTTTTTTATTGACAGGTGTTCCAATCTGCAGTTTCTCCAAGAGTAAAATACTTCTTTAAAGCATCTTTTGATGTCAATGAATCTTTTTAAGTATTGCCACATTTTCTAACTTTAAAAAGTCCATTATTGCAACATCACTCATCTGATTGTAATAAAACTTGCAGAGATGATGCATCAGGCTGCTTGCTTCCAAAGAGGGCCCTAAGGGGACTGCTGATCATTGTGCTGGGTCAGTTTCTATGAGTCCTGTGTTCCCCTAAAGATCACTTTTAGTTCTGTGTATAAGAGGAGCAGTGCATCGGTGTTGTTATACTATACTATACTATGTTATACTATAATAGGCAGCAGATGAATGTGACACACAGATTATCTCCATCTTCTCTTCCTGTATCTTTTTAGGAAAGGAGAGAAAAGGAAGAGTAAAGCAGAAGTGATAGAGAGCGTGTAGATGTAGACAGATGGTAAATACTTCCCTCCTATAGGGAGCCATGTCAGACTGCAGAGCACTGCTGCACTCTGCATGACAAGACCAGGCAGGCAGACTTTGTGTGTGTGTGTGTGTGTGTGCGCCTGTGTATGTGTGTCTTGGCAGGCAGGCACTCCAAATGTAGGTGAAAGGGCTTTGCTGTCAGAGCGAGGCAATGCAGAGCGGGGGATAAGCTATAATCTACACTCCCCCGCCATCTTACCGAGAGGGGAGGGGTGGAGTGGTGGATCGATGTGGAGGGGATGGCTGTAAGATAGAAAGATACAGAATCACTTGATTAACTTTCTGAGTAAAGCCTGCAGTTTCTTTCAAGCAGCCATGTTTTGGTATCACATCAGTAGCCTTGAAAGGCAGCTGTGATAGATAGCGTTTATTGTGAAGATTGTAAAGTAGCTCAGATTCATGTTGGGTGGATTCACAACTGAGTTCACATGTAAAGACTATTGACAGTGTTGTTGTCCATACATGTATATGCATCAGGTTTAAACAACCATGTCCCCAATGAACATATTGGCACATATGCTGATACAAACAAAATGCTGGTTACTGCAGTAAAATAGCCTCCTCAACTGTTTTATAGCATTTGCCAAAATGTGATTAATGATTAATGATTATTTGTACAACTGGTGTTTATGTTAATGTTTATGGTGCCCTCGTGCACCCGGATGTGTTTATTTAATGCTGTGAGAGAGAGCTCTAACCGTATTTTTTCCATGAACCTAACCAAGTCATTGTGTGGAGATAACAGCCCTTCACCCATCATCCTACATTTGTGGTTTTGGCAGCATTTATACCTGTGTATGTCAGCCCTGTATGACCATATGTCAGCTCAAGGAGTAGGAAAAAAGACATATTTTCCTACACACACACACACACACACACACACACATATATATATATATATATTTATAGACAAGTCAGAATGAGGCTCCGTAGTGTGTATGACCTCCCTACAACGCCGGGGCATGCTGCTGATGAGGCGGCAGATGTTCTCCCGAGGGATCTCCTCCCAGACCTGGATTAATGCATCAGTCCACTCCTGGACAGTCTGTGGTGCAACATGCAGCGTTGGTGGATATCCATAGCATCAATGCCTTCATGATGCAGAAACTGCTGACACACTTCAGCCTCATGAGGCCTAGCATTGTCATGCACCATAAGGAACCCAGGGCCCACTGCTCCAGCATATGGTCTCACAATGGGTCTGAGGATCTCATCCCAGTACCTAATTGCAAGCAGGGTACCTCTGGCTAGCACATAGAGGGCTGTGCGGCCCTCCAAAGAAATGCCTTTCCACACCATTACTGACCCACTGCTGCTGCTGGAGGATGTTGCAGGCAGCAACATCGGCCCTCAAACCACCCATCATGGAGTTTCTGACAGTCTTAGTCTTAGTATCTTAGTGGCCTGCTGGAGGTCATGTTGCAGGGCTCTGGCAGTTCTCTTCCTGCTCCACCTTGCACAAAGGAGGAGCTGCTGGGTTGTTGCTCTCCTACGGCACCCTCCACGTCTCCTGGTGTACTGGCCTGTCCCCTGGTATCTCCTCCATGCTCTGGACACCTTGCTGACAGACACAGCAAACCTTCTTGCCACAGCTCTCATTGATGTGCCATCCCTGATGAGCTGCACTACCTGAGCAGCTTGTGTGGGTTGTAGACACCGCCTCATGCTACCTCTAGGGCTGAGAGCACTGACAAAATGCAAAAGTGATCAAAACATCAGGCAGAAAGGATGAGAGCAGAGAAATGGTCTGTGGTCAGCACCTGCAGAACCTCTCCTTTATAGGGCTGTCTTGATAACTGCCTCTCATTTCCACCTGTTGTCTGTTCCATTTGCACAACAGCTGCTGAAACTGATTCACAATCAGTGTTGATCCTAACTGGACAGGCTGATTTCACAGAGGTGTGACTGACTTGGAGTTACATTGTGTTCTTTAAGTGTTCCCTTTATTTTTTTGAGCAGTGTAAAAACTATTTTTTAAGACAAATTTAGCTTTTTTCCTATAAAAACAAGACCCTTTGTATAAGACAAAATTCATGCACCGCAAACAGCTTCTCCACCATCTTCATGGTTACCATGGTGACAAAACAGCAAAACACAGGCTTCCAACAGACTGCTATATTTATTCACGCTGATTGTGTGCACCTGCAGTGTAGTCTTGTTTCAGTGGCTGCTGGCTTTTACACATGCAAGTGGAATGTTTATTCTCTTCGGTGCAGTCCAGACAAAAATACATCTTGTACTTTTGGGATTGTGACGCTGCAAATAAACACTGCAAGACCAAAAACCACAGCTTCCTTTTAGAGGTTTCACAACAGTCTCACAGAGGAGCCTTAAAGCACAAGTAACCATAACATTAACATGTATATCATCATGAGAAATCATCAATAAAACGGCTGGAGTTAGAAGTGGAGTGTAAATGAAATGCACATACTTCTGTGACATACTTTTAACTCCCTTGTTATATAACACAGAGTACTTCTGGCTGCAGGAGATGCTTGCTGTTCATTGGGGAGAAATCTGCTTCCCCTGCCTAACAAGACAGAGCTATAAAAAGATAAAGATTCAGTGTGTGCGTGTGGTGTGTGTGTGTGTTTGTGTGTGTGTGTGTGTGTGTGTGTGGGCGCCTACGTGAGCTTGCTGCAGGCATAAACTGGAAAGGACAATCAACAATTACAGGCAGGCAGGCAGGCGTGGGGATGGAAGAGGTGGTGGAGGAGGCTTAGCAAAGAGAGAGAGAGAGAGAGAGAAGGAGAAAAATGAATCAGGGCTTGTGTGCTTGGTTAGGTCAGATAATGAATTGCTGACTGGAGAGGTGGAGGAGGAGGAGGAGGAGGAGGAGGAGGGAAGGCTGAGGTCACTCCAGGCCAACTCTTCTCATAGGAATATGAAAATGGAACAGCCAAACAAAGGCCAAGCAATGCACACAAACCAAAATATCAAGAAAGTGTTATTTGTGGAGACAAACTGTACCTTCACTGCATGAGGCTAAAGAATTCTGCACACTGCATTGCCTACATTTGCTTATCAACATCGTGTGCAGCAAAGCCTGTGTGTGTCCCAATCTGTGAAAAGTAAGTTATCTGTTCTTTTCCAACATCCAGAAGAGCAAAAGTGGAAACTTTTTACCATTTTTATGATGAGGGTACACCAGTGTGTACATATACATATGTCCAAATTTAGACCATAATCAGATTTGTTACAAACAGATTACTTAGACTCAGGGATTAACTGATTGGATTTTGGCAGCTGCAAACCAAAAGTCATTGTGGTCAATGTGTTCCTTAGTTGCAAATCTCAGAAAAAAACATTTGTGATATTCCTCCACAACTGGTTCAAACAGTCCCCTGGACAGAATAGACATTAGTGGTAAAAGATCAAAGGTCAAAAGAGGGAGAAGTATAACAAAGAACTCTCATAAAACAACAGATTTCTGTATTATTTCTATATTATTATAAAACCTGATGTTGTCCGGGAAGATCATTTTCTTAAAATCCTCTTTGTGTAACTGATGCCGGTGGGTGGATGGTGTTCAATACAGTTTGGAAAAGGAGACTGGGTTGACAAGGCAAAATGGTCCGCAAAAGTGATTCCCTTAAGTGCATAGTCCAATAAAACAGGAAGCATGTGTGAGAGAGGGGCGGGTGAGAGTGGTAAATGAATGCAGGGACGGACGGAGCATGGTGGGTGGGAAGGGGAAGGCTGACAAACAAATCATGAAGCAAGATGAGAAATGATAAGAGAAATGAAGTGAATGACAGAATCGATAAGGCAGTGGTGACAGATAGAAAAACTAGCATGTATAGGTAAGTGGATTAAACTGGATGAATGTTTAATGATTCCTGTAGGGGTGGGGCTGTGGGGGGGGTCTGCACTAGCAACATGGCATGATGCATAGGGAAAGCAGAAAATGCAGCACGGTGCAGCCAATTATTTACAAGTTGATGACGTGTAAACAACTGCTCTAATTTCAGTAAACCATCATTTCTTCAACCGAGACTGGGTCAGGATCTGCACTTTCCTTTATGTAGATAACTATAAGTATAATTATGAATCAATCAATTCATCCATTTAAAATAATTCAGACTTTCAAAACCTGCTGCTTACATTATTCACAATCCATCCTCTGGTGCATTAGGGAAGCAATAAGCCAGTGAAGTGCCAAAAACTCCAGTTTCACAACTGGCTCCCAAAGTGAGTCAATCCACATGGACCTCCATGTTAAACATGTCCAACTTTATAGCAGAGACGAACAGCTTTACTGCCTGGTGTAAAATGTCTTCGTCTCTGTAGAGAATCTCCAAGTTTACAACTGTACAAGGTGTAAATGCTTCTGTGAAGCTAACCCTGCTAAATCTTTTGTTCTTGGTAGCTAAAGGCAATTTGGCAAGCATCAGCCCTTGATTTATTATCCTGCTGTTTTCCTCTGGACCTCCTCAGACTGCATGCTTGAAGATGTCCATTAGCTCAGGTATGCAGCTGTAGAATAAAACATGAAACATTCAATACACAGAGGTATTCAGGAGTAACAGCCACTGCACTGTACCAGACTCTGACAGGACATTGATGGTGAACCCCGGTGCTCCTGAGGTAACGTTGGCATTTGCAAACATGTAGCATTTCAGCATGTTGCCTACAGGAAGTCTTGAGGGCAGCGAGTACCTAAGGGTCAGGTTGCATTGCTGTGGTAAGCCCTGTGGGGAAACGGTGTCAGTCACTACTTGCTTAAAGCAAACCTTTAATGAGTGTATATGTAACAATGTTTAAGGTTTTGTCAGTGCTGGATGAGGCTGTAGCTGTTTCCTGGAAGCAGTGCATAACTTGTAGCAGTGAAGATTTTTCATTTCTAGATTGCACTAATGGATGGATGGGTTGGGGGGATGGGAATGTAGACTGCCAGACAGTGAGAGCTGGGTCAGGGTTAATGGATAACATCCCCCCGGGCCTCTAAGTACTACAACCTAGACATGGCTGGTAGTGAAATCATCCTATCATTCAGCAAAAATGTTAAAAAATTTTACAGGTTTTTGTAATTGTTGCAGGTTTTTGAAGCCTTGAGCTTCAATGAGAAAATGTATATGGAAGTAGATGGCACAGGGTAGCTGCTTTGCATTGAAGCTGCTGCTCCTGTGCACCAGTATACATCAGTATACTGTGCCTCCCATGCATTACACTACGTGACATTCAGAAAGGAAGCAGAAGACAGAAAGAAGTCTCTCTTCATCATTTCAAATTAACATGCAAAATCATTGACCTGACAGCAGTCACGCAATGAAATTAATAAACAGTTATTAGTTAAAGGTAGAGTAGGAGATTTCATTCTGATGCACTTTTTGTTAAATTAGTGTAACTTCTCTTTACAATCCGATAGCAACCGATTAGTTTGGCAGTTTCGCTTTAAAACGCCGAATATTAATCATCTGTGGAAGCTATAAAACACTAAAAACATCAGCCAATCCTCGGGTGGACCCTGCGCGGAGTATTGGCTGGTTGTCACTCTCTTGCTGCTCTGTGCGCACCAGAGAGGTACGTGCATGATGGCCGAAGTCACAGACCGCAGCTCGTCTTCAGGTAATGCGCGTCCATGTGATTGGAGGCGTGGCTTCGGGGTGACCTCTGAGAGAAAGGGGCGTGTGTTTACTTTTGAAATCTCTCACTGAGTTTTCAAACTCTCCTACCCTACCTTTAAAGGTTGAGGAAAAACAGAATTTAAATCTTTATTTGGCTTATTACAAAGCTGGTAGCACTGAAGTAAGGTTATGAAGAAGATCTGAGAGGCTACTAGATAAACATAGGAGGTGGACAGATTGTGAGAAATAACTGTGCGGTCCAACTGAGACCATTTAGATTTAGGTAAATGAGGGGGAAGCATAATGAGGGAACTGGAGGAAATTAGACAGGGGGAGGAGATAGAAGGATGCGGGAGGAAACAAGTGTGAAATTGTAGAAAGAGGCCTAGCAGAGGGAACATGTGGGGAAGTGTGTACATGTGTGTGTGTGTGTGTGTGTGTGTGCGCTGCAGGGTGATAGGAGGCTGTGCTGCATGATCAGCACTGTTATTTATAGATCTATGGAAACAAAGGCAAAGGAAGACTGCAGACCCACTCTATTATCAGCCTTGATATAGGCACATATTATTCCTGGTTCATGTGCTAGTCCTAGAAAAACCAAATGCAAGCGTATAAAGATGTGTGTTTTCACTGCTAGTTTAGTGTTAGAGCCAGGAGCTAGGCGACATCTGTCTATGATAATATGAATGTTAATATGTTACAGTATTAAGGCCTCATGTTGAATTGTCGTCTGTTGTCAGAATGTCCATAAGAAGATTGCAGGCTACTTAAAACACCAGTGATGGCTCCATTTTATTCAGACGACACAGTGTGAGCTTGCACCAATTTAGTCTTTTAAATTGAAGCTCGGCAACTCCAACTTTCATTAATAATTTGTAGAGCTACAATGTTACACTGCCACACACACTCTTATTTTATTGTGTGTGTGTGTGTGTTTGTGCGCATGCAAGGACAGAGTTTAGGTTCAGATCCCTGACCGCTCTTCCTCTCTATCTCTTTCTCTTTTGTCCCCACTGTTTCAGTCATAGTCAGCAAGTACTCTGAACAAATGCATTACCATGCATTAAAATGTGAAGCTGCAGTGGAAGTGGAATGGAGTAAAACTACAGCTTTGGAACATGCTGACCTTGAATTATTTGCTGTGATGATATACAGTGGCTCACAGTGAAACAGATACAGATGATCATTGTTCTCATCTTGGTGTAATGGTTACTACAATCAGAATGAAGGGTCACTACTGAGTCATGTGGTTACTGTGCTCTTCTGTTGTGTTTTTACAATCTGAAAAAAAAGATTATTTATATATATAGACCTACAATAGCCTTAGTCTAGCTTTCAAGCACAAACCATTCCTCAAGGTTTGTGAACTGGCCTATTCTTACAAAGCACCCTTGCTAGGTCTGCACCAATCACTCTTAGCATTGCCTGCATTGATTCTTATGTCTTCTACTCTCTTCTGGTGAGTCTGTTGTTGGCATCGATATCTACAGATCTTTTATTTGGTTTAAGAAATGGTGCAAGATTTTAATGTCATGGATTTTTGTGATGATTACATGTAGACAACAGCAAATATGCCAACAACCAGGAAACGATTGTCAACTACTACCTTCCAGTTTGTAGCGACCTCTGTGTAAACAGGAAAAATGTGGCGGGGGTGGTTTTCCTAACCAAACAGTCTAACATGGCTCCCTCAGTGTTTGAGTTTGCCTCTCAGACCAGGACCAAGATTACAGGCTAACCGACTTAATCAGCTGCTAGCAGTTAGCAGCTGCACATCAGTGAGGAAACAGGTCAACATCCCTCTCCACTGTCAGCAGTCGGGATGATTGAGTCTTGATCAGACGGTCAGTCAAATACCAAAGGGAGCCATGTCAGACCTCACTCAGCTGTTAGCATTTGGTCGTAGAGTGGCAGAAAATCAGCTGCTTACTCTGCCTGTCAGCAGTATGGATGCTCAAAAGCACCAATCTGCTTGATCGCTGAGGACATTGTCATAATTTATTACTGATGACGACAGCAAAGTATATAAATCCAACTCCAATATGCATCGTGCATCGTGACCTGTGTAACAAAGCACCACTGATAAATGCCACCACCATCAGCACTAAGAGACGGTGGCACAAGACATGCGGGGAAATATGTAAATAAAATTGCAATAATTTTAATCCTGCTTCACTGACAGTGTTTTTAGATGGACAATACATCTTTTAACCACGCTACAGTCAGTGTTTCATTCCTTCTTTAATTTTCTCTCAGAATGCAGGGCTTTTCGGCCAATGTGATTTCATGTCCTCCCGCTGATTTCTTTTTTTTTCCATTATCCACTGAGAGTGTAGTGAAAGACTAGGTGTCCTTGAGATGGGCTTCTCATGCAGTAAAGAGATGTCTTATATAAAGCCTTTTGAAATCACACTGCAATAGAAGAAAGGTAATTTAAACTGTACTTACTGCTGGACACTAAAGCCTCTGTTTTAGCAGCAGTGCAGGGTGAGAAAATGACAGCTACTTTACTCTGACTGCAATGAGTGCTGAATGTGGAAACACAGTATATATAAAATAAAACTGGCGACTACACAGATCCATGAAATTACACTTTGTTATAAAACAGCTGTCATTTCACAAATACTCTGGAGGAAATTCACAGTTTGTCAGAATTCCAGTGATTCTGATCATTATTGAAATGATATTTTCAAACAATTATCTATATACAGGAAGAGAAAAAAACAGCGATGTGTGTCAGTGCCTTTCACTGTAGCTGTAGCTTTTCTGACAAACAATTGAATAATTTAGTAATTGTGTTCTGTTCTGTTAGCCCTGGTAGGGTTTTCATGAATAGGTGAATTATTTTTAAGACCAGACTGTAAACATGTTCATTTCTTCTGTAGATTTGGACAATTAAACATGGTGGTGCCCATGGAGACTGAGTCACTTTTGGAGCCACTCAAGGAACTACAGTTTTTGTTCCTGAAGCTTGCTGCCCGGTCATTTGAATGTGGCAACCAACATTCGTTTGCTGCTTGTTTGGAAGTAACCCTGAGGTCCAAAGAGAAAGGCTTCCTTGCTGAGTTCAGCGGCACGCTACAATAAAAATATAGTGCAAGATGTTTATATGGCAAAAAGTAGAAAGGTAAAAAATATTCTCTATGCATAAATACACAAGAATAAGATTAAGTGTTCCACATTATAGTCTACAGTACTATAACATATAGTTTTGTCTGTATTCATACAATACAAACTGTTTTAAATTAATTAGTTTCACCTGTTTACATGATCAATGATCTTCTGTGTTTATATATTATTATATTATATACATACGTTTCTTGATGCCTATCTTATAATACTGCGATCCGAACCTCAATCAGCATCTACTGGTGGAAGACACCCCACCACAGAGTGAACTACACCAAACTGTACAAGACACACAATATGGAGAGCTTTCACAGAACCAAACATAAAGCGCTCTGCATCTCATCTCTTCGGTTTCACTCTAATTTCTCGCCTTGTTGTCTCCGAGCAGATCATCAGCGCCAAGGTCTGCTGAATGATGTGAAAACAAAGTCTCACATTACATTCTCACCCTCCAGCCCCATCTGAGCAGCACTTGCTGAAAACACTCACTAATAAATACTCCAGGGCTTTGTGTCTCTTGTTAAACTGATTAAATGCTTTGCCAGACACATAGTTATCCTCCACCTTAAACAACATTTTTCTCTCTGTAAAACGTTAATATGAACATATAAAATTCATCATTCCACATTCCTCCGAAAGAGACAGGAACTCAGCAGTGATAGAGAAAGATATGAAGAGACAGGCTCTATATTCTAAATGTAGCACAGGTGGAGAGAAGCCAGTGGGTGGTTGAGGAGGCAGGGGACACTGAGGCCACGTGAAGTGCGAGGAAGAGGAGGAACATTAAGAAATTGGATGAATTAATGATGAATCTGCAGGAAGGCAGCCAAGAGCTAGAAGACTGTGTGGATGTGTAAGAAGGACACACACACACACACACATACACACACACTTGAAGGAATATAGTGTTAAGCAGAGTGTGTATGTGAAAGAGGCACAGTGCCAGCAGTGCCACAGCAGCAGAGGTTGGGTGACAGAAACTGGAAGGTTCGTCATTATTTATTATAGCAGACATTTTTTTATTTTTAAGTACATTGTCACCAAATCAGTTTCGTATTAGGTAACTGGGATTGTGATGTACAGTATTGTCGCTATGTACCACTGAATCTGACTTTGGTTAACCACAGTGCATGACATCAGAGCCATCTGAGGCAGAATGAGGAGCATGGAGTTAAAATCATACTGTAAATTAACACAATACACATCATTTCTGCTGAGCAGTTTTTTTTAATACTGGACACTATGCAGACTTGCACTTGGAGCCTATCCCAGCTACCTACAGGCAAGAGGCGGGGCTATGTGTGAACAGTATTGGCAGATATTCCATATTGTGCATTTCTAATGAGGCATTTTTTTATCTAAAAAGTAAGCAGCATCACTTGGAACCTGAAGTAGAAAGGACAGGAGTACCTTACAGGTGATTGGATGTCTGTTAAGTTTATCACTTCAACCAAACAGATCACAAAATGCTAAAGGGGAAACACAATAAATGTCCAATTCTTTGAAAAGCTAAGTACCAGTTATCACACCTGAAACCAGTTAATGAGCCATGTGACTTTCTACTTTGACCTAAGTTAAAACATTAGGTACTGAAAAATGAATTTCAATGAATCCTTTCATCTCTGTCATCATACAGCTCCTGCCAGGTGGCTTCTCTTGCTCCACTCTGCACAGATGACTAAAATAAAGACTTTTATGTAAATGTTAGAGAACCTCTGAGCTGCAACACTGCCAGCACACATTTCCAGCCTGCCAGAGGAAGTGTGTGTGTGTGTGTGTTTGTGTGTGTGGAAAGTGAATGAGTAACTGTCTCTTGGCAATATTACAGCCAAGGTGCCTTTGAAGATGCTGCAGCAGAAGCAGAGTAGATGTGATTGTGTTGTAAACAGCACGAGTGTGAAGGCTGCTTAAAGGCTTATGGTAACAAAGAATAAGGAAATAGTTGACAACAATGTTGTAGTTGGCAAGAATGCTGCAATATAAGAGGGCAGATGGTTCAGCACAGGTATCAGCTGTGGGTGTTTATGTGTGACGACAAACACACCTTAATACTAACACATATACTTCTGTGTGTGTGTCTGTGTGTTTCTCCCTGACATGATGCCATGTGACATATTGAGGCCGCCGTGAAGCAATCATCAAAGAGTGGCTCCAGTTATTGATCCTGGGATTAAAAGTGTCTCTGCACAGATAACACATACTGCAGCCCCGGATGTTGATGATACAACACTATCACACGTTCTTTTTTTTTTTTTTTTGTTATCATGGCCCAAATATTTGAAATCTGTTATTCGCTGTCGCTGCTGCAGCTGTAAGACCAGAGGGACTCCCAAGATTGCAAGACTACAACCGAGGCTGCAGATACATCCCCAGGATAATAACTGAAAGAGTCAGCTGAGGAGACATGGTGACACATTTTATTCAACACCTCTACCCACTGAACTCCAAAAGCATGGAGACATAGCTGCTCCAAGGGCTAGTAGGCGAAGATTACAGGCATATGTTGGATTCAGAAATGTCATTTTAATAACTACCCATTTCAGCTAACTTCAACAGACAGACCAGTCAGAAATGTGTTTATTTATTTATTCAGATGGTACTTCAATGCACCAATACAGACAAATCCAAGCTGTAGCTGTGTGCGTTCACCACAGAGATGCAGTTTGTATTGCTTGTGAGTGAGGCCACGGTGACTGAAAATGAGAAAGGAGTGATATTATTTTTTTAAATTTAGGTCACGGTTAATACAATGCTAAATGTGAATATAAAACTACCAACATCACTTTTTGCCCTCCCTACTTGTTCAGCGCAACCTATTTCCTTTGTGTTTATGGTCTCACTGCACAGCTGCTTCTCTGATGAGCAATATCCTGTCTTAATCACATAAATGCATAAAACATGATGTGATGCAGAAGTTGATGTTTTCTAAGAGCAGAAAAAATATATGTAGAAATAGATTTTTCTTCCTGTCCTCCTCCATTGGGACCTCAGCGAGGCACCCATTAGTTTTCATCCCAGAAGAATTGTGGACATTTTTTTTCTTCTACCAAACCTTAAAACAGAGCTGCCGTCTGCCATGTGTGGCTGAAAAGTTAGCTTCCTTTTATGCAAAACTTCCCACTGGAAACTAGACTGTATACCTCTGACCAACCCCCTCTGGTTAAAGAGCTCAAACATGACTAAATATTCATTGTACATTTCATTTGTTTTTCATAATTCATGTATTTTACTTGCACTGAACCCTCTGGCACTCACATCATTATCTACAAGCACCCATACAGACTCAGGTCTGATCTGTATTTTTAACTAAAGCATACAGTAAAATCTGTCACATTAGAATGAAGACAGGCATGTATGAGCACACACTACTCCACTGGTTAGGAAATCTGGCAAGGGCCAAAAAAATGCTATTAAGTAAATATTATACATTCTTGACCAGACTTACCACCATTAAAAGAATAAAAATCAATCAATCAATCAATCAATCAATCAATCAATCAATCAATCAATCAATCAATCAATCAATCAATCAATCAATTTTTCCTGAATAATATCCATTATTGCATATACCCACAAGACTCCACCTCATACTGCTATACAGCAAGAGAGGAAGAATACCTGCACCCGGACCCTTATTGACTTCAGGTAAGCTTTTAATATGACCTTTATACAACAGCTGGTGGAAAAGCTGAGGCTGTTTAAGGTGGATATGGGCACCAGCAACTGGGTCCTCAACTTCCCAGTGTTTAGAGATTAGGAGAAACAATGACCACTCACCTGCAGTTACCTCCGTGCTCCCAACACTGCCATCCCCTGATGTGCCTGCTTACACGATGCTCTCATTAATCCCTGAGTACATAGCTCATGTTACTCATGTGTAGTGTCAGTGTTCCATCCTGTTCACTGCTGCTTTTTACCAACTAAACCTGACCTTTACCTGAACCTGCTCCTCCTCAGAACTGAACGCTTCTTTGTTTCAGAGCCTATGTGAGCTGAACTAAACTTTTTTGCCTGTTGGAATGTCTTTTGTTACTTTTTGAATTCTTATTCTGCTGAGCATCAGCTAAGAGCAGGCCTTTTTTGCCTAGACTGGCTGCCTGCCTTGTTAATTAGTCGTATTATATTCTTTTACATAAGACAACAGATGTCACTTTGCACTTCCACAGCATCTATTTTGGTTTTCCAGTGCATGCACAGTGCTCTTGTGAAAAGTAGCTGAGCAGACATGACAAACTGGTTGGTGCACAGACAACAAACAGATGATGAAACATACACACATCACACATGTACTGACATGTACCCAGGTGTACCTTTCAAAGTGGAGCTCCCACATAGACACTGCAACATACAGGTTACAGATCTAAAACAGGCCAAAAAAAGCTTTTTTAACAGCTGGATGATTTAGAGTTAATTCTGGGTTTGTCAGTATTTTTGTTTGTAGAATTGTTCGGGGTAACATTGATAGGCAGAGTTCCTGGTGTAGAATACTCATCCAACTTTGTTGGGGATGAGTTGTTAGAGTAGACTTCACTGGGGTGTTGAAGCGAACACCCTAGTGGAGTTTCGCTGTACATCTCTCTCTTTCTCTCTCTCTCTTACTGTCTTCCACAGTCTGTCCTAATGCAACTCAGTGTCCTCATGCTACTCTGCCAATGTCAGTTATAAATAGCCGTGTAGTGTGCAGAGTGCTTGGAGCTCACACCCCAAGCACACACACGGCTTGAGAATACATTCTGCACGATAATGACAGAGCTTTTATTTTCAGCTGTTACAGGATTTGAGCTGAACCTGTGGGAAAAAATGTGACCATTTCAAGACAGTTCAGTTTTCCAATCTTTCATTTGCAGTTAACTGGGATGGAGGTAAAGCCACAATATATATACACAGCAGCAAGAAATGGTATCTAAGGTCACATGGCCACACTGAACTTTACTTGGGTGTCTTAACTTAGCTTGAACTTTAAAGTAGCCAAGCTCCTTTTTTAATCATCATCTTTTTTCTCTATGAAAATCTGTCTGTTGCAGACTTTCCGTCTTTTGTTTGCTGGCTGCCTTTAATCTCTCCAGGCTGGCAATCCTTGGTGTGTCTGTCTCTTCAACTTGTCTCTCAGTTGGATGCTGAGCACATCAGAAGACTCTTACCATCTCTCCGGAGGGTTGAAGAAACAGAGAACAAGAAGGAAAGAGGATTCGAGTATGTCTTGGACACTGAGAGGACGGAGTGCTCACTGTTTCACTATTTTTGAGTGCTTCACAATGTTTTTTAAGGCCACTTTCACTCCAGTATCATAGATCCTTTCTTTGTAGAAGTTGGACCCTTGGACCCTCCAGAATCCATGGGTCTTCATGGATTGGGGAAAAGGCAGAAGTAAGACGTTGAAGGGTGGCAAATCAGAGTGATGTGGGCTGCAGCATTGTTGGGGTTGAGCACTCTTTTCTATAATCTTCTATAATCTAATTTTCTCCTATAGCTGTCTCAGTAAGTCAGGGCTTAGCACTCCTTTTTTATCCCCCCCAAAAAAGTCTTTGCTTTCTTGTCTGATTTTCTCATGGGTGTTTCAGTTGTTCCTGGTTGGAGCTGGTGGACCCAAGTCTTATTCACGGTTCCAAAATGCTGGAGAAATCTCTTAAGAGTTTGTCTCAAAAATAGTTTGTAGCTTGATATGTACTTAATCTACTTTTCACCAGAGCCAAGGAAATTCAGGAACCCAGCCTGTTACCAAGTAACCATCCCTCATTCCCAGGTTCTCTCTGCCATGCTTGCATTCTGCAGCCCACTTCTTCACCATATTAAAATAATCCATCTTCCTCTAGTGTTGCCACCATGTTCTTTTTGGGCGATTCAAGGTGTTACAAAAGTACAGATCTGACATTTTCAATGACTCAAAAAATGGACCCAAAATGCACCACATTTTGATGAGCTAATTGATATATGGAACACAAATACCTACAATACCTTCCATGTATCCTTAAACATGGAATACATGACACATACTATACACAAGCAGCATCAGAGGTAAAGGAAGGGCACAGCAGAACAGTTGAAGTAGCTTCACACCATCCTACTGACATGAGCTTTGCCTCAGAAAAGAGTGGGTGCATACAGGGCTTCCATTAAAATATTATTTTTGCTGAACTATCCCTTTAATTAAAAAAAATGGCATTCTGAAATTGACAGACTCAGATGTCACTTCTCCATCTGGTCCTCACATGCCTGGAAAAAACCTTTTTAATGAACGTAAATCTGTTTAATTATGAACAGCAGTACAGCAATACAACAGAGCCAGACCCTGTGATGGAACACAGTCATCTGTGTGGGGATTTAAACGGAGTCCAGCTTGATTTATTTGGAGCCACCACCTCTTCATTTAACTGCAGCAGAGCTTCAGTCAGTTTTCCCCTTGCTTTCCATCCTTGTCTTGATCTAACAGTTTGTATAAACATAGTCTGATACTTGTCAGTCTGTTTCACATTAGGCTGTTTATTTCTGGTTGTGTTAGAATCATGCCAGGCTGGTCGAAGAGGTTGTGTAACACATATAGAGACAGAGCTGTGGGATTGCTAGCGAACTGATGTTCCAGTTCTATTTAAAGCTCCTGCTGCAGTGAGAGACAGTTAGCTTCCCTTCATTAGTGTTAACCTGAAATATTCAACAGGAGGAGGCCGAGAGCCAAAAGGAGGTCGACATCCGTGGAAAGAAGAGAGGCGAGTGTTTGAAAGCTTTCCTGGTACACCTCTGGTTAAACTGAAGTGTCATTTGCTGTTTCCATCCAACTGTCAAATCATGTTATAACCACTCGAATCACAACAGCAAAGGGTCAAGTGAAGTCTGACTACGCTTTAAGTTATTGACAACCCCAACTAAATTCTAATGTACCAATACATATGTCACGGTTCGGGCCGTGTGTTATGTTCGGTTCAGGACCTGTGTATCAAGTAATGCAGGGAGGCATTTTTACCACAGCATGAAGACAAGTGTTGCCAACTTGCTGACTTTCTCACTAAATTTGGGGACTTTCCAAACCTTTTTTTGTCAAAAGCAACTAGCGACAAATCTAGTGACTTTCTCTGGTGACTGTTGGAGATTGACGTTAAAGCATGTATCGTTCTGCATACATGCTTCCGACTGTTAGCTCCTTCCCTGCTTCAAAGCTACGGGTAATTGGTCAGTCTCACTGTAGCTTCACGCAGCAGTCTCAGCTACAGTCAGAGCAGAGAGGTGTGAGTCACACCACTCTGCGTCCAATCCAAATCCAAAGCTGCTGCTGGTCCCATCATGGCTTACAGAGCAGGATGTAAATACCACATTTCAATGGCAAAATGTAAAAAATATGCTGGCATCAGTACCATTAGCATAGCTTAGCATAGTCAATGGAGTTCAATCTATCCATCCATCCATCCATCCATGGCTGTATCACCTCTGGAGAGAGGTGTGTGGGAATCTCAGGGAGGAACATAAAAATCATCATCCCAAAGCTGTTCAATAAAAATGTATTCATCAAGATCTGTTTTTGTTTTTTTTGCTACTGTGAGTGTTCATTACTGCTGTAGTATGTGTTAACATATAGGAATTGAGTGGTCACCCATGGTACTGCAGGTTTTAGCACTTTTGCATTGGCTTTATGTCTCAGCAACATATCGGTACTTCACTGAAGATATTCAATTCTTTAATGTGCTTAATTCTCAGCAAACCTCTGAAGCATTCCAAATCATAGACATACTGTAGCTCTATTACCTGTAAATGCAAGATCTTGATCCAATAGATGCACAAAACTCTTGTAGTAGTTAATCAAATTGTAACATAGAGGCCTAACTGTGTGCAAACCAAGAAGCAAGTAATAAGAATTGTGAGAAAAGAGAAAGAACCACCACTCCATGTAACTACAGAACCCCTGGAACCACAGAGGGTCCTCTCCTGCTGGTCTGGGATCAAGCATAAGCAGAGCTCTTGTTTTACTGTTTTCCATTTTCTCTGTCCTTCTTTGTCTGTGTCAGTGCAGAGAAAATACTCAGGGGAGCAGAATGACCTCTTTCTCTTGTAAAGATAAAAACAGAAGCACTCCACCAAGCACCACACACACACACACCAAAATCTGCCCTGACATACAAAATACACAATGCAAGAGAAGCATGGGCTTTTCAAGGCCAGTACCAATCCAACCTCTATTAAAGCTCATAATGCCGAGCAATATAAAGATGCAGAATTTCATTTTTGACGCCATGCTTAGCATATATAAAAGCATATTTATGCTGTAGGCGCTGAACCAGTTTCTACTCTGCGGATAAGTGTTTCTCATTTTGTTTTTCTAAGTGGTGAAAACACTCTTCTCTGTGTGGCTAAAATGCTTTAGAGCTTTAAATGGACAAAACACCGGCAGTCCAGAGGCCAGTATTTTGTTAAAATTGTACATCAGAAGGAGTACATGAGTCATCCAAGTGGCTGCATTTTATTTAGCGCCCATGCTTTTTCCAGTTTGATATATTCTGCTGCAAAACCTTTATTTTAAGGTAATTTGCATAAATGTTGTGAAATCAAATATTGTTATTTAAAGTGAATTACAGGGCTCATCTTATGAGATAAGATCAGTATTTTAATTGTAGTGACCGTTTTTTGTATGTGTTGTCCACCTTGATCTTTTCCTAACCCTAACCCTAACCATCCATTCATTATCTGAACCAGCTTTTTCCTGCAGTGGAGGGTCACAGGGGGCTGGAGCCTATCCCCGCTTTACTTTTATATACTTTTGATTCTAAACTAGAAGAACATCCGCACAGGTTCCACAGCTTGGTGCCACAGGAACATTATACCTATGCTCTAGCTCCAATTGTGGACCTTTGATGGCCATATTGTCAGCCCCATGGCCAGAATATATCAGGCTGCCAACTGGACTTGTGCCAGATCTGACCATGCACCTTTTTGTAGGTGAAAACCACCCCAGTGAGGACATGTTGCAGTACTGTCAGGACAAAAGGAGCTGAGCCTTTCCTGCTAAAATGCAAAAGCTTGGTTTGTCCAGCTTGTCCAGTGTTATTACAAGAGCTACCATGCTAGCTTGATTTGATGTTACTCACAGTCTTGCCCATCAAAGTCCTGACCTACTTAATTTCCACCAGAAAAAGTACATCCCCAAATTCAGCCAGGAACTGGTCACACTGAACAAAATTTAGTTGAGAAACATAATCAGTCGATGTGTCCACATCAGCAGGTCAGGGGGAGATTTGAAAGCATCCATTGAATATAATCATTTCTGCTTCCTTAGATAATAACCTGAAACAGTGAAGTCACAAAACCTGCTCTGCAAATTAAACACAACAAATACTACTTTCACTTAGTCTATTACTGAATGTGCAACACTCAGCAAAGTCCAGGAAGCTGTGCTGATTTGTGTTTTAATAACAGACGCAGTCTGATCCCAGCACAAAAATCTCTAAGGGCGAAAAAGAGAAATCAGCCCACATGAGACTAATAACCTCTCTGTAAGCTGTAATATTGTGATATTTCCCTCTGCATTGCAGTGCTGTCGTGCACTCATGTGACGTCCTTGGTGAATTAGTAGGAGGTTATTTGCATCTCCAGATGGCTCACTTATCAATAATTCATCACGTTTTGAATACTTTCTCTCGCTCTTCTTTCTTTGCACTGGATTTTCACATGTGGTCACACAATCTTTTGAAATGCAAACTTATTCTAACACTGTGTCTTTAAATTCAGCTCCTAGGTCGATACATTCCATTACATATGAATGAGTGACACTGTGCTAACTGGAATTAGATGTTGGGTAAAGCAGTGATAAGTTAGAGAAGTGGTTACAGAACTAGCTGCTAACATGCTGGTGCTACCTTTGTTTGAAATAAATATCGTACAATGTGCCAGCAAAACACAGACTGACTGTATCCTGTCAGTGAATTCATAGATTCAAATATCACACACCACTGTGACTTGCCTGTCATCATGAGCAACTTCAGCTGAAGTGTTTTTTTTTTCCCAAAGGACACACTGCCAACCAAACAATTAGACACCAACCCTCACAGTCGGATAGTCGATCACTGTCTAATCGACAGTGGCAACACATACTGGATAATTGGCAGGTCAGAGATAATTATATGGTGGCCAAGAGAGCTCAGTGCACTTCTGTTAGATCACTTGAAATGCCAGGTTAATAAGAGGCTACAGGTTAAATAAGGAATAATGCAACCAAGATGATAACATAAACAAAAAAACTATTACATTCAGCCTTTTTAAACAATATTATGAATATTAAATAATTATATCTAAAGATAGTTACTGATCATTCGTCTACTATATGACACAGTCTCTAACACTGCTGTTGGAGATTGGGAGTCTTTTGCTTCAGATGGTACAAGTGAACATAATCTGACATTCAGATCACTCTCACAAGATTTGGCAACTAGTATTTTGAACTCTCAGCTATTTTTTGGTTTATAAGTGTAGCTGCTAACTTTTTAAATGATACCTATATCGCTATAGCAATGCTAAGTATATATCATATGATATATACTTAGCATTGCTATAGCGATCATATAGGGATCAGCGTCATTTCTGTGAATTGTTACCTACAAATACTAAACAAAGACTATATAATATACAGCAGTATTTGTAATAAATTGTACAATAAAACAAATATATAGCTGCATGGTATATTTCATACCAGTTACATTGACTGGCTGATATCCAGTTTTCAATTAACAGATCAATATATTCCCCACACACGACTAATCCCACATATCTGTTTAAACCTCTTTTATTTCACCAGTGTGTTTTTCAGCCAAGCAGAGAAAAAAAAACTCTTTACTGGAGCTGGAGCACACAGCCTCCGGTCTCCTAGGCAACAAGCCAGGTTTCCCGCGGTAACAAATCGTTGAAGCCCATTGGTGGGAGGATGAGGAGCTCCCTGCAGCATTCCCATGGCAACCAGCTCTGTGGCTTCTGAGAAATGATGGCATGTTTTTTTTATAACTCTGTAACACCAGGCTCACCCCCATACTGACTCTACTCACACACACACACACACATACACACACACACACACACACACACACACACACACACACACAGCTTTTCTCTCACTTAAGAACAAAAGCTGCTTGGTTCCTTTCAGCTGACAAAAGCAACAAACCTGCCTTCTCTATCTTCTTCTTTGTCAAACAGCTTCACTGATTCACAGATTCAATTAGTTCCACATTACTGACTCTGAGTGTCTTACCTGGATGAGGATTATCCTTGTAAGGAGATGCTACAAAAGACACAGGGTCATTTTTGGAAAATTGTACATTGTTGATTATAACTATAGAAGGTATATACTGCATAATATCATGTAACCATATTCTTCTGAGTAGACCAAGACGGTCTTAGAGACAAGAAAATATGTAGGACGATGAGATAATAATGCTTTCATTCTTCTTTTTTATATTTCATCAGCAAAGTTACTGTCGGGTTTATCTAAATGAGCTGCTATGTGCTCATCTGTTAGGTGCTGGAGGTGTTGCATGTGCGGACAATGCTGTGCCATAAGGTGTTCACAGACCTGCACCGCACAAAAACAGGATGTGTAGACCCTCCTTCACTGAAACACACGTAAGGATAAAAGCCTATACTATTGTTTTAGCGCATCGTATTACTGTTGCACATTTAGCCTAGGTTGCAGTAATCTCAAGGCTATTATTTAAAGCTAGTTAGCTAATGCACAAAGCGTCCAACATGTAACACATAAACACACAGTCAGAGCTCCAACACAAACAGAAGTCTGATAAGGACTTCAATGGATGTGCTTTAGCAGAGGGAACAGACACAATGAAACTGTCTCAGTAACCCCCCCTCCCTCCCCACCACCTTTTCAGGCAGCAGATCATATTGTAGAAGATGCAGGTGTTGTAACCATGGTAACCAAAACCTTAAACAACAACTTTATTAATCCCTAAACCCAGCGACAAGGGTATAAACCTAAACCTAACCAAACAGCAAGTGAAAGCAATAAGCAAGCAGATAACAAAGCTGTGATCTTTCAAAATAATTAATACTACATTGGACAGACAGGGGTTAATGTAGAATGAATAATCTTTTATCCCATTTCTCAATTGGTCTGGGTCAGCAAACTAGATTTGACTTTCACTAACTAACTAAGACATTATTACATAAAATCATCTCGTCAATAAAGTATCATTGTAGACAGCTATAGAACACTGTACCACTGTGCCGCTACCAAGGAAAGTGTCTGATTCTGCTGATACAGGAGTTAAAACTATAGTTTTATTATGCCAGCACATACTCCACGCGAGCAGAGAACGTTGTTCTTGCTCTCTGTTCTGCAGCTCTCGCAGCTTGTTCGCGACGCACGTACACACACACACCTCCCTGAACATTACCCGCTCGTTATCATCTGTTATCACCGGCTATCTATCATGCAGCTGTTTGTGTGCTCTGCAGTGGGAGGGCCATATGAGGAATTCAGCACACATGTTTTTTTGTGAACTATTGCAAACGTCCAGGCCGAAACGATTTATTCTTGTTCTTCTTGTTGACAAGAACAAATGTCTCTGTTCTCATGGAGTGTGTAACAAGCCTAATACCAGTGCATCCA
This sequence comes from Parambassis ranga, assembly GCF_900634625.1. NCBI lineage: Eukaryota > Metazoa > Chordata > Actinopteri > Ambassidae > Parambassis > Parambassis ranga. The sequence continues at coordinate 4,359,448 of NC_041025.1, forward strand.
ATGTATTGGTGGCTTTATATAGAATCCTGAATGTCCAACACACACAGTATAATCAGCCCCTCTATGATCATCCTGGTTTGACTCAGTGGTTGCTATGCCAACAGACAAGAATAAAGCTTTAGCTGCAGTACTATGGCTTTCATTACTGATGCAACATTTACCATAACCCCATCACTATCACTACCCACACCCACACACACACCCATTATCCACATACACACCAACGCAGCAGTTTCTTTTAGTTTTCCTCCAACAGTTTGGCAGATTTAGTATTTAGGTCACCTCTTTGTGGAAGAAGAGAGGGAGGAGGGAAGGAGCAACCCACTCTAATGGCTGCTGTTGATTGGTTATAACACACATGCACATACAGAGTACACTTGTAATCAATTCAGATGTTTCTGTAACTTCTCCAGCCTCCTGTCCCAGCTGTCCTTCGGCCAGTGACCACATTAGGGATTCTGGGAGGCCAGGTGTCTCATCCTCCTCCGACTTCCACTTTCTGTCTTCACCTCTTCCTCCCTCCTATCTATCATGACCTACATTTCTTCCTCGGCCTTCTGGTTCCTCCACGTTTTCTTTCCCACCTAAAAGACACACACACACACACACACGCACACACCCACACACACAATACCACAGCAGGATGGGGGTGGGGTGGAGTCACTAAGTCCATTTAGATCTGTTAAGGGTGGAGTTCTAAAATAGAATGCCAAACTAAGCCCTGAGTGAACCCTGTTTCAAAACACTGTGTACATTTGTGAGTGAGACAAAGATTAGAGTAGGGTGTAGATATAGTGCCTCCTATGGACAAGCAGCCTCCCACCATGCCACATTATAAACTCCACACTGACCCCTACTGAGCCTTCCATAAGATACAGCTAGGTTTCCTTTTGACAGCACCGTCAAATCGCCTCTCTGCTTCCACCAAGTGGTGAAATGCAGCAATGACAGAACTTCCAAAAACACCTAAATTATCATTTTGAAGCTAATTAACATTTTATCTGTACATTGAATATGTAAATCAGGCATTTCAGAGAGATTCACAGTTGATACATTAGTTTTAAGCATCTGTTATATTATTTTTAAACATGCTATATGTTTACATATGAAATGCTAATTTCTTTTTACAATATTTCTCTCACAAAGTATTTAAAAAAGACCAATAAAACCAAACAATACAAACTAAACTGAATTGCCCTTCAGGGATGAATACAGTTTTCTGAATCTGAAAACATTAGGTTTTCATCAAAAAAGCTAAAAAAAAAACAACATTGTACTGCAAGAACTTTAACGGTACACAAGGGTGAACCAAAGGGTTAAACTGTATATAATAGTTAATTAATAAATTAATTCTTATTAATTAAAATTTCCTCACACATACATATGAATTCATATGTTAAAATAGTCAAACTGCAGTTAATGCAATATACTTAATGTACATTATGAGTGTTCAGAGCTATATATGATGATATATAGGTGATATTACATGATACTTACTGGTCTTAATCTTAATTTAACCCCTCGCCTGGAAGGAGCATTGTTCCAGTGCACTCTGTACTTGTGTTAATGAAGTTTTTCCACAACCTACAAACAATTTGCTCAAGATTAGTCTCAATTTTATTCATTTGAACCGCCCAACCTATGGTTTTAGCTACAGCCCACACATATTTAGTCTACAGGAAATACTCTTGTCAGACTGATAAGGCACTTTATGTCTTCATTGTTCCATGTGTGCTCTCTTCTCATTGTTATAACATGATTTTTATAGTCACAATAGTGACATTGGATCAACCTTCGGTTCATATAGATGCATTTGTTTGTTGTGCTAGGTTCATATTGCTCTTAGGTGCAGTATTTAGTTTCTTTGTGTTCATTGTTTACCTCTGTGCTCCTGTTTTGTATCTTTGCAGATGTCATGGATCCCTGTGTATACATTTTGCACCACTTTGTGTTTTTGTGTTCATATTATGTCTCTTTGTATACATTTTACAACTTTTTATTTTTTCTCTCTATGGTCAGTTTGTATGTTGTTACCTTCCTAATCTAAACTAAACTAAACTAAACTAAACTTTTCACTTGGTTGTGCTGATTTCGCCTCATCTTTTGTTATGATTTTGTGTCTTTCTGTAGTAACTGGTCCATTGTCCTGTTTAATGTTAAAGGTCTCTGGCCCAGAAGCCCCTTGCCTACTTGGACCCATCCCAATTCACACACACACACACACACACACAAACAAATCAAAGTTAGTGAAGTGAACTACTAAATTACTGGAGTGCCACCCTGTTTTCTGATTCACTAAGTGTTTAGGCTGAAGATATGAGCATGAGGAAACTATCAACACCTGCCTTGAGTGGATGTGAGTGTGTAGCCTTTGTTGTCCTCTCCCACCATCAGGAAAGTCTCCACTTCCTCCAATTCTCTCTCTGTTTGCTGATTGGATTCCACTACATCCTGTGGCCAACATGTGCGCACCCATTGCACAAAGTGAGTCAGTCAGTCTCAGTCAGACTGAATCACACAGCAACAGCATGCTCCACCAGAAGAGCTTCAGAAAGGCCAGCATTTATTGCACCTCAGGGTGAGCCCACCGGTCAATTCTCATTGTTTTAAAGTACAGATATTACTAGTTAAGGTACAAGAATTTTTAAAAGGAACAATTACATTGTTGTTTTTTTATTATTGTGTTTAAATTTGTCTCAAAGTAGTTGTACCGTCTGAACTTAACTGCATGTGAAAATGAAACTGTTGGACTTGAAACACTTAAAATGGGGAAAATGTAAAAATATATTTTTGTGCTTGGGACAATGCTTATTTTTTAATGAACTGAGTGGTTAATTAAGAAAAAAAAAATCCAAACACTTCTTAGTTTAAATGCACAAATTTGAATTATTGCCGACTACAATGTATAAGCTAAATGCTGATGCCCACATGATTTCTCTGCCTAATTGCAGAGATAATGAAGCCTTACCTGTAGGGAAATAACTTATCAAACTGGGTAATTAGTTTGATTGCTGCAAAGCGACACAAAACATTTGTATTGTTGAAGGACTGCCAATGCCAAGCCATCACAAGCAGATAGAAATCCTTACACCAGTTCCTGACACTTTGAAAACTGTAGACATAATGACTTCATTTTGGATGCATCTACCTGGGACATAACTATTCAGTCAGTGTCAACTTATCTGCTCATGTGTCCAATTGTTTGGTCGATAGCTCATATTTCAAGTTCAAGCCCAGTCTCTGCTGATGTCCTGCTATATAACTGTGCATCTCTACCACTTTTCTTCTGATAATATATCAAGCAGGATTTTGAATTAATGTGCTTCGATTGTATTATACCTTTTCAACCGTGGCTTAAAAACTACACTCAGGCTGCTCAGAAAACTCATTTCCAACACTTCAAACTATAGCAGCAGATTGTACTACCTTAAAAAGTCACAAGGTCATAAGGTTAACAAGCTTGGATGAGAAGTATCGCGTTGGAACATGTTTAAATTCTGTTTTTTTAATCACCTTTGTGCTTTTATTCTCACGCTCTCCTCTTCTTTCATTTCTCACTAACTTTCTCACTCCCCACTAAATCCCACAGACAATGGTCACCACACACACACACTGATTATCACTGAGCAGTGAGGGGTAACTATGGCTGTGGCTCAGTATGGGAGGCATGCTGAGGGCTGACTGAGCTGCTCCATTCCTGATAGACAGGGTATCACATGTTGGCTCAGCCTTCTTAACTATGCAATGGAATTAAAATGAAAAAATGAAGACCTGAAGCCAGGATTTCTGTTACATCTGCTGCATTTAAAGGTGAGTCCACACCTTTTTGACAAAAGGTTGTACTTTTTTTGATGGAGCTCTGATCAATTCCTAGTGGCGTTTTGTTGTTTAATTCCAATGTGGGGCTCTTCTTTCTCAGCTGTGTTTAAGCTGTCATTGTCAATCACTGACTGGAAAACAAAGGAATACAATGTGCATTATGATGGTTGAAAACTCTGAATGTGTGTCTTCATCGAGGTGCAAAAGCTTTGGAAGTAGGGCTGTATTTTTCAAAATCAGAAATTCTCAGCAATAGTTTTCTATATTAGGATTTTTGCATCTGGCAAATGATAGTGAACCTGTGACCTACTAACCTGTAGCTAAATATGGCAGCTGTAGAGACATGCATCCCTTTTAAAGGTGTTCTAATTAGAATTTAATACTGGCCTTATTAAAGATTATACTGGACAATGGATCGTATGACAACTGTTCAATGTAACAGAGCCTTTTTTGTGCTTCTTATTTTTGTTCCACAAAAGAAAAAGAATTATTTTAACCAATACAAAGGCCTGTGTCCACACTTTGCAGTGTTGGACAACACCGGGTCATTATATCTGATCCTGCTGTGCGTCCTTAGAAGACACCATGTCTGCAGGTGGATATCCAGACTTGACCTCTTAAGTTGTTTTCGATCTACTATTGATTGACTTAATGGGAAACGTCATGAGGTTAAAGAGAAGATACAAAGGAAAATTCTCCAGTAATTAGGAAAGGACAGCAGCAAGCTGAGACAGTCCAGCTGCACTTTCACAGAGTTACATAATTATGCTGTGAAGTGGATGTTGTGGATGTAGGTCTGTGATGGTGAAAACTACAACATTCTGGAAAAGGACTACAAAAGCTAGCCAGCCTATCTAAATACCACCCTGTGTGTTCTTATCACATTGATTTAAGCAGGACAACAGCTACTTCAGTCAGGAGAGACTCAGGTGACTGAGTGAGAGTGAATTTATTGCTATTCAAAGAATGTGCTGTGGCGTTTTAGAGTTTTTTTTAAATATTCATTTTTTTGACCCAAGTATGAAACTAAAGGTTCTAAAAACAAAGGGTTGTTTTTGTATAACACTTATACACTTATAAATGAATTATCAAGGCATTTTGTCATTTTATTGTTTTTTTTTATTCTAAATTTTGATTCAATGAATGAATCATACACAGACCGATAATGTCAGTATTAAATAGAACCTGACTTTCAATAAACTGTTATCAGAAGCTGAGTTTGCTGTGGAGCCTGCAGGTGTTCACCCTCAGTTTCTTAGACCAACTGCTTCAGGATCCATTGGATCACCACAGAGGGAGCGGTGTGCAGGAAATATGTCTGTGAATGCTCTCATTCATCCAGGTCATAGTCATTTCTGCAGTCTAATAACTACACAGCCTCAGTAAAAGCTTCAGTCTGAGCTGTTGACACAGATATTGTGATCTGTCATGTCTCCCTCTGGAGCCACAGCCACAGATGGCTGAAAGTTGGCCACACTGACAATGACTCTGCATCTTATTCAGATTTTATTAAGATCTTATCTTATTGTTTCACAATTAATGAGTCTTCAGATTGTTACCGGTTAATAATTATCTCCTTTTTCTTTGGTGAAGAATGGTCTAGTGCAGAAGTCACGAACAGGCGGACACACAGGATACACATGAAAAGACGGGAGAAAGGGAAAGAAAAACAATACCACCTGGTTAAAGAGGACCAGAACTGTCCAGTACAGCATTCCGGCACTTTTGATAAATAGATAAATAATGCATTTGAAAAATGATTTAATAGTCCTACAGTAATGTTAAGCAAACAGTTATGCTGATATTCAATAAATCAACAAATTCAATCCCTCCCCGCTCTCCTTTCCTCTCCGCTCTCACACACTCAAAACTTTGTTCTGCTGCACCTGTGGATGCAAAGAAAGTTGTAGTAATATAGTAATTTGCAAAGAACTTGAATTTATGCTGCTCTCTAGCTGTAAAGACAAAGCCAGTGGACATTTAAATTATTTTCTGTGAACTGGAAGGTAAATCACTACATTCAAAATTCAGAACAGGGCCCAATGACCATCACTGGAGGAGGATGAGGGAAGAAAGGAATTACAGATTATTTCCAAGCATACAGAATGGAAATGAATTTAAAATGGCATAAATTATGTTATTTAGAGTAGTAGCAGATATGAACTATTGTTCAAGTTCAGTAATTAAAGATAAAATACATTTCTAACCCCAGGTGATAGTATTAGAGCTGTGGAGTTTCAATGTAGCATTACAATGAAAATACACGAAAATACAACATTCACTGCTCAAAAAAATAAAGGGAACACTTAAAGAACACAACGTAACTCTAAGTCAGTTACACTTCTGTGAAATCAGCCTGTCCAGTTAGGATCAACACTGATTGTGAATCAGTTTCAGCTGCTGTTGTGCAAATGGAACAGACAACAGGTGGAAATGAGAGGCAGTTATCAAGACAGACCTATAAAGGAGAGGTTCTACAGGTGCTGACCACAGACCATTTCTCTGCTCTCATCCTTTCTGCCTGATGTTTGATCACTTTTGCATTGTGTCAGTGCTCTCACCCCTAGAGGTAGCAGGAGGCGGTGTTTACAACCCAAACAAGCTGCTCAGGTAGTGCAGCTCATCCAGGATGGAACATCAATGAGAGCTGTGGCAAGAAGGTTTGCTGTGTCTGTCAGCACAGTGTCCAGAGCATGGAGGAGATACCAGGAGACAGGCCAGTACACCAGGAGACGTGGAGGGGGCCGTAGGTGGTATGAGGACCTGACATCCACCAGAATCCAATCGAGGACATCTGGGACATCATGTCTCGTTCCATCCACCAACACCACGTTGCACCACAGACTGTCCAGGAGTGGACTGATGCTTTAATCCAGGTCTGGGAGGAGATCCCTCAGGAGAACATCCACCGCCTCATCAGGAACATACCCAGGCGTTGTAGGGAGGTCATACACGCACGTGGAGGCCACACACACTACTGAGCCTCATTCTGACTTGTCTTGAGGAATTTCCACTCAAGTTGGATCACCCTGTAATGTGATTTTCCACTTTTACTTTGAGTATGGATCCAATTCCAGACCTCCATTGGATAACAATTTTGATTTACATTGATCATTTTTATGTTATTTTTTGTTTTCAACGTGTTCCACTATGTAATGAATGAAGATTTTCAACTGGAATATTTCATTCATTGAGATTTAGGGTGTGTTATTTTAGTGTTCCCTTTATTTTTTAAGCAGTGTGTACATACACACACACACAAACTGACCTTTACTTCAAAACATTTTTAAAGTGGGCTTTAAATGTAATACCTTGTGTATGCTATGATTAAAGAGATACTAAAGGAAGCACTGAAGCTTTTTTAGTATTAGGAACTTTTAAACAGTTCTTATTATAGCATCCCTGAGGGACTTCCAGGTCATGTCACTCAGGTAGGAATGTTTCTCAGAAAAAAACCTGACTTCAGGACATTTTATTAAACTCATCTAACGTTTGCTATATACCGGTAACTGTAAGCTTTCTGTTGCCAGTAGACAATCAAACATGGCAAACATGTCAAAAAACTCTCAATTTTACATCACAAGTATGATGATTATCTAAAAAAATACCCAGGAAGAGTTTAATAAAAAATAACATAAATAAATTGTAAAATGACTCAAAATTGAATTGAGTTAAAATAAATTTCCTGTTTTGATGTCTAAAGAGACGTTCTCCGTGTGGATTGAATGAAGCCACTATGCTACTGTAAACTGCGACTGGAATTTAATTACACATACTAAAATGACTTCCCAGCAGTCTGGATCATTCCATTAATGTTTTCCCTCACTGCGAGGAGCCACCATGTCTGCTCTGAACCATTAACAGCAGCTGTCTGAACTGCTCTACCATTAGCAGTCATTCGAACAATCACAACAAAATATGTGCTAGACAAGCGCACTTTAATCCAATCCACAGTACATCACCCTGTGCCTCTGTCTTCACATCCGCCTGTGCTCTCCTGTCACGTTCACAGTGTTTGTTCATTTATTATGAGGTTCAGTCTTCTGTTATTTCAAGTAGGTCCCTCTACAGGAAGATTCATTGTTTTTGTTGGTTTATCAGACTTTTAAACCATGAGGGGCCCCCACTGAAAAATAGAGCTGTGAACCCATTTGACACTTTGTGACCTTTTCAGTACCCCTCAGTGTAGACAACTCACGTTAAATGTCAAATTTAGAAATGTGCATTGGCTGAATGGCGACAGGGCATAGAGCACTATTAGAGCAATATTTCCAGCTTGGGACCTTTCACGCACTCTTGTCTCAGCCCATGTTTCCTACACTCTCAGGCATAAATGACATTAACGTGATCTGTAGAGTGTCCTGAATAAATGGATTTACCATTCATTAGTGTACAACAAAAAATAGCTTTGAGGCCCCAGAGAATATACAACACCCATCTCATCACAGACTGGAGGCATGGTCATCATTGGTGGTCATTGATACCGGTAGTGCTACATGGGAGAGCTCACCTAAGGCTGTCATATGTACACCAGCTTTTAAGCCAGGTTCAGTTCTTGTCAGGTGTTTTTATAGTCTCTGCGCCCACCTTGTTCATTAGCTACATGCTTTTAGTGGAAGAAATGCACAAAAATGCAGCACTTATTATGATGGTTGGTTTATATTCAAATGTAGAAGTTGCAGACCAGATTTTCAACCTGTTAAGTGATCTATAAATCTGAAATTGGTAAGGATATGATACAGATAACACACAATATCTCACAGCATGTTAACACCTTAGGATTGAGTGATGTAGTCAACATCAGTTCTTAATCAGTCTCAGTCATAAAGCAAACCTTATTATCTGATTTAATTTCAGACCAGTGGCCCTGGCAATGAATAAAAAAAACATAATTCACAAAGCCAGTCAAACAGTAAGTTTAGTTTGGATGCAGAGAATGTTTGAGGGCCAAGAAATCCTTAGCTGAATGCTCACATTTCTAAAATCCACCGATTTGTTTATATGATCTGTCCTCCATTTATTCTAAACAAATCTGAACAGCTGTGTCAGTGACTCTCACTGTCCGAAAGACAACTGCAGACAACACACACAGAACACATGCCATCCAAATAACCTTCCAGAAACAGAACCGTGACATCACTGCTGAAGCACACCCTGGCTATTTGTATTAGTCATGTTGTGAAGGTATAAATCTATTCTCACTGTGACACTGGGGACCCACCTTCCCAGACTGCGGGGATATCAATCAGTTTTAGAGTGAAGACAAGATTTATATGTAGGCCAGAGTGTCAGTTAAGGAAGAAGTATTTGTCAAGGCATGCCTGTGTGAGATCGGCAGCACCTGATAGTCCCCGCCTTCCAGAACACTGTGACGTTCATGTGTCAAAGAGTGACGAGCGGCTTAGCTTATAGTGAGTGAGTGAGGTGAAGCCAGTATGTGTTTATGTCGATGTGGTATGTGGGAGTATAGATGTCTAAGGATGCAATAGCTTGCTGTGTGTGGACAGAATGTGTGAGCATGTGTTCATAACAGAATGATCGACCACATCTGACAACATTCCTCTTGTGGTTTTGACCACAGAAGACATCCTGTCTATGACCTTTGAATGAGTTATAAGAAAGATAAATAAATAGCTCTGCACGTTTAGTAATCTGGTCGTGTTTATTAGTAGTATTAGATGTTTTTCCTACCTAAACTTGCAACTTAAGACCTATGCATATACAGTTTTCTTCTTCGTTTAACATCCATTTGACTTCCTTCAACATCTCCTGGGGGATCCCCAGCTATTCCCAGGCCAGATGGAATGTATAGCCCTACCCCAGAGTGGGCCTTGTTGGCCCTGAAGCTTTGGTGCCTGCTCCATGGCAACCAGGTGTTATCCTTCTTAGTCAGTTGGCACATCTAACTCAGCTGAACATGTAGTTCCCTGCTAGTTAAGATCAGGCAACCAGCAGAAGCAATACAGAGATCAGCAGACCAGAATGAATGTACCGCAGCCCAACAGCAATGAAAGGCATAGTTAGGTTATTGGGCCTCAAGTCAACTCAAGCAATAAGATGAATCTCATTTCAGCCATACTTTTGCTCATTATCCAGAGGTCATGAACACAGAGGGGGGTAGGAACATAGACTGACTGGTAAATCAAGCAGTCAATAACAAATGCAACACACTGCTATTCAAGTAAAAACTGAAGGGGCCAGAAAGTTAAGAACCTACCTAAAGTCATGGCCACCCAATGCCAACTGTACAAGACTAACTAAATGCAAAGCATACAGAAGCAACCCTGACACCTTGCACTCATGAAGCACCTATCAAGACCCAATTCATAATCGTTCTGCAACATCATTGGCAAGCTTCCAGTCCCCTTTAATTTTCTTCACCAAAGTGTCCATCCAACATTTCTTACCAGTAAAACATACTTTTCACCATTTTAGCTGCTACACAATTATTTTTCTTCGTAGCTAAAAAGTGGCTAAACTACTTCTTGATCTAACTTGATACAACACACGTGCAATAATTTATATGTGCAATAATCCATCTGTACCATCTATGCTGGTGTGCAATGTTTGTACATAATTCCTCTTATCTTTTATTTTTTTACTGTTCTATATTCTTTTTTATTCTATTTTATTCTATTTAACTCTTGCTCTGACGGTGTTGTCAGAGCAAATTTCCCTGAGGGACCTTCCCAAAGGGATTAATAAAGTATATTCTATTCTATTCTATCTAGCCTTCGGTGATGAGCAGGTCTGTTGGTTTATCAAAATTAATTAAACTAAACTCCACACAGAAAGCAAACAGAACCTTATGAGGCAAAGAGTGTAATTGTTTGCTTGATGCTAAACCAGAAATTGTGTGCTGTAAAGTACCTGCTGCTGATAGCATGACAGTGCACTGGGAGTGACTGGATGATTTAAATAGCATTACTGACACTGACACACTGAGCTTGGTCTGTGACATGTATACAAGGACAGTGGAGACATAATGGGTTTGGATGTGATTCTCCTGAATTAATGTTGTGTTTTAGGTCACTCCCCTCTTCACTGTCAACCACAACCTACATCCACACAGCCCAGCCACCGCCCACATCCACACTGACAGATGCAGATGAAGCTGACGTAAGCTGAGTTACAGAGACCTGACACCTCAGACAGGAGAGCAGTTAAAAAGCAGAGCCACAAGGCTTCTCTCACCTCAGCCACCAACACTTGAGAGGCAGAATTCAGAGGATGGCTCCTGATGATGGATCTTTATTGAGCTGCTCGTGTGTTTTTCCTTAGAATTTGTAGGTATACAATCTGAAATTTGCAACAAATTTATTTTGTTTAATTTGTAGTTTATATGGGACAAAAACAAATTTGAGGTGTGAAGGTGCCATGTTAGGGGACAACTGCTCCGACAGTCTGACCGTTGACTTTTGTCCGGCACCAACACCAGATGCCAGGTGAGCTCTGTTTCATCATCAGTGACATGCATTTGCAAAACAAGACATTTTTTAATTCTTCTTTTCGGTGCATCTGCTGATTTTTACAAAACTTGTATTAGTGTTTTTAGACCAACACACCAATCAATACATCAATACACTATTTTGGATTACGTTAAATACTTTTATTGTTGTCATTTATTCCCTAAACCGATATCCTCCATGTGCACCAAAAATGCTACATTTAGCATGACAAGCTGTGGCTCTTTCTGGAAGAGACCAAAGTGTTTCAAAATATAACAGTATAAAAATGGATATTAATATTGAGTTTCAAGGGATGGGACACATTATTAAATCTAGTGCTAAAATTCAGAGCTCTCAACAATGAATAGTGATTATCTAGTGTGACATATTTGCACAACTTTCAGGATCTTTGGTCAAAAAATAATTACACATATAAACATTTCAAAGTGTAATTTGATTTTGTCTAAAGCACTGAGTTTCCTCATCTTTTGACACCTTACATTAAACTTTAACCTGCAGGCTGGGACCCGCTGGTGGACCACCCTGTTATGGTGCAGATTTAAAAAGACCCAAATCGTCTCCAAGCTGCAGCTAAGAGCTTTGCTGAAAGGCCTGTCTGAAAACGTGCCCACATCTACTAACCAGATACACACATACAGGATAAGCAAATATTGACTCAGGCATCCGTCAGGTGGTCCATCATTCATGCTCCTATGACTTTTATAGACCGACTGTGTGTCTGTGTGTGGTGGCCAGGTGCCCACAGCTTTCTGATGTTTTGGTCTTCTTTGATGAGTGATGAATATTCTACCTCTTCCCCCAGCAACAGTTTGAGGGTGGGGATTACATCTTGTAATGAAATGACATTTGCAACATTCTGGAAACAGTTATGAACTTGCTGTAAAGGCTGTTTCTTTACCCTGCAAATGACTTTTTGCTCACGCCTGGGAGCTACAGCCTAACTCATCAAAACAAGCAGTTTTATAAGCTGAACAAATAACATTAGGTCCTCGGTTCAGTCAGCTTTGAGTGGCAGAGACCAAGGACAACCCTGAAATGAAAGAGAGAAAGAGGGGCTGATTATTTTTATAATAACAGTAGTCCATTATATTGCTGATAAAGAGAGAAACCACATTTTACTAATCCCTTGACCCCCCTGTAGTTCGCACCCTGTATATTTCCAGCTTTACCAAAGCAGCAGGTGCAGGCGGCCTCAGGGAGGGAGTGGCCTGCTCTACTGGTTCTCTGTATCTATATACACTTGTCTTGTACACAGAAATGAACTGAAGCAAAAGAAGAAATTTACCAAAAAAGTCTTGTGCATATGCAGGACACCGATCTAACACATACTCAGCAATAAATACAAACTATCTAGAAAAGAAGCCAAACGTTTTTGTTTTTTTTTTTATAAGAAAACAGCTCCTTCTCCATGTTGTGTCTCTGAGTATTTATTGTAGTTCTATTTTTATTACATTTATTTTTTATTAGAATTTTTGGCATAACAAAAATAGATATCGAAAAGAGATACACAGCCCAAGGGTAAACATGTGACAAGATTGAAAAACAACAAGACAAGCAAAAAATAATAGAAATAATACAAACAACTAACCAACTAGGGTCACCCTTTAAGAGGATCGAGGCTGGTGTTACCACCTAAAAACTCAATAATGATGAATAATGCAGAGGGGGGCATAGAGAGCTAAATTGTCCCACCTGTACTAACAGGATAGGCTTCCCATATCAGATGGAAACTATCTGTCCTGTCCAATCATTTATTTATTTCATTTACTTTTAAAGATTTGACTGACCATCTGGCTGGGGAGCTGTGACTACATCTGCAGTTTACCACTGCCACTGTGTGAATGCGGTGTGAATGAATAATGCATCTGTAATGCGTCTTTGACGCATAAGCACTATATAAGTTCCATGTATTATTATTATTATTACATGCATATAATGGTCAACAAAAGATCACAGAACTAGGTGGCAAGATGGGCGATGGCTATACTTTTGTTCCAGATCTTGACCCAGGAGTGTGGGGGTTCATGTTCCTGATGGGAACAATTCTTTATCTTCTTTATCTTTCAGACAAACAAATTTGGAGAAAATTAATTGAAAACCATATAAGTTGTAATAAATAAATAAAATGTAATGTAATAAAATGTAATAAATAAATAAATGCGTTAGAATGCAGCGTCTCAGCTGTTGGGGTTTTCTCTATATTCCTACATTTTTGTACAGACATTGATATGGCAGCATTTTAATTTTTTACAGTATTTTCAGGGTCATGGCTTCCATTGTAAGTTTAAAGGAAAATTTGTGCTTTTCTTCAAAAAAATATGTCCTATGTTTCTCTCTGGTTCCAGCAACAGTGTACTCTGACCTTGGCGACGTCAGCTTTAATGACAGAGCGTGGTGTCCATTTGTGCGGCAGCTCTTAAAGTGTAAGGGAATGACAGCAATGTGTTGAGGACAAGCGTGTCCGCACACACCTCTTCATGTGCACATTCCATTAGTTCACAGAACATAGCATGTTTTTTAGACAAATATAACACTCAAAGACACACATGTAGTCCTGTGAAGGCATGCGGGCAGTCATCACGCCCATCACACATAAATCAACACGTTCTCAGAAAAGACACGTGCACACACTCAGGGTCAACGCCACGCTTATTTTAGGTTACGTGGTTTCCACACTAAAAAGACGACATGTGGGCAGAATGACAAGCTGTCAAACTAAATTTACTTCTCTACAAATCTGACCTGCAAACCCCTGAGAGAGTGCCATCTAAGTGGGTCCTTAGAGTCACTTTAGCATAAAAAAATTAGAATAAACAAGACTAATGTGGGCAGTTGAAACTATTTTGACACTACAGTCCCACTTAGTGCTTAGCTGCTATTGCAGCAACCTCTCAAAGTGAGTATGGCCCTATGGTTCCTGATGAAAGAGCCTTGGTTGTAAATTGTTATGAGGCATGTTGGGTCGACTCCGTGTTGACATATACATGAACATACATTCATCTCAGTTTGCTCTCGCCTCTTGATTTTAGCTGCAGTCTGTCCATCAACTAATACACCACCTACTGTACATCAAACCCCACGTCCAGTTGTGTTATTCTGGCCACCCAGCATCAATTCCTCCAATTGCTCCATCTGACATTTCTGGCATTAAAATTGACCAAATGTGTCATTTGTTGAGAAAATGTAATGCTGTTGTATGCCTATTGTCTATTGTTTTGATTGATAATGTCTGTTTTTGAGTCAGCAGGTGTCAATGACTTGGCCTGGACTTGGCTTTTTATTCTTATTCAAGGGTCATAAGTGGGGGAAAATAGAAATCTGATCTCCTGGGTCTGAAGGTGTTTGATAAATCGCCTGTGTGTGTTTCACAGCTGGGCCAGCTCCTCTGGCAGCAACAGCAGACTACAATTCCAACATTCCTCAGAGAAAATGTTTCTGTGGGCAGGAAGTAAAGGACCAGATGGAAGGAGTGACCGCAAGTATGATTTTATCTTGTCTTTATATTAAAGTTCAGGAGTCTTCTACAGTTGGTCTTCATTATGGGAACAGCTAGCAAGGCTTCATTTGAGGGTTCCTTTTCTCAGATCCTTCTACCAGAAGATTCGTGATTATGAGGTTCTGGACAAGAAGAAGACAGTGACGGCTCTGAGGGCAGGGGAAGACAGAGCCATACTGCTTGGCCTTGGCATGGTCTTCTTCTCTGTCATGATGTACTTTGTCTTGGGGATCACCATACTGCGCTCCTACTCTGACAGGTACTGTAAGTAAAGTGTCTAAAAGCTTAAGAGTACTGTAGCCTATGCAAATATCTCTTAAATCAAGTGGAGATCTTTTTTTTCTACAGTGTGTGGACAGATGAGGCGAGCTGCACTATTGTGAAGTCCTCCATAGTGTGGGATGTTAACTGTTCATACAGCTGTGGAGCAGAGTGTTGGAAGAGTTCCCATTACCCTTGTCTCCAGGTCTATGTCAGCGTCAACTCCTCAGGAAAGGTGGTGCCCCTGTTTCATAACGAGGAGACACAGAAGGACAATCCTGAGGTACTGCTACTATTGTTGAGAGGAAAGTTTAAGCGAAGTCTGAAAAAGGGCAACTGACAAAATGGTCAGCATCTTACAGGTGAGGCTGAAGGTAGCACTTTCTTGCAGTCTTTGTAAGGATGCTGCAGTAGTTCAGCTGCAAACACAGTGTGGAGCCTGCAATGATGGATTTGTGTGAGTTTGTAATTTCCTGAATCTCTTGAAGATTAAAATCCAGTCACGTTAACGTCCATTTCAGTGCTCAGAACAAACCCAGCTGTGTTTGTGAGAGTTTGCAGAAAGACTGCCACATGATGGTTTTAGCCTTGCTTACTATGGTAACTCCTGCCTCTATTATGTTACAATTCACTGCCTAAAAATAGGGGCTGTTACAGTCTTTGCCCACTGAAAACTCAGGGTTAAAGTGCTACCTTCGCTTCATATATATGACACTTTAAGACCCTGATCATATGTCTATATGTGATGTAAGACCACCTGTCTAAGACCGACCTGATGCCCAACATTTGACCTCTAGTTCCTTAAAGCCTGCTAGATACAGGCGGCTGCATTTTTGACTTGGCTGGAAAGAATAAATATGTTCAACATCCATCTAAACTGAACACAGCTTTCAGGTTCTCTCTGTGGTTTCCTCTTCTTCTAGCAGCTCCATCAGTGCTTCTACATCCCCAAATGCCAGAAGGACTATGGAGCCACACAGGTCATAGTTCAGAACATTTTGGAGCGTCTCAGAGCTCAGCACACAATTCAGTGTTTTGTGGACCCTACAGACAAATCGGGCAGTGCCATCTTCACCCAGATCTATGGTCGCGTTGCCGTCTTCCACTCCCTTTTGTGGCCAACCTGCACCTTGATTGGAGGGATGGTCATCATTGCCCTGGTGAAGCTCACCCAGTACCTGTCCATCATGTGTGAGAGTCTGAGACACAGTAAGAGGTGAAGGACTGGCCATGAGTTAAGATGGAAGCGCCAGTTATGTGGGACAACTACAAGCTGTTTCATGGGGCCAAAAATAAAAGACAAAGAGGAGGCAGGGAAGCTGAGATGTGGTCTATCTGTGAAGGCTAAAATGTTTCAACACTATCAGAAGGTAGTCTGATGATCCCTACTCTTTTTTTTTTGGACATTCTGGGTTTGCATCACCTTCCAGAACTGGATGCTTGCTGGGCATAGATTGTGACAATTGATGATTGACTGACCAAGAAACAAATCATATGGGCTTCAACAAACTGTACATTTTAATCAGAATCTTTCTGTTATATCATGAAAATAGCTGAACTTCTGATGTTCGAGCCATGTAGTTGATAAATCGGTAGCCTAGTTGTCTAGACCTCAACATTATGCAACTGAGGAGTGACTTGCACAATATGCTGGGATTGCACTACACAGCTGCTTACATAGACAACTGAATGAGAAGCATGGGATTGTTGGTTCCTGTGGACACGTGCCATGATAATCCTAAAGCAGCCTTAAGGGGACCTCTTCATTTTTGGGTGACATCCACATATATTGATATATGACACAGAGACACACACAGCACAGCGACAAAGTAGGATCGGTCTTCTCACGTAACAGTTAAAAAAAAAAGTGTATTTACCCAAAATGTCAGAATTAATCTTTGTTTCAAACCTTCTTAAACATCAGCTTGGTGTATTTTAAAATGATTACATGTTTGTCCATGTTTATGAAGGGCTGTTCCTCGGCTGTGTAAACCACTGTGATGTTAGAGAGTCGGGACACTGACACTGTGAACTGTGTGAAAATCACCTGGTGTTTCCCTCAGACTATTGCCAGAAATATCACAAAAGTGCAATTTATATAAAGGTGAACTTTAACTTGTCTTTAATCACAGTATCCTTTAATGCTCCTCTGAAGACATTGTGTTGACCTCGGTAAATCTGTAGTGAAGGATAATACAGAGACTAAAGAACTAAGAATTAGTAAACACACTGTGCCTTTTACATCTTGAAAATGTCTTATTTTTTGAATAGTGTCACAAATGTAACATCTTTCCACTGGGTCACTATTAGTCGATAGAAAGTCATTAGTTATTTGTTGTAACAGCCATCCATATTTCCCTTACAGTTAGTTGCCAGCATACAATGTGATTTTAAATGACACCCATGTAGGTCAGAATAAAAAATACCTTGTCTTACTTTGTTTGAAGGACGTGGAGTTAATGTTTACAGTATCAAGATAAGCCAATCAATAACACTGAATTAATAATTAATTAGATAACTTTGTAATCTCATTCTATATAACCATAAAATGATTTGTACAGTGCACAAAAACAAAGCAACCAGCTCGCAATCAGAACGAGTCTGCAGCTGGAGCCATGACACTCAGGTGGATCGTCCTGCTGTGTGGCTTGGGACTGGTGAGTGTACTGTAACTCTCTGCATGAGGGTGAAACACTGCTGTCTCTATTGTCATCTACCAGGAAGGGAGATGGGTTTTAAGTTGTTGTTTTTGAAGCTTCCATCATTAAATGATAATTGTAAAAACTTACTTTACAGGCCGCAGCCAAGCTAACAGGAGAAACAGGTGAGTAAAATAATCAGATTCATGATTTTGTTTTGGTTTTTAATCTTGATGCAGTGCTCATTACAATTATTCTTCACCTGCAGAAACTGATGTGGATGAAGGCCATGACTGGGATATCTTTAACATCAATGAAGGTTTGCAGCTTCTATTTAGTTTTTTATTATTTTGTTATAAGTTTACAAAGTGCCTGTGATTTTGTTTTTATTGAACCCCATGTTTTTGTTGCAGCTGCAGGACTGGACCTGCTGGAAGGAGACATTGAACAGGAGGAAGTAAGTTAGTATGTTCAGTCAGTGACTGTTGGTCACATGCTGATTTATTTGTGTATACAATTATATTTGAGGGATTGAAGGTATTTTTTAAATTATTATATATAAACAACTTCTGCCATCCATAAATAAATAGTAAATAACCGAGGTACATCAAACACTCAGAATACATAATGAAACGGTCATGGGTCTCTTTCCCATCAGACTAACAGCAGAAACTCCATCCTAGGAGAAAAGTACCGCTGGCCAACAACAGTTCCCTACTACCTAGAGGACAGTCTGGGTAAGACTGGCATTCACAGTGTTCAGCATGGACATGTGCTAAACCTGGGAACTTTTTTTCACTTGTTCCTTTCCTGTCACATTTAGAAATGAACGCAAAGGGAGTGATAATGAAGGCGTTTGACCAGTACAGACTGAAGACCTGCATTGACTTCACCCCATGGAAAGGCGAGAAGAACTACATCTCTGTGTATAAAGGCACTGGGTAAGCTAAGCTTGTAAAAACAAATGAAATGATTAGAATGTGGATGCACTTTAAAATGATTTAGACCTGGGTGCTTTCTGCAGATGCTCCTCCCCTGTGGGTAACCGGCATGTGGGGAAGCAGCGGCTGTCCATTGGTAATAACTGTGATCGTCTAGGAACCGTAGAGCATGAGTTCCTGCACGCTCTGGGCTTTTGGCACGAGCAGTCCCGAGCTGACCGTGATGACTATGTCACCATCATGTGGGATCGCATTAAGCCAGGTAAAAAGTAAGAGTAACAAGGAGCAACTGAATCAATAAACAGGCTATATTTTAATCTATTCCAGTAAAAAACTAAAACACACGGTTGACTTCATCCTCAGGTAAAGAGCACAACTTCAAAAACTATGACGACACACTGTCCAGCTCTCTGGGGGTTCCCTACGACTACGGCTCTGTGATGCACTACAGCAAGACGTCCTTCAACATCGGCTCTGAGCCCACCATCGTCACCAAGATCCCCCAGTTCATGGATGTGATTGGTCAGAGGATGGGGTTCAGTGCCAGTGACCTAACCAAGCTCAACAGCCTCTACAACTGCAGTGAGTCACTTCAACATAATGTGTTTAAAACATTATAAATGCCTTCCAGGAGCAGAATAACAATCAAGCAGCACACAATACAACTGTAGTGTTTCCGCAGACTTAATAATATAAATCTGTATCACGGCCTAAAAAAGGAAGGCATGAACATGGAAAATCCTCTATTACAGAATAGCATATTTCCGTAGATGGGAGCCATAATGTGCACGTGATTGTAGGAAAGAGGTTAAATATACCTGCAAGGTCGCAAGACAGGTTCTCTGGCACAAGCTGTTGCTAATAGTCTATGATCAGCCCTTAAAACAGGAAGGCATGACTACAACAGCGGTCAAACCCCACTTTAATCAGTAGATTACCATTCCTCACAGTAAGTTACAGGGGCGTCTGTATCGTCTAATTAAGGTTGCACATGATTTCAGCAGCTTTTAACTCAAATGCTGATAAATGCATGGTCACACTGTGCTTTATATCCAGCTGAAGATAATGATCTTAGTTATTACTCTCTCCATGGAGACCAAATAAAAGCTGCATAACATAGTTGATCAAAGGTATTATCTTATATAACCAGTGTCCATCAAATACTTATTTATTACTAATATGATAAGATTGGTGTACTCTTAATCTGATAGTTATATCACAAAGGGTCAAAGGTCATATTGTTCTCTCTTTCTATTTTCTGACCACAGTGCTGCATACACAGATTTTTTTTAAAAGGTAAATAGCTTTATTTTAATGTCTCATGATAAAATTGTCCCCTCTCCACAGCCAAGTCTTCTACCTTTGTGGACAGCTGTAACTTTGAAGAGGAGAACATCTGTGGGATGATTCAAGGTCCCGGAAATGTGAAGTGGGAACAGCGCAGTTCTGTGCCTGGAGGGCCTCAGACGGACTTTACCAACTTGGGACAATGCAAAGGTGACTGCGACCATCTCTTACTAAAACACTACACATAGACACCATGTATGCACTTGTCTGGTGGCTACAGTAGCTGCAGGGGTGTTGTGAATGTTTGAAAAACAAAGGGAGTTGAGCTGATTTACAACAGCACATTGAACAAAGTACAGTGCTGTTTACACTTTGAGATAAACATTAACGAGATTTATCGATTAGATACAGTAAACAGCACCACTGTTACAATAACTGTATTTTTTAGAATACTGCTAACAGAGGTTAAGGTTGGTTAATGCTTGTTTCTGTGTTATATCTACACAAGATATCTAGAAGAAGCAAAGGGGGTGTAGCACCCCCCACTGGACGGGGGATATAATTGCAAGGGAAAAACCTCATGGACCCAAAGTCCCCCTAATATATTTGAATACATATATAGTCTGTCTCCTAACCACAGCTGGCTTTATGTGTTTATGTGAATTTGTTGAGGACTAATACGTCCTGCTTTTTGGCCATGTTTGGACAGGGAAAGGATACTTCATGCACTTCAGTACATCTTCTGCTAAACCGGGTGACCGTGCTTTTCTGGAGAGTCGTTGGCTTTACCCCAAACCTGGAGCCCAGTGCCTGCAGTTCTTCCTCTATAATACCGGTGCGCCTGATGATGTTCTCAATATCTGGGTTCGAGAATATGACAAAGTCAACCCCAGTGGAAAACTGAAGCTCTTCAAGAGCATTTCAGGTAATGAGTTTAAACAATAGCATCAGTATGTTAAGACACTTTAAGGCTGATGTACAGCATCTTTCTTCACAGGAGGCGTCATGGGCTCCTGGGAACTGCATCATGTCAACCTGAATATAACGCAGAAGGCCCGTGTGGTCTTTGAGGGCGTGAGGGGAAGCAGAACATCAAAGGGAGGTTTCTCTTTGGATGACATTAACTTGTCGTCCACAAGGTGCCCTCAGCACATCTGGCACATTCGCAACATCACCAAACTCATGGCCACCACACAAGTGGGGGGTAAAATGTACAGCCCTCGCTTTCTGTCACCGGCAGGCTACTCCTTCCAGGTAAATGGGTTCTCAAACATAGTATTTAACATACCAGCTCTGTTTGTACAGATAGATTTGATGCTGAGGAATTTGTGGATAATCAGAAATGTAGTGCTTGAAAACTTACCTACATGGGTTCTGTGCTGTTTAGGTGGGTGTATACTTGAATGGACGAAGCGACAGTCCAGGGTATATGGCCACCTACTTCCATCTCACCTCAGGTCCTAATGACCACAACCTCAGGTGGCCATGTCCATGGCAGCAGGGAACCATTGCCCTGATGGATCAGCAGTCTGACATCAGACAGCAGATGACAATGCACCGAATGATCACCACTGACCCTAACAAGATGTCCTC
Organism: Parambassis ranga; assembly: GCF_900634625.1. NCBI lineage: Eukaryota > Metazoa > Chordata > Actinopteri > Ambassidae > Parambassis > Parambassis ranga. Next base: position 4,380,953 of record NC_041025.1, read on the forward strand.
TGATGGTAAAAGCACTGGGGAGTAGCTGAAGCTGTCCTAATCTCTAATAAAGTTCAACCGACACAATGCTCACTGTGCAGGCACTGAGTACTACTGGGACGACCCCAGGAAGGTGGGCTCTAAAATAACTGCATCTGATGGCAGCTATTACTATCGAGGCCCAGGCACCGGAACCAGCTCCTTCATCACCCACAGCAGACTGAAGAGCAGAAACTTCATTAAAGGAGATGATGCATTCTTCATCTTCAGTCTGGAAGGTACAGTGTGTAGTCTTTCAGGGGTAAGGTAACTGGGATGTTCGCAGCAGATCCTTTCTTTCTTGGACACTGTGAGCTGGAGTCACCAACCACACTTTTTACAGCAGATCTCCCTTAAAGTCCAGAAACGATCCTCGGATCCTCTCCTGGCTCATGCTTTCTAGGATACAGATCATGAAATAATTCTGACAAGACTTTCATTGTGTTGCACAGCTTTTCCCTCTGTGGCATATCATAGCTATTTCTCTTTCCTCAGATATATCGGGCCTCTTGGCGTCTCAGCCTCTGCCTCACTCTGAGGTGTCCAGTCCTATGAAGGCAGCAGACCAATCTGCCCCCCATGGAGCTGCTAATAACTCCACTTTAGTGACAGCTGTAGCAGTATCTGTGGCAGCAGCTATGTTGGTGCTCGTCGTCCTAATTGTGGGAAAGTCTTGGATGGTGAGGAGGAGGAGGAGGAGGCAGCAGGAGGAAAAGGACGGGGTGGTGATTGTACAGGACATGCCAGGATTCGCGAATGTGAGTGTGAATTAAACAGCATAAAGCTACATCACTGCAGTTTATTTACATCTTGTTTGTTTTTTAGTGATGTTACTAAATGTGTCTGTTTTTTCACCACAGGAGCATATAGGCAAAGATTTACCATCTTTTATCTCTACTCCATGAAGGCTCATGTGGCTGAGTGATGTCTGTTCAGAGTGCATTTCTGTCACAAAGTATCATCTACAGAAATAAATTCATTTTCCTGCATTCATTCAAGATTTCTTATTTACCAGTCAGTGCGGAGGTTCACACACATTCAACGCTAATTAACCATATGAAGATTACAAGCTGTGAGGGTATATGACCAAGACTCAAACTGCTCAGATCTGCTTTAACAATTAGTCATCTTAAAATATTGACAAAACAAACAAAATTCACATGATTAAGAGATCAACTAAGGCATAACACCAGTTCAAATGATAAACAGGCAGCTGAGTGTAGTAACAACAGGAGCCACCGACAGGCTCCACAGTCCACATTATTAGTTAGTTCCACATAGTTCCACATCACACATGTGATGTGGAACTATGTCAATTGTTTAATTGATTTGTTTCATTAGTTTTTGGTGAGGTTTTTTCAATGTTATTGTAATAAAATGTGCAAATATTGAATTTAAATACCTATTATTCTGTCTAAGAAGAGTCACTTCAACCCAAAAACACCGGTTTCATCAAGCATAACTTTTTATTGAGTAACTCAAACACAACAGCATGAGTGCCATGGTTCATGCTGTAAAGCATGGATTAACTCACACAGTGTCATGTACATAATCTTGCATTCAGTAACTTTGTGCCTCCTCTATGCAGAAGCTGTGAAACAAAAAAGTAACAATCATTTTTTCAGTCCAGATCTTTCACCAGCAGAGCTTCTTACTGAGCATAGAAAGTCTTATAATTCACAGAAGAACATGAATCAGCCTCTCACCCGAACCCATTCAAATAAAAGAAAAGGAAGACTGAAACCTTAAAAGGCAATGATTGTAAAAGATTGTCTTTTGATAAATGATTTTACTGAAGATGCAAACAAATTCGACCCCCTCCTAAATTCTTTTGGTTTTGGTGGGGTGATAAATCTGGCAGAATTTGGTATGCCTGGGCCCTCAGGTTTTGTGCATTTAGGACTAGACATTAGTCTAAATTGTTGAAAAAATAAATAAGCTGGGCCTCTGAGACCTGCTTTAAAGCTGCACTAAGCAATATATATATGTGACATGTAGACTTATACGAATGCCTCTACAGGGCTTTTCAGCCTATCGAGGATGATTGTTTTGGGTTATTGTTGCTTTAAATGACATTGTAAAGCTACAATAAATACATACATATTATACCTATCCACATCAGCTGAACCTCCAGTAAACAACATCAATATTGCATCACATTCATTACACAAGGACATCTCAGGTTGTAGTGTGGCAGATGTTCTAGCAGACTACGTAGTTTCATCAACAAGTAGTCTTAGTGACGTCGTAGGTTTTGTGTCAGTGCTGAGCTGAACGGAGGAGTGTGACATTTGATGATGACCTGTTGTTTGTAGGTCTGTACACGACAGGATACAAACAGCTGCCTGCACTCTTGCATATTCCCTCTATAACGTACACAGACACTTTATACCCAACACAAGAGCACACACAACCTCTGCTAACTATCATATTTCACACATGTGCTGAGAGTATTAAATTAAAGTACAGCCCTGAAGGAATATAATATCTTAAGAGAAACTGACTGAAATCTGCACTTTAACTCATTGGCAGTGAGAAGCGGGTAAATGTAAAAACTTAAACACGAAGGAATTATGTGATGCAGAATAACAAAACTGCACTAGTTGAGCCTCCAGAGCCACGAAGATGAGCGGAAGAAGGAGAAACGCGGAGGACTCCAGGCCTCCAGACAATCTTACAAAATGTGTGCATACACACTGCTTTGCCAAAGCAGGGCAAGGTAAGACACCTCGTATACATTAACATCAACTCAAGACACTAAAAAAAGGAAAATAAATCTCAGCCACACAGCTCTTAAACATTCTTTGTTCTTCTCTCTGTCCCTGCAGAACATCACTGTAAAAAAACTCACTGGCTGTTGCTCTGTGCAGGTTTGATTCTAGTCTACACAGAAACCAAATAGTGTACGTCAAGAACAAACGTTATATGCAGCTGTGCTCATTTTAGCATGGCGGTTTCACTAATAATGCATACATGTGAGACAATCATTTTTTTTCCAGAGATGTCATAATATCCTCAATAGAACAAACTGTAGATACTTTCAATTGTGAAAATATTTGGGCTGTTTTACTCAGATTTCATTAGAAGATGTAAACAGGAAGCATAATGCTGCCATAGATTTGCATACATTTAACCATACTGGTGACATTAAGAATGATGGATTTAACAAAGCAGTAGGTATTCCATTATTATCTGATATATTAAATGATCCTGATCCTGACTGGTTTATCACATCATTCAGATCATTCTATCTGAGCAACAAACTGCTGCTATAGACATGACTGATCACCATGAGTATCAACATCCAATCCATTCAATTTTGCTTTTCTGTAAGTGATCCAGTCATTATAGTAAATTTAAAACAACATCAGGAATGACGACGTCCTCTTTGCATCACCTTGTCAGGGTTAAATTCGCTATAATGTCCAGCTTGTGGCACATTATTCCTTACATATCACATTAGTGGGCTGTTATAACAGTGTATAATGAAAGATCTATCTGTCTATGCCAAGAAAAAAATCATTTCATACTATTATATCAAAAATAAGATGGGGATTATATTAAAAGAACTCATATTCATTGAGTAAACAAAGCCAAAAACAGCTGCTTTTGCATACCCTCCAGCTCATACCAGGGTCAGGATCAGCACGCAGCGGATAAATGAAGACCATTAAAACATTCAGGTCAACTAATCTGAATAAATACGAGACTCAAATATTTAAACACTGCCCAAGGATTGTCTGGACCACAGCTGACGCTCTGTGTTCTGTGGAGCAGCACCACATTCAGAGTTGCAGATAACAAACACTGTCAATTATTTCATACTTTCATTCACTCATCAGGGCAGGGCAGTCACATCGCAATTCTAAGGTGCAGCCACAGAAAAACCCTCGTCTATGTAAACCACTAACAGGAGTAACGGCAACTTCATAAAACTCTGTCCCGCTGATCAAAAACTTACTGTTACCAGTTCAAGGTCGGTACTGACCTCCAGTACAAGAAGACAATCAAACCAGAGCTTTTAACAATGGTGGAGTAGATTCTACTGATCACATGGATGAAGCGTGGATGACTTCTTAACGTCACTGCAAATCTTTAAGTATTTTTTCTCTTTTAATCGTTTTGCTTCTGTGCTTTTACTGTTTAAATACATGTAACAAGTACTAATCTCCTCAAATCCAGTGATGATGATGGGGGGGGGCAGAGCATCCTATAGGCTCAGCAAACATGCTGGGATGGAGATGGATGGAAGTAAACACTAGAAAGAGCAAAAATGATGTCTGGCCTGGGAATGAAAGTCACTTGTATCCTTCCCCATTGTAGACACTATCCAACTAACCCAACATCTGAAAACTTCAAACACAAACACCTTTATAAAGCTTCTGCTTCACAGATCAACAAACTCAACTTTCCCATTTCTGATGATAAATCCTAAATTCTTTCAACTGATAAACCTGTAAATAAAAGCTTTATAGAAAGATTTTCATCATAACAAATAAATATCTAAACAACACAAACTACTGGGTAACAGCCTCCCAGCCAGTCAAACACACTTACTAACACAGTCCCTCTAACTCTTCATCTCTACACTTCATGTGTAGACTCACACACAAAGATTTGTCATGCACAACTCAACAGATCACAATGCCCAAACTTATAGAGCTTTTTAAGCCACTGACTCTAAAGTCTATACAGCAGACCTGTCAGAAACAGATAACAGACATGATCTGAGGGGCACAGCTACACAAAATGAGTGAAAATGTCCTGATATGAGTTGTTTTTTTATTTATTATGAAGCTAGTGTTAAATGCTATTGTTCAATGATCACTGTTTACAAGTACCTGATAATATATGTGAAAGCGCACAGATCTAGAAACCACTGTGTAGACTAGAGGTGTGAGTCTAATTCAGGTTTTGAATCGAGATTTTTTGTAGGCCTGCGCTGCTTGTGGAAACTTTGGAATTCACATTTTAGGCACAAAGAAATAGTTTGTAGAAAAATACATACAATACATATCTTTATACATTTTACACAGAATAAAATGGTTATTTGTTGTGTAGCTCTTTTGTTCTTGTAATGGGAAGACGAAACATAATAATAATAATTTAATAAAAACTGATTTATACCCTCCCCTTGAGTTGATGGATTGATTTATACTTATTAATAACCTTCAAGCATTCGTCTATTTTATATCAATATCTGTGAAAAGCTTGACTGAAAATCCAATCACCCACGGACACAGAGCAGGGCTCTGCGTTTGTGCTCTACAACGTGTGCTAACTAGCAGCTCGCCACACATTCCAGTTTTTAAAACAGGACCGTGTAACTTTTAGATTAGAAATAACGCTTTCAAAACTAAAGTAATGACTTCTTAACACAAACTTTAATACACTCAAATCTTTTGCTGCTGTGACCAGTACCTTCCGGTGAATAATAGCTAATGTAATGTAATAATGTAATGATGTCGGAGTCACTTTGTTGACATTATGACTCGTATATACCTATAACATATAGCATTGTAGTTTAATGTTAGCAGTACTGCTAAATGCGGTGCAGTGGTTTGCATTCTAATGACTTTAGCAAATGTAGCATTGACTGTGACTAACACCAGCATCAGCACCATTACTGTTACCTGTAGCTGTTCAGTATGTTGACCTAACGTCACCTAGATTGCAGTGAAAAATGAGCAGCTTTGAGAAAAAAACAAAACACGTGTCTGCTCATGTTTTCTGTAACAGTCGGGTTTTGTTACAGGACAGATTCAATTTCCAGGAAGGGAGTACCGGTAATGTTCTAAGGCATCTGCAATGGCTTCAGCTACGCAAGGACTTTACTATAGCACAACCTTGCTGTTACAGTATAGCAGTATTTTGGTTAGTTAGCTAGCTTCTGAATGTTATAGGGCACTTGTGTAGAAATGTCTGTCAGTGTAGTAGAGTGGACTTGACGTGTATTACATATTATTATCATACAGTGGAACTTAAGGAGACTAAAAGAATTTCCAGGTGACAACCGCTGCAAAAATATATAATAATAATTAAATTGATGCTAACCAAAATGATCTGTCCTAACATCTTAGAAAACGCATAAATTTGAATTTCATTGTCTCCAAATAAATAACCCCATCTTAATCTTATACAACTTTGTCACATCCTGAAACACAGAATGCCATTTTTGAATAATTTACCACAGGACAATAGTGCTACAGTGCCGCAATCGACACATCAATCTACTGGTCCAAGCGTAAGCTACTGAACAAACTGGAAGAAACTTGTCTAGTCGGTACAGCAGCAGAATCTCCCTCTCTTTGCATCAGTACTGCACACACATGTGCAGGACTTAATGTAGTGGTTACAGCAACACACAGACTACATCACAGCAGGATTGTCTGACAAACAACAAGATGCTACAGTTGAGAAGGTGCCGCTGTCATTTTTCCCCACATAATGGCATAATTGCATCACAACTATGAGGTAAACTGAAAGTGAACTTTAGAACACATTTTCTACCTCAGTTGGAACTCCTATCTCTGTTAGACTCATAGAAAAAAGGGATATGGATCATTTTGCAATCTTGTGTAATGTCTTAGATAAACATGAAGCTGACTGCGTGTCTTCATGACAGGAAGCACTCTCTCATAAATAAAAAGCTTTTAAACTTAAGGCTACACGACAAGTGCTGGGAGCCCTTTGCTTGCTCAGATCATTGCAGTGAGCGTATGACTGCTACCAGCTGAGGGGTATCTCTGAACCCTTTTCTCCCTGAAAACAACCAGAGGACCTTTATATATCTACTGGTACTACACCATTTCCTTTAAATGCTTAACAACTAATATAAATAGGCAATAATAGTCATAATAATAATAATATGATAACAGACACTAACTTTCATCATAGGAAGTCAGGATATTTTTGTCCATAAGTTAAAGACACACATCCATGTTAACCTGCTACATGTGTCTAATCACACCCCTGATCCAGGTGATGATAAAAAGTCCTCACTATTTATGCATGCAGATATGTAGTTGCAATGCTGCTCGCAGACCTATGAGAAACGTTATGACTGAATGAGAGTAAAATGGAAGCTAGCACAGGAACTGCTGCTCAGACAGACGCAGTTCTGAAGCCCTGGATGGATGTGCACTGATAAGAATAGCACACAGACTGTAGGCGGATGAAGTTCAATTTCCACTCTGCATGAAGCACATACTTACTGTTAAAAACCACATGAGTAACATGCAGGACATTTAACTACACCCAAACTGAAACAAAACTGCAGGGGCAGCCACTCGCCACTCTGTGTTGGCTGTAGGTATTTTTTGTAAGGAGAAGACTCCTTCGTGGTGTCCCTTGCAGTTAAGATTTTGTCATGCACTAAACAATGCAGAGGTGTAAATTGAGCTTGGGGTGTTCACTGTACAGTCTGATACAGATAACCTCTTTTGTAGGCGCTCAGTGGGTAGAAGGTGGCCACCACAAACTTCCCATCAAAAGTGCGGCCCGTCAGAAGCCTCTGAGCCTCTTTGGAGTCGCTGGAGCTGGCGTACTCTACAAACACCTGGTGGACACAATCAAGAGAAGGAACGAGTGGGTGACAGGCTGAACAGGCTGAAGGTTGAGTAAATAATCCGTTCTTTTGTTTTTGTTGCATTTTACAAGCAGTTGTCATAGATACCTGCTTTTCCCCTAATATAGACATATTTTGTGTACTAAAATATTCAGCCAGTTTTCTTAACATGTATACAGTATATTGTCATGGTATCGCTACCTATATCTTGACCTCAATGTAGTTGTCAGGGACACACTTTGTTTGGTTATGTGTGGGTAATTCTTCATGAATTTTCCAGCAATGTATTTCACAAACTACTACCAGCAACCTACCATTAAGATAATACATGAATTAATGCACACAGCTCAAACTGTGAAGACGACTAGCCGTAGCATCTTTTTCTGCATTTATTAAATAAAAATACTGGCAGATAATCACTAAATATACGCCCCAGTTTGCTTCTTGACTGGGTCTTTTTTGTAAGTACACATCCGCTCTTGATTGTCACACCCTTATCGTGGGATTTATTTATTTTATTTTAAGGTAAAAACATTTCTACCAGTGGTTACATTAGCATGGATAAGCAGATTGTTGTAATTTGTGCATTATTATTATCTGTGAGTTTCCTAATTTTCTTAATTCTTATTTCTTAATATTTTTCAGCACAAAAGCCTGATATTACTTTCTTTTCAAGATCATGGGTCCTACCTGTCCTTTCCCTGGGTTCTCCTTGGGAATAAGCAGAGAAACCACTGAGCCATACTTCTGGCACTCCTCTTTCATGTCCTCCAGGATATCTGGGGAAAAAAACAATATTATGAATATGCCTGCATAAAGGCATGGTGTTAACAAACAAACAATTTGGAAACAGAAACTGAACATTGATTTAGACAACATACAATTATACTACTAATATTCCATTTTTGTACCTTCATACTCATCCTCATTGTGCAGGTGACTGTCGTCGATCAGATTTAGCAGACGCAGAACAGGGGAGGGCAGAAGAACCAGGTCCTCAATGTGAGGCGCTGGTGCAAACACACAGAGGTAAATATACGCGTTATTTATACCGTTAATGTTGGTAAACATATTGAATAATGACACCTACCAAAAGGAATACTGAAGAATGGGCTCAGCAGGGCAGTTTCAGCTGTGCATCTTTGTTTTGGGTCATTGAGAAGCATGCTGCAGACACAGGGTAACAAATCAGCGCTATGAGACTTCGTTACAAGGCTGTGTTGTTATTATACTATGCAGTAGATGAAGTTTACCTTTTGATAAGGTCTCTAAGGTGATAGACAGGGATGGCAGGGCATGCCAGACTGTTGCTGGCAAAGATATGATCTACAATGGCAGCACTATTGTCCTACAGGAGAGAAAACAACTTTAGGATCCCTCGTAGTTCAACAATGAATGACATTTAATGGTACAGCAATTACAAAAAAGATTCTATTCTATTATTTGATTTTTTGTTTGCGTTCCGTTAAATCAGTATCCTATGTCTTTCCTGGATAAAGCTTTGCTATACCTTCCACTCCTGCGAGCGGATGGTGTCTTTGAGTTTGATTCCTGAGAACATCTCCAACAGGATGATGCCCAGACTCCACAAGTCCACAGCAGCTGTGCAGCCCGAGTCTCCCTCCACCTCCACCCCGGCCTGTGCTAGGCTGTTCTGAAGCTCAGCCTCCGGAGCGCGATACCCGTCTGTCTGGATGTACTTGACATCCTAAAAGAGAAGTGAGTTACTGCAGTTATGTAAAACACAATTAGTCCAGTCCCTTTTTTGCAAATGAGTAACTTCTGATTTACTGTACCTGGTTTCCCTGTTTGAAGCTTAGGCCAAAGTCGATAAGCTTGAAGCACTCATCATCAGCACTCCAGAGGATGTTGCGTGGTTTGAGGTCAGCATGGACATAGCCTTCCCTGTGAAGGAAGGCGAGAGCCTCCAGGATGTCTCGGGCACAGTGTTGGACAAGCCACATGGAGTGGCCCTGCTGGGGTCTGCCCAAAAATATCAGACTATGAAGAAAACATTCTAAAACGTGAAACTCATGCTTACAAAGGGATGGATATCTGATATAGCAATTTTTACAGTATGGTGATATCACTTCACTCACCTACCACCCTGGGAACCACTGCTGCCTCTCACCAGCAGCTCAGACACACTGACATCCAGCAGCTCCAGCAGAAGGCAGCGGGTGGCCACACCCATGCAGCTGTGGTTGGTGAAGACCCCATACAGTGTCACTGAGATACAAGAGGATATCTATGGTCACCCATAAACGACTTCCACCAGCTCTCATTAAAGTCTAGTAACATCATTATAGATAGCTGATCCTGTGAGGTATGCCATCTTAATTAAAACGCAAATGCAGCAAATGTATGCAGGATGAGGCATTTTAAAAGAAGGAAAGCTCAAACTAAAGACCAAAACACACTGTGGTGATACGTAACATCGTGCTATTACCGATATTTTTATGTCCCTGGATGTCTTCCAGTACAGATCTCTCCTTATGATACCCATAGTCTCCTCCCTGAGTGTCGGCCTGAAACTCCTTGACAGCAGCAGTGGTGGCCCTGCCTGAGCTGACCCGGTACACCGAGGCGGAGACTCCCTGTCCGAGCCGCGACTGGACGGTCCATATCTCACCGAAGATCTCAAACAACACCGGCTTCATGCTCTGGTCTACGCTTCCCTGCGAAGGCAGGATGCTGTCCGGACGCGGTGCCTGTACCTTTGCGCTTGGCTCAGAGGAGCCGCAGTGAGCCATTGGGCAACGGCGGACGGGAGAGGAGACGAGAGGAGAGGAGAGGAGAGGAGAGGAGCCAGCTATTTGACAGGAAGCAGCAGCTGCGGGAGCATTGCAAACCGGCGGCTCTATCAACGCCACATAAAACTATCAGGACGTGTCAATAACACTGAGCGCTCAATCTGGCTACAACCGCAACCCTGCTCAAACTAAGCATGGAGTAATATCTGAGCATACTAGACTAATGTTTGCTGACATGGGTTGTCAATAAAAGTTCACGTCAGCTGACAAAAAGTAAGCTAACTTGGCTCAGAGAAATGGCTAATCTAGCCACTGAGTTTAAGTACAAAAACAAACCACTTCCACGACGCGTAGGAAAATCCTTCCCCCATAATGTGCCGGATACTGCTAAGGCATATGAGTTGACGTAAATAACTTGATAGAGATTATCGGTTACGACTGCAGTAAAGTTTTGCCTGTGTTGTAAACTCAGGTTGTTGATATTAATCTTACTTCCGGTTCTGCTGTCCTCCCTGCCGGTTTGTGGTGCGGGTTTTCCTGCCGTCTGCCCCCTGTCGCTCAGGGAGTGTAACTACACCATGCCTTTCAGTATTATCTGTGTGGGTAGCTTGGCAGTATGGCAGTATGGGGAGATAAATAGAAGTTGCCTTGACACTCATTGTGCTCCTCTTTGTAAACATGCAATAATGAATAGCAGCGGGTTATTTCTGAGATTCTTCCAATAATTATGTAATCTGGCTGGACTATTTGGTGAAAGTAGTAGTAATGTTACTTTCTAAACACTGTTTTTGGTAAGTTTAAATAATGTCATTAACTAATTTGTGCAGGAATAAATACATAAAAGAAACCTACCTCTTAATAGAGAGATGACGCTGATCGTGATAGCGATGTCCTGCCCATCAGTGAAGTACTCTGGCCTGCTCTTTGCATACAGTCTGAGGTAATGGTAACCATAAGTGTCATATTATGTGTAATTTTGCCTAACATGATTGCTCCTGAAGTAAGTGTTTCCTCCCTGTCATTGTACTTTCCTTTTATGTAGATGCAGAGTTCCGGTGAATAATCACCTTCTTTAGTGAGCTAGATCATCATGCCCCTCATTTGATCTTATTCAGGGAGAAAGCTTTCAAAGTGGAAAAGACTACAGATGCACTGGCTGATATTTACAGAGGCCATGATGAATAGGTGATTTACTGGTTTAATCTTTGTGTAATGTTGACTTAATTTTAATAACTCTAAGCTTTTGAATTCCAGAATTTGTCCACTTCATAGTCCATGTTTTGTTGCTTTGATTGCATTCAATAAGTTTATAAATGTAAATTTTGTAAACTTATATTCAGATATTGTATGGTTGGGTGGTTGTTTGACATCAGTGATTAGTGTTACACATTTTCTAAGAATTTACACTGCTTTTATCCTTTTAGAAACTACATGCTGTCAGCACAAGGTGGACAACTGTTCTCCATGCCCTTCCTGTCTATATATACAGAAAACAGAACAACACTGGGTCATGACACCAATGTGGTATCAATGGTAGTATCTCCATCACTAAAATCTTTTTTTGTAACTCCAGGTCAGTCAGACTTCTGTGAAATCAGCCTGTCCAGTTAGGATCAACACTGATTGTGAATCAGTTTCAGCTGCTGTTGTGCAAATGGAACAGACAACAGGTGGAAATGAGAGGCAGTTATCAAGACAGCCCTATAAAGGAGAGGTTCTGCAGGTGCTGACCACAGATGAGATCTCTGCTCTCATCCTTTCTGCCTGATGTTTGATCACTTTTGCATTTTGTCAGTGCTCTCACCCCTAGAGGTAGTATGAGGCGGTGTCTACAACCCACACAAGCTGCTCAGGTAGTGCAGCTCATCCTGGATGGCACATCAATGAGAAATCTGTTCAAATTGTAGTTATTGTCAGTGAGTTGTCAATAAAATGCAAAACAAATGCTAAAAGTAGCTACACACAGTCCATCTACTCCATGTCAGTCATGTCAAAATACTTCAAATGATCTAATAAATTAGTTTCACAATAAAATGCAACCATGTGATTATAGTTTTTTTCATCTAAGCATGTTAAAAGTCAGGTTAAGCATTAAGCTACTGTGTGTGCTAGCAGCAGTTCAGAGTAATAATGAAGATAATACACCAATATGCCATACATGCAGGCTTCAGTTTTATGCAAGTGCTCATAATGATATGCAAACCTTATTACTAATGCCATGTAATCCTCTTTTACGTCACATTTTTTATGTTTTACTGACACTGATTGTGCTTTGGCCTCATAGCAGAGGAGCAGTTCAAAAGCTGTAACTTCTTCCCATAGTGCATCTTGGGGCCCTGTGTTCCACAGGTAAGTGACAAGCATGGTCCCACTTCCATGTGTTCCATTATTTCCCTTGTTCCACGGACAACTGCTTTTCCAGAGGCTATCCCCAAAACAGGGAGCTGCAAATCTGGTTCTGACATATGTGACATAGTTCTTCGAGAGTTTTCAAGAACACTTGGAAACATGTTGCTGGCCAACAGGTATTCCAAAGTTATGGGCAATTCAGAGGTCAAAAGGTCAAGGTGAAATGTGGTGCCCTGTCATGTTGATGAAGATTCTCAGTCATCCAGGTCATCATACGTAGAGAAGATTGAAGCAAGGCGTCTGGACTTGTAGAGTTTTCTTGAAGACGTTTCGCTGCTCATCCAAGCAGCTTCATCAGTTCTAACTGTTTGGTGGGGAAACATGGTTTATATGTGGTTACAGACCTATGTGGGTGGGTCTGGGTAAAACTTGAAAAAACTTAAAAACAATAGCACTAAATGTTTCCATACTTACCTGTGATGTTCTGGCTGACTGGGCCAGGTGTGTCTAACGACTGGCTAACGACTATGAAACTGCCGGAGGGGGACTGATTGACAGCCCTTTGTTCTTACTGTGAGTATGTGCAAACTTCCTGGGAATGGATGGAATCACTGCATTGTATGTGGTAGAAAGATGATGTCTGAGGCCACCACCTCTGTTAAGGGAAGGTTTTTCCAGCTTAACATAGATGGCTTCCTTGACTCCTCTTTCATACCACCTTTCCTCCCTGTCTAAAATGTGAACATTGTTGTCCTCAAAGGAGTGTCCTTTGTCTTTGAGGTGGAGGTGGTGCTCAACACACAGGACTACCACTCCAAAGTGACAGATCTCCTCAGTGACACAGCCACATATGAGACACTGAAGAGGGACCCCACCGGAAACTAGTCAGCTACCTACAAAAACTGGAGAAGGACCAAATCATCAACCGCAAGCTCTACTTTCGACTGTATCCTGGGGAAGCCACTCCACGCCTGTATGGACTCCCCAAGATACACAAGGAAGGAGTCCCCCTCAGACCCATCGTCAGCAGCACAAACTCAGTCACATACAACGTGGCTAAGCACTTGGCTGAACTCCTGACACCACTGGTAGGTGACACACCACATCACATTCACAACTCGCAGGACTTTGTGAACAAGGTGGAGAAGATCCAAATGGACCCAGATGACACCATGGTCTCATTTGATGTCACCTCCTTGTTCACCTGCATCCCTACATCAGAAGCCACAGAGATGGTAAGGACGTGCCTCACACAAGACAGCACACTCAAGGAGAGAACCAACCTAACGCCAGACCACATCTGTGACCTGCTGAACCTCTGCCTGACCACCACTTATTTCCAGTACAATGGGAACTTTTACAGACAGAAGCACGGCTGTGCGATGGGATCACCTGTGTCTCCTATTGTGGCCAACCTCTACATGGAAGAAGTGGAGAGAAGAGCCCTGAGTTCCTTTCCTGGAACCACCCCCACCCACTGGTTTAGATATGTGGATGACACCTGGGTCAAAATCAAGACCAACGAAGTGGAACGGTTCACAGAACACATCAACGCAGTGGATAACAACATCAAGTTCACTCGCGAGGACACCAAGGACAACAATCTGGCCTTCTTGGACTGCACAGTACATATTGAGGAGCCTCAATGTGGAAGTGTACAGGAAACCCACACACACGGACCAGTACCTGTTGTTTGATTCACACCACCCACTGGAACACAAACTGGGAGTCATCAGGACCCTGCAGCACAGAGCACAAACTGTACCCACCAGCTCAGAGGGGAAGAAGAAGGAGCAACACCACATCAGGAAGGCCCTGCAAACATGTGGCTACCCGAAGTGGGCACTCATCAAAGCCACAAAAACAAGACCCCCCAACAACAAGAAGAAGGACAACACCAGGCGGAGAAAGAACATCTCCATTCCATATGTGTCAGGAGTATCAGAGAAACTCCGCAGGATCTTCAACAACCATGACATCCCGGTCCATTTCAAACCGATGACAACACTGAGACAGAGACTGGTTCACCCGAAGGATAAGATTCCCAGGGAGAAACACAGCAATGTGATATATGCAGTCCAGTGCAGTGAGGAATGCTCTGATCTGTACATTGGAGACACTAAACAACCACTCCACAGAAGAATGGCTCAGCACAGGAGAGCCACCTCCTCAGGACAAGACTCAGCTGTTCACCTCCACCTCAAAGACAAAGGACACTCCTTTGAGGACAACAACGTTCACTCATGTTTACTCACTCATTCACTCATGTTTATTTAAACATGAGTTTAACTGTCAGATGTAGGATTTTTAAGCATGTTATGCTGGCAGTGGTGCCTCCTCCTGTTCATATTTAGAGGTGATTTTCTGATTTATGTTCATTGTCAGTGAAAAGAGAGAAAAACATCCCACTGTTTGCTGCTTCAGTCCTCACTGCAGTGCTGCCATGTTATTTACTTTACTTACTGTCAGATCCATCATTGATAGCTGTATTTCCACATGAATGATGAGGCCGCAGGGTGTTCGTGTCTGATTTAAGCTGTTCAAATCATTTTAACGTTATTTCATCAAGTATGGTATAGTATCAATCACTGGCATCATAAAAACACCTTTTATCTTCATCCCCATCCAAACTCTGAACTACACTCAGTCCAGCAGTGGAGGCTCTAGGCCAGCATTGAGCTGTCCGTCTGATAATAAGGATGAGAGCTATCACTCCCCAGAAAACAAAAAGACAACACATTTATATATGAGCTGACGTCCGCACTTTCACCGGAAATGGAGCGTCATCCCGGAAAGGGAAACGTCAACAGAATGAGGTGGTGTTTTTGAACATTTGGCATTTTGCATACTTGTCCTGTACACGAGGACAACAAGAAGAGGTCGGTGTTTGAAGCCGGAGATTTAAAACTCTTAAAACACTAAGTCGGTGAGTTGAACTGAGCGGAACCCAAAATCCGTGACCAATGTTACGTAATTTCACAACTGAGCCGAGCCGGCCATGCAGTCATTCAGCTGCCAGCTCCTGAAGCAGACCATACGTTGTTTATGTTTTGGAAAACGGGTGAGTGATTCCACAGCTTCACTCCGCTTGACGGGGCTAAATGGCTCATTTTAAACACTACAGGACGTGTAGCAGCGCTGCGGGTGAGTGAGACAGGAGAAGCTAAAGCTAGCTAGCTGCTACTTAGCAAGAGGTGCAGCGGTGATTTTTAATGTTTGTTTTTAAGATAAAGAAACGAGTGAGCAGAGTGTTAGTGCGCAGGGTGACGACACATTAATAACGCTTATTTACTGGCAATAGCCCTGATTTCTACATGACAAAAGCTTTTTTTTTTTTTTTTAAATCTCCGTAAAAACGGGTTTTATGGCTGCTGTGCACGAGATCCGTGTGGCAGAGGCGTGGCAAAGCGCGTGACTTCCCGGGAAATCAGCTGACAATTTGAAATTATATTTATACAGTGTAGATACAACACACACACACACACACACACACACATACATGTCTTTATGCTTCAGTGAGAAGCAGAAAATCTGCCTGATTCTTGCACATGTGAAGGTAACGTTCAGGGTCAGAGTAGTACTATATTATGTCTTTGGCTGTAGTGTCCAACAGTGAGTATAATCTCAGCTGACATACTTTACTTTCAAAGCACACAGGGGCAAGTCTTTGTTCTGTTTGCATACTTTAAAGTGCACAGTCGCTGTTGAAATAGGTTATTTAAGGAGTGGGGGGCATTCTTTTCTACAATTCTTGCTCATGCAGCTTTAAATGTGCGGGTAAGCCAAGCAGTTCTCCTCACTTACTGAATCCTACTCTGCTTCTACTTTTTAAGGTGCTTCTGAGAGGCATGAATGACTTTGCAGTTCTCAACACAGGGCGTAAGATGCCCCTTCTCGGACTGGGAACATGGAAGAGTGAGCCAGGAAAGGTACAGAGACTTCTTTTAAATAGTCATGATCATCATAATTATAAGAAAAGTTTTGTTCCCTCAGCTATCACCGAATTAAACAGACTCAAATAGTATACAGGGGAATGGTGCCTATTTCCCTGTATTGTGTTGTCTGCCAGGTCCACCCGTTCTATGAGTTGTGTATGTAGGAAATGGTGTAAATGTTGTATGTGTATGTTTGGGATGCTATACTCTTTGAGAGACGTCTGCTATTATTTACATCTACTGCTTAGGAACATGAAGCGACATGTGAAAGATTATTATTACAGATTATAATTTCATATTTATCTCAGGTCCGACCCAGAGCACACAAGTGTTGACAGTTCTTCAACATACTGCATAGTGTCTGCAAGGCAGACATGATGCGTTCACGAACTAAAAGTCAAAGGATTTTGCCTTAAGGTTTAAAACAAAAGCATACATGTCAAACCTGCTAACTGGCTTTGGAGTTTATGAGGTGAAATGTTATCATTTATTTGGAAAAACGATCCAAATCTAATTTTAACAGTTGTCCTTTCTTGACCACAGGTGAAACAAGCTGTTATTTGGGCTCTTGAGGCTGGGTATCGCCACATTGACTGTGCATCCATTTATGGCAATGAGGTTGAGATCGGAGAAGCCCTCCAGGAGACGCTCGGCCCTGACAAGGTAAAGTAGCTTAGGACAGTATGACCACAGAGGGTGATTGATACTGAGGTTCAGAATTTCACTGTTTGTTTCTATTGTTCTGAAATTATCTGTCCTCATAAAAAAAATTGTATCTGACATATTGTTGTTGAACCAGTCCCTGAGGCGAGAAGATGTGTTCATCACATCCAAGCTGTGGAACACACGGCACCACCCTGAGGATGTGGAGCCAGCTCTTCTGAAGACCCTGAAGGACCTTAAGCTGGAGTACCTGGATCTCTACCTCATCCACTGGCCCTACGCCTTCCAGTGAGCTCCACCAAGATTTAATGAACTTTTAATGAACTGAACTTGTAATTGCGCACGTTTAAAACCTAATGCTGCCTCTGCGTGTTCCCCAGACGAGGAGACGCACCTTTCCCTAAAAATGAGGATGGTACTTTATTATACGACGACATAGACTACAAGCTGACCTGGGCTGCCATGGAGAAGCTAGTCGGAAAGGGCCTTGTTCGATCCATCGGCCTCTCTAACTTCAACAGCAGGCAGATTGATGACATCCTGTCTGTTTCTAGCATCAAACCGACTGTTCTCCAGGTACAGGATGTTTATGGTGATTTCGAGGACAATGGGCTTAAAATACCAGAAGTGAACCTGGTATCTCTCTGTATGTGCTGACAGGTAGAAAGCCACCCCTACCTGGCTCAGGTGGAGCTGCTGGCCCACTGTCGGGAGAGAGGTTTGGTGATGACGGCCTACAGTCCTCTGGGGTCTCCAGATCGTGCATGGAAACATCCAGACGAACCTGTCCTGCTTCAGGAGCCAGTTATCACCTCCCTCGCAGAGAAATACAAAAAGTCCCCTGCTCAGATCATCCTCAGGTCATTACAGTGTATCAGTGTCCTTTCACTCTACTCAACTATTCCACATGTCCTTCATTATGGAGCTGAGTCAGAGTTAAATCTTAGGTTTAATGTTTCTATCTGCTGCATCAGTTTAAATTTCATATCATTAAGAATTAAGAATAGTAAACATTGTTTGATCCTCTTCATCACCATCATCTTTCCGGCCCAGAAAGGAACACAGCACGATGGCAGATTGTTTTTTTTTTTTTACCGTGACGATAGTTTGAAATTCTTATCATCTCTCTATAATGACTGCCTGTTTGTTCAAGATAAAGCATGCAGTTGACAAATAACCCATTCTATGGCAGAAAGGGAGTCACAATCTAAACCAGGAAGTCAGAATTAAGTCTAAGATAACACCTGTCTCTCACTGTCTGCTCCTGTTACACTGTGAACACGGCACACTGAAGCCGTCAGGTGTTGACAAATCTCAGCAACCTCACGCATCAACACAATCTGTTCCATTTCCAGGTGGCAGACACAACGAGGAGTGGTCACAATCCCCAAGAGTGTGACAGACTCCCGCATCAAAGAGAACATCCAGGTGCAGTATAAAGTTCTTACAGTACATGAAGTGGTGTTTGCTCCTAATAAATAGAAGGTTGTGCTGGTATGGAAGAGTTACAGCAACATTGGATGTGACGTACTGCTCATTTTTCAGGTGTTTGATTTTACCCTTGAAGCAGAAGAGATAAAAAGTATAACGGCTCTGAACCGAGGCTGGCGCTACATTGTACCAATGATAGAAGTAAGTGTGCTTTACGTCTGTGTAGCTCAGTGTCATAGATAAGCTGCTGCAGTGAAATGTTCTGATGTTACAGGTGGGAGGACAGCGTGTCCCCAGGGATGCAGGACATCCTTACTACCCTTTCAACGACCCCTACTGACAACTCACCACCTTAACCTGAATCTGTGCCTTCAACACCACTTCACCTTCTCACCAATAAATGTTCCTGTTCCATTACAGTTTGTCTTTAGATTCTGTCCAATCCTGCACTTATAAGAACATTTAAAGTAACTGTTGGTGGTAGAGACTGAAAAATGTGGTGTGCCTGAAAACATGCTGTCTGTGTTATTTTTTAAATAAACATTTTGTTACTTCTATTACAAGCATCTTTATTTAAACCAGTTTAGGTTACAGTAAGTCAGGTTTGGCACATATAATCTGATAAGGCACAGTCTCTGCTCCTTGCCCTGCAGTTGCGTGTCCTCACCAGAGTCACGTACAGTGACAGCGTCTCGTTTCCTGCAGTAGTTCCTCTATGGCTTTCTCCATTGTCAGTTTTGGATGTGTGTGCCTGCGTATGTACTGTAAAAAAAAAGCAGCAGAAATATGGCTTATCTAACAGGTAATGGAAATAAATGCACATTTAAATAGGCTTTATTTGTACCTCCTTGGTGTCCTCCAGTGTGGTGTATCTGTAGTTAGGTGGTTCCAGGCTCTGCATCAGCCTGGAGTGAAGAAGGCGGCTGCTTTCAATGAACCGCCTCGTCATGTCGAGCTGCTGTTTCAGCAGTTCATTGTGGGTAAATAAGGCCGGGTTAAAGGTGCTGATGGCTGGTGGTAGACAGACATAGGACACATTAAAAAAAAAGAAAAATAAACCAAGGTGGAGCACTGTTAGGGAGGGTTTAAAGCAAATACAGGACTACTAGTGAAGGACGTGGATATATAAACATTTCACCTGTAGATGGTGCTGCAGCACCATGACGAACAATAAATGTGGACGGCCCTATCGTCTAAAAAAAGTTTGTGGGATTTTCTGTTAATGTACAGCAGAAGAACTTTTCATGTCCTGTGTCTCATGTGATCCTGTGTCTCACCTTCCATCCTCTCTTTACTGACTGTATGTGTAGGATTCAAGTAGGCCGAACCTGCAGAGAGGTAAGAACTACAGGTCAGAAATGGAAAAAGACCATGTGAACATTGCGGCGATGATTTGTGGCAGCCTCACCGGTGGACCATGTGTAAGTCGCTGGCTGTGTCTGTACTGCTGCGTCTTTTAAACCCTTCTTCCTGTCTGGGTCACGCCTCATCGACCACTGAGAGGAGGCACAGCTCCTGTGTGATCCTGAAGATCTAGAGTCCCTGCTTTTGCTACTGCTGGAAGATTTGTGATCTGATGTCCGTGAGGTGCAGGTATGACTTGTGTCAGAGAAATCACTCGAATAATCATCTTTTGTGTTCTCGTGGGACACGTCTGAATCCTTCTCTATGACCTCTGACACCTCCTTTTCCTCATATCCCTGCAGGTGCTCTGACACCTGGCTGAAACTGTAATCTGGTTCTGTCCTCTCATTTTCAAAGTCACTTTGATAGTCCACCACCTCCTTCTCTTCACTCTCTTCCACTGCCTGGGATTCAGAACCAGGGGAGCCATGTTTAGTTTCCCTCTGTTTAGAGTAAGAGGAAAGTAAAACATCACACTTATTAGTCCTTCAGGGAAAATAAGAAACATACAAATCATTTTACATTTTTTCTATAAAGTAGATGTGTAAGAGTGGCTTCTGTAATCTTGGTAGGATTCACTGCTATCATCTCCTCACACACACATTTAAATGAACAACAATCACATCAAATCAGGGAGCACGATCTCAGTTTGTGGCCACTTAACAATCAACACTGATTGCATCTGAAATGTGCATTTTCATTTAATTTTCTTTACTTTGCCCGTGTTGAGGATAAATGTCTAGTTTATTATTCCAATCAACTACGAGAACATTTATTTACAGTTCACACACACTCCCTAGTCCCTGTTTAGTGTGTATTATGCTGGTTTTAATTCTATCTAGGATATTATATAGGTCATAATCTGATTATTTATATCCCTGTATAATCCCACATAGAGTATGAACATTATCCAGGTTAAAGTTCCCAGGTTCCAAACACACTTTTGTACTGAGGAGTCGTTGTTATTAATGTTCATTTAGGTCTGCTCTGACCGCATTCTGATTGTGTCCTTGTTTGTAGCTTCCTGTAGCTAGCTCCACACTTAGGGGTTAATCACAGGCTTAAAGCCTCTCACTGTGAGAGCGGTCATGTCAGGAGCAAACATCTGGAACAAGCCCGGATTTGATGCCTTGCAGCATTTAGGCTACAGAGCATCCTTAGTCATTGCACAGCGTACAGACTTAAGGCAAGGACACACCTGCACACATTTAATACGGAAGCACGCCACATATCAGGAGCAATTAGACACAAAAACACATGTCATTGATTCTCTGCGTGTGCTGGATGCATGAACAAACGGCAACAACATATTATTCAGTGTTGTCTCTTAGCTGTGATTGTAAAAATATGTTGGTGCTACCAAAAAAAATAATTATTCAATTGATTGATTCTACTGTGCACATTTACTGCAGTAAATACACATTGCATTCGATCACCATTAGAAAGTTCCAAGTCCATCAGTTACTCCTGTTCTTACATTGTCTGAATATGAAGCTGTAATTATAGAAACATTGGTTTATATACATTCATACATCTGACTTCTAACCTGGCTTAATTACACATCGTAAATCGTTTGTCCTTACCTTTGCTCCTGATGTTTCCGCAGTAAATCCAGTGTCAGCAGGCACAAGGTCATCTAGTGTCATCACATTAATCCGGAAGTCTGTAACATAGGATTACCAGGATCAAATTTACAATGACGATGTGCATATCACCACGGCTGTCCTCAAACATTACAGTGAAAGGCATTAAAGGACCAGTGTGTTGAATTTACTGCCATATAGTGGTGAAGATGCAGATTGCAACCATTTTATTTCTGCTAGTGGATCACCTGGAATTCTACACACACAGGAGATATATAACTATAATGTTATTTGATACATACTGCACTTCCCTTTGACCCTCTACAGAGATGGTGTCTATACATATATGACAAGCTTATGAACTTTCATGCAAATCATGTTTGTCATTTTAATTCCAGGTGTGGGGAAAAAGGAGGGGGGGGGGTGCTTTATGTACCTTTTTGTTCTTCTTGGGCGCATAAGGAGTAAAAAAATAAAATACAATTAATTTTTTTATACATAAGTGATTAATAAATCATTCAACAAACACAGTACACACACAGGACACTGCTGACTCCTTGTGACTCTTGAGCTTGCTAACTACAGTGGTAAACAGTATTGCATGTCTGTGTGTTGATTATTTGATTCTGATTGGTCAATTTAGCATTCCTTGGTGTCTTTCTGAAAAAACAGACTGTTGCTATAGACAAGGATGACACCATCAAGCTACAGAGGCCCTGTAAATTTCAGTGTACGGTAAATATACATACATTCTTCAGGGCTCCTTAATAAAGAGGTCAATACTTGTACAATATATATGTACAAGTATTGACCTCTTTAGTAAGGAGCCCTGAAGAATGTATGTATATTTACTGTATATTTAATTTCTTCATATTTAATTATGGCTGTAATGTACAGATCACTGCAAAATATCCCTCTTCAGTGCTCCTTACTAAAGAGGTCAATACTTGTACAATATATATATATATATATATATATATATATATATATATATATATATATATATATATATATATATATATTATATTAGATTGCTTGCCTCATACCTTCAGATACTGAGTAAGGAGCCCTGAAGAGAGATATTTTGCAGTGATCTGTACATTACAGCCAAAATTAAATATGAAGAAATTAAATGATGACTAGATCGGGCTCTTACATAGCATTAGATTGCTTGCCTCATACCTTCAGATACTGAGCTCATCTCACTGTGCAGATCTTCAGAGATAGGGCCCACAGGGAAGAGTTCCTCCAAAGAGAGCACTTCACCACGGCCTGACACGGAGGAGATGGAGCTCCCGGGACTCTCCACCCTAGGAGAGGAACCAGGTCCTTCCAGAGGAGGAGTAGGGGAAACACCAGGAAGAGAGGGTGCTGGAGAGAGCATGGAGGGGCTGAAGTGGGCCTGAGCCAGGCCGGTGAATCGAAAAGGAGAACTGCGGCGAGAAGGAGAACTGGGGGAGTGAGGCGGTGCCATGACGGAAGGTGATGGAGGACGGACAGCAGCAGGAGGAGGCGTGGAGGGAACACGCTGACTGCTTTTGCTAAACTTCTGTGGAAAGTACAGCCATGTTTGGAAATATCAAATTTCCAGTATTCAATGTTCTCTTAATAATTAAAATCTAGAAAACACCCCTGCTGTCTTACCTTCTTTGGCTTCTTCATAGACGAGGGTTTCTCAGGTCTTATGAGGCTGCAGCCTGTTGAATCAAATGAGTCTCCTAAGAGTTTCCTCATGTCCTCTTCGTCACTTTCCAAACTCACAGTGTTCATTATTCTCAGGGATTTTGTCTCCCTTGATAAGTCTACAGCATTGCAAGCTCTGGACCTGACGCTTACGTCTGCACTTTTCGGAGCAGCAGAAGCAGCATTAGTGCCTTCAATAGCACTAGTGGTTTTCTTCTTGAGAAAACGATTTTCCCTCGGGCTCTGGTCACTGCTGGACTTTGTAGGTAGGTTTGTAGGGGCTAGTGGAGGTGGTGAGAGTCTTGTGTCCGTGTTGAAATCATAAGCAGGTTTTGTCCCTTGTCTGACCTGTTCCTGGGCCTGCTTACGGCTGTGGATGCGGCTCTCAATTTCAGCAAGTCTACTTAAGGCTGTGGTCTGGCTGGAGCCCCGCTGGGAAGATGAAACATAGCTGAAAAGAGGGATTACAATATATGCATTATATTCATAAATTCCGATCAACGATGTTTCTTCTACATCCACAGAAAAATACCTTGGTTCATGTACTTGGTTGCTGCTGACTGGAGACTGGCTGCTGGTCGTTGGTGGTGGAGCCTTCTTCAGGAACCTGCTCCTTCCTCCCAGAGAACTCTGAGGCCTGGCATCCTAACCAAAGAAACCACATTTGAATTTCAAGTCTAACTGGACTTAAATGTTTGTAGTTGTTCCACTGTAAACAGTGTCTTCCTTGTTGCTTACCTTGTTCGAATCCCCTCTCTCGTAGCCATTTTCAGGATTAACAGACCTGCCAGCATGACCTCTAGGTTCAGAGGCTGAACTGACCGAGGACAGGTCACTCAGGTCATACATTAAAGCGTGTGTGTTTGGGGGAGCAGATCTAGGTTTGAGAGATCCAGCAGAATCCACAGAACTCTAGAAAGAAGCACAATTGTGACAATACAACTGCATTAACTTAACAATTGTACCTGATACTATTATACATGAAAAGGCAGGACCTCTACTCATTTTTTTTTAAAGAATCTGAACTCTTGTTTCACATTTTGGCAAACACACAGCGACTCGTTGCAACAT
Organism: Parambassis ranga; assembly: GCF_900634625.1. NCBI lineage: Eukaryota > Metazoa > Chordata > Actinopteri > Ambassidae > Parambassis > Parambassis ranga. The sequence goes on from NC_041025.1 coordinate 4,405,410, forward strand.
GGTGGAGGGATGAAACACCCTGTAAGCAGACCTGAGTTTTGGTTGTGGAGGCCTGCGCGTCTCCTCTCCTGCTCCTGGCTGACAGCAGCGCCTGCTCTGCTCGTTCCAGAGCAGAGCTTCGGCCTCCTCCTCCTCCTCTCCACATTTTCCACCTTTTCAAACTATGCCTGCTTACTTGAAATCCTTTAGCACGTTATATTACTTTCTTACAAAGCACTCTAGCAATAGCTTGGTCATATTTGTTTTACCAGTGTTAGCTTGCTGGCGACTAATGCCATGTTAGCCATGCTAGCTACAAACGTTTAGAGCTTCCGCTAACGTCTGCCATTAAATACAATAATAAAACAGCAAATGTTTTATAGTGCAAGCAGTTTTAACTCATTTAGTTTACTCCCTGGGACAGAGAGCAGCCTGGCGTCCCGTTTCCATGGAAGAGCTTCCGTTTTCTGTCTTCTTCTTTGTTCTAATTGCGCCTCCAAACCTGAGTACAGCGCCATTTGCAGGAATATTGTGAAAACACACACTACCTAAAGAACAACAAAAACACACTTTTGAAAGATAATATCTTATCCTACATAGACATGATAATATTTTCAATTCCTAGCTGTTTATTCTCACAGTAATTGTTTTACTTTTGATAGTGTTTTACTTTAATAATACACACACTCCACACACTGTAGTGTGAGACAACATCTGATACTGTCAGCAGGTGGCTCAGTAGGATGCTGACAGAGACTGGAGCCAAGACAAATGTCTTATTTGTAGGTTTTCATGGCCTCTGATTTACTGTCTGATAGACCTTATGTGTTATTCTCCCTGTGATGTTTCTCACTCCTGATTGCTTGCATGCCTACCATTACCAGAGAATTATGGTGGTCCAGAAATAATAGGGATGGTATAGGGGTTAAAAAATTTTGAACCTATAAACCAATTTCATTTTATAAAAAAATGTATTGGTCTCAAATTAGTAAAATAACTAAAACTATTAGGTTCTCAGAAAGGTGCAGAAGAGGGCAGAGGTCTTTGAGTTCAGTCCTGATACATATGAGTAACAGTGTGTCAAGCAGAAAGTACAATTTCCAGAATCATCAGTGTATAATTAAAATAAAATCCCCATGTATGCTCGGCTGCAGATTTGAGCTACTGAGAGTTAGGGTCTTTTTTTTCCTGGAGAAGCATGTCTTTGCATCACTGTAATTGTTTGAATTGGTGTTTCAGAAAGATGAGACCAGTGATGGACTAAATGAGGCAGAATCCCCGGTGCAGCTAAGGTCTATTCAGCAAAGTTGCAGGTGGTCCAGTAGTCATGTCTTAATTAAAACTGCAGTATCTCTATGTAGTGCTTGAGGCTATGTTTAAGTATCAATCATTGTATATAATAAGACTGAAATCATTGTTTTATAATGAGCAGCCTGAAGTTCTAATAGGCCAACTGTCATTCACAATGAAATATACTGCTGTTCTTGGGTTTCACCATTTGATATATACATTAAATTTACAGCTGTGATTAATTTATTATTTATTAGAGCAAGAAACAACACACAGAAGATTCATGACTTCTATAACAATAGTCAGTAGTGCACTTGAAGAACTGCCTGATAATTTGCTGTAAGGACAGGTTCTCATTTTAAGTCTTCTGCAACATCAAATATCTTTATGTTAATTAGAAAAATGTTTTCATTGTTTATGCAGGGCAAATACCTTAAGCTTTCATTTGTGATGACTTTAAAGGGTGCATAATGTAAGCATACGTCACTTGGTGCATTCATGTGACATGAAGTTCTTGTTTATAAATTCTTGTATGTTATATATTTATGAAAAATGAAAGTCATTTTTAAAAAATTGGGCCTTCTCTTCAGGAATTGCAAACATGAGAAATCAATATAAAAAAAAACAGTAATTACAACATGAAAAGTGCAGCTTCTGTTCCACATTCAGTGTGAAAACTCAGTTATGACTCAGACTCTGTGGAGCTGTACTGAGGCACAGCAGTGGTTTAAGCTGACCGCTAACAGATGACCTGAAGGTATGTCACATGCTTGCTATTAGCTTGTAAATTGAGCACCACACAGAAAAGTACATCTGAGGCACAAACTTGCATGTAAATCCAAAGCAGAATATTTGGCCTAGCAGATTAACAGTATTGTCACTAACTCAAAGGTCTACCATTTGCTATTTACTGATGTTAGGATGATTCTAGAGGATTCTGTGAACTTCAGAAGAACTGATGCAACCTGCGCTGTTCACTTAGATCTATCACCCCCCTAGGCATCTCTTTTGACTCATCTTCAAACAAATCCTGCTTCTGATCTTTAATTTAGGTATTTGGGAATTCTTTAATGTGCATGTTAAAGATCATTTTGCCAAATCTTAGGCATCCTCAGCATGGGTCGTCAAAATTTCAGGCCAGTGTCTGTAGAGGTTATATAAGTAAGCTGCTGCCCACACCCCTTTCTGAAATAAGGCGGTGCCTTCCTTAATGATATCATGGATACAGTGTGAAATCAAGGCAGGAGAACCACTATGGCTGGTGCAGGGCTGCAGACTTGAATGGGTCATATTTACAAAGAAAGGAAAGAATGTTTTGTGGTTTTCAAGACACAATGGAGAACACATGACAACCTAGTTTCACATCAAAATGTGTATTAGCCATGTTTGTCCACAGTGCAATTATCTCTGCTCTAATATGTTTTGGGCTTCTGTTTCTATTAGAGTACCACCAGGATCCAGTCAGGACTTTTAACCATGGTGGTTAAATTAGAGATTAATGACGGACCTTTTTTGGGGGGTTAAAATACATCATTGTGCAAACCTGAACCTCAGTTTCTGTGGTTACCAGGACACAAAGTTGCAAAATCACATATGTTCTGAGCCTTTATTTTGAAACTTCTATGTTGATGTAAACCGGGCTAGCTGTGCTAAACAGAGAGCCAGACACAACACTCGACTCGGGTTAATTCTAATCATTATTTTTGAGAAGAAGAGGCACAAATACATCAAATACACAACATGTAGGTAAACAGTCATCCCCCCAGAGAAATGGACACATCACAGTGTTTTGTTGTTTGTCACTCTGCCTCTCAGGTTCAGCACAACAGTTCACGACTGAGCTCATCATTGAGAGAGTTATTTCTCTCTGGATCTCATATTAAAAGCAATTAATGTATACTGCATCTTTTTTCCCAGTAAAAAGAACATGAACTGCACTCTGGCCTTTGGGGATATTCTGGGGCAGAAACACGTATTTTATATGTAACTATATATATTATAACTCATCTTTTAAACTGCCTACATTAAATCTGTATTCAGTGCTATTCAGCAAAGAGCCTCATCTGCATACAGATAATTTCACTGTCTATACACCCACAGCCCACAAAGCTGCATAAAATACTGCTGATGTTTCAGCTTGACAGGCAGCACAATGCTCCTTCTCAACCTGAATCTAAATTAGATGATAAACATCCAAAGGGCCTCTGCTGTTGCCATACTGTGCATTAGACCCATTATGCAAATACAAGTAGCAAACTAAAGCTAGAAAATGCTAAACATTCAGCGACTGACGGGATAGGCGGTCAGTTTATGCAGGACCCTCCACGTTGATAGTTGTGGCAGTAGACATGAAACAGCGCTGAAAAAGGCGGTCGGGGTCAGGGGGCTGGTTGTCACAGTCCAGTTTACCCCTCAAAAAGTGTTTCCTGAGGCCTTGAGGACTAGAGGGGGCGATGGTATGGCTGGGACCAGGTGCTTGTGGACCAGATGTAGAACCTAGAAGACAAAAAAGAAGAAAGAAAAAGAAATACCCAGGGACAACAAACAGCACACTGCATGACAGATGCCTTACTTGTCATAACGAACAGATCTACACAGACAGAAACACACAGAATTGTTGACATGTTTGCAGATGTATTAAAAAAGAAAAAGTGAAATATGACATGGTCCTCAGTATTCAGAGCCTTTGCTGTGTCTCTCATATATTGAACTCAGGTGCGTCCATTTCTTCTGATCATCCTTGATGGTTCTACAGATTAATCAGACGATTAAGTAAACTGCATTAAGTTCTCCCCTTTCAAAGAACTCCACCAAGACCCACCGGTATCAGGCTCTCCTCTGTGTGAAAGGGAAGATTCAGCATTCATTCTCCTCACTACCCTTACTTTAAGACATAAAGGCCAGTCAGTCTCAGAAACCCTTGAAGCCTCAAAGCCACTTGATGAAACTTGGCCCTAATGAGGACTGGGGAGAAGCAGGAGTTCTCCGGCTGCAGAGTAGTTCATTACTGCTAGTAGCACCCTCGATTAATGCCAGGTGAGATGAGTAGCTGACACATCTAGCCTCATAAAGATTCAACTGGATACAGTACAGGTCTCAGCATGGTGCTGCTCTTCTGCTGTGCTGTGTGACAACCTTTGCTTGATCAGGCACGGTCATCTTTATCAGTGGTGTCTGGACCTGGTACTGAAACCCTCCTGTCCGGTCTATATGTAGACATAAAAAGGGCTTTTCAATTTCTTGTAAAGAAGCTGCATACCAGGAGATTTTGGGATGTTTAAATGGGGGTTTAAGGTGAAGGACCTGCTTTACTGTTCATACAGCTCCTCTTCATTAATAATGAAAAGTAAGTGTGCACTGTCAGTGACGTCTGTGACAGCAGAACACCCCTCTGTACGGAGACAGTACCTGGAGCTCGGAGAGGCAGCCCATTGTCCAGACCTCTGGGTTTGGTGGTGATGAAGAGATAGCAGAGGACACACAGAGTGATGATGAAGGCAAGAAGAATCACAGCTGCTACAGAGAGGGCCACCAGAGCTCCCAGCCTAGAACACACAGAGCAAAAGCAAAGCAGCATTACAGTCACTACTGTACAGATGTATCAGCTTCAGAGCTGCTGTCGTAAAAATGATGTGATGATATTTTACTGTATATTCAAAGGGTCAAAGTCAGGAAGTCCTGACAATAAACATTAAACAGTGATTTATTGGTTTGTGAATGCAGTCATTTAGACTTTGTTATAAATTAACAGAATGTTTCTGTTGTGATAAAGAACATGTTGTTTCTTACTGAGCTAATTTACATATCAGAGTCTCACCACAGTGTGTTATCACCAGACTGTGGTGGCAGTATAATGCTGTGTGGATGCTTCAGTGCATCTGGAACTGGGAATCTTGTCAGCGAGAGAGGAATCATAAAAAAGCAGAACAGTTTTTTTCTTCCAACATAAGGACAGTCTAAAGTATAGCAGTCTCCTCCAGGACAGCTAAGTGACTGTCACTGCCAGCACAAAGCCCGGACTTAATTTGACTGAACATCTGGTTTCCTTCAGGAGGTTTGGTTTGATTTCTGTCCCCTTTGTTGTTAACCTTGCTTACCCTCTTGTTTCAGGTGTTATCTTAGCCCCTATTGGACACTGTTGCTTGTGTTTGCCAGCTGTGTTTTCTGGACCGGACCTGTCTCTGAACTCCCTTTTGTGCTTCTGCATTTCTTGGACTGATAAACTGTGTACTGAACACCTGCCTGTATATTAAAACTACGATTTTTTCCACCACCCTCTTGTCCTGCATTTTGAGTACACACCTTGAGCAATCCTGACACTGTCACGTGTACTATAGGACAGTCCATCAAATCTAGAGGAGGCCGAGAGTTTCCCCAAAGAAGAATGGACAAGGAGTCTTCAGTGACACGCCTCACACTTGTAAAAATATATATACTAAGTGACTCCAGACTGTTTCTCAAACAAAAAGGATATACTATAAACTTTTAGAATCAGAGATGCTCATAAAATTAACATTTTATTTTGAAATTTTGGGAAAATGGGAAATGTTTGTGCCATTTTAATATAAAAAGCTAATGATTTTGTGTCTACCTGCACTAATGCAAGGATGAGAAAAAGGTGTATGATTCATATTAGGTACTTTGTGTCAGAGTGAGAGTGATGCACAGTGATGCAGTGTCGTGCCTGTTGCCTCTCTGTGCCTTCAGGGCACCAGTATAATGGAACTATTATTATATGAAATGACACATAATGATGCAGAATACCCAGATGTGTTGTCCAGACCATGTTAATATCCCTGGACATTCAAATTCATGCAGCAATTTGTTAACCTGAGTTACAACAAGCTGAGGTGTATCTGTTGTTATACAGTGTTGCAACAAAACAGCTGTGCAAAACAATATGCCCACAATTCGGAGGCATTTTTCTCCTCTACTGGTGGATTGTTTGTCACTGTGGGTCCAATTGTCACTGCAATGCAGGATCCTGCAACAGCCCAGTTATAGCTGAGAAATCTAAACAAAGCCTTTGTGCAGTATTAAAGTCTACAAAGCAACAAAGTTAACATGTTTACGTGATATATGTGCAGTACAGATTCTTGAATAAGGATTTATATTTAAAAAAAAGGTAATTTGTGCAAGAAATGCACCAAAATAAATGAATGCAAGTGTTCTATACACTGAAAATAAATGTCTCTCATGTTTAACCTGCAGCAGCTATAAGAAGAAAGTGACCTTTTAGAGCAGCCTGGCTGAGTGCAGCCCCTCTGCTTGCATTGTTGTCTCTACACAAATTAAAGAATTCCGTGAATTCCTGGGATACTGAATAATTTTAAAGGTCATGTCTTTCTCAATCAAAGCTCTTCCTAATTAGGATTTGGTCCCCCCTTGAATGCCAACTGTGTTAATTAAAGTGCAGTTGCGGATTGTCATCAACAGGTTGCTGTGTGGATACACACTCCTTATAGAAGCCGCTGTGTTGATCCATCAAACCTCTGATGTGGTGCATGCTGCAGAATGATTAGTTTACATCAGTTCACCTCGTCACACATGCAACAATTATCTGGAAAATGACAGGTCTTCCTGCGCCTTACCTTAACCACCACATGTATCCATACTCGTATGGGAAAAAGCTGTTTGGGTCATCGCAGCAGTACTTCAAGTCGCTGAACCCGCAGCAGAACAGTGCCGTGGTGTCACTGTCCACCTTTGGACACGTGAAGCCCACCACGAACACGTTGTCTTTGTTGTAGTAACTTACGCACTCCGAGCTCATCTCATATCAGACGAACTGCGTCCGCACACGGACAGTGATGCGTTTTGGTGTGGTCTCATTACACCCACGTCCCGCTGCTGCAACTTCGCATCACCGGCAAAGAGTCTGATCCAACTCCAGCGGCGCGCCACTCCCACCCTCTGCCTCTCACGCCCCCTCCCTCACCGCCTCCTTTAAGCTCTCTCCTCACCTGTTACTGTACTATCTGTGTAATAATAAAAACATGACGAAGCAGATTAGTATTTTTAAATAATAATTTTATTTTCTAATAATTATTATAACTATTTAATCGAGGTGATCTTTGTTCCGTACAGCGCAGAACCAATGGCGCCCCCAAAGGGGGGTGGGGGGATTGCTGGCCACCTAATAAATCATTCAGTTTATATACAAACCAACGAATAAGTACATATATAATTAGTAATAAATACACCCTTATTATATACAGTATAGTTATGGAAAAAAATATTAGACCACCCTTGTTTTGCCTGGTACCACCAGGTATATTGACGACTGATCATAAAATTGCAAATAACTGGAGGGACTGAGTACTGCTCAGACTGAAACAGTCCTATCCCTTTACCACAATGAAAAATATTGTAATCATGCTACAAGGCTTATTAATTTTAAGTGTAATATATAATAAAATAATGTGTTTGTTGTGACAATCAGGATTCTGGGAATAAACCTATTCAGACTAGCTGAAGAAAACAATGACCACAGCAAAAAAATGCAGCTGATTACATAATACTTTATGTCTTATTTGACATGCTTAAGCTTAATTGCATTCCCAGGGTATGTTAGAGGTCATATCATGTCATGTGCAAATGCAGTTGTGTGAAGGGCGAATAAACCAGGTCACATACAGGGCTACTTGTGAAAACAGTGGTCTTCCATCAGCTGGAACACTCTTTGGCCTGCTTAGTCACCAGATCCGAAGGAAAACCTGTACTTTAACCACATGAGCAAATCTTATCATTGACGGCCTGCTTGCAAAATACGTACTGTATCTTATTAGACACACCAGACTCAAAACTATACAAGCAAGTATGACAAACCGCAGCCTGTCCTGGACACTGTGGTGACCACTTCCATTACATAAACAACATTCACAAAGTCATTCATCTATTATAAACAAAGAAAAACTCAACTGAGGGAAATGTGTTGAATGCATATTGTATTTTTAATGAAAAAGTGTGAAGGGGCATGCAGTGCACAGCCACAGGCTGAACGCCACTTAAGTTGCCACAAGAAGGACCAATTACTTGTGCCACCCTAAAATATTCACTGGCCCCATCTGGCCACCCCATGAAAATGGGTATTTAGAGATAGACTGAAATTTCAAATTTTTGAAATATATACATACTTTATACATACTTATATACATACTTATGATCACAAAGTCATATTTTCTTCCATGTGCAGGGCAGGCACTTTTAGATTAAAGGGACATGCAATATATTATACAATGAAATTACGAATTTACTCATTTTTTATGTGGTACTTCTTTATCTCAGATAGTCAAGCCGACATCTGGAGGAGGAGCAGAAAGCTTTAAGTAAGGGAAATTGTTAATAGTCCTACTTATAAGAGTTAGGCTATGAGGGTTATGAGATATAAAATGAAGACAATAAAATACCCAGCTTTTAAATAATAAAAATGAGTCATAGCCTCTCCTCCCTCTCCTGACCTGACGTGCCAGTTTTACCAGTGTAGACCAGAACTCTGTTACAGCTTTTGCAACATCCAAACTCTGCCTTGAAACATGTTAGTAGCTTGGACTCTGTATTGACCATCTTAAACCTTATTTTGAACCGCATATGTTGCTCCGCCATTCTGATTAAAGCTTAATAGCATCTATTAGAAAGTGAAAATTCACACTTCATTTGTACGAATATATTCACATATGCCTCAAAATAAAATAGTTAGATTGAGGCTTGCGATGCTGACACTAAGAAGAGTTGTGACAGAGAGAGGAGGCAGATTGTGAAGACAGGCCAGTGATGGATTGGAAACTGTCATTTTCTGTAATCAATGCCACAACACTGATGTAGGTGGATTGCAGCAGCTTCAGCAGATGCAGATAGACAGACTGGATTACCCATTACCTGACAGATGACAGTTTGTGAAACTGCAGGACTGTTTGATTTCTCTTATGATGGAGTAGAGAAAGCACTTTTGTCTGACTTGAGGTTGAAAGACTGCTGTTTCCCTACAGTTGCATTGTATTTTGTTCTGATGGAGACTGGGACTGAGACTTTGGTGGTCCTCTTCTGTAAACAAGACACCCACACTGTGAAGATTGAGCGAGCCACGGTGTAGGCTGGTACTGCCCTACACCTGTGGACTATTAAACACTGTAGCTGCCTCACTTGTAGTTATAGTACACACACAACCGAAGCAGCTGCAGATAGAATTTACATTTGTCCACTGGGAACTTTATGTATTCACTGTTTTCCCATTGATCTGTGACGCTGTAGACAAAAAATATTTTTCTGATTATTCATGAATATAAAACAATAATTTGTGATTCTCAGCAGATGATGACCTTAAAGATGCATATTTTAATGTGAAGAGCTTCTTTTCAGCTACATAAAGGCAGCAGGTATGCTCCATCTTTAATATTACACACTGTCAAATTACCCCTGGCAGATCTGCAGGTCAGTTCTATTAACAAACACCAGAGAGTGCTTTCCTGCTGTTCAGATCAATTTATCATGTTAGAGACTGACACACTGCTCTCACATTCTTCCTTCCTCTGGATGCTTCTACCCAGAGCCGGCTCCTGGCATAGGCGACATAGGTTGTTGCTTAGGGCGCCACCTGCTGGAGGGGGCGCTGCTGCAGGTAGAGAGTCTGCAGGAGCCTGGTGGGATTGATTTTGGGGTTGATACCATGTTTAAAGCAACCAATGTGCACATATCTGCAACCCACCTGCAGGTGTAAAATTGCATTTATACCTCATTAAAATAAGTTCACTAAAATGATTAAATATAATTCCTGGTGAGTAACATTAAGTCAGATACGTACCTAACTACAGTTTAATGATTAGTTGTGTATAAGTTAATTTAGAGGGTCGGTTTTTTTAACTCCACTATGTGAACCTACACTAAAACTGAACAGGTTTAATTAATACACTCACAATAATAGGAAATACAATCCATGTAAAGGACTCACAGGTTTTAATTTTCCATTTAAAGATAACACCTCAATCTGTTTATACAAAAGCTTAGAGCCTATAAGCTGCCTCTGGCTGTGTTACTACACTAGAAATGACCAATAGAACCCTTAGGGGAGCTTTATAGAATAAGTAAATTAATGTTGCACTGGCTGGCAGCCCTATGAATCATAAAATATCATGTTTCTTTCTCTTCGGAACGTGGCAGAGCTCTGAATATGAAGTGTTTCATTACAGCGTTCATATGACATCAAGACCACAGTTTTCCTAACAGCAAAGATGAAACCACTTCTGTGGAAAGATGAGATGCTGCAGGTGCAGGGTTTGAAACAAAATATTTTAATGATGTTTCTACAAAGATATAATCAAAAACTGCTTTTTTTCTAAATGCAGTCAGTGAATAATGAGATGATGCAGTTATAGCAGTACCTGTGAACAGCCTGAGGGGGGCACCGAACCTTAAGGGCAATCACCATCTGATTGTGCTGCCTCATGTGATCTTTAGAACTGGATTTAGGATGACCAGTATTATTGTGATGCAAAGGGTGTTACACATTACTACTGCGTGTTGATGAAAATGTTCACTTTCAAGATGTAAGTAATTCTGACCTTACTAATATAGTTTGGGTACTAATGGGTTTTTTCTATTACAGGATAAGAGCACACATTAAAATGAATGAAACTCAAAAGGCTGAATAGTTGCGAGCATCACTGTCCTAGTTGGTGTTCTGTAGGCAATTTTAAAACAGATGAAGTGTTACAAATTGAAGTTCACACCAGAGCTGCTAATGACTGCCTCCAAAAGCAAGTCAATCCCCATGGTCTTCATGTTATAATGGCCAACTTTACAGCAAAAATAACATTTTACAGCCTGGTACAAAACATTATTCTGGTGTCAACTGACATGTTCAATGTCGACTGTATAGGGAGAAGGAAGCTTTTTTATATACATAACTCATTCGTTTAAAATTATATTAGCGCTTAAAATTATGCAGAATTATAGGGGTGACTGCTTTGTACCCCGCCTCTCACCTGTAGATAGCTGGGAAAGGTTCCAGCCCCTCGTGAACTGTAGGACGAAGTGGGTTCGGATGATGGAATGATGGATTTTAATATATATATGTGGTGTGAGCAGTCATGCGGGGTAATAATGCTGCATCCAACTTTTAACTCATAAATTGTTTTTGCCTAAAGTTGTCTTCTACCATCAATAAACAGCAGTGAAGCAGCCTTCAGACTGACGCTAGCAGCTAGTGGCTCGTAAAAGATTAGATCAGTTCAGGATTTGCAGTGGCCCACTACACCATGAATCCCCTCTTCTGATCCACGACCACCATGAGGCTTTCTCAGCTGCCTCTGGGATGTTCTTTGAGCTAGAGCTCAAAGCAGTGACTGACCAGCAAGGCCTCGTCAGCCTACCTCTACTGTTCTCCAGCCATTGCTCTGGCATTTGGCGATCAACTCTGTGCTCAGCAGCCTCTTCAATCCAGTCTTCCCAAGGGATAGGAAGTTCCAGCAGGACCACGTGCTACTTGCCAGTGGCTACGTTCTGGAAACTTAGTATGCTAGTATCTCATCTTCTCATCACCACTGCAAGAACACTGTGCTACTATCCAATAAAAAAAATCATTCAACCCTTCTGTGCAGTCATCTTAGCTCAGACTCACTGTTTTCTTCTGCAGTGATTTATTCTTGCCAACAGTGAGCATATGCCTTTATCATATTCCATTCTGTGTGGCAGCAGGCAGCTGGAAAAGTGATCACATTGTATAATTGCTTAACAATCCTGACCTCACAAAAGTACATATTGTGACCAGAGACGTGAATAAGACTGGAGAAAGACTTATCTGGTTACCATAGCAACTGTCAGCAGGTGGAAAATGTAAGCAAATACGTCTTTAGCAAGTATCTTCAGCAAGGAGACATTAAGTCCTCAAAGTTTCAGCAACAATGACAAGAATCAAACTGTGATGGCTGGATTAGGTCAGAGCATCCTAAAAGCTGCAGCTACTGTGGCTTGTTGCCTGTTTCCAGTGGTCAGTCTCAAGTGGTCTGAGGAAGGAAAAGTCATGAAGAGGTAACGGTCACTGATGCACATAGTGAGTGAAGACACATTGATACTGCAAAAGACACATTTTAAACTCTATTAGCCTGTAAAGAATGTGTCTTTGTGCTACAATCAATGAACAGAAACCAGAGACAGGAAACAACAGTGGCATGGGCTCAAACACTCTCGAAGGATGAAGTTGCAGCTAGCAGCTTGTGGCTAACCAGAGAATGTCACTCAGCTGAAGTAATTTAAGATCTTGGTGGATTTTTGTGTGGCTGCTTGTACAGCTTGATTTGGATTTTTCCAGGAAAAAAAATGCTAAAATGTCATTATTATTTGGATGTTTGGGATAAAACAAGTTACAGTATCATTCAGCCATTTGTGGGTTTTGTGTTCATTGAGGGAGAAACCTGCCAGTCATCTGGCATGCAGCTTGCTTAAAATGACATCTGTTCTGAGCAGATGCCTAATGGGCCTTGGCAGAGCACAATGTAGAAAACAACCAGACTGCGCATCCAAACAATTATTGTTTCAGCTATAGACATTATTTTGTGACTGAAATGTAGTTGCTGAACTGAATTGTCATTTAAGTCTGATCCATGCGTCCATCCATGTCACCCAGAGGATCACGCTCTGCAGACTGATTGCCTGCTGCTCCGAGGTAAAGGGCAGGTTTAGGTTGTTAAATTACAACACCAATACCACTCCCATCCTGATAACATCAGGACCCCATGTTACATAATCACACAGCACATACGACAACAAAATTGGCAAAACAGCTGAATGTTACATGAAAAAGTGGTGAAGATATTCCTTAAAGCCCCTCTAACATTTGAGCAAATACGCACTGCTACTCCGGGTGTAGCTGGAGCATTTTAGCGTTTCGGTCACACGCAGAAGAGGCGTGCTACCAACCGCATTTGGGTTTTTTAATGAATGAATGAATGCATGTCAGCTTCTGGGAGGTTGTCTAATCCAGTGTAATCCCTGCCTGATGAAACCAGATAGAGTGGAAATATTGGCAAAAGAGAGGGATTAGTGACGATGGAGTCTGGCAAAACATGTGATCCCAGCACGAGCACATACTTTAGTCACATATATGCACCCCCCCCCCCCCCCCCCGGCACACAGAGATAACACAACAAAGCACCACTCATATTCATTCATGATTCTTCTTTTCTGTGTGATGCTAAAGATGGAGAGGGGCTTTACTGTCACATATTTCTCACTGCAATCAAACACATCCGGTGCTTAGTAGGACTAATGAAAAGAACAGAACTAATGAAGCGGCTTGGAGGAGCAGCGGCATGTCTTTAAGAAAACTAGTTCAGTTGTCACGCTTCAACCTCTCGAATGAAAACGATCTGGATGACTGATCGTCACGTTAATTAAAAAAAAATAAATAGCAGTCAAACTGTTTCCAGCGGGACTGGAAAGGACAAAGTGACCTGAATCACTCAAATTTTAACTTCTCTGCAGGTCAAATAAATAAAGTAAATCTCCACAGCAGACAGGCGACAAGAATCAGATGTACACTCCCTTTAAGATAGACTGAGGTCTGCCTGCTTAGTCAGATGGTAGATGGATTAGCTGGGAGTCAATAAGCCTGATAGCACACAAATCCAAAACACCAGTTGCACATGTCAAATGAGTTGTTTGGGACAAGACTAATCATTTGATTAAATGACTCCATCTCATGGTGTCTACTCCTACTGCTAAAGGTCTATTTCACTTCAATTCCCTGACACTGTATGTGATGCGAAATAACTGCGATCACCATAGTGTGTCTGCTACACAGTCAAATGTTGTATCTTTGCCATCCAGCTAAAATGTGACCATCTGCCATGCTGTTTGTGTGTGAGGATGTGCTGGTTTGGCATTAGATCCCTATTAATGCATTTTTGGCTGATTGAGCGTGTTGGCTCACTAGCGTTGGATCAGCGAGTGGATGGAGAAGGACTTGGGCTAAATTGTTTACATATAAAGGCATCAGCTACGATCCATACTTTGCAGAGGCATGCTATTTGCTAGGCTACATCGGTACAGCTAAAAGTAGTTAAAACAAAATTAATTTCAACAATATGTTCTGTGGATTTTCTGGCAAAATAGGTTGTTGTTGTTGTTATGTCACATCCGGCTTTGGTGAGTCACAAAATGAGTCACTAAACAGCTACTGTACATACTGTATATGAGAAGAGTCAAATGCTTTTCTACTAATCCCCTAGCTATTATCATACATTACTGAATGAAATCCATCTTAACATTAAAGCCATTATACACACCCCCCACCCATCACCACCACACCAGAGGAAGGTGATCCTTTCAATACAGATTGCCTTTGGACACAGCTGCAGCCCTTTTTTGATTTGAAGTTTTGCCAGCAAAGATGTGATTGACTGATTTATCCTCCAGAAATCACAATTTCTCCTCTTTTTATATGTGTTATATTATATAAGTATTGTTGTTAATTTTTACTAATAAAGACTTGAAATCACTTTTGGTGTGTTCCTGGGGGGGGGGGGGGGGGGGGGGGGGGGTCTAGCCTATCTTCGATGCATGTGAGGTCTCTTGGAAACCACCACTGTGGTACGAGTGCAAAATTGCCCGTAAAGTCGCTCTATAATGTAGCTCAGTGCTGGACAACCTGCTGTGCTGATCTAACCAACAAGTATGTCAAAAAGTAGCTGATGAACCACAAGAAATCCCAGACCTGTTTTCTGCACCGGGCTCCGCCCACCTTTGTCAGATAGTTCATGGATCTTTAATCCAGCGTCAGACCTGTTTATTACAGTAGCGCTCTAACAGGATTGGTGATGTTAACCCCCTGGGACATGGCTGCCAGCTGTTCCCTCCCCCCCTGGTGGTGGGTCAGGGTTGTTGATGGGTGGAGCAGGGTGGGAGGGGATGCCTGGAAAGTGAGAGGATCCTCTTATCTTTAGTGCAGATCACCGCAGCATGAGGACGAAAAGGATGCTCAGCCCAAAGGTGCTTTAAACATCACAGGCTGGATATTTGAGGCAGCTTTCCATCCTGTCCTGGATTTGTTTCTTCTTCATTCCTTCTTTGGGTTGGCCACATTTATGGGTTGCTGAGAGAGACACAGGACAGGTGACTCACGATGGCCGTGGCTTTGGATGCAGTGTGGGTGAGGGTGAAGAATGTCTGCAAGCAGAATGGGCTCCTTATCATGTCAGTCATGGCGGTGGTGATTGGATGTCTTTTGGGATTCTTTCTGAGGACACGGCGTCTCACAGAGCAGGTCAGTCTGTCTCCTCCCCTTGACCCAGTGTGACGTCAGGCAGAGAGAGAGCACCGCATTAAAACCCTGGTTTGGGTCTGATCTTGGTTTGAAGTTTTTCCATAAATCATGTCTTGTCTTGTCAACTCTTGTCATCATATTTCTCTAACATGTTTTTAAATGCAGAAGGCTTTGGTGTAGTCTACTAACAATAAATGACCAAGACACTCCCTAATAATAACCGCAAACTGACATTATTTCCGTCTTCACTGTATTTATTCTCTGTGCTTCTTGGTAACTGTTTTCGTCTTGTATCATTATTTGACAGCTGTAGCCGTTGCTTATGAACTTTACACACTGTATTGTACTGTACTAGGACCCATTTGTGTCTTGTTGTTGTGTCCCAGTTGCACAGTAAAATGCTTTTAATAACACAGATGCTAGGTTCAGGCTGCTGGGTCATAGGTTGGGAGGGTTTAACCCAATACTTGGTTATAATTAGTGACCCAAAGCAGTGTCCTGCAAACTAAGGCTTGTTATTGTTTTTGTAGGATGGCATTTTATTCTGGCACTTACCACATTCATTCAAGATTTAAGATTCATAATTTACCCAATATTTAGGTGGAGAAATATTACAACAACCAACGGTTGTGCCAATATATATTTACATATATGACCCAGCACTGTGTCAAATTAGGTTATTTTCAATCTTGCAGTTTAACAGTGTTTTTTTTTTCTCAGTCACATTTACTACAGTTTGAACAAAAATAAAAAAAAATCAAAAATTAAATGTTTTTTATTAAGTTAAAATTTACTGATATTGCAACACTGATATATTTCAACACTGAATCAGTGCCACCTACCATGCAATTTTTGGTGTAACTGTGATTGTTATTGCACAGCGACTATAATATAACAATGACAAAAATAATCACAAAATAGTGTCTTTGAATAAATTAATTTCAAATGTGCGTGTGTAGTGAGGTGTGTAGAAAAAATCCATTAGGGCTTCATGGGAGGTTTGAAAAAAACACAACCTATCATTAACAGGACTGGAAGTGTCATTTGTGTTGAATAGGCTCCAAATAAACTGTATGAACAGATATTGTTCAGATATTCTTAAATCACTGTAGATCAATTTAATTTGTGGCAGTGAGAGCACAAAATTACAATTCTGTCTTTTTCTATTGACACTACCTCTCATGTTAGGAAGAGTCCTCTCATTGATATTAATAGAAGGAATAATACGAATATATTGGAGCAATATATTTTATGTAGCCCTGAACAAAATAGAAAAAATACTCAAAACCTATTTTCATACATTGAAGAAATTTCCATCTCAAACCACATTATTTTTTGATCGGTGTTTCCAGTTCTATTTCTTCTTTTGACTCACCTCAGCACTACACCATTCTGCATCCACTGAGCGGCTTTATGAAGAAGCTCCATATTCAAAATGTGGCCTTTTACTTCCCATCAGCCCTCGGACTAAAGCTCTGTCATATTCTGAAAGAGGCCTAAAAATAGCCTGTGGCTTCTTTTACTCTCACAATAGGGGATTACAAACCAATCAAATAAATGCTTTCTCTAATTGTACATCAAATAAAAGTGCCTGTCAGTGTACACACAGACCTTTATGTTTCCAGACAGTTTGTAGACGCACACATCCATCTGTGTTAGAAGGTCAAAGTGTGTGTAATCTGTGTGTTTGTGTGCCTGGCATTGAGAAGTCGATTTTGTTTTCTGGGGAGTATTGGTCTATGCGGTAGCAAAGTCATGAAGGATTAGCCCAAATTTAACAAAGACTCTCAAATTAAAAGCTGATTCAGACATATGTTTTTTCTGCACGACAACATGTACACAACATGACAATTGCAATACACAGATTTTCAAGACGGGAAAGGAGACTGGAAAAAGTGGACTTTTAGCAATTATAGGTTGTCCAGTTGAGATGATTAATTATTTAAAGATGAATTAGTAAAGATGATTTTGTCTCTTTCACACGCAGTATAAGCTGGGAAATATTAGGAAGATCATATCTAATTATATGTTGCCATCGGATTTACACCTGAGCTCTGCCATACTGTTGTTTACCATCAGAGTCCTGTGGGTTACTAAGGAGATTACTAAACCAATCAAAGCAACTGTATGAATTTATAATGTCAGAATAAAATACGTTTGTTGTACACCCTGAACAGGTCGCCATCACAGTCATTCACAATGTTTTATCATAATTTTTATAAAGCCAATCTGGCTGTGTCCGAAATCACTCACTCACTATAGGACACCACACAGTGAACTCATCGGGAGAACACTTTTGGATACTCCATCATTTGTCTGTTGTGGTTTAGAGCACTTGTTCTTCCCTGCTGTCACTATACTTTGTAGTCACCATTGGTTTTACACTAACTTTCATGATGCAATGTTTGATACAATGAGGGTCTAAAGTCTTTTACTACATATTGAAACAGCACTACAAAAAGGCCATATATAGTGAGTAAGGTGTAATTTCGGACACAGCCATAGAAGTGGCAGTGTTAAACCCCTTCCACTCCAAGCCCATTTTTAAGGCATCAGCTTGAAAATGGCATGCCCAAAATGAATTGAGTATATCTCAGCAACCACTAGGTGAAATGATAAAAAAATTCTCGTCTGTTGAAAATGTACACGTTTACAATGAATATCTCCTTACAAATGATGCAGATGAAGCAATCTAGTTATCTCAGTCTGTAGCCAAGTGCCAAATGCCTTGAGGACATTATCTCTGCCAAGTTTCATTTCATTCTAATAAGGGAACTAAGGGAAACAAAATTACAGAGGGTTTAGTCCAACCTATGTAGACATAATTTTCAAGAGAAATACTAATTTTAAAAGGTCTTGGAATTTAATTAACTAAACTACATATATTTTTCACTTTTAAGTCACTATTGGTGTTCATCACTTCTTTTTACATCACGTTTTACTTATATACATCTATAGGTTATAACAGATGTATACAGCAGATAGGCAACGCCCACCTAATGCTAAGCTAATACCTCGACAAATATGCAGGCTCATAACTTCACAATGGACGGGTTGATTAGGATGATTGACATCTCTATCAAAAGGTCAGAACCACTAAGTCTCAGCTTTAATATGACACCTTGTTTGTTTGTGTGACTTGAAGTATCACAGAGCTAACAATAACCATGTGGCAAGTGGGTCGACTTTGATATGAGAGTTTTATTTTGATGAGTGATAAGTGATTTGCATGGTGTTGAAGTTATGTTTGATAGTAGTAGAGATTGTAGTAGAGTTTCTCCTGTTTCATTTGATATGCAATATGATTATCTTTTACATGGTTAATACAGTGTTATATGGCTTTTATTTTTGGGTGCATGAAAAAGCCCCTTATAAGGGGTTAATAAAACACATTTAGTTATTAGGCTGGTTTTAAGGTTATCTTGATTTGTCTAGTGAAGCATCCAGACTAGAAAACCAGTCTGAGTGGAGTTTTACAATATGTTTAACTAACGATTATTATTTTTTATTACTTACTTACTGCAGTTCAGGTCATTCAGGGTCAACTCATGTTTTCTGCTAAGAGGTTTCCCGAAATGAGGTCTTGTTAGGTGGATAGAGGGAGGCTTAAGGCACAGTCATGTTGAATTTACAACCAGGAAAGTCAGATTTGAGTCTTAAGTTAGGACATTTTTGCACTTAGGCTTCATCATCACTCTCTCTTTGTAGAGTGTTTGCAATGAAGTACAGACTAATAGCTACACTGCAAGGACAAGAAGTTATTGAAGGAACAAGATTGACACTTCTGCTGTCAGTGCTTAAGAGAAAAGCTATACTTAAGGGCAAACCAGATCCACACACATCATTATAATATATTTCATTTTTTTCCATTTCTTCTTAAATGTACATAGCAGCTGCCATCCTGTGTGTTTAACCATGTAAACTTCTTATGCCTTGAATTGCCCCTAAGGAGCAAATTGTTTTGTTTGAATTAAATTAACCCTGGTCTATTATATCTCAACATCCGATATGTTGATGGTTGTCAATGTGTAAACATATTATTTATGTATACTAAGAAATATAATAGCCAGTATAATAAGTGAGTGAGTGCAACATTGTGGGCCTATATAAGTCTTTACCACCACAGCACACTCAGTGTCTGGTCTAAGGCGTCCTGATCAACTTGAGGCTCCCGAGTAATTATGTAACATATTTTTTTAAATGGCAAACGCAAGAAAATAAGTGATGCTTTATTTCTACAAAATGGCTGGTGTTTATTCAAGGTAATTTCCTCTTTATGAATATGCATCAGTCACTTTATATCAATTCTTAATAAGCTTAAGTTCTTAATCATCCCATCTGGACTGTTTACATCGGTGCCATAACTGCACTGTTTTGCACTATTAACATCCTTTGCACTCTCGCTGCAACCTATGTGCCCTATATTAAAATGTATTTTGTGCCTGCCTCATTGTAGGCACATAGTTTTTTTACACTTTATATTTATTCTTGTACTTTTTCATTCTCTTTTCTTATGTTATATGTTGCCGGTTTGAGAGTGAATATGGCACAATATTAACAATAAATCTGACTTTGATTTTGATAATAAATGTGTTTCAATGTGACTAAGTAGTGCGAATAAAAAAATTATACACAATTTAAACCATTTGATTGAAATTATAGGCTTTGAAAGCTTCAATCACCCAGATGAGGGGCACCACGCATGACTGATTCATTTTAACAGCACTGCAAAGAGGTGAAGAAGTCTTGTTAGAAATCAGTTCCTCTAATGAAGCACTCCAAGGTGTGAAAATATACACAGTCTATTTTCATGGCCTGCCACAGCTGTTTAAGTGTAAAAGCTGATTTTTTTCCACTGTTGATGCTTTTGGGTATGCTTGTTTTCCATGGCTTGCTGCTGTAGAGCAAACAGGCTCCTTTTGCTGCCAATATGGCTGCAGCTTGTAGCCATTCATTTTCCCTCTGACATCTGACGTACGTGGGGCTACTTAGCTGCATTAATAGGAACCAAGCTATTTCATTGTTAAGACCCTCCCTCACTACTGAGAGCTTATAAAAGGAGGCTGACAGACTTTCTAAAGCACATAATATAAAATGGCATATGACTTCCTGTTTTTAGGGTAATAGATTTAAAAGCAGCTAGTAGAAAGTTTGGCATTACCGAAAAGACAGGGCAGCTGATGAATATGATTGTGAACTGCATCACGATGTCACCACTGTTTACACCGAAGCAGATGACCAGCTCACTGTGTGATGGCTGCATTAGAGATAGTGTGCACCAACATTAGGAGTTGGACAGTCTGTCCCTGAAATCTGAGTAAAAACCTGAAACATTCTCCCTGCATATGATTTTCATAACCTTTTTCGATTATTCATTTTTATTTTATTTAATAATTAAGTTGTTATAATTATTAATACACACACATAGAACATGGTTGTTATCTTCATTATTACCAGAAGGAAAAAGACAGAGGGGCTTATCGAGTCACGCACACGCGTGTACACACTCTCCCTCACACACACACATAAACAGTTTTGCTATTAATATTTGGACAGTTGACTAAAAGATGAACCTACAAATCAGAAAATAAAATAATCTAAAAAAATCAATAGACTCCTAATATTTTAAATCATCACTGTCTCGGCACACATGTACATCTGAAAAGGAGGGTTTATTCCACTGATGCTCTATCATCAAAAAAACCTGTCAAACTGCAGCTGCCCAGCTGACTGGTCCTTTAAAAACAGCTGCCACATGTACTGCACATGCACACACACACGCACACATACGTATACACTGACCCTTAATGAGCATGAGTGCAAGATGAGCTGAGCAGCGACAGACCTTCTCTGCTGGCTGCATGCAAGTGCTGATCCTGCTCTTACACAGCAAACTAAGCTCTCTCTGCTTAATGCTCAACAGAAAAGCTCTTTAGCTGTCATTATGCACCCACCTCACCCTGCAGCCCCTCAATCCACCGTCCTCCAATTCATGTCTTTTTATTTCTTTTCTCTACACAAAAGAGAGTAGTGGAGTTCCACAGAATTCTAACTAACAATTTCTGTCAAATTGTTGGACAGTACTGCATTAATTGTCCCTGTCATGACTTTTTGCTATAAACCCATGATACACACATGGGCAGCTGTGGACAACATTTAAAATCATGTCCATTGTGAGTCTGCTTGGTAGAGGCATTGCACTGACATGTTGAAAGCCTGGGCAAGTTTCTTTTGTTGTATTATGCACAAACCACCTCTTCAAAGTCAGTGTGTGTTTTTTGGTACATCTTAATTAGGGTGTAGGGGAGACTTTTGAAATACAGACATCCAAAAAGTTTGGGGATCAGGGAATACTTTGGAAAAAGGGTCAATTTGTCTGTGAAGCTGCACTTTTTTATTCCCTTTTTTCTGTTGCAAAAACTGACCATTGACTGATATGATCTCTGCACTGTCGTCTATCAGTGGGGGAAACGCATTGCTCAATTTCAGCTCTATGTACAGTAAATATTATATGGACAGAAAATGTAAACAATAGAAGAAAATGGGGCTTAATCATTCACACGTGTAGTTGAATGCTTAAAACCCACCGATCTTGCGGGTGACTAGTAGGAGATCTCTGCAGATCATTGTCAAAATAGGTTGAGTATGTACTTTTACTTACATGACTGTGCACACAAATACTGTAGTCTGTTTCTAATTTGCCTACTTGTACGGATTAAGTGCTGTCCTCGTAGCATCCCACCAATTTTCAGCGGGATTAAGTTTGGACATGCGGGCACTAACTGTTTTAAAAGGCACTGCTTTGTGCTTTGTGTCATTGACCTTGCGTTTTTTTATGGTTTGCAAATGTCTCTCTTTTTTTTCTCTGTAAATTAAATGTAGCATGTAGCACTGCTAATTTACACAGCAAATTGCTGTAAATCAGTGTCCAACTCAAGATTTGAAATCTTGTAAAAAAAACATCAGGGACATGTTCTGCCCTTGTAACGTTCAATCTGGAGAATATGAGATGCCATTATGACAGTGTGGGCCTGTTGTCATAAGGAGAAAAATGCCCAGACCCGTCTCTAGTGGTGGTGACGGTGGAGAAGAAAGGCACAATGCTAAAGATGGTGGTGGGTGATTCGGGCCTATCCAGATGTGTTTTTTCGGGGCCTAAGTTATGCATTGAATGGCAGTGCAGGAGACTTGTCTTGGCAGCTGGAGTGGACACTATGAGACTGTATCATTCCCTCTTTTCCAAGCAGCGATTCATACTGTAAAAGGGGCAGGCTGTGATCTAGTCAAAGTGTTTTGTGCCTAAATCTAACCAAACAACAGTAACAACTGCTGATTAGAACTTAATGAAGCAGCCCACCAGCTATCCAGAAACATTATAATGATGCCAATTCAACTGGGCTTTCTGTCCAATCCAGTCAAGACAATCAATGAAGTGACACAAATTATTTCGACTCCATGCAGCTGCTTTAAACTGTGACTACAGAGGTGAGCTAAGAGAAGGAAACGTTTTTTTTTCTATCTCCAAAAACGCTGCCAAGCTCATTCTGACAGATATGAGATCTGTCCGCAGAACAGCTGATGGGCAACAGCTGTCTGCTACTGCTCTGGACAGAGGCCAGCTCACTGAGCTCAGCGGACACTCAAACAAATCTGCCAAGCTGACAGCCTGTGGCATGTTTATGGCTGTGACTGCCTATTCCAACCTCACTGAGATGTATCATTGTATTGCTTCCGTCTGTAAGTAATAAGTCTCTAAATGGAAAATGGGCCTCACAGCAAAAACATCATTCATGGTCAGTAATAGAAAATATAAATACATTTCTTGCCATGAAAACCAGTTCATATGCATTTAGGTCGAAATAAGCAACAACGACAAAAAAGTTCATGGAAACTTTTACTTATTTAAATGCATGCACAAGTACAGGTTAATGTACAAGTTAACTCAGATGTCACAAGAAGAGGTGATATGACACTTTGATGCATTTAGTAGTCATTACTCATTGTAAAGGCTACGTGAGCCGCAGCTAGTTTGGATGATTGTGCCTCTCTTTAGTCAACCATTTCTCACCATCGCATGCTTCCAAAGGGTGTGAATGGGACGACTGCATCCCTGTTGCAACATCCCTCAAAAGTTGCCAAGCATGTCTTCACATATCTGCAGGAAAAGTACAAGGAGAGGGCAAATAAACAAAAGACAAAACAAGATTAACTACAGCTAAAAGTGATACTTGCAGATCAGAAGATCGATGTGCTAAATCTTGAGTGTGTATAGAGTTGAATTAAATAATGAAATAGGTCCTAAAAGGAAACAGAGAAAAGAGACTGTGTGGTTCTACCCTATGCTAGCTCCATTTCAGGAAGGGATTTAGAATTTGGTTGTTTTGTTCTTTTTCTTTTGGGGATCAGAATCTGAAATAGTTTATTAATCCCATGATCATGATCTTTGTATCCAACACGCCCCTGTCCATGTGTGGCCTAAAGCTCTCTGGTGGCATTGCAGTTCCAAAAACAACAATCTAACATTTGCTTTACCAGGAGTAGAAAATGAATAACTTTGTCCTCACATGTAAGCAGCATGCATCCCCATAAAAAAGTGTGTGTTATCTCAGCCTCTAAAGCATTTTTGTATGTTAGCTGAAATTACAATTGAATTATTTTCTAGAATGGAGACAGTGGATTGACATCATCATCATTATTAGTGCTCACGTACAACAGCCTCTCTCATTTTCATTGCTACAAAAGCACTGCTCTTGTTCATTATACTTTCTCCTACAAGGCTGCTTTTTAAGATGCTTTTTAATGCATTTATCAAAAAAAATATGAATACCATTTCCTCCTTTTTCTTCTTGGCAGGAGGTGAAGTACTTTCAATTTCCTGGGGAGCTGCTAATGAGGATGCTGAAGATGCTGATTCTCCCCCTCGTCGTGTCCAGGTACCCATCCTTCATTACAGCCCACACACATTGACCTACCCTGCTATTTCACTTGGTACATTAAAAGTTCAGAACTGTCTGTTCTTTTTAGTAGTATGACCAGCATTCTAAATATATGCTACAGTGTTGCCACACTACAGTTTTCTGAGGATTAAAATGAACAGCGGTGAGCAATAACAGGATGCATTTGGTCAAGAATGATGGAGAAAAAAAGAAGCCATTTAAATAGGATAACCTTTTGCCCTGCTCCTGCCAAGACCTCCTCCAGAGAATGCAGGCTGGACTAGCAACATTTTAAGAATTTGTTTTTACAGAGACTTTGGCTGTGTAATAAAACAGTTCTGCCTGGTTCCTGTTGTTTGTGATTAAAAAAAAAGCCCTGCTGTCAAACACTGATTGTCCTCTATCTTGCCATCAACAATCATAGTTGAGTTTTGTTTTATTGTTTTTTTACATTTTTAACTCATCATTTCATTAACTTTCTTCTTCTAAAGTCTGTGATGTCAGTTGAATAAATGTTGTCACAGACAGAAACATGGACAATATGGCAACACCAGAATCAGAGAATGTATTAGAAACATTTGCTATAATGAGTGATGCTATTTCCTCACTTAGCTGTAATATGATGTATAAACATACAGTATAATTTGTGAGAGTACAGAATTACCATAGCATTATGGACAAAAAGCAGCTGGACTTTTAAGAGGCGGTCAGATTCTCACAGGATTTCTGACTTCAGAAATTCACACAAATGTATTTTGGTAGGCTTTGGTAGGCTTAAAGGTAGGGTAGGAGATTTCATTCTGATGCACTTTTTGTTAAATTAGTGTAACTTCTCTTTACAGTCCGATAGCAACCAATTAGTTCGGCAGTTTAGCTTTAAAACGAAGAATATGAAGCATCTGTGGAAGCTATAAAACACTAAAAACATCAGCCAATCCTACGAGGTGCACCTGCGCGTATAGTTGGCTGGTTGTCACTCTCTTCCTGCTCTACGCGCACCAGAGAGGTACGTGCATGATGGCCGAAGTCGCAGACTGGTTGGGAGGCGTGGCTTCGGGGTGAGCTCCGAGAGAAAGGGGCATGTGTTTACTTTCAAAATCTGGCTGACTCTCACTGAGTTTTCAAAATCTCCTACCCTACCTTTAATGCTATGTGCCTGTAACAAACTCGGACTGGTTTGGGCCCCCCCTACACCAATACTTTAAAGAGCCATCTTATGCTGCAATTACAGCTGCAAGTCTTTTGGGGTATGTCTCTACCAGCTTTGCTCATCTAGAGACTGAGAAACTGCATTTTTAGCCCATTCTTCTGCAAATAGCTCAAGCTTAGAGATTTGTTGGCACCTTCTTCTACATGTTTGCTGTGTCCCCTACACAACTTGTGGCAAACTGCGAACGGTACTTCTTATGTCTTTCTTTCAACAATGGCTTTCTTCTTGCCACTCTCCCATAAAGTCCAGATTTGTGGAGTACATGACTTATAGTTGTCCTGTGGACAGATTCTCGCACCCAGGCTGTGGATTTCTGCAGCTCCTTCAGAGAGTATCATGGGCCTCTCGGCTGCTTCTCTGACCTGTGCTCTCCTAGCTCGGTCTGTCAGTTTAGATGGACAGCCATGTCTTGGTAGGTTTACAGTTGTGGCATACTTGTTCCATCTTTGGATGATGGATGGATTTTACTTAGGGCTATCAGAGTACAGGGGGCTGAATACAAATGCACGCCACACTTTTAAGATTTTATTTGCTTGACATTTTGAAAATCATGTAGCATTTTTGTTCCACTTCACAATGATGTGCTGTGGTTGTAAGGTGAAGAGGTACATATGTATGAGGAGAAGTTGTCCTCACTGAGGCAAAAAAAGAAACATTTTTCAAGCAACTTTCTTTCCTCTCAGTAAAAATGGTCATTATAGTTCAGCTGCTGCAGAGGACATACCTCAGAAAACACACAACACAATGAGGAGACCGCAGAGTTCCACAGTGACAAGGGCACCCCTGATGAAATGCAAAACATTTTGCTAAGTACATGTTGCAAAAATGTATTTATTAGTATTTATTTACTGTGACCAAGCAGCAGTGTAGGAAGCATGGGAAATAACTAAAAGACAGCTGCAATGTTTTGCATTAGGAGACCATCTAATTTCCATTTGAAGGTTTAGCTCCTGGAAAATCAAAATAAACAACCTTGGGTTCTATTCATGAAACCAATTTAGGAGACTTTTGGAACACAATACGCCTCTGTGTCCCTGGCCATGGGACAAAAAACATTATTGCTTCAGCCCATCCAGCATATGAATCAGTATTTTTAATTATATTAAGACCTAATGTTTTGCACAATTTTGCTCTACAAGCTCTATCTATTCTCATCATTTCCCCCAGTTTTATTAACCAGCAATTTAATAACCAGGACTTCAGGGCACTGCCAAGATGGCAGCCATGAACTTACAGAGCTTCAAAAACGTATCCATAGCACCATCACCAAACACAAGACATTAGTTTGAGGTAACAATGGCAACTTGGTCAGAAATAGTTCTCCCTTAAATGAAAGGATGACCTTAAGTTACAAGTGTTCTTCAGGCAGATGTGCAATAATGAAGTTTTTATGTGTGACAGCACTAACAATCTGTGTAACTTTTTGTGTGCTCTAGTTTGATGTCAGGACTGGCAGCTCTTGATGCCAAGTGTTCCAGTCGGCTTGGTCTGATCACAGTGTCTTATTACCTGTGGACCACCTTTGTGGCTGTGATAGTCGGGATCATCATGGTCTCCATCATCCACCCAGGTGGAGCAGCCCAGAAGGAGGACTCTGAGGACAGCGGCAAGCCTATTATGAGTTCTGCTGACGCTCTGCTGGACCTCATCCGGTAAGGTCAGAGCATCCAGGCCTCATGTCCAGGGAAGGGCTTTTCAAGAGGTCTACAATTTGTTTACATTAAGAAAAGGAAAGTTAGGTCCTTACATTGAAAGTAATAATAAATTAGTAAATTCACCACCTGTCAGATCAAGATACATTATATCTCAGGGGAATAACTGGGCTTTGATGAGAGATTCCTCTGTGGCCCTTCCACAGTATAAACATACACAGGAAGGTCATTATTTACACCATATTCAGCATGTTCCACAATTTCATGTGTGAGAAACATGCACTCATAATAAAGTCAGTGCCAATTTAAGCTTTGCAGTTTTACAAATGAGAAATTTAAATGTGTGAAATTAGTAAAAAAAAAAAAACAGTGTAAATGGATTGTCAGGGATTTGTTGAGGAGGACCGAGGCGCAGACATAGAGGGAATATTCACAGAAAGATTTATCACAAACACCAGGCTGTCACAATCTACAAAAAGGTCCAAGGTTGAAAACTAAACTTCACACTAAAAACTCACTGAAACACAAATCGAATACACACAAAGAAGGCCCAGACAAAGGCAATCACAGGATTTAACTATAGACACAGACGAGACCCAGGTGAACAAAACCAGTGCGGGCAGGTAATCAAAACAGGCGGGAAACACAAGGGAATGCACAGGGAAGACAAGACTATCAACAAGTAAGTACGTCCAACACACAACAAACATAACCCAAACTAAAAACTAGAAAGCAAGAGAACCCAAAACACCAGTTCATGACAGTAAACGTGACTGTGAGGTTACAAACAGAAATTCTGACCCTATATTCCTGAACATCTGTAGAAACACAGCTGGTTCTAACAGTAACAGCTGGTCATATCCATAGGACCAGAATGAAGCACTGCAGCAACAAGAGTCCAAACAGTAAATGTATAGCAGCCGGCCAACAGCTCCAGCAGCTGCAGCTGAGATTAAGGCAGCATCTGCCCTCTGATTGGACACTTTGACTCTGCATTGTGTAGCATTGTTAATGTCTAGTCAGATTCAGGTGTGAGAGGTCAGACTCTGTCCTGGTAACTAACATCACAGTGACACTCTGTGGTTTTATATGCTTTGTTTTTTTGTAGACAAAAATACAATTAAAGTTTTGTTTTTTCTTCTATTCATGCTTTAGACGAGGCTGTGAAAGCACCACGCCATCCTTGCAGACAGCCTTGTTTTTCAGACTGTGTGGATTTGTCACAAACCCCCAGACAGGATTAAAAACATTGGTTGTCTTAAGCTATCAAGTTTCAGTATTCTGGGATGACTTCATTGTTGACTAAAACCATTTAATCTTCTTTAATAGGAGACGTTACTCCTCACCACCCACCTCCAAAAAAAGAAAGGAAGTTATAATATTAGGAAAAAAGAGGTCTAATATTACAATTTATATTTAGAGAAAGAAAACATTTTGTATTGTGGTTAAAAGTTGTAATAGAGACACTGATTTGGTAAAAAGTTTATAGTGCTGTGCTAATTTAAAAATAATTTTCCTGAATATTCTTTAACATGTAGTTATTTGGGGCAATGTCGGGTAAGTGTAATACACTTGTGTCTTCATTTCAAACTCCTAACCCTAACCTTACCAAACATACTTAAAGTAAGAATATCATGGCCTGACAAGGAACTCGAACCTGAGACTCCTGGGTAACAGCCTGGTCTGTATGATGCCACCACCCATGCCGCTTCTTTCATCAGCAGCCCATTTAACCAGCCGTGTTCTTCAGACAGGATGGACTTTGAAGCGTGTTGACTCGTAATTGGTGGTTGGTTTGGAAAAGCTACAGTGTTGTTGTGTGGTTTAGGTTAACCTAAACCACAAGCCAATGGTTAGGATGAGGCTTTGGAGTACTGGAACACTGTAAAAGCTGTCTAGGTTAATTTAATAACCCAAATGATGGGTACAGGCCGCCTAATTGTGGCATAATATTAAGTTATAAATAGTTAACTGATATAAGAGGGTTGGAAATCATATCACAAATAAAGGCTCATAATTTATTTTTATTTTATCATTCTTATTTTTTCAGATCTTCAAACATCTGTGTCTGAGGATGTAATGGAACACAGGCTAATGTCAATTGACAAATCTGTAACCCAAACTTCCAAAGCTCAAACAACCCATACCTGGGTCGATCTGTTTTTGTCCCAGCATAGGGTTACTGAATGATTTGTAACAGTTTTTAGAGTGAAAAGGATTTGCCAAGTTGTCTTTTCCAATTTTTCTGTTGCATAACTTTAGCAGCTGCAATCAAGCTTTAAACAGTTATACATCATTAGGTTTGTTTAGACAGGAGCATTAATGACACTTGATTGTACGAAACTACAAAAAAGGATTTTTACCTTGTGCTGTTTTGTTTTGTTCTTTTTTTTAATATATATGTGAAAACAGTTTACAGGGTAAATGTTCTCTGATGCAGCCTTCTGGTCTGTATTATGTGAGCTTTCCAAATGCCTGAAATGTTATTTTTGGAGCATGCTGATTATGACTCACTGACATTTCACCAAAGCATGGAGCACTGAAACAGCCCAAGATCTCACTGTACGAAAAAAAGATAAACATAAGAGACCAATCCCATTGACCACACTGATAAGAGATCCCAATCACATTGTGTATAATTGCTGGCTTGCTTTCTCACCCTTCAGTCTTTTGGAGCTAATGAGGTTGTATGTGTCTTGCAGCAACATGTTCCCATCAAATCTGGTCCAAGCCACATTTCAGCAGGTAGGACTGACACCACAAACAGCACTTTTAAACACACCTGTTTATTTTGTTCTATAGGATGTGTTTTTCTCTTTCTACTCCAACAGTATCGAACGAGCAGTGAGTACATTGTTAAGCCCAAGCCAACAGTGAGTCAGGCTCGATCAGAGTCCACCACGAGGCGGCCGCTCATCTATGGTATCCAGGATGACAATGGAACCAACATCCAGAATTTTGCCCTTGATCTGACTCCACCTCCGGATGTACTCATACGCACTCGGGAGGGAACAAGTGATGGCATGAATGTCCTTGGGATTGTAATTTTTTCAGCCACTATGGGTATAAAAACATTTTTTCTTTTTTGTCCTATTTTCCCATTTCTTTAGTGAATAAATTCAATATTCAACTGTTACATTAAAATAGCTTAACTTTCTTTCAGACTCTGTCCTTCGTTGTGTTTTTACAGGTATTATGTTGGGGAGGATGGGGCCAAACGGCAGCGCCTTGGTGAACTTCTGTCAAAGTCTGAACGAGGCCGTCCTTAGAATTGTAGCCATTGTTATATGGTAATTTTTTGAATGTGCTATAAAGAAGACTGCTGGACACATGAACTGTCAATATGGCAACCTCTGACCAGCATCTTAATCTTGTTTAGAAGTTAAGTCTGAAGGTGCCAAATCAGGCAAATAGTGTTCCAGGAGTGTTATTTTGTTCCTTTTGTACAAAGGCAGCATGATTGGCAATGTTCAATTATGTGAAAAAGAAACACAATATTTTAAGATTTCAAGTTGATACTGTACATGTGTCCTTTAGTCCTAGAACTTATGAATCACCCCGCACATCTGCAGTTTTGTGAGATCCCAGATCCCAATTATGAATGTTTACATTAAAGTAATACGAGGTTAGCTTAATTATACTAGTGCTGTTAGACTGCGGAAATAAAAATGTAATTTGGCCCCATTTTAAAAAAAGTTTGCATCTATAAAATGTATTTTTTCTCTGCACTCAAACTCTACTCTACTGTCTGCCATTTACACTGCAGCAACCACACCTTTCACTCTGCTTTAGGAAAAAATTCCACCTACATTTATGACAATAGGATAATTCTCATACATATTTACTGTTCACATACATTGAAAATATGATGTTAGCTAGCTATATGTTGACACTTACTTACATTGGCATCAGCTTGCTAGCGAGAGGTATTGTCTGCTAATTGATGTCAATATCGGTAAGTTCTCCTGAACTGGCCATTGTGACTAGGTTAGTTGTTCCAACCAATAGAATAGAAAAGAAATGCTTTATTCATCCCAAGCTGCTATTGCAGCAGCAACATTCAGGCACTCAGCATACTAAACATATACCTCTAACAGAAATATGCTGCTAATCTTCTGCTGTTTGTCTGCTGTCAACCTAAAAGCACACTTGATAGCATTAAAAGCTTGTTTTCAAATATGATTTCATTGTATGAGTGAGAAATCTTGACCTTAGCTCAGCAGGTGCAGGATAAAGTATATGTTTCATTCTGCATAGGATTGAATGAATAAAGTGCTGTGCATTAGGATTATTGGTCTGACAGTCTCATGAGGGCTGCAGACCCTTTGCACACCTGTTTGTGATTACTGAAGCTTCAGATTACCACACACCTTCATTCCAAACACACATAAAACTCATCACCAGACACTGGACATGGATTCTAACAATAACAATAAGTAAAACAGATGTTTCTTGTCCATGTGTCCGGGTTCAGCTATGCGAGCTGGAATACTACTTTTGCAATCCTACTACACTGCACTAATTCTCCTCTGTCAACGATTCTAAACTGACTCTAAGTTCTGACTGCCTTCATCTTGCCAGGTACTTTCCATTTGGCATTGTGTTCCTGGTGGCCGGAAAAATCCTAGAAATGAGTGACCCCTCAGCCATGGGGAAGAAGCTGGGCTTTTATGCAGTCACAGTGGTGTTTGGTCTGGTGCTGCATGGTTTGTTCATCCTGCCTGCTATGTATTTCTTCATCACCAAAAAGAGCCCCATCGTTTACATACGGGGAATCCTGCAAGCCCTACTCATCGCCCTGGCAACCTCATCCAGGTAAAGAAAGTTGCTATAGCTTTTTTTTTTTTAATTTGATTGTGATTCTAAGTGAAACACACCCCAAGTTCTAATAACACATTATCATTTCCTTTCCTTTGCTTTAACTGGAACATTTCCATGAAAAGCTCAAAGGGATGTTGAGAGAGCAGAAAACATCTGGTGTGTGTGGGAAGGGATGGGGATGTAAAGGAGGATTCCACACATTTGTTTAACCTATTCAATTTGTGTATGTGTGTCTAGAAAGGAGTACAGCACCTATGACTTTACATTAGTGTGTTTCCAGCCCAGCTAGCAGACATTTCTGTCATTTCAATGAATGAAAATAAGTGGTTTCCTGAAAGGTTCAAACCCCGTTTTTAGAAAAGTTAGGACATTTTTCTGTAAAGCAATAAACTGAAAATATGTAATATTTTGTAACCTTTTTTTAATTAATAATAGTCTAAATAAAGGATTTTAAATTTATACACTGGAAAAACATTTTTGTAAATATAAAAAACATAGAGAATATAGTGGCTTAACTGCGAGAAGCATGTAAAGCAAGACAAGCAGGGGTCATGGCTCATCACTATGGACTAAACATTGTAAGAGACAAGTCACTTAAATGGAATGCTTTTCAGAGCAAAACTACAAACTTCTGCAGTTCATGATATTGTGAAGCAATTCTGAGAAACAGTGGAAATTATGGTGTAAACCTTTAAGGTAGTATTGTATGATTCATACTACTGTCAGGGAGTTTATCATTGGCAGGGTGGCTGATCCTTTGTTTTGGAGGGACATGTACTGCTGTCTTACCTCAGGAACCCTGTAGCTATTTCAGCAGGACTATGTCAGGTCTCATTCTACACCAGTTATAAATGCATGGTGTCATGGGTAGCGTGCTTGGAGTCCACATCATTCTCCTACTGACAAACATATGACATATCATGGAGACAAAAATCAGAACGGTCACCGCATACTGTTGAGAACCTTCGTCTCACATACAGCAAGATTTAAAAAAAATGATGAAAAGCCTCAGTGGTAAACACACCTCTTGTACATGCGAGTGTCTTGCACATGTTAATTGGGAAATATGTTAAAGGTAGGGTAGGAGATTTCATTCTGATGCACTTTTTGTTAAATTAGTGTAACTTCTCTTTACAATCCGATAGCAACCGATTAGTTCGGCAGTTTTGCTTTAAAACGAAGAATATTAATCTTCTGTGGAAGCTATAAAACACTAAAAACATCAGCCAATCCTACGAGGCGTCCCTGCGCAGAGTATTAGCTGGTTGTCACTCTCTTCCTGATCTGCGCGCACCAGAGAGGTACGTGCATGATGGCTGACTGGTTGGGAGGCGTGGCTTCAGGGTGAACTCCGAGAGAAAGGGGCGTGTGTTTACTTTCAAAATCTGGCTGACTCTCACTGAGTTTTCAAAATCTCCTACGCTACCTTGAATACTTAACAAGTCAATTTAAGTTTGTCCTTTTGTCTGGTTCCAATGTATAAACAAACAAAATTTAGTTTTTAATTTTTATAGCATTTAATTGACTTTTCTGAAAATGGACTTTGTAGAAAAAAAGACAGAAACAGGTCTGAAAGTGTCCATTAGGAAAGACAGGTTGTAATAACAAATGCTGGAATCACTGTCTGTAGACAAGTCATCATTATGCCTGTGCTTGCTTGGTCTGATCCATAAAAAACCTTCTACTACCTGCTGAATGTGTGGTAATTACATCTTTACCTTATTTTGGCCTCTCTGTCGTCCTCAGCTCTGCCACATTGCCTATAACCTTCAAGTGCCTCTTAGAGAACAATCACATCGACCGCCGCATCATCCGCTTTGTGCTCCCTGTGGGCGCCACTATCAACATGGATGGCACCGCTCTCTATGAGGCCGTGGCGGCCATATTCATCGCACAAGTTAATAATTATGAGCTGGACTTTGGCCAGATCATCACCATCAGGTCAGTGGGCTGTGTTGCAGTATACACCATCTGTGCTTATAAGCTCATTAACATGGTAAAGATATTATTGGGATTTAAAGTAATGATATCAACAAAAATAAATCCAGCGACTAGCAGGCACACATTATGGCACTGCTTAAAACCCCCAACACGTGTGAAAATCTAATATACTTAAGTATCAGTCAAACATTTTTTAGTTCCAGTACAGAGACCAATTAATATTGATTAGAGGTTTCTACTTACCAGTGTGGATTAGCAGTCCAAGTCATAGTCAGGCGATGCAGAGGGTCTTCACAGCATCTCTGGAATGAATGACACTTTTACATCTCAGGCTTTCTGTATCAGCTTTACAGGAAAAAGGAGCAAAACATGTCTATAATAATAATAATGTAGTTTGTTTCTAAACTGCTGCTCAGGTGGTAGAAAGGATTAAAAGACTGTAAAGGTAAAAAAAAGTACAAACTGTTGACTGATTCGCTTCAGTTTTTAATGACCTAAAGTACATTTTGAGCATCTACAGAGCAGAAAGTTTAAAAAAAAATCTGAAAACAATGTGTGGTTCTCTTATGCCAACAAACTAGTAAAACTCCAACAACCAGGATGCCCTGCACTTCTCACCTTCATAGTTTATTGATACCAAAAAGCAGCAAAGTGAAAAAAACACAAAATTTGTCATAGTTCCTACTTCTACAACCAACACATTTTTTTCCATTTACTGCTCAATGAGTGGGTTTTATCTGGCTATTACCAGACAGTAGAGAGCTACATATCTTAAAAGATCAACAATGGAAAAGCATAGATATTTCAGCCTGATGTGTAGAGGTGGAGTTGCAGGTTCCAAAACACATGGAAAAATAATCTACAGGAAATACAAAAAATATGAAGATTAAAACCTTTCCCAGATAAAGTTTCTCAGCCCTTCTCTTCCAGACAATGTTAATGGGAATATGAATCTTCAGTCAGGCTCCTAGTGTGTGCTATTGGCATAAATACCAATAAATGGTGATCAGAGAAAGGAGGGGAAAGCATTTCATTTTTAGCTATTCCCATGCTTTAATAAATATAAGAGTTTTAGAAAAAATATGGAATTTTAGTGACGGTCAGTAAGGATAGGTGTAGAATTTTGCTAAAATATTTGCTATGCTGCTCATATTATTTATACAAATATAAAGTTTGTTCCTGCAGTTTCTAACCATTTGCTTCTGTATCTTCTACATATAATTACATACAGAAAATGTAGATTGAAAATATGTGCTAATCTCTCAAAAAAGAGCCATGTGGCCTCTCGATAAACCACCATATCCCAGTCATGCTACTTCTGACCCCAACCCCCTATCACACCGTCTCTCACTCACCATGCTAAAGGATCATCCCATCCCCAACCTTTGGAACTGCAACAGACATCAGATGTTACCAACATGTAGTTCACTAATTAAATGAGATGCTACTCAGTCTGGAGGGTTGCCATCGAGATATTATTAGTTCATGCTTTTGTGAATAGGGATTCATCTGAGGTTATGCTCCCCCACAATAAATTAATGAAATAAAGACGAGGCACTACATTAATCAAAGGTATTGAAAACAATATGATCAAATCAAAAATAAACCCTACAGCAGAAAGGATAGGTCAGTTAAAGTAATTTCTGGATTTTTGCTTCAGGTTACACACAGACGTATGAAGAAAATTGGAAAAGGCTAAGGGAGAACTTTGCCTTGTTTTTCCACATTAGGAAATTAATGAGAAAGATATTAATAACCATAACGTAATTTGGCTCTGCAAAGCTGCACAGAGCAGGGAAGCTTGTGCACCATTCTCAAATTGCTGTTTATTAAGTTTCCAGGCATTTTATATGTATATGATCAGATAGAAATACATTAAACACGTAATTAAAGGTTGGGTAGGAGATTTCAATCAGGAGCACTTTTTGTTAAATTAGTGTAACTTCTCTTTACAATTCGATAGCAACCGATTAGTTCAGCAGCTTTGCATTAAAATGAAGAATATGAATCATCTGTGGAAGCTATAAAACGTTAAAAACATCAGCCAATCCTCCGGGTGGACCCTGCGCGGAGTATTGGCTGGTTGTCACTCTCTTCCTGCTCTGTGCAAACCAGAGAGGTACGCGCATGATGGCCGAAGTCACAGTCACAGCTTGTCTTCAGGTAATGCGCGTCCATGTGATTGGGAGGCCTAGATTCGGGGTGAGCTCAGAGAGAAAGGATGTTTACTTTCGAAATCTGGCTGACTCTCACTGAGTTTTCAAAATCTCTTACCCTACCTTTAATAAGCTGCTTTTTCATGTTGTCTCCAGTTATTATATTAATACTTTTTTTTCAACTCACCTCTCTGATCACCTCCAGCATCACGGCCACTGCAGCCAGCATCGGTGCAGCAGGGATACCACAAGCTGGACTGGTCACCATGGTGATAGTGCTAACATCTGTCGGGCTGCCGACCGATGACATCACCCTCATCATTGCAGTTGACTGGGCATTGTAAGAAGGTGTTTTCTCTTCTAAACTAAGCAGAAAGTCATCATCTCTGTGTGGGCTCAAACATTCGTCCTCTCCACAGAGACAGGTTCCGCACCATGGTGAATGTAATGGGAGATGCTTTGGCCACAGGCATCATGGCACACATCTGCAGAAAGGACTTCATGAAAGAAGGTGATGGGGTGAGTTTTAGTCCCATCTGCACAATAATACATTAAACTACTTCCTGAGGCTGGAAGATACACAGTTATAACTACTGCTATAATTACAATTTCAAAATACCCTGTGGGCCCCCAGGTTCCTTTGATCTGTGAGACCAAAACAGCAGTGAGCCCCCCACCCCTCATGAACTGCCACAACAACAACGGCAACTACCGGCCTCCTTCATCAGGAGTCAAACAGGAGCTCATCCCTCCGGATGTGGCGCGCCTCATGCAGCTAGAGGAGGGCGTTCGGCCAGTTTCAGATAGGAAAAAGCCTCCAATTCCTCCAAGGTACCTGAAGAAAAACAAAGAACACTGCACCATTGACATGAATGGCCTTGAGACCAACGTATAGCCTCTTCCTGGAGTTTAATAGGTTGTCTCTGTGTTTGTGCTGATTGCAGCAGTGGGGCAAAGGACACCTGTATGGACAAGTTCTTCTTAATGTCTTAGATTATCATTGTCCGAATGCAGCTGAAAATAAGACTAACGAGTGCTGACGGCAGATTTTACAGCGTTGCAAGGACAACAGTACCTGCAGGGTGAGCTCACACCCAGACCCTGAGCACAGGTGTGAAGACTTGCATTTTTATTTTGACATTTTATATGATTTCATTTTTTTTGTCAATGTGCAACATGATAATAAACAATGTGTT
The DNA here is from genome assembly GCF_900634625.1 of Parambassis ranga. Taxonomy (NCBI): domain Eukaryota; kingdom Metazoa; phylum Chordata; class Actinopteri; family Ambassidae; genus Parambassis; species Parambassis ranga. The sequence continues at coordinate 4,442,848 of NC_041025.1, forward strand.
TATTATATTTTATACTACTGTACTCTAAGCAGAAATTTTTTGGTGTCATTTTAGAAAAAGGATGTATTGCAATTATCTGCTTTGAGTTAATGACCAGGAGGCAAAGTGAAATGCCCTGCTTGTTGTAATTTTGCCTTAACGAAGCTGGTGGTGCTACAGAAGAAGGAAACGAGGAAGGATATCAGAAACCTGCATCTCCATCCTTGCTTTTAGTTTCACTTATTTTAGCAGCATGTAGAGCGCCTGGATTTATTAAGCTTTTGACACATGGCCAGCCCAAAAAATGCCAGAAAATATAAGGAAAACAGGGCAGTCCCTTTTCACAATTAGGCTGACACGGTAGGGTCCAATAAATGTGGTCTAACTATCCATACCTGAAACCTTAAAGACAGAGGTTCAGCGCACATATGGAACATTCAACACCTTTGAATAAAGACAACAGCAGAATAGTTGACTTTAATCTTCGCAGCCCCTCCTGTTTCTTGCATAAAGATGATATATTTGGTGACTCACCTCTGAATAATCTTGGCAAGCATTTGAGCAAGGTAACAATGATGAAGCGGCCGCCCGGGGCAGCATGACACACTTGAAAAAATAATCATCATCTGCACTGCTAAGTGGTTTTCCATCATCTATCATGCCATGTGCCATGCACAGAAGCTGTGTGGAGGGGCAAGGGGAGGGGTGCGCAGAAGACAGTCTCAAATGGAATGGAAAAGTGGGGGACGGGGGATCCACTGTATAGAGAAGCGGTGCCCAATAAGTCGATCGCGAAGTGGGTGCGGGTCGATCGCGTGCCATTCAAAAAATGTTTTCATGTTCATCTATCATATCCTCATGGTGCTCCAAAGATCTTTTATACCACACATGTCCTGCTTTCTCCTGATTTTGTGCATCACTGTGTGTTTGTGTATAGTAGCGTTAATGATCAATGGAGTAAGAGCTTTTACCGTTATTACAAGATCTTTAAACATCACTCAAGTTTTTGGGCCATGTCAACAAACTGGAGAGTGAAGGTGTCATGCCACGCTGTGTTTTTTTAATGTACCCCTGCTCGAAAGGGGTCTCGTCCAGTGAGTAATTCAATGTAGAACCGCCACTGGCGGTGTGTATAGGGATTGCGTAAAATCAACCCCAAACACAGCCGGACAGAACAGTCAAGTATGGATTAAAAAGTGTGGGAGGCTTCATGCAAAAACAAATGACGAAAAGATCACACTCTAAAATCTGTAAAAAATAAAAGCAGGATAATAGTTCATTCAGTGGTTTCTATTGCTGTAACGTGTTGCATGCATCGGACAGCTCTTACTGGTAAGAATTATTGAGGCTACATACTTTCTTACAGTTACTCTACGGTGCACGGACATTGTTGATTTAGGATCATGGCTTCTCAGGAGAGTATAAACGGGACATGTGGTGTCTGCACCTTGCACTGGGACGAGTGTTCTTTCGCATCGAGTTTGATGATACTGTCTGATCGTTGACAAAAGGTGTGGTGGATATACCCCCCAACAGCATACGGCAGTCCCCTCTGCCTGGCTCTTCCAGATACTCCACTAATTTTCCAACAATGTTAATAATTCCCTTTGGGATGTCTGTCACTATCATTGTTGACACATTGGCCTATACTGAGTGCAGTAAGGTTTAATTGAATTGTTTCTAAACAGAGTTGTTAAACAGTCAGCTATCAGAGACTCAGTGTGGCTTGCTGGCCTAGAAAAATATGTGCCACGCTCCTCCTGCGCCCATCGTGATGCCTTGTCACAGTATCCAGACTGGGTTATGCAGGTTATTAATGCAATGTACCCAGCTGGTCTGTGACGTTGGCGATTTGCTCCCTAATGGCAGCCGATACATTGACCAAACACATTACTGCAGTTCACTATGATGTGACTGTAGGTCTACTTATTAGAGAATAAACATACTACCACTATTAAAGGTAGGGTAGGAGAGTTCATTCTGAAGCACTTTTTGTTAAATTAGTGTAACTTCTCTTTACAATCCGATAACAACCAATTAGTTCGGCAGTTTCGCTTTAAAACGAAGAATATTAATCATCTGTGGAAGCTATAAAACGCTAAAAACATCAGCCAATCCTACGAGGCGCCCCTGCACATAGAGTTAACTGGTTGGCTGCTCTCTTTCTGCTCTGCGCACACCAGAGAGGTACGTGCATGATGGCCGAAGTCACAGACTGGTTGGGAGGTGTGCCTTCGGGGTGAGCTCCGAGAGAAAGGGGCATGTGTTTGCTTGATCTGGCTGACTCTTACTGAGTTTTCAAAATCTCCTACCCTACCTTTAAAGAAAATGCTATCGTTGTCACGGTTAAATAGGTCCCAATTGTGTTGCTATTTCAAGTACAGGCCGCTCACACGTTCAGCGCCATCACAGCATACTCAATAATAGCAAAAAAGTTAGCTTAGCTGCTACATAGCTAATGAAAACAACTTGCCTGAACATACTGAAGTGTAGATAAACCTTCGAGTTTCACATTCTTCCTGTTTTTGTCTCTAAGCACAGGATTAATGTAACTTATATCTTTTTACCTAAAACTATGAATCAAATAATCCTGCAGATCTTCATGAAACTCCATGTTACAGCGGCTCACTACAATTGTCGGAATGCTACCGCTGAAGGTGCTAACCAGGCGTGATCCTCCCCCTCGTGGCAAAAGTTAGTAACTACAGTTATAGTTTTCTGCTAACCAGTGGAACATGTTAGCGGAAAAAAATATAGCTGTAAACCACACTAATTATGAAATAATATATATTATTACAAAAAATAAACCCTATGTCTGTGCACTCCCATGTTTTGAAAATCAAAACTTTCACTGTAAAGCCACAGTCATCTGCTTGAATTTAATTAGCCACTTTATCTGCTTTGTTGGAAACAGAAGGTCAGTAGTGACAATGGTCTGTGTAAGAACCACAAAACCTGCTACAATGTCATCTTCAGCCTTTTGAATAATTTATTGCTGTTCAATGACTCTACACTGTTTGTGACAATACAATACTGTTATATGTAAACATTGTGGCATTGTGTTCATAGCAAGAGATGAGCGTATGCATACAAAAATATTGTTGTTCTCTTTATAAAACAGGAGTGGACTGATGTAGCAGAGTGAAGCTTCTTGTACTATATGCTGAAAAAGGCGTTTATGTTACGTGACAAAATAATGACAGAAAAACAATCATGTCGGTATTTAAAGATGCCCAGTGGAGACTTGGACGTCTGAATAACAGGTGGCTGTGATGCATCTAAAAAATAAAAAATGAAAATTTGATGGCTGGAGAGTAAACACAACATTTGATTGAAGAAGGCTGAGGAAGGGAATGCCTTTAACACATTCGTTAGACCTCAGAGAGGTGTTATAGTCTAAACAGATTTTTAGAAAGCTGCAGGAATGCATTTGATCTGTATCTTATTTAGAGATGTGGACTCTGATTTGTTTAAGATACTGACAAAACAAAGTAAATAATGTGTAAAACAAAAAAGAAAAAGGTGTGTTGCAGACTAAAAGAATTCTGTTATTTAACACATGTGGGGTGAATTTGACCTTAAAGTCAAAAACAATCACCTACAACAATGGGTTTCTAATGGAGATGCTGAATAAATGGAGATGCTGAATAAAATTGAGAGTAATCATTTTGGCATGGACTATTGTTAAAAAAATGAGTGCATATGAAACAATGGCACTGAAATACAGGCCTATTTTAGAGTATTTGTTGCTGTAATGAATCAGTCAATGGGTTTTGGATGGATGTCAGCTTATGTTACCACTCTTCGTTTTAAAAACAACAATCAATTCACAGTATTTCTAGTAAAATTACTTTTTTTTTGATGAGGCAGCCATTTACAAAATGACAGTTATGACACTCATTACATTCTTGGTATCTTTTCAGGAAAAAGCTCAGATATAAAGATATACACTTCTAACCAGCCCATAAAATGGAAAGTAAAGCAAAACATCATCTGGTATCCGGCACCAGGAACATGTGACTCCACACACGACATGACTAAGTCCAATGTTAGTTTAATAAAATGTATTTTATGTTTCCTGCTCCTTCTTCGTCACCGTCTCACCATCCAGCTCCTCTTTTTTAAAAGGAAGGTCGGCGCTTCCTGTGCCGATGTCCAGGGCTTGCAGGTTGGACAGATGAGCGAATGAACTCTTGTCCACAGCGTCCTTTGAGAGGCGGTTGAACCTTAAAGCGGGGGGGGGGGGGGGGGGGGGGGGGGGGAGGACATGATAGAGTTTATATTTATATCCTTAATTAGTTTGGCCTTTCAGAGGATTAAGAAAACTGAAGATGCATTCTGGGACCATCTGCTGGGCATGTCTGCCGCTCTCATGTTCTGAATCAGCACAAGCATCAAAGCACTTCTGAAAACACTTAAACTCATACTTGCGTCGATCAGTGAAAACGCTTGCACATGTTGTCTGTGAACTTTAACAATTATTGCCATAGTTAGAAATGAACAAACACACAAATCCACCTTCCACAGATGCATGCATTCCAGTGACTCAGGCCGATGACTCTCAGCTGTGATGTGGCAGCAGCTGATGAGCCCATCAGACAGAAGGGGTCAAGGCTCTGTAAACATGAGTGTATAGCTGCTTGGCTTAGGTCAGGCTGAAAACAGCAGGACAAAAGCCTTGGCAGCGCATGTCCAAAACCACTTTACTCTTGCCTGACTGCTGCTTTCAGCTGCAAGGCTTGCTTGTGGTGTAAGATTGCAATGTGGGATAAACCAAAGTGGAAAATTTGCTGAATGCACACAAGTCGAAGGAGATGGAGAGATTAGAGGCCACAGGGCAGTGCTGCAAAATAAGTCAGGGGAAATGTGGCTGATTAGTAACAGAGCAGAGCAGGAGAATGAGGCATGATCTGATTCACGCAACACTCAAGCTATACTGAGATGTTTTGTTGTTGTTTTAATAACTTGGATGTATGTAGCAAAGCAAGCTTTTCACTCTACACCTGATTACTGATTTCTAAAGCAATTCTAGCTAGATTGATTATGGTGATGATAGATGCCAGGTTGTCTAATGCAGCACTCTGTCTCTCTGCCTCTGGACACAGAAGTCCTTACATAGATTGGAGGGATGCATTCATTCATTTTCCACGCTCACAAACATCATCTGTTCTTATTTCCCAAAATCCTCTAATGGTCTAATTCCTAAAGGTTTTCAGTTCAAAAAAGAACTTTTTGTCTTCCTCAATAGCTAGTGGAGGATGTACACATGTTAGCATAACAAACAGCATCTACAGGGAGGAGCAGTCTATCCTACCAAAAGTAAGTAGTTGTGGTGATGAATAAAGAGAAATGAAAATTACTTATGATCCAATAACTCCACTCTCCAGGGGGTTTGTCTGTCCCTTACCGTAGGAAGAGGCCCTTGATGTTTGGAGTCCCTTCAAAAGCCGAAGCAGGAACAGTGGAGATGCGGTTACTTTGCAGGTAAAGGTACTCTAGAGACTCCGGCAGGTCAGAGGGGATGTGTGAAAGCTGGTTGCTGGACAAATCTAAGGTCTAAGATTGCAGAATAGAGTATAAATAATCAACATACTAGAATTTTATTAAACAATACGCAATGCATGAATGAAATCGCCTTGTTCCACTGCAAGGAGGTTACTGAAGTTACTGTTGGTGAAGTCATTATAGGTCAATCAGATGTGTCAGTAAGCACATGCTCAGTTGTCTGTCGGGAATGGGAAAAACAACATGTGATAGAAAGAAGTAAATAAGACAGACTGAAATTAGGATTCATTTTATTCCTACATTTAAAATGGGTCATAGTCTATGTTTGGAACCATACAGATGGAACAAATTTAAGCCCTGCCCACACCACAGGAGAAACCAATCCATCACTCTCTATTAACAGTACATGTCAAAGTGTAATGATCTGTCACTTACTGTCAGTGCTCCAAGCTCCATCCAGGCTCCTTGGTAGATTGAGTTCAGTTTCAGCTGGTTATCACTCAGGATCAGCTTCTGTAGCTTTTCCATTCCTGACAGTGCACCATCTGGTATGGATGTGAGCTGATTGTTTTTGATTTTAAGCATGTGCAGACTGCGAGGCAGACCCAGGGGCATCGACTGAAGCCTGTTTCCTGACAGGTCCAGGGTTTCCAGTATGCGTAGCTTCCTGAAAGCTTCTCTGTGCACTTTAGAACTGGTCAGCCTGTTGTAACTGAGGTTGAGTTCCGTCAGGGTGTACAGCAAGGACAGGTCGTTTCGGCCGATTTCGGAAATAGAGTTGTGAAGCAACATTATGGTCTTGGCTCGCCGGGGCAGGCCCCTGGGAACACGCTCCAGCAGGTTGTTGTACATGTGGAGAGTGTGCAGCTTCTTCAAGCCCTAAAGCACATGCAAAGTTAGGATTCAAAAGTTGATTAGCAAAAGATCCACAGTTACAAAGGAACAAACCTGGAAGGCAGCTGGGTGGATAGAGCGGGAGCGGAGCTTGTTATTGTGGAGGAGTAAGTACTCAAGGTTTTTGACAGAAGTGAGTGCGTCTCCAGGGATGCTGCGGATAGAGTTCTTCTCCAGGTGCAGAAGCACTAGATTGCGAGGCAGCCCCCTGGGAACAATGCTTATGTTGTTATTTGACAAATCCAGGCACTCCAGGCTGCTCAGTTGGCTGTAGAGAGAGGGGAAGAGGAAGTCATCCAAACAATTCTCTGAATCTGTACAATGTGTTTTATTCAGAACATTCAAGTTGCTCTTAATCGGTACACATTGAGAGCTCACAAACACATGCAAAATCAAGGTTTCCACTTTTCACATTTGATAATGCCATCAAGATGGTGTTGCTGTCTTATCAGTGAGGATTTTTTCCACCTGAAAGTCTCATTGTCCATGCCTTCATTGCTGAGAACGTTGTTCTGGAGATACAGCTCTCTGAGGTTCGACAACTTGTCAAAGGCTCCTGCTGGGATTTTCTCAAGCTTGTTATTCTGAAACAAGTACAAGAAACAGAAGGATGTCACTTAGCTTATATCGAAGAACGCTCAGAAATGTCTACATTCCAATTACAGTGTGGTTCCAGACCTTCAGATGAAGCCGGTACAGAGAGGAGGGCAGGTTCCTGGGGACAACCCGCAGGAGGTTGCTGGACATGGTGAGGATCTCCACGTTGTTAGAGGCATTGAACATGTGATCAGGAAGTCCTGCATCAGTCAACTTGTTGTTATGGAGATACACAGACCTGGAGGCACATGAACATCATGGTGCATGTGTTAATGGACTAAACTCCAGGAACCAGGGGAATTTAAATACCCACACATACATAATCATACCTGAGTTTTTCCTTATGGCCAAATGTATATGGAAAGATCCTTGAAAGCTGATTAGCGGCAAAATCAGCGCTAACCAGCGAGGAGGGAAGGAACTTTGGTGCCATGGTGAGCTACATACATCAGGAAAGAGGCAAGACAAAGCATTATTATAAGCAATTAATTAGTAAAATTGCATAAACCTGTTCTATTTTAGTTTCAACCACACCCCAGGAGCTCCAGAGATAACAATGTCTTATAATCAGCCAATGAGAGGGGCTGACCGTGAGGCAGGTAAGGCAGGGAGCCGACTCCCGTTACCCTAAACACAAACTTTTCTGAAAAAAGTGGCAGCAGGTCCACAACTTCATGAAACAGTTTGTGGCCAATCGCCTTTATGACCTATAGCTACATACATATATTTTAATTAGTTGCAACTGCAACTATACACCAAACACCATTCTAGTCATTCTGTCACAATTAATTAATTAATTAATTAAATAATTTTAATAAAAAAAAACTAACAAATAGTGGTAATCCATCAACTATTTTTGAAAAAATAAAATAAAATAAAATAAAATAAAATAAAATAAAATAAAATAAAATAAAATAAAATAAAATAAAATAAAATAAATTGTGTTTTGGTGTCTCACAGATTTCCTGACTTCAGTCATTGGTGCTAAAAGTAGCTTTACATTGTACCAAATAACAGAGGAAATTGGAGAAGCACTGCTGAGATTAGATGTTCATTTAGTGCTCTCTCCTTTATAACATGGTTGGTGGATTAAAGCAGCATGGGTGTCTTTGAGGCTTAGTGAGCACTTAAAAATCCTTTATTCTTCCATCCTGTTTGCCTATTCATCCCTGTGAAGGCACAAACAAATCTGTCTATCCCTTCTCTCTCCAAAAAGGTCAGTAACATTTTAGCTCAGACCAGCTGGCACAGCCATACTGGAAGTGACTACAAGCATAAGCTCAGTGACTGTACGAGGGGAGGCTGCCACCTCTCCCATCCAGCTGACACTCTGTCAGGAAATCAGAGCGAAGCTAGGCACAAACAAAACAGACGAGTAAAGGAACATTCCACATTCCACTCTTGCTCTCATGTGAGCAAGAGTCAAGGTAATGAGATGTACATTCAATAGTGTGATGAGTTACTCACCTTGTTATTTGCCAAGTATAAATAGGCAAGCTCTTCAAGCATCTCAAAGCCTTCATCTTCAAGGCCTGTGAAAAACAATTCACTGCACATATCAAAGCTGTCTGTCTCAAAGAAACCTTATAACACTTACACAGCATTATGTCGATGAAATACTGAAATACTGAAATGATATCACTGAGTTTACAAACACTACTTACAGTAGCCTATGTACAAGTAGAAATTTTGTATCATTTTGTTAAAGCAGATTAAGAGGCCCGTGCTCAAAAACCAGCCAACCAGCCCAGTGCTCACATTTTCCCCACAACATAAATTGGGCTATCTGGATAACAAACAAGACCGAAGAGACTGCTTCAACTGCCCGGAATCATCAAAGGTTGTATGAATACCATGCAAGGCATTTTTTAGTTATTAGTAAGCATTTTTGGCATTGAGTGATTTGTATTGGCAGCCTGTCACAGTGGCAGAAGGGAACAGTTTTCCGGGTAAAATCTGTTTGATGTTACTGAAACAAACCACGATCTTTCCAGAGCTACTAATCCTGTTGTTTAATGCTTAACCTTAAACAGTAGATTTTAATGCCTATGCCCAACCACAAGTGAAAATAAAACTTTACTGAGAGCGAAAACAAAACAGTCAGGTGTTAAAGCAACAGTGTGTGTGCCTCCTTACATGGACATTTCTTTGGCTACATTGTTCTGATATATAAATCACCAATGTTCTGTTTTGGCTGCATCAAATAACACACAGGTGGCTTAAAATGCATACAGACATTCACAGCGTGTAAATGTCTTGAAGAGTTGTGTGTTACACAATGGCATGGTATCACATTTGCCAACTACAGTTTCCCCTCGGCCTCTGTGTGCCGGTTCCAAACATGACTCAATCCCCATGAACCTCCGTGTTAAAATGTTTACAGCAGAAATAAAGATATTTACAGCCTTGTGGTCTCTGTCGATAAGTTCCATTTTTATACAACTCACTGATTTTAATTAGACTAAAGATCTTTCACAGTTAAGGGCCGCTGGTTACCATCTGAGGTGAGCCAGTTATTCTGAAGGTTCAGAGTCTCAAGCTGATGCAGATGGGAAATGTGCTCCGCTGTTATCTCCTCGATCTTGTTGTTCTAAGCACCAGGGGACAAAACAGACCGTAAACACAACGCTGGATCAGAGTTTCTCAGCCCACTCACACAATGTGGTTTATGTGTGTTGCATGACAGACCTGCAGTGACAGCTGGCGGGTTTTGTCAGACAGTTTGGCGGGAAATTCAATCAGGTTCACTCCGGCGCAGTCCACTGTTCCCTCTGCTGTACAGGAGCAGTCTGCGGGACATTCTATCTGCTCGGATCTTGTCACCACGGTTGTGTTGCCAGAGTCCTTTACCAGCTCTTTCTCTTCCTGTGGTTCCACAGGGGTCTGGCAATGCACCAACACCCAAGCCAAGACCAGGACACATAGGGCCCGCAGGATGGAATGCTTGAGAAAGGCCATGTCCAATGCTGAGCTCTCCTGTTGCACAAGCACATGGACAGCAAAGTGAAAACAGTGGATCACAGTGTATTTTAGGCGAAATAGTTGTCAGTTCACACACATCAAGCAGACCTTTTTTGGCCTCTTAATAAATGCAAGCACCTTATTAACTCTCTTTTATACACTCACCACCACCTCTAGAGGCAATGGAACTCCTAGCATTACTAGACATAGAGCACAACCTGTCCAGGTCCTGCAGAGGACACATGGCGGTCTATACATGCACATACGTGGTGCTTTGTGCTAAATGTTATGCTCAGCATGCTAACATGTCCACAGTGATGGACTCCATGTTCACAGACTCTGCTATCTCTTTAATCCCAACACTGCATATGCCAGGTGTAGTATGCCTAAAGTGACAGGATGTTTTCCTGTAAGTATGCCAGAAAAATATGCCCCTTCCTGTCTAATCTGACCCACAGTCCTCTAGAGCATGTACAAGACAGCACTCAAGGAATAACAGAAAAGCTCTGAGCTTTGATAATGGCATTTTTGGATCTCTGATTTATTCAATGCAGCACCAACCACTTTATTCAGAATAGTTCTTACAATGCATGCAAAACTATGTAGCCTCCCTTTTTGGAGGACAGATGTGATACACTCTCAAAATATAAAGTAGAAATATGTGATTCAGATTGCAGCCAATGAGAAACTGCTGTTGTATATTTACCATGTGCACACCATCTCATTTTTGCATGGTAGCATTGCTAATAGGTGTGCTAACAAGCATCATTTTAAACTACACTGCTCAAAAAAATAAAGGGAACACTAAAATAACACCTCCTAGATCTCTATTAATGAATTATTCCAGTCAAAAATCTTCATTCAAAACATAGTGAAATACGTTAAGAACAAAATAACATAAAAATGATCAATGTAAATTAAATTTATTATCCAATGGAGGCGTGGATTTGGAACCATACTCAAAATAAAAGTGGAAAATCACATTATAGGCTGATCCGACTTGAGTGGAAATGCCTCAAGACAAGTCAGAATGAGGCTCAGTAGTGCGTGTGGCCTCCACGTGCCTGTATGACCTCCCTACAACGCCTGGGCATGTTCCTGATGAGGCGGCGGATGTTCTCCTGAGGGATCTCCTCCCAGACCTGTCAGGTACCTAATAGCATTCAGGGTACCTCTGGCTAGCACATGGAGGGCTGTGCGACCTCCAAAGAAATGCCTCCCCACACCATTACTGACCCACCACTAAACCGGTCATGTTACAGGCAGCAGAACATTCTCCACAGTGTCTCCAGACTCTGTCACGTCTGTCACATGTGCTCAGTGTGAACCTGCTCCCATCCATGAAGAGCACAGGGCACCAATGGTGAATCTGCCAATCTTGGCGTTTTCTGCAAATGCCAATCACCCTGCATGGTGTTGGACATCGGGCCCTCATACCACCCTCATGGAGTCTGTTTCTAACAGTTTGAGCAGAAACATGCATATCAGTGGCCTGCTGGAGGTCATGTTGCAGGGCTCTGGCAGTGCTCCTCCTGCTCCTCCTTGCACAAAGGAGAAGGTAGCAGACCTGCTGCTGGGTTGTTGCCCTCCTACGGCCCCCTCCACGTCTCCTGGTGTACTGGCCTGTCTCCTGGTATCTCCTCCATGCTCTGGACACTGTGCTGACAGACACAGCAAACCTTCTTGCCACAGCTCTCATTGATGTGCCATCCTGGATGAGCTGCACTACCTGAGCAGCTTGTGTGGGTTGTAGACACCGCCTCATGCTACCTCTAGGGGTGAGAGCACTGATAAAATGCAAAAGTGATCAAACATCAGGCAGAAAGGATGAGAGCAGAGAAATGGTCTGTGGTCAGCACCTGCAGAACCTCTCCTTTATAGGGCTGTCTTGATAACTGCCTCTCATTTCCACCTGTTGTCTGTTCCATTTGCACAACAGCAGCTGAAACTGATTCACAATCAGTGTTGATCCTAACTGGACAGGCTGATTTCACAGAAGTGTGACTGACTTGGAGTTACATTGTGTTCTTTAAGGCCCCGTTCACACTGGGGAAAAAATGTGGCTTAAGCAGGATTTGGCCGCATCCAGATCAATCCAGATGTGTTTTTTTCCGAGTGTGAACACCTCCAATCCAGCTGAATCCAGTTTGATTTCAAGCCGGCTAGATCCACCCTCGAGAGGTGGATCTAGCAGGATTGGCTCAAATGTGGCTCAGGTGTGAACGCAAATGTGGCTAGCAATCCGGCTTGCCACATTATTAGCCATATTACGAGGCGCCACCTAGTGGTTTGGAGAACAGCAAACACGCTGGATGAAGCCGGATTGAGTGCGGACACAACTGTGTGCTAGCCAGATTTGAAAATAGGTCTGAACGCATCCAGCTTAAAGGCTGTCTGGGCTCAATCCTACTCTAGCTGGAATGACTTTCTCCAGTGTGAACGGGGCCTAGGTGTTTTATACCATATATCATTCTGTATAGAGGGGGCACTGCTTCAGGTAGAGTGCTGCAGCTGGAATTCTTGCGGGTCTCAGACAATAATCTCTAAAAGTTGGCTCTGTGCTAAACACTGAACAACAAACAAAAAGCCGTCTCTGTTCAAAAAGATTTATTAAAAAAGATTTAACCAATAAAACTTTTTAATATATGCCTTTTTGAAGGCACTGCAGCTCTGAACATGCACATGTCAAAGCTGAGGTTATAAAAACGAGTAAGCTGGAGGCATTTTGTGAGAAAAGCATTTCAAGCAAGTTGAAGCAGAACATATTGCTGTTTGATTGTGTATTTCCTGTGTTTAACACCTCTTGGCTTTGAGCACAGAAGTTACCTCAGCCTTAAACTGGAAATTGCGTCAAAGTCAACAGTAAATGAGGAGGTGGGACACCAACTTATTCAAGCTGTGCATGTGTTTTTAAAGGGCCACTGCTAACATACTTCCAAATCCAAATATGAGTCAGGAGGAGCACTATTACAAAGTATGTAAAACTGTGTGTGCACAGTTTAGTTATAGGTATATAGTTAAATCTATCATTGCACAAATAGCATGTTAAAAACTCAGGTGTGTAACCCAGTGTATGAGGTTCTGGGTCTACATTGTGGCTTTGGACAACCTAATTCCTGGTTCATTTTTAAAAGCACATGGAAGTCCATTAATGATTCAAGGCAACTCCAAGTAGCATCTCAAGTATCTGCAGTTTCTCCATAACTGTGTAAGTCAACAATTTTCACTGTTTCCCAAATGTCAAGTGGGGGTGGCAGAAGTGACCCCCATTCTCTCAGTTTGAGACCCTTGGTTTAAGATGGTTTAGGGGGAAAAATTAGGAATTAGGTCAGCTGGCTAGTTATTTCTGATACATATTACAAATTAGTAAGATGACTGTATGTGTGGTATAGGCTGCTTTTTATGAAACCAAGGAGGGATGTCGCAGGAGGTTTGACCATCTCTGTTTATAGTCCGCAGGATAAAAAGGAAAGTAGGGGTGGGGGGGTATGTTCTGCCTCAGCGCCTCTTCTGCAAACTACAAGCTCCAAATAATATGTTTTTGGCCAACCTGGACATTTGCATCTCTTATCTTCCTTTGACAAAAAAGCCAATGGGATTTGTGACAGACAACAGGTTATGACATTTACAGGTGTTGTTCAGCAGGATCATCACTAATAAACACCACTTCATCATTTGTCTTAATCACCAGAAGTAAAGCCAGTCTTACAGTGAACTACAACACAATCCTATGACTGCAATTTCAAGTCAATCAATTAACCAAAGCAAGTAAAGACTAACACAAACTCTCAACACAACCTTCATGTTGCTACAGGCAATAGCAGAGAGGGCCCTGCCCTCACACTCTGCCCCAGTGTGATGACGGCACCTGGAGAGCAGACACACAAGCCACAGGGCTATGGCCACATGTTAGAGCAGCAGGGTAAAAAAAAAAAAAAAAACCATGTCTGGAAAGTGAGTGTTGTTTACACACCAGGCTGACAACTTCACCCCTCATCAACTGCAAGCTGTCATTTAAAAAGAAAGAATGACTAGCATCAGCCATAGCAGCTTGAGCTCTGCCATTTGACCACAGGACAAACTTTGGGTACAGGTTAAATAGAGTGGCATGAATGTTTTCAATTTTCTGAGAACAAGGTCAGCGTATCTATTTGATGCTTGCGTCCGGGTGAAGCCAGGAAATAAAAGCACTTTAAATCATCTCCACTGATGTAGACAGAAGTACCCTAGCTGGACATTCAAGGCAGCTCTCAGACTGCCAAAGGGACTGCTTCAAGCACACACACACACACACACAGAACCTCCAGACTGCAGCATGCATTTACCCACAGTAAATTCACTTACTGTTCAGTGTCATCCAAGAACCAAAAAAACATCATCAGAGAGGAGGTCAGAGCCACCATTAAGTTATAGCTCAGACAAAGATCATCATCTTTTCTTTTTGCTCTTTTTCAGCTCAGGAAGCCAAAATCGTCACACATGGATGCTGACACTTAAAACTTCATGTAACATAACAGCCACCCATTAAACATGCAGCAGTAAAGTCTACAACTGTACTTTACCTCCTCCGAAGACTGTTAGCTGAAACGCAGCTGAAGCCTGACGTCCAGTCCAAACACAGGCTGTCCCATAGCAGGCGTGGAGTCACACAGTCACACCAGATACCCGCCAGATGTGTGAGGGAAGTGGGAGTAGGAGAGGGAAAGTTAGTAGAAAGGAAGGCAGGGAGTGAGTAGGAGAGACAGCTCTGACCTGACGGAGAGCCAAAAACGCAAATTCTTCCCTTTTTTTCCTCATGTTTTTTCCCATAGTGTTCCATTTTTTTTCTCTCCCAGTTTAAATGTAAAGACCATAAGATTCAACAATCTGTTTCACCCAAGATAATAACTGTACTGTAAAACCTGGTCTGTGGTGTAACTGCAGTCCACTTCTTCAGGGAGTCCGAGATCTAGATGCTAAACCAGCTTTAAAAATTCAATTGCAACACGCTGTGAGAACACTTTTATTTGGGAGGCAGACAGATGAGTCGTTCAACACTGAATTAAGAAGCAGAGCCTGCCAAAAGAGGGCCAACAGGATATGATCTAAGCCCACTCCCCATTTGTGTGAACATCTGCTGCCATTATGATACATTGAAATGAACATTAAATGTAGTTTTTGGGATGATATAACAGTTCTGCTTCTGATGTAAAACACATCAGAAGTGTGATCAGAAGTGTGTGTCTGTGTGTGTGTGTGTGTGCTCAGGTTCTGTAAGCTGTCATTCTTAGTGCTGGAAACAAATGCTGGTTGTTTGATGATGCTGCATAATCATAGGTATTCATGGCCTCTGGAGACACACGGGGAACAGTTGCAGCATTTAAGTTTTTTATTTTTTTCATCATCAGGAGTGGTTCTGGCTTGGTCAGTGATGACAAAGGAGCAATCATCATAAAAACAGCAGGGACGCACAAACAACAAGAGTGGAGAGCTGCTTGAGACCAGTGTTGTGGGTAACATTGTAGATACTTAAATAACTAGAGGAAGCATTATCCATAACCTGCTACTCAGATACATTTTTCTATATTTTTCTACATATTTCCTTCCTGTCGGGCGGTAGTGTTTACTATCGCGTTGCAATTGGACTGGCAAGGCTCTCTTGTGTCCATTTAATGGTACGCTTTATTAACAAACATATGAAAAAGAACTGTTAGAACGTACTGTCACTGCCAAGATAAGTCAAGAGGTGATGAAAAAAAGATGTTACCCATTTGTGAGGAGACACCTGTGGCTCCTTAAAAAACATATTTGTGTGCTTATTTGATTGTTGCCTTAATAACCACAATTGTTTGTCCATTTTCTATTATTAAGGCAGCTTTGAGTGATCTAATGACAGCTGGCAAGCCCGCTCGCATTCGCAGGAGAAATGTCAGTCAAAGGGGAGCAGAAGTTTAGCTGATGGAAAAACTTTTAAATAAGTTGGCTCAGATCATTTGAAGCCACTTCCTGAAGCGCAGTCAGGGACTGCATGAAAGGGTAACTCGGCTTTTATCCATGTCACTTGCTTTCAATCCCTCATCAGGAACAGCTTCAGTCTCCACACTTCAGTTTTTGGAATCCACAGTAAGTGTGTGACGTCAATCAGACAGAAGAGAAGAAAAGTGAGAAACAATCACTTTTCTTGTAAACTGTCGAGCAATTTTTCATGTTTTTAAATTTTTCACTCTCAGAGTGTGTGATTTACAAAGAGCTCTTCTCCACAGATCCTTACTATTATATTCCTAGTTTGAAGCTTGAAATTTAAAACCATCTGGACCACATACATTTTTTTTTGTAGAAAATAAATCTACTTCTTATTTGTCCTGGAACTGCAGACAAGAATGAAGACAGTGATGAATGTTTGTACTGGGACAAAAGATGTTGGTTCTCCTGTGGGTAATATTGTAAGTCAGACACGCCTGATGAGCTGCTGTTTACAGGCAGAGAAACAGAGGCAGACCTCTCCTAAAACTTTAAAAACACATCTCTTATCCATGCTCATGTTATTACTCATCGTGTTATTTGGCAGGCTGTTTTCTACCGATGGGATCTGGTGGCTTTTAAAGGAGTTTTCATTTTAGCGGAACATGTTCAGACAACTTTCTCCAAACAATGGCCCTCCCAACAGATCGGCTCTGTTGTGAAGAAGCTGCAGGTGCTTCAGTTTCCCGTCATTCTGCAGGACAATGCACAGAGGAGCAGGGGTCATACGTGCAATCAGAGGTGACTGATAGGATTCACGTTTTCACACTTGTGTCTGTTTGTGTAGCTGTCAGTGCGACATTTTAACGGAGTGCTGAGCGATGAACCAAAAGGAGGGCGGGTCTGTGCGCATAGCGGCCAATTGATTTTCATATCTCAGTTTCCAGCTGTGGAATGTTCTTTCTCAATTTTGTGTTTACTTTCTATTTATTTGTGTGTGTGTGTGTTTTCTGGTTGATACCCCAAAGTTGTTCTCACTAGACGCTCACAGCCAACAAATCATATTGTTCAGTCAGCAGAGGGACTGCTGTGTATTTCAGATGCCTCTTTTGAGAAGGCAAACACACTAAACACTAAACATACTGCTTACAATAACTTCCCACTCATGACCTAGAAAAAAAAAGTCAATCGAAACAGAAAAAGCAAAAATCGAGAAAGAATATTTCCACATTTTTCCCATTAACATGAAAACTGGGTTCATTTTGATTTTAGGTTTTTATGGTCAAACCATAAATCAGGAAACCATCACTATGTGTTTATTTAGACAAGAACACAAACACCTCACCAGGAGTTTGAGAAGAAATTAAGAGAAGAAGATTCAAGTGTGGACTCCTGATAAGGATGAAACTTCATTAACTCATTTGTTGCCACTGTGATGTTTGCATGATAATATCTTGTTTCCAAACACAGCTAGGATCATCGGCTAATTAATCTACAAGAGGAATCTCTTGTCCACAGGACATTGTATTTTGAATCCAAGTCCCACCCAGTGTGTGTGTGTGTGTGTGTGTGTGTGTGTGTGTGTGTGTGTGGTTTTTTTTTGCTGCTCCAATTTGCCCAACTTATCTTCTGCTTGTTTTGAACAAACTCCAGAGTTTTGGGAAACATATGACACAGCAGATAATTATTTCCCTGGAAAGTAATGGCTTGTATAAACGCTGAACCACTGCTGTGTTGTTGTTGTTGTTGCACAAGGCACACGAAATAGCAAACATTTTTATCCATGTCACGGTCACAGTGACAGCAGAGCAAGCATGCACATCATCATGCTGATTAAGACCTGAACAGCTGCACATCTATAAAAGAAACCGATGGAGCTGAACTTTAGTACCACACATTCCTACAAATCCCATAATGCAATGGACTACAGAACTGTCCTTTATTGTTGCCCCCAATTAAGTACAGATAACTTACTTATAACAGACCTACAGAAGACAAGTCACCACTGCTACAAAGAACCTTTCAACCAATCAGCAACCAACTTTGTCATTAGTAAGAAGTGGCATTTTAGCATGCTAAAATGCGAGCCATGGTCCACACCTGTGTAGAATAGCAAGAGAGGGGGATGTAGAGTCAAAGTCATGTCATTCAGCCTGCATGGTGATCTGCCAGATAAACTTTATATTCCTACATGGTGCCTGTTGTGAGAAGCAAAACAAACAGGCTGTTCTGTTTTAAGCTAAAAACAAACCCACATCCCCCCATGGATCACACTGAATCACCTGAATCTAGCTGACAATGTAGGGATCAGAGATGGTTTGTTTTTTTTTTGTCTCAGCAACTGAGCTACAAATGCATCAGCTAGGCTTGCTCACCTTGTTTTGTACTGTCATAAATACAAAAGCTTCTATGTTTACATCTGTAAGGTGCTACTTTCTATCACGGGTAGAGCAGTGGATACATGTAAAATGCAGTACTCCACAAATGTGCATTAAGGTTTGATGAAAATTGCACCACATTGTAATGAGTATCCAAAATAACCTCTGGTGTGACTGTAGAGTAAGACCCAGAAATCTACAAGAGCAGAGCCAAAGCTGCAGTGGAATCTGGGTCAGAGCTAGTTAACAGATTTGTCTTTTAGCCATGCTCCTCCGTGTACAAAGGAAAAACTACCGCGTGGCAGTCTGGAAGCGGGTTACTGCAGTGTTTGGAAAAGCACTGCGTCCTCCAAAAAAGGAAGCAAAGCCAGAACGCTGCACACTGACTTCAAAGTACTGTCATATCTGAACAGAGGGCCTCTAAAACTGTACTTTTAATATCTGCTTTATTTCACTGAGTGAGGATTGAAAGCTGGCCAGTATTTCCATTCTAACATCCATAAACTTAATGTTACGTTCTGATCATAAAAGCAGCCACGGTCTTAAACAGAAAAACATGTTGTTAAATCTTATTTTATGTGCCATTTCACAGATAAACTCTTCTGGATTTTTATGTGTGTAAAATTATTCTAAACATGAAGTCGCTGGCAGCAGTCAAAGGGTGTGTGCCGAGTACAAACACAGTTTAAAAAAAAAAAAATGATAGACCCGTGTGAGACCACCCAGCTATTTATTTAGTAGAAATCTTTAAACACAGCAGAGAATTAAAATGTTCAGCCACAGTCGAAAAACATTTCGATGTTGCTGGCTGGGAACTTTGATCTGAGAGGAGGAGGCACTTACGACTGTCCATGGTGGCGGAAAAATGACATCAATTTAGTCTACTTGAAACAAATTCAGACATAATAAAGTCAAAGATATGGTTATTAAACATTGGATTAGTATGACAAAGCACAGAGCCCCCTTCTCTATTGCAGTGGGCTCTCAGAGAGTGACCTGATTAGATAGGTAATTATTCATCCCTCTATCCTTATCCTCCACTTCTAATAGCAGGGCTGCAGGCAAATCCCCTGGTCATTCAGTGAGGAAAAGTTGTTCAGTCAGGAGACTGAAACCTGACTTGCTGCTAAATTCTTTGTGGTTTTGACTATATTCAGTGTTGAGAGGTGTAGTTACAGCTATCGCCTGCATGTCGTCTTACAGCTTGGCTTTTCCCGGCTGCAGCTGCAGGCTTTGAAGCTTCATGGCCAGGCCCATGTTCCCTGTGATCTTCAGCTTGCCCTGGAAAAATGCCTGTGAATTAAAACACACACACACACACACACGTCATCCAGATAGTTTGGAATCTGAGGCACAGAGAACTACATGCTGCTGGTTTTAAGAGTTACCGTGAGAGATTAACTCAACCCAGGGAAAAAGTGGGGCAATGGCAACAACAGCTTATGAAATATCAGAAAACCACATGGCACAGGCGCACAGTGGAGAAATGAACGGTCGGTGGACCGGAGCTAAATGAAACAGGGCGTCGCATGATGATTGTAACAATTTGACCACGTATCACAAATTGATGAACTGTTCGCCCTGTTATCGGAAGGAGAATGACAGCTTCATGCGTGTTGAAGAATTAACCCATTCTGTTTTTTTTTCTAAAATATAAAAAAAAATCTGCTATATTTCTAAATGACAAAGCAGCAGGAAGAACTGTAATGACAGTAAAAGGCCTATTGGTAGAGAGTCAATACGTCACTATTTCAAATGGCCTGACATTATGATTCACTGCTTTTTCTAATAATACATTTTAGTTTCAGAGCATGAAAAACAAGAGGGAGCAGAGACAGCAAAAGAGAAGAGACGGAGAGGTGCTGATGTGCCGTACTGTTGCAGGGACATACAGGCAGGTTGAACCCTGACAAGATGAATTATTCATCAAAGGTATCTTTATACATTCTAATAGCTAAATTTGAGTATTGGGCCATACATATAAAAGTCAGTAGAGGTTAAAATCTATTTAAAATCTCTTCCACGTAAAGTGTCTTCAAACAGACTGAAGCCCCGGCTTCTCCACATGCCGCTGTTTCACCTGTTGGATCTTCCGCTGTGAAAGATTTCTAAATGGTTGGCATTTATCTACAGTTGGTCTGGCTCATACTGCACAGAAAGCTGGCAGTGTACTGTTTACCAGCAGCGAGGAAGAATGGATTGTTCACACAAAATGGGGGCAATGCTAGAATTTTACACGTTGAATAAAGGTGCCGTTTCATCATGAACAGACTGGTTTACTTGCTGATACTGATACCTACACTTATACATAAGTCTTACTAATGTTAGAAATAAAAACAAACATTTGATGACATTTGATTATTTGGAAGATAAAATAAAAAGTATGGATATCTGATAATATGCATTGTGGATGTGTCGGTTTTTATTTTTCAATAGATGAACTTTTTTATTTTCCAACCTATGCAGAAAGTACCAGTGTGATAAGATGTTTGCATCATGCAGTACAGCTGCATGCTCTTTTATCTGGTCTCCGTGGACTCTGACACTTTCACAGGTCATTGACCTTACTGTTTTGAGGTCACCAGTTGCAGCGTATTGGCAAACTGCCGTGTGTTTGTTTTGACATCTGTCTTTCTCAGAAAAACTATTTACTGGAAGTTTTTGGACTGAACACAATGTTAACACATAGTTTTGCCTGGTTGAACACTCACCGTCTGTGGGTTCATCTTTCCTGTCATCAAGGCCAACAAATCTGTATCTGACATAGATATGGTACAATCTGCTTTCTTATCTGTAGGGCAGAGAAGCAATGATACTGTCAAACGTATAGGGGACAAATGCACATTACACAATACATTTACACATTTAAAGCAGAACTTTAAACTGTATTCACATTCGTGTTCCAGCAGTCTGTTTCCATGGACGTACGAAACAGAAAGCCCTTGTTGACACTGTCTCACCTGTATCATTGTGAACGCAGCCTTTGCCGTTCTTCACGTCCACAAACCACGTTGCCTCCTGTCCATTCGGGCCGTCCTTCACCTTGAAGGCGAACACCCCTCCGATCTTTTTCACAAACTGCTCCCCTTCCTGTGCAGACAGTTTGTATTCAGTAACCTTCTTGTTTAGTTTGACAATAAAGGAAAGTATTGAGACATTGTGAGACTTTGGGGCAGCTTAACAAAAACATTTTATTCACTATTCTACGTTCCACCTTTCAGCCTAGATAAATTAGCTGTGGGCTACTGTTGACGTAACTTGACATTATTGAAAAAATGCACTATTCACATCTCTACAAGTGTTTTGTTCTTTTCTCTCAGAGGATAGAAGCTGAGAGCAGAGAAAGACATGATACTCCACTCAGAACAGGCTTTTATGTGGAATTAACACAATTGTGCCAATATTATAATCCTAAAAAGCCATTTTAGATGTGTTTGTATCACAAAGTAACAGTTGACAGTCATTTGAACACAAGGCCAAACCACATACACTTTAAAAAAAACACACTTCGATGCACCACATAGGACAAAAAGTTCTATTGGACTAAAAACAAGTCCTCAGGACTCTCACACATTTTTAAATTAATGTACTAATACAAACACTCTACAGTTCAATATACAACAAACACAAGGCATAAACTTGGTTAAAATGGTCTGAAATATCACCCAAAATCTGCTTAAAACTGGGATTTGAAAAGAAACTGAAACATCCACTCCTCCGCTCATCACTGAAACCACAAAGTGGGACAACATATTCTCTCAGATAAGATAGAGATAAGCTCCGCAGCTAAATTTTTAAGTCTGTTTTTTTTCTGCCATATTACACCATGTTTGAAAGTTGCCAGACTGCCCCCTGCTGCTATTCCCTCACTCATGTTAAATCCCATTCATTACATAAACAGCACCGCCAGCGAGCCTAAGATGAATCTGACATGATTGAGGTCACACAAAGGTAACTACTTAAAAACAGAGTTTTTTTGGAGGAAACCATTTGTCTGATTGAGTCAACATAAGCTTGAAATTAATTTTGTGCTGTGAAATGACAGATTGGGAACTGATCCAAATGTGCCACCACGAGGCTCAAAAGGCCGAGAAACACTGAATGTGAGTGGATGGGCGGAGATAAGCTTCAGGAACTACAGATGAATACAACCAAAAATATTCAGTCTGATTTTTACAGTGCAGCTGCAACTGATGGAGTTCAGAGTCTGAGGATGAGGATGAAGAGTAAAGGTGTCATCTTATAATGCTCCTCAATCATGATACACTTGAATGAGTGAACTAGTGAGCTATTAGCTGCTAGCTAACTCCGTCCAAAATCCAGGCTGATTAACATTTAAGTAGGAACATGTGGCTGCAGTCAGGTAGTTTTATGACATTCCATTTCTGTGTCTCTAAACAGAATAACATTGATGTAAAAGCAGTCAGGACATGTTTTATTGGATGTTTCATACCGTCCTTTGTAGTAAGCTGGGACTGATCGCTGCATTCAATCACTTAAAAATGCAATGCAATAATTTCAGTAATCCAACATTTTAGGACATGTAATCTGCATTCTGTAACTGAATACTTTTTAAACGTATCCTTCCCAACACTGGTCTTAGGTCTGTCACTGAAAACACTCACCTCCTGAAGCTTCTTGTCAATTTCCTGGAACACAGCATGTGCCTTGAACCCCTCCAGTCCATCACTGGCACTGGTATTAATGGCTTGAATCCTATGACAAGGTGGTAAATGAGATGAAAACCTTAATAAATAAATAAACACCACAGACAAGTAACTGATTACACCTTCATTTATTTGTAGTAGTGCTCATTTTAGTTGATAAAGCACATGCACAAGTGGCTGTCACTCTCTAATCATCTGCATTATGTGAGCACACATTCACCGACCATGACCTTATCCAGTTGCAGGAGTAGTCAGTTGATTAGCTGCTAAGCTATGACACGTGTATAAGTTAACATTTGTTTAACAAGAAACTGGTGGATGGACATGTATGTCTGCCCTGGAACAGGACACTCACTGATACCCCATCTTCATTGTTAATGATTGAACTTACCTTTCAATAGAAATGCTACAAACCATAGAGGTTCACATAAATTGATTCATTTGTTTCGTTTGTCTTGGGTCATATTTATACAGAAATACAGATGTTTCTTAAGAGTTCATGCACCTCTGTGAATGTGCTATTATATGTGATATGCCTGACTCTCTATGATAACTAGAAGACAGGACTTTCCTTCATTTTTCTCTCTGGTAGATGAATATATTTGGTCATATTTGAGGGGAGAGCATTTTCATAAAACAGTTTTACACAATACCTTCGATAATTCCAAATTAAAAGCCCCCTGGCAATCAAAACTCTGTAAAATTACTTTTGCAGCCTGGAGCTTTAAGACTTGTTGCTCTGCTCAGCTTCCAGGATCCAAAGCAGACCAGCCAATCACTGAATAAGCTGGCATCTTACCATCAACACAATTCCTACAAAGAACGAGCAGGAATGTCAGCATCTTATTCCACCTGTGAGCTAGCTGGGGAGAAGGCTGCTCTGCAAACCCACGACAACGATTCATTTTATGCAAACAGGAGAAACTATACGAGTATCTGTGTTGCATGGATGCAAGCAAAGAAGATCGGGCAAACTAACTAAATACAGTATTGTAATACTAAATAAGTAGGACAGCCGTTTGTTTGACATTTAACCTATTTCCAAGCTAGGTGTTTAAGAACGAGCAGGGTGACCTCTGAATCATTCATATATTCATATAATCAATATTCTTACCTTGGTGTGTGTATTTCAGGCATTTTGCTATGAAACTGTGTAAGCTAGCAGCGTCTCTGGTTTCTCTGGTTTCTCTGGTTTGTCAGACCAGCAGATGTAGCTTGTACTTCGCACCGCTGTGAGCTAACGACACTTCCTTGTTTCTTCCTGCTTCTTCAGACTCGACGTGTCGATGCCAGATAGCTCAAGGGGGTCTGAGAGCGCTGAAAACAAACAGAGTCTCCTTTGTGTTTCTTTTATCTTATCTGATTTCACACTATAATTATAGGCAAAACACAACACACAAGTAAATAAGCACATCATGCTGCTGAGCTTTTGGATGTGTTGTGTTCCGCCATGCCTCACAAACACAGGTTCCATTCATCTTTTTATACTTAAGCCACACGTTTAGACTGGCTTGATTCGTATAATCCATCACAGTAAACACTAGCAGAGCTAGACTAAATCGGCTCCAAAATTCCATTACCACACAATTATACAATGTTTGCAGAAATTATGTGAGTGAGTACTGACTGTAATCAAGAAAGTCTAGTTTCTATAATTTCTTTAGAAATAAAATATAAAATATAAAGACTTTAAGTTTGGCAATGTTGAATATGCAGATTTTGTTGTCTCTGATCGGTTCTTCTTCTGGATTTTTCAATCCAGATGCAAATTTGATTTCAGCATTTTTGGCTATTATTAGAGAAAAAAGGGGGCTTTACATTGGTTCAACTTTCAATTACAAAAGTGAGGAAATTTCACTGCATGGGCTGTCGATTTATATCACAACTAGGAAATATTCCTACTTTTACAAATAAGTATTCATATTAGATGTATCCCAAGCAGGTTAATTAACACTGGTGGGCAGGTCTGCAAGGCTGGAACTATAGGTCAACATACAGAGCCAAAGATAGCTTTTGGATTTACAGAGAGAGACAATGTGTGGAGACAGCAAGACCTCAAGGGGAGAAAAATGATTGTGTTATTTTTTC
The DNA here is from genome assembly GCF_900634625.1 of Parambassis ranga. Taxonomy (NCBI): domain Eukaryota; kingdom Metazoa; phylum Chordata; class Actinopteri; family Ambassidae; genus Parambassis; species Parambassis ranga. Next base: position 4,467,857 of record NC_041025.1, read on the forward strand.
TCTTGTAGTCTTGTGATTTATGAATAGAACAGATAGCCTGAGGAGAGGGGAGAAGATTGATGCAGACACACAAGAGTGGCACCTACATGAGGGAGTGTAACAGAAGAGAACAGTTTCTCAGTGGATGTGGTCTATAGTGATCTATAGCAGCATAAATGGCTCTGTGTTACCTGTGCCACCTTTAACTATCAGCTTTAGCCATTATTATGACAATGATTAACAAAAGAGGTTTTAAGTCTAATCTTAAAAGTAGATAAGGTCTGCTTCCTGAGCTGAACAATGTAGAAGTTTCCACCAATGCAGATGTGATCTACATGTTGTGGTAGACAGTATGTTTCTAAAGCATGACTTGGACCGTACAAATGTGAATGCTCTCTCTCCCTTAGCTGTCTAAACAAGTAGCATCTTTTTACAGCTATTCACGAAGAACAAATCTTATTTTAAAAGTTAATACTCTATCTCTGTCTAATAAGAACACAAAATCCCTCAGCTGCCTCAGTAAACAAGTAGCATCTCTTCACAGCTATTCATCAAGGACAAATCTCTAAGACCAGCAGCGTTTCAAGTTAGATGAGTTCTGATTTACTGATGAATCAAGAGATTTGAGGTAGTTACAGAGGTGAACGTGATCAAAATCGCATATCCATTCCACTGTGTCATGTAGGGCCTGTCGTTTTAAATTACCTTCACCCTGACTGAAAAAAATGTCATGATATTGAAAGGTGAAAGGACTGTGGCTTACAGTGATAACTGCTGGATGTCAAACAGTTGCACAGCAGTATAAAAAGCATTTTAAAGAATCGAGAATGCTGTCGCCTATATGGTATAGGCTCTGCAAAAAAAAGGTCATCAAATCATACTGGGATAATACACAAAGTACGAGAGCAAGACAGCATCAGAAAAATCTCATCAGTCTAATGGAAATGCTGAACTATGACCCTCACTGCTTTTGTAGAGCAGAGGGTGGGTGGGTGGGTGGGTGGGCTGCAGATAGTGGTGGCAGAGGTTGGTAAGTGGGGGAGGACTCAAGGCCAATATCCCACTTACAATGACTCGCTCGCTCTTCTCATTTGTCCCAAATACATAGAACACAAACCATGGGAAGCCAGGCCATGCTGCCATCTTCGCTGAACAGTTCAATAAGCGCTTGTGAATTCTTGGGCTCAGACCACACAGCCAATCACCAGGAAACCAATGCCCTCTGCTGGCAAGAAGACCACATGATGGGGAACTGAAATATCGAAACGAAACAATTCAGATTTGTCTGGAGAAAATAACATCGATTTTTTTTATATGCCTTACCACAGACTGAGCCCTGTTTCCAAGAGAGCCACTGATCAGCTGGCAGTTCTGAAGGTCACATGATTGCTTTTCTCTGTTCTCGTAGACCACCTGCCCTCTCTCAGAATCCATTACAGAGGTCACTAAAAGTACACTCACAATAACACACAGAAATAAACCAGGTTTAGATCTCTAAACTAGCATCACCTATTTGTTTAGCCCGCATAACTAATTTGTGTATTTTTGTGTTGGCTGCAATTAATTTATTATTACAAAAAATACAATACAATTTATTTTGTTACTAGTAAATGACAACTCTTTATGAAGAAAAAACATGTAACATGTAATACAATGTAATGAAAACAGAAATGTTATGCATATAAACAATAAGTCAACTAGAAAGGGCATTTACCGAAGAAAATGCAAATTGCTGCAGCTGAAGCATTGCTTTGAACGCTGATGTGAAGGATTGCTCTGAATTGCTGGAGAATCTGCAATCTATAATTTATAACAATATAATTAAACAAAAACTATAATTTGTTGAAAAAAAGTTGACCCGGAATGTCCTCTGTGAGATGAACATTTTGATAGTTGAATAGTATGCTGAAGATACGCTGCGCCAAAAAAAGTACGGAAGAATAAGAAAGAAGAGATAGAAGAAGAAGAAAGAGATTGCCTAGCAACAATCAAACTAATAATGTAGTCTTTTACGTGTTTGAGCTCTGTCGGCCACTGTACCGTCACGTGACCCGCTTTACCTGTTATATTTCCTGTTGTCAATTCCGTCATTATTTTTTTATCCGACGTTTTGTTTAACTTTCATTAAATCGCGTCGCGTTATGTACGATAGGCAAATTGGATAAAAGTCGTATAAGTGCTAAACGCATACAATAGTCAAGCTAATTTGTCGGCTGCTAATGTTAGCTTGTTAGCTATTGCCTTCACTTACACAGACAGCTGGATGTTCCTAAAAGAAACAGGACAGGGTTCGGTCTGTGGCAGCTAGCCGTGGCGCTTCCTCTCGTTCTGGCACATATATTCAGCCACCTGGTGTTATTTTACGTCGATAAAACCCTTACAGGTATTCATTTTACTAACTAGAGCCATGGCCAGTCAGCTTTCCCTACAGCGCGTCTCCACTGTGTGGAAGTCTGGGAGTTTAATTCATTTAACAAGTTCCGCAGTGGGGATCCATGCTCGACGGTACAGCAGCAAAAAAGGCTCCTCATCGGAGTATCTGCACCAAAGTGTCGTCCCGTCGATGCATTACCAGAAGAGTTTACCTAGGTAAGGAGGTGAAATATTTGTCAAGAGGTCTTTTAATGTTAACCCACACACACTTGTTCCTATTTATTTAGTTAATATAAAACTGCACCACACTGAACGTGTCCAGTGGCTCTACTAGTGTGTTCTGAATTTTAAAAGGTTATACATTGAGCTTAGAAATGAATATAGGTAAAAGGGCAAGTTAATTTAAGCTAAGTGACCACTAGGGGGCAGTGACCTAACAGAAGGTCACCTGTATTGATGTTCTTCTACTGCTCAGACTGCCTATACCAAAACTGGAGGAAACCATCAGGAGGTATTTGGCTGCCCAGAGGCCTTTGCTGACAGATGACCAGTTCAGGTAAGATTTAACAAAGACTTTTCATTTCCTGTTTTGTTGCATGACACTTTTCCTTCAATCATCTTTGTCATATTCCTGCAGAACAACCGAGAAACATGCACAGGATTTTCAGAATGGTGTGGGGAAACAGCTACATGAGGAACTTGTGGCTCAGGACAAAAGCAATAAGCACACAAGCTACATCTCAGGTAAATGTCCTATTGATGACCAATCTGCAGCTATCAAGTACTTTAACCAGTAAATCAGATTTAAAAAAAAACTTCTTTTCTCCTAGGGCCGTGGTTTGATATGTACCTCTCTGCACGTGATTCTGTGGTGCTGAATTTCAACCCCTTCATGTCCTTTAACCCTGACCCAAAGCCTGAATACAATGACCAGCTGGTGCGGGCGACCAATATGGTGTGTTCAGCAGTGCGTTTTATGAAAACGCTGCGAGCCAGCTTACTGGAGCCTGAAGTTTTCCACCTGAATCCAGCTAAAAGTGACACAGACAGTTTCAAAAACTTGATCCGCTGGGTCCCGTCTTCACTGTCTTGGTATGGAGCCTATATGGTGAATGCCTACCCCCTGGACATGTCTCAGTACTTTCGTCTCTTTAACTCAACTCGTGTTCCCAAGAGAGGACGGGATGAGCTCTTCACTGATGAGAAAGCCCGACATCTGATAGTCATGAGGAAGGGCAACATGTATGCGTTTGACATTGTAGACAGGGATGGGAATTTAGTGAAGCCTGCAGAGATTCAGTCCCACCTGAAGTACATCTTGTCTGACTCGACACCAGCGCCTGACTTCCCACTGGGTGTCTTGACCAGTGAGAACAGGGATGTTTGGGCCGGGCTGAGGGAAAAGCTGATAGCTGCTGGAAATGCAGAGGATTTACAGATCGTTGACAGCGCCCTGTTCTGTCTGTGCCTGGATGATGAGAGCATGCAGAATCATATCCAGATCTCCCACAACATGCTGCACGGTGATGGCTGTAACCGCTGGTATGACAAGTCCTTCAGCATCATCCTGACCAAAGACGGACAGGCAGCTATTAATTTCGAGCACTCCTGGGGTGATGGAGTAGCAGTGCTCCGCTTTCAGAATGAGATCTTTAAAGACACAACAGAGAAGCCGCTGGTTCACCCAGGATCTGCTGCTGCCCCCATGGATTCAGCCTCTGCCGTGCGAAGACTGCACTTCAACCTGGACAGTGAGCTGAAGAACGGCATCAAAAAAGCAAAGGAGACCTTTGACTCAGCTGTGTCAAAACTCACCATTGATGCCATGGAGTTCAAGAAGGGTGGGAAGGAGCAGTTGAAGAAGAGCAAGCTGAGTCCAGATGCTGTAGCCCAGCTGGCTTTTCAGATGGGGTTCCTGAGGCAGTATGGGCAAACAGTAGCCACATATGAGTCCTGCAGCACCGCAGCCTTCAAGCACGGTCGTACAGAGACCATCCGACCTGCCACTATACACACCAAGCAGTGCTCTCATGCTTTTGTTTGCGAGCCAGGAAAACACAGCGTGGAGCAGCTGAGAGCCATGCTCCATGAGTGTTCAAAGTATCATGGGCAGCTCACCAGGGAAGCGGCTATGGGTGTGTATGACACGTGATTATGTCTACTTGGAAGACCAAGAGCTATTCTGAGCAGTATTTTCAGATGATAAAAGATAAACACAAAGATAAGATAAGATAAGATAAGATAAGATAAGATAAGATAAGATAAGATAAAAGCTGTACAATTTAGAGTAACCTTCTTTCCAATATTTTTCTTAATGCACTATATTTACTTTCTGTGAAGCACATGAAAATTATATTGCTTTATCCTGTGTTTAAATTACCCCGGTTCTGTTTGTTTAAACAGAATGTTTGATAATGAGTCATAACAGGGAATGGATGAGTCATTTTGAAAGCACCATCTCATATAATACATTTTAACAATATATACGACCTCTCCTCTTTTTCTCAGGTCAAGGTTTTGACCGTCACCTGTTTGCCATGAGATACCTGGCCAACTCTAAGGGCCAAGCCCTGCACAGCCTGTACACAGACCCAGCTTATGCCACCATCAACCACAACATCCTCTCTACCAGCACCCTCACCAGTCCCGCTGTCAGCCTCGGTGGCTTTGCCCCTGTGGTGCCTGACGGGTTTGGCGTTGGCTACGGCGTCCATGATGACTGGATCGGATGCAACGTGTCCAGCTACCCGGCTCGCAATGTCCACGAGTTCTTGCAGTGTGTCCACAAGTCTTTAGAGGACATTTTCACTGTTCTAGAAGGCAAATCACTAAACTAAAAAAATGAAGAGAAGACAGTGTAGTTTTAGTCACAGCTCTAACTAACTCAAATGTGCAGAAATGAAGAGGTAATGTTTTGTACTTACAGGAATCACAATATGTTGAATTTCTGTAATTAATCTATCATGTTCATCTATTTTGAGGCACTGATGTGAAAGTGAAGAAAACAATGCTTCTATTGTGAACCCTTCAAAATGGACGTTAGCCATAAACATTATTTATTAATGTAAGTAAAACTACATTAAACAAGTTTCTACTTCCAGTAAGTCCTAGTCAACACACTGATGTTTGTGGCCAACTTTCACGTGTCATTTCTGACAGCAGTGTACTGTATGCTTGTGAAGAGCATAAACAGCAAAGACGCCTAGTTCTGGTCATATTATTCATGCAGTAGCAGATAGTTTACAGACAGATGCTGTGCCTTATCAAAATGATGTGAAGCTCAACCACAGCATTTACACAGTAATACAGCCTATTTAATTTATCAGTACTGTTTGTTAATTACAGCCTTCTTGTTGTGGTTGAATGTATTTTGAAATAAAACATAATTATACCAATCGTCATTTCCACTCATTAAAAATACAGTAAATTAGAATGAATGCAAGCACAGAACTGTTTTTTTCCACTTTATTTAAAATAAAAAACAGTTCCACACAAAGCAAATGTACAAATGCGGTAGTACAACAGAAACATCAGCAAAAGTAATTAAAAGAATCAAAACAACTGAGATTTTAGATGGGCTTGATCTTGAAGTGTAGTCCAATCAGACTGAAGACAAGACATTTCAGATCTTGGACCAGGTAGTAGAACACACGAAGACCTTCAGGATCCCTGAAACATGGAGCAATTTAAAGTTAAACCCTATAGAAGTTACAAGTATAGCATGCTTCCTACCCCCGTCTCCTAGATACAGTACTTACTTTGATTGGTTAACATCAATCAAGGAACCAATTTTGGAAGTTGTGAATGAAATGTGCTCATCTCCGATGACAATCTCCAGCTCCTGTGACAATTAGGGGAAAAATGTGTCAAAAAGTTTCGGACAAAATTCATCAGATTGGAAAATGGGGTGCTCTGTATAGTCTATCAGATATTATTTAAATAATATCAGACCACAGCAAGAATAAAAACCTGTACTGAAACATCATTTAACAAAATTCAGAAATCTTATAGCAATCACTTAGCTTTATGGGCTGTTATTTATTTTATAAACACCTGAGTATGAGTAAATCCACTTGTTTTTGTTGTTCCATAAAACAGAGTAGACAAAGTGTAAAGAGGCCAAAGAAACTGCTCACAAACCTGTCTGCCAACCCTGTCAGGAGGCGGCCACAGTGCATCATCTTCCTTGGTAATTTCACTGTCATCAATGATCCTTTTCAGCTCCTCCATCACGCTTTTGTGTACATATGCCTGTGTTGGTACACAGAGAACAGATAAACATACGTTTGAAATACTTGATAATGACCAAAATACAAGTGTGATGTTATGCAGTGTGACAATGAATGTTTCTTCCTGTGTGGTCATCATCATCCCCCATGAATGAAAAATCTCAATGACCTCTCCTGCTTATAATGCATGTGATCCAACAGGCTACCGTCTACTAGTGATTCAATCTTAGATTACGGCACGTTTATAATGATAATAAATTACCTCTTTTCTGATCATGACGTCATTCTTGTAGTTGCTGTTGTTAGCGTATCTCAGTTTACCTGCAAGAAAAGATTCACAAAACATTTAACTAGAAAATAATGCCCCACTTGAAATAAAACACTGTGGTAGCTACAATCCTACAGGCCACATGGCGCGTAGAAACTCGCATGGTATTACTTAAAACATAACAGCATTAAACATATATAAGAGTAACAATTATTAAGAAATATTAGAATGAATGATTTAATGGAAACCAAACATAGAAGTTGGCGCTTGTAAAACACTTTGATTCCGCTGCGGCCTAGCCATTGCCGGGTAGCTATCCACATTAGCTTAAACAGATGAAATGCTAATGCATCCATATTACCGCCAAACTGAACTCACCGTCGGGTCTGAACTCGAATTCCAGGAATTCATGTCCAAACTTTCCTTTGTGGCCAACATAATATCTCAGATAGAAGTCGCTTGTTGACATCTTAGCTCTCCAGAAAGTGCGCTTTCTGGTAAGTCTGACGAACAAAACTCAGCTAGCAACAGCAGTCCGGAGCCAGGAACTCCACGCCAGTGTACGCATGCGTAAAAAGGCCACCGGAAGTAGTCACTTCTATGCCCTAAATCATGTTTTTCAGGCGCTGCAGTATTTAGCGCCTCAAGTCACTACTAACTGAAGCCTTCTCATTCGATATCTTTCTTCACTAGAGCATTTGTCGTTATTTTATTTATTTGTGTGTTTATATGTGTGTGTAAACTGAACATAATTAATTCAATTAATCGTTATTTGTAAATGTGTAATTACACGTATAAAACACACATCATTACGCCAAAAACATTTCATGGTTGTCATATACATATATGTATACCCCATTGTTGTTTATATGGTTCTGTATTTATTTCCTTACTGACTTTGTATTTTGAGCGCTGCCTGAGAATGAAAGACTACCTGAAAGTCTTAACCCAGGGATGGACACTAAGATATAATGAATCGTCGCGTTTTATTCACGTAACGACCACGGCCGTCGCACTAACACAGGGTTCTAAGTGCTACACACGTGTGGTTGTCGTAAACTTTCAGCCATGGCTGGTTCGTTTTCACAAGAGCTCGAGGATCTGTTGAATCCTCAGCCTAAATTTGCGGATCCGGAGGATGACGGTGACGAGACGACGAAAGCCAAAGTGATAGAGAAATTCAACGAGGACGACGATGAAGATGAGGTCGGCCTCAGTGCTCTGCGGAAGCGCAACACATCCCTGATCTTTGACACAGACAGACGATATGCAGGGAAGGCAGTGTCCCGAAAACAGCTGCTGATGGATATTGAAGGATCTGGTGAGGAGGAGGAGGAGGATGGTGATGAGGAGGAAGAGGATGGTGAGGAGGAGGAGGAGGAAGAGGGTAGCATTGAAGAAGAAGAGGCTTCTATGGGAGAGGAGGAGGAGGACGATTTAGAAGAAGATGTGGATGATGAGTTGATGGGCAGTGAAGCTAAACTGTTGTCTAAACCTAAGGGGTCAGGCATATCTGTCTCTCAAGGAGTGGACTTCCACAAACTAACAGAGGGCATGGATGACTTGGGTGTGAGTGAGGATGAGGATGATGATGATGATGATGACGACGATGACGATGACGAGGAGTCTGAAGGTAGTGATGAAGATGAGGGGTCTGATGAGTTGGAAGACGGTGAGGATGAAGGAGCTGTCCGTACGTTTTCTCAAGATAAAGTGGACGAGGAGGTGGAGAAAGGGAATGCAGTGAAGAACCAGCTGGCTCTGTGGGACCAGCTACTCGAGGGGCGGATCAAACTCCAAAAAGCTCTGGTGACTGCCAACCAGCTTCCACAGCCACAGACCTTCCCCGAGTTCAAGAGGAGGGGTGGAGCTGGTTTCACCGGGGCACTGAAGAACACACACAAGGCTTTGAAGGCTCTCCAGAGGTCGCTGCTGGAGCTGCAGGACCAGCTGCTGTATCAGAATGCAGACACAAGAGCTATTGCTGTGGGGGGAAATGGAGCTACAAGTGAAGATGAGGAGATAAACAGTGATGAGAATGAAGAACAGGGCTTGGCGAGGGAAAACAGAGCACCTAAACGGAAATTGGAGATGGCTGAGTACCCGGACTTCATGGCCAAACGCTTTGCAGCGTTCCAGCCTTACCGCAATGCCACACTACAGAAGTGGCACGACAAAACCAGGCTGACGATGGGCAAAAGCAACAAAGGGTTTGGGGCATTTGACAGGAACATCTTGACCCAGGTGGAGCAGGTGCTGATGGACAATGAAAGGCTGGTGCGGCGTACGCAAACACAACGTTCAGAGTACAGAATCCTGGGGAAAAAAGAGGCCCCAGCCGTCACGTCTGAGAACGTCCCCACAGAGGGAGAGGGCGCAGAGCAACAGCTGAAGGCAAACATACACCTGAAGGACCTGGATGAGGACATATTTGATGACGATGACTTCTACCACCAGCTGCTGAGAGAGCTGATCGAGCGCAGGACCAGCGCAGCGGACCCCAACGATCAGGTGGCCATGGGCAAGCAGTGGCTGGCCATCCAGAAACTGCGCAGCAAGATCAAGAAGAAGGTGGACACCAAAGCCAGCAAGGGCCGTAAAGTCCGTTTCCACGTCCACAGCAAGCTGGTCAACTTCATGGCTCCTGTTGACCACAGCTCAATGAGTGACGAGGCTCGGAGCGAACTGTACCACGGCCTCTTCGGTCAAAACACCTCAGTCAGGGAGTGACTGGAAACTAAGCTGCTGTCCATAACCAGGAATGATGCCACATTATGACACTGTGCTGCTGCTCTCCATCAGCGGGACCCCCTCAGACTGCACAGGCCGCTATGGTGCTTTGATGGACCTACAGTTTTATTTGCCTGATGACCTGTTGACTGTGTTTTATCAAAACAAAGACAAATTTCAGTTTAAGTCAAATAATGTATTGTTCTTACTTCTGTCTCACAATTAAAGTGAGTTGTTTAAAAAATTGTATGGCCAGTTAACAAACAAGACATGTGAATAAATAAATGGAGCAATACAGAAACAGCCCAAATAAAAGTTTATGTATGAGAATGAAAAATTACATTTAAGACATCAGTGTATTTATGCAATACTTTAATGATTTGCAGAACATACAAACTATCAGGTGATAGTTGAGTGGGGTCAGCTGTAGTGTGAAATAGCAACACAGTTACTATAATTAACTGTCACTGATGTCACCTCCATCAGATTATATTGGTTTATACATTCATAAATTATACATTTTTATATTTCATTTAACTAGTTAACAAGGATCCCTGCTATGGCCACTAAATTCCAATAGTAAATAGGCTGTGAGTCCATACACCATACATACATATGTGTATGAATGTTTACACTATTTTAAACATTAATTTACCTTGTTATACTGTAACCATAGATTTTAATCTCATGTCATTTTTGCATTTAATTGTAGGAGAATTTGTCAACACATTATCAGCAACTTCAGTTATGCTTTATTTAGTCACTGCTCCAGTGTGATCACATGACAAACTGAAACCTGCTGAGGGTACAGCTGAAGACATGTGACATTTATTGTATCATTGGGCCAAAGCAAGCAGTGAAGTCAGACTCCCATGTTCCCCTGATGGACTCACAGTATCAGTAATATATTTGTTGTGACTTCCCGATGAATATCTGTTGGTCATAAATGTCTTGGGTAAAACTAGTCCTTCTCTCATGTGTTGCTAACAATACTGATTAACAAACATCTTAATGGGACAAAGCAAACAGATAGTACCTGAGAATTTTATCATGAGAATTGTGTATACAGGAAGAAAACTGCATTAAACAACATGTATAGAACACTTACGTCGGACACTGTACAGCTCATTTGCTCTTGTTTAAATGAAAACGTACAATACAGTACATGTGCATCTGAGGATTTCAAGTTTCAAGGGCATCAAAGAAAAAAAGAAAACTTTGTGGTAAATCCAAAATAATATAAATTCTTCTTAAATGAGAAAGAGCAATGTCACATTCAAAATAATGTCCACAAAGTCTACAAAGACGGGACAAAGGATTATCTTTGGCGATGATGTCAGACATCACATGGTTTGAGGTGGAAATCGGTTGTTTCATTTTCTATTTGCACAAAACAGTATGCTTAAGGAAAAGAGGACACAAACAAAAATATTTCAAAATCTGTAGAAGTGAAAACATCAAGTTGCATTGATAAAGGGATTTCGGCCCTGCCATGAAACAGCATTAAACAGCATTTTATTGTATTGTTAAAGGCTGATTTTGTCTTGCAGACACAGTTTAAGACCATTAGATTCACCACCTCTGTGCTGCAGTAAAGGCAAGCAGCAGGTATAAAGGAAATCAAAAGTGAGGCCCCTTGTATTCCTCTGCCTTCAGTTTTATATGGTACACACTAAAGAGAAAACATAACGGTTTTAAACTGGCTTTACAAAGCCCCCCCCCAGTCCAAGTAGAACACAGGAGCCCTTTTGACATCACCCCTGCTTGTGTTACAGTAGCCGCGATAAAGAGCACATTTGGCACCTTCCTTTCCTCTCTCTGGAAGAGCAACGCAACTCAGTGGGGCCGACTGCTCGACTCCACGCTCGGCTGTGCCTTCGATCCGTAACTGCTGAGCCACCCATTCAGCCGTTTGGTCAGTCCTCCGTTCAGAATATCCTGGATGTGCTGGACGATGAGATTTATAGCAACTGCATAGAGGGACAAAGATATTTTTACTTTGACTTTCTTTTCTGAACTCAGACAAAGCTGTGGTGTCCTTGCCTTGGGGTCAACAATAAACACAGCTGTGTCCTTCTGGATAACACTGTTGAGTCTTGAACATTTGTTTTATTATTGATGTATCTCTAATGCAAAGAGACCAAACAAAAATACTCACCAATGTTATCAACGCCTCTCGGTATTATCACATCCGCATATTTCTTCGTCTACAATAGTGTCAATAAAAGAACAAAAACATCAGTCCGTGTTCAGGGACACATTTGTGCAAACTTACGGGTCAAGTACAAACTCACCGGCAAACAGAACTCCTCAAACGCAGGCTTGACGAAGGTGATGTACTGTGCCAGAACGCTTTCCAAGTCCCGACCACGTTCACTTATGTCCCGCAGCACTGGGGGAGAATTCAGATTATTTTGTGAAACAGTTTCCTATGAGGGAAAACCACATTGATACTAGGCCTATTGAGCCTTTCTCCCTTGCTAAGCTAAGCTAGCTAAGATAGCGGTAGCTTCATCATTTCTTCATATGCATGTATGGTATCATTCATCTCACCTTAATCTCAGGATGACAAAACAAAAACCCTTTTCCTAAAACATTTAACTACACTCAACATGGTGCGTCACCTCTCCGCGATAGACGCGTGTCAGCGTCAGTGTCCACAAAAAGCTTCATTTGGAAAAAGTCTCGAATCTCCTGAGAATAGAACATGAGGATGCCCTCAAACAGCACCACGTCAGCAGGGTACACCGTCACCGTCTCCTTCTTCCTGACACAGGAACACACACAAAAACACACTTAAAGTACATGATATTTGTTGATCAATGGTCACTATGTGGTAGGACTGATCCCTACAATAAATTGCTCTATTGATTGTTAGTCTCATTGACTGATCAATCATTAAATGAACAGAAGTGGCTAGAACTGAGATCTAATGCTAACGCAGGCATGCTGAGAGACTAGGCTCAGCAATGAGAAGTCAATATTTGTCTGACAAATTTGTGTGTCATCTACTTGGCTCATCAGCCCCAATTCTTTCTCAACAGAAGAATAAACAACCCACTATTGTGGACAAGGTGTCTGACATTCTGCCCCTCTTCTCCACAGAGATGTAGGCTGAAACTTAAAATATGAATCCTCTAATGCTACTGTATGTCTAAATATGACTTAAAAAGACATATTCACCTGGAATGGGATACAAAGTCATAAACAGGAATCTGGACTGTTTTCCCCTCCTTGATGTCCCACAGTGTTGCTATTATGAGGTCATTGTCAAATGCATCTGCAGAAGGGAAGAGCATAAAGCACTTAAAAGCTATTTTTTATATGACCTCTGAATAAACAGAGACCAAGTTTCAGGCCTCAAGCCCCAGATGCCAGATGAATACAAGTGAAGAGGCGAGTGCACCTGGGTGGTCGAAGTTGAACTGGCCCTTAAGCGCCTTGGCCTTCTGCTCCGGGGTGAGGACCCTGTAGAAGCTGTCCTGGCTGAGGATAATCACCTGGCGCTGGTGGTGGTCGATCTCATTCTGGCCTAGCAGCTCCATGATCTTACTGCACACCGAGGACTGGCCACACAGGAGAGAAAAGACAGCAGCTGTAAACAACTTGCTTTTTATTATTTTATTGCTCCAATAAAACAATAATTTAAAAAATAATTTATAAATAAAAATAAATAATTTATTTCTTAAAAAAAACAACATACAAACTGATAAAAATATTGTTTCAAAATTATCAATATATGTGCAGTATTGTGACAAAGAAAACTGGCTTAGTTGTCAGGGACAATAGAGCTAATGCATCTCAGTTATGATGATGTATATCTAGAACTTCTTTATCTGCATTATTTTGGTAAACGATATCACCAATTCATCTGGGATCGGCTGATATCGACAATGATACGTCAGTCGGGCTCTACTAGAAACATCTCGTGTCTTTTCCTGGTTTTTATTATTTCCAGGATATGATGTTTACACAGCACATCAATAACCTGCTTAAGCCACATCCCTGTATATTGCTGACTGATTGCAACAGTATGGTGTTCAGATGCACGGAGAAGGCTCCAGCTACCAGGTTTCTTAAAACTAGGCGACGTTCTTGTCCAGGTTGTACATACAAACCTGACCATCTCCATGTGACTGACCCTGACTGTCACATGTCACAAAATACAGGGCTGTATGATTACATGTCTGGGAGAACAGGTGGTCCTGTGAAGCAGTTATTCCTGTGGGGAAAAAAATGAGGCGTAACAACAGGAAGTGGAACCCACAAACAACTGCCTGCTCAACCACAAGCGAAACGTTGTAGGTTCACTTGGGACAAATGTCAAAGAATTTGTTAATAAAATATAAGACATTGGTAAATTTAAACACCTTTCAATCGCTGCACAATATAGGATATAGATAATGCAGATATTTAGTCTGCCAATATTGTCATGCTGCCAGCCAGTGGGATGAGGTGAGGTGAAAATGAAGAGCCGGAGACAGTGAGTGTATATCACTGTCACAAAGAAGAACAACATCAGCAGAAACTATAAGAAGTGATGATAATAATACAGATGGCATGAGTCACAAACATTGCAATCTGCTTCTTGTGCAGTTTGAGCTATCAAATAAGGAGCAACCAATAAGGAGCAACAGCCCTGCGCAGCTGAGGCTAATCAAGTGAAATATCACTCTCCTCTTACCACCTTATTTATTAAAAGAAAAAAACATGTGAGAACATAAAGATGTATCCATCCACTGCTTTAATGATCTGGAGGGGGAAAAATTCAGTGACACGCTTGTAGGGCGGCCTGCTTCACTTCCATTAAAGGTTCGATCAGGCAACAAAACAGATCCAGTGTCGAAGGTTAAAACAATATTTCTATCCACTCTACCGGATAACACACATCGGATAAGCTCACCAGGCTGCATCCTGAAAATAGGTCACTGAAAAATAATGATTTAAATAAAAAACTTCACTATAATATAAGAGCACACCTTGCCACTGGCTGTTCCCCCGGCCACACCGATGAGGAAAGGCTGCCGGTTATTGCTGTCATTGTCGGCTTGGTCACCTGGCTTTGTCTCGCTGTCGCCTGCCATGCTTCATCTGCAGCGCGATGCGGCCCACTGACACACCGCCGTGGTGTGCGCGCGCTCCTCCCACCCGATGGTGAAGATGGTGATGATGACGGTGACGTGCTTGGTGATGAAATCTCTTTAAAGCATATGCAGTTAGGTTTGCACTTAATCTTCTGACGTGAAGAACTTTTATATTGATTTTTTTTTTTGCCTATTGAATAAAATAATCTCAGCTGTGTCTTGTTTCTGATGCAAGCTGACTAATGGCATCTCAGGGCTGAACTTGTGTTAGATGGGGCCCCTGACCCCCAGCTGTGCATTTTCCCATATGTCAACCTGTAATCAACCCCTTTGGTTATTCAGTAAGTGGATGCTACATGCATCACACGGTGTAGAAAAGCAGACACACTAATAAACAAGACTCACAGTGGTCAGATTCTTCATCAAGAGGGACAACATGTTGTCATTTTTGCCAAAATGTAAACAAAACCTATAACTTCGGGATAAATGATGCTTTGTCATAAAGCAACATTTTTTTACATACCAAAATTCAGACAATAGACTATATATAATTCTAAATAGCCTATTTGTGTGTTTAAATTTGACCTATAAGGCTTCCTTAGTCTAAATCAAAATTGCAATTGTATGGTTCTTCTACAGAAAATTAAAAGACTTTGTGCGGTTGATTGTATTTTTTAAAAACACATTATATTATTGTAAAGTTAGTATTAAACTAGTTTTCCACTTCTAAATCCATTTATACTTATTTAAAAACAATGAAATGTTTTACTTCGAGACACCAGAGAGCAAAATACATTTGCGGTGTTCGCTGGTTTCCGGTCGCGCTGATGAACCGGAAGTGCTCCTCGTATGACGTATGACCTTTTCAGTAGTGCTGACATAGCCCTACGAGAGCTCAAGTCAGTGGAATGTGCTCAGGGTTTTCACTTGTAATTTAAACAGAATACTGTTTATCTGCTGTCGGACAGACGCCACCATGAGTACCATGTTTGCAGACACCATTCTGATCGTCTTTATCTCTGTGTGTACGGCGCTGTTAGCCGAAGGTGAGTGAAATCCCTCTGACAGACACACAGGCTGTTTAAAGCTCCCAAAGCTGACTTGTTCGTTAACTTTTACATAACGCTTGAGGACATAATAGCACTATATCGTAAGCGTTAATAATAACCTGTGTCTGTTAATTTTGGTGCTTTTGTATTGTGCTGCTCACGCTGCTAGTTTGTGATTGAATGTAGCTTAGCCAACGAAGCTAATGCTCGACGCTTGGCTTCCGGTTAAACCTTCACTATAAAAGTCTGAACCTTTCACCATGTCCTTACTGTCATAACTAAAATACAGGCAGATAAACAGACAGGATTAGATAGAAATGTTCTCATTTTTGTGTGAATTTTAAAAACAGTTTTTTGGTCTAATGTCTCAGATTTACAATCTGATTCTCACCACAGGGATTACCTGGGTATTAGTGTACCGGACTGAAAAGTACAAGAGACTAAAGGCGGAAGTGGAAAAACAAAGCAAAAAACGTTAGTACCTCACACATGATCATTATACTCGTAGTAGTTATTTTTTTAAATAAAATATTTATTGTTCGTTCATTGTTGCTTTTTTGACGTCAGTTGAGAAGAAAAAGGAAACCATCACTGAATCAGCTGGACGTCAGCAGAAGAAGAAGATTGGTAAGGAAACATTGATTTTTGGTTCTGATTTAATGATTTAATGTTTTCCTCACAATGATGTTTTATGATTTGATTTACAGAAAGACAAGAGGAGAAACTGAAAAACAATAACAGAGATCTGTCTATGGTGAGAATCTGAAAATTCTCACCATTTCAGTGAATCTGAAATGGTTAAACTTGTTGACTACACTTAAATGTCATCTAGTTTTACATTCCAACCTTAACCCTAAACTTTGTCATTAGGTGCGCATGAAGTCCATGTTTGCCATCGGCTTCTGCTTCACAGCTTTGATGGGCATGTTCAACTCCATGTAAGTTGTAGCATGACCAAATAAGTTTAGCTTCTGTGGCCTTTTATTCTAAACAGGCTCTCATCAGAATGTGATGTTTTGTCTATGTTCAGTTTTGATGGTAGAGTGGTGGCCAAACTTCCGTTCGTGCCGCTGTCCTACATCCAAGGACTGTCACACCGCAACCTTCTGGGCGAGGATTACACTGACTGCTCTTTTATTTTCCTCTACATCCTCTGCACCATGTCCATTAGACAGGTAAACTACACACAGGTCTACACAGATTCAGAGCGGGGTTTTACTGTATGTCAGTGGATGGTTAGAGGTTGTGTAAGTAAGAAAAACCAAATCCTGGAACATAGATTTACCAGCAGCCAATCAGGAGCTTTGGTGACTTTTAGATTACCGAATCAACAATCCAGAATACAATAATACAAAATACAAACATGCATAAACAAATCAGAATGAAGTATGTGGAAGAAATTTAAAGTCTGCAGCATAGTTGTGGCACGGATGAGATGTTTTTATGTAGTGTTATTGCTTAAAATTGATTTAATACTGTTAACAGATTCATTGTGTTATGAACATTATAAACATAACCTTGGCTGCAGATTACAGTTTTGTTTACATTTTGAAGATTAAACAAAAGCACACCAGGGTTGAGCAATGTTATCAGCAACACATTAGTATCTGATATGAACCTTTAAATGAAAAATTGCCAAAAGCAAAAATTAAATATATGCATATTTTAAAATGTCACAGCTGTAAATCCTCTATATTATATAACATACTATGATTATTTACACAATTATGATTTATTTATTACATTAAATAAATATAAAAAAATATTCAGAATTAATCCCGATTCCTGCTGAACATTTATATTTTAATTATATATAATTAAATTATAATTATATATAATTAAATATAAATGTATGAATTATACATTCTAAATTAAAAGATATTTAGTTTTTTTATTTATAAATTTAAACTGTTCGCTTAATGGTTGAGTAAGATGATTTACAGTGGTGAATAAATCCACATTTTGACCATCCAACAGTGCACTGTTAAATGTTGCTGACTATCACAAATAAATAAACAATATTCATAACAATGTCCAAAGCTAATATTTGGGTTGAATATTCTCATAAAAGTAAACTATATGACCATTATTAATCTTGCTGTGTACTTGCCCTCCAGAACATTCAGAAGATGCTCGGCCTTGCACCTTCCAGAGCTGCAACAAAACAGGCCGGAGGCTTTCTGGGACCACCTCCCCAAGCAGCAAAGTTCTCCTAATCAGTAAGCGTGACTGCCTGCAGCCATGGCACCCCCATCAGAGCACAGACAGAACTGCATGTGCTGGAGCAAACGTCTTACCTATTGCAGCTACTGGTTGACCACTTTCTGTTTGATTTGTCATTCATACGTTGTTTATTTAACTTCAAGGTTTTCTTACTTAGAAATTAGAGGTTCTTACTTGTGTTGATTATCAAACGTTGCACCATAATCCAGTGTTTTGAGATTTTAATTATTGATCGACACATCAACACACAGCAACATCTGACCCGTTGTTCAGTATTATATCACTGTGTGTCTCATTGTATGTTAGATATTAATAAAGTTTTATTATAACATTTATCAGTTTTTTTTTTTTGCAATCAAAGAGCAGTCTGTGTTTGTGGAGCGTGCTCCTGGGATTCAGTCATTAACAGGCTCTTCAGATGGTTTCAATGGAACACTTCATGAAACCTTTCAGAGCGCATGTAAGGTGAAGGTGATAACACCGGCAGCTACATGTGTTCCTACTGCCGTATTTATGAGGTTTTTGCATTGGTTTGTGGGATTTGTAGCTCAAATGCTAATGCTGCTTTCACGTGCAGACTCGGCTGTTGTAAAACTCCTACAACAAGTCATACGGAGGAGGTTCATCAGGCCTGCTTTGTCGACCCTCGCTGGTGCCAGCCTTGTCTCTCCTTCTCCACGTCCTACTTCCTATGAGTACTTAACCCGTTTAATCCCAAATTTTCAAATAGCTGCATGTATCTCATTGCTTAGACCTTCACATAATAATATGTACATATTTTTTAATTTCATGTTGGTTATGTTGGTGGAGGTTTTATACTCGGCAACAATTGTTGCCGGTGGGATACTGCATACACAATGCTTACACAAATGATAGTATTTGACCAATTTACACATAAATTGAAATAATGTATAATATACTGCTTAAAAAAATAAAGGGAACACTTAAAGAACACAATGTAAAGTCAGTCACACTGAAAGCAGCCTGTCCAGTTAGGATCAACACTGATTGTGAATCAGTTTCAGCTGCTGTTGTGCAAATGGGACAGACAACAGGTGGAAATGAGAGGCAGTTATCAAGACAGCCCTATAAAGGAGAGGTTCTGCAGGTGCTGACCACAGACCATCTCTCTGCTCTCATCCTTTCTACCTGATGTTTGATCACTTTTGCATTTTGTCAGTGCTCTCAGCCCTAGAGGTAGCATGAGGCGGTGTCTACAACCCACACAAGCTGCTCAGGTAGTGCAGCTCATCCAGGATGGCACATCAATGAGAGCTGTGGAGTCTTATCCTTCGGGTGGTCCTCCGGTCCATTTCAAACCAATGACAACACTGAAATAGTTCACCTGAAGGATAAGACTCCCAGGGAGAAACACAGCAATGTGATATATGCAGTCCAGTGCAGTGAGGAATGCTCTGATCTGTACATTGGAGAAACTAAACAACCACTCAGCTGTTCACCTCCACCTCAAAGACAAAGGACACTCCTTTGAGGACAACAATGTTCACATCCTAGACAGAGAGGACAGATGGTTTGAAAGAGGAGTCAAGGAAGCCATCTATGTTAAGCTGGAAAAACCTTCCCTTACGGAGGTGGTGGCCTCAGACATCATCTTTCTACCACATACAATGCAGCTTCCATCCATTCCCAGGAAGCTTCACTCCAAGTCACATGCTCACAGCAAGAACAAAGGGCTGTCAACCTGTCCCCCTCCCATAGTCTCTCGTTAGCCAGTCATTAGATACACCTGACACAGGCAGCCAGACCAACACAGGTAAGTATGGAAACATTTAGAGCTATTGTTTGTAGTTTTACCCAGACCCACCCACTGAGGTCCTCCACCACATATAAACCACGTTTCCCCACCAAACACTTGGTGAAGCTGCTTGGATGAGCAGCGAAACGTCTTCAAGAAAACCAAGTCCAGACGCCTTGCTTCAATCTTCTCTACGTATGATGACCTGGATGACTGAGAATCTTCATCAACAACTGTCAACTATCACAATTTAAACCTGTGCTTGTGCCCCTGCCCTTTGAGGTTGGCTTGTTGCTATGGCCTATTTTCTAGGTTTGGCCTAGCCCAGAACAGAATAAACTACTCCTGGGCTAAATTCAATTGTATTGTAGACTATATTCAACTACCCGAACTACATTTAAAATGCTCAAAATATAACATTTGTATTGTTAAGTTGGTAAATGAGTCTACAGGATAAGTTGACCCTGCTTCAGTGCAGAGGTGGTGTTGCAAGAATCTTGCCACTGCAATTACTGTACTTCATGCAGATTAAGCACACTAAATACAATAACTTATTTAAGTTGTATAGTTGTAACCTCACTATGAGATAAATGATTATTCTGTATTGCCATTGATTTGCAAACATGCATAAAATGAGTGTGAACTCACTGAATCTGGTCTGCTTTCTGAGAATAACTGTCCACCTGATATAAGGCTGAAAATCACCCCCTCAGAATGAGATAATATGGGTCAATTATACATTTCCTGAATCCTTAGAGTTGTGCCAGTATTGCAGTGTTAGTATTTTGTATCTCTCATGCTTCCTGATGCCACAGGACTCAAAGACAAAAGATGATTTAGGCGGAAATGGCAGGAAAATGTGTGTGATAAAAGGTTTGAAGAGCTCCAGTGTCCACTGTACTTGTCAAAGGTATTCATAAAAGAGCTTGGATGAAAGCCCAGAGTGTCCCCTTTAAAATGATACCAAACATAAGTCATTGAAATATGTCCTTAACAAGGGCTAATACCAAGATGTGCATCAGTGTAAAAAATGCATTTTTTTCAAAGGTACCTTTAACAGCTGATAACAATAATTTAGCTGACTTCAGAAGGGTTATTATACCAAAATATTGACTACGAACATGTATCTTTACAAAACGTATAAGCAACCTTTGTACCTTGAGTGGTACCGACATCTCATCTGGCCCATAGTGACCATAGTGTGTATTCCCCTGACAATGACAGGAAGCTTGTTCAGAAGGTAAGAGGTCATAAAGGAAAAGGTTCTGCGCCCCTGATGTTTCAAAACTCCACAAAACAAGTGAGGGAACACACGTTGTTAACACATGTAGTCACTTCTAGTTAGTAATCAAGTCAATTGTGGAGAGAGAGAAGGAAATCAGAGAAAAGGGGCAAAACAGAGGGGCAGCATTCAGTGAGAGGGTCCGGGCTGGAACTGAACCTGCACCTCTGCACTTTATGGGAGGTCCAGATAGTTGAACATCATGTGTCCTAGCTTGTTAAAATACAGCAAGTATCAGAGTCATCATCAGAATGAAAAACGTTTAAAAAAATTATTCCATCCAAGTGGTAAATTAGAAAATAAATATCAGCCCTATAAAAACACCTATACACAACAATCTGTAAGTGAATTCAGAATGTGATACCATCCAAATGTATTTATTTATTCCTTTAATTTGATAAGAAAAGGGCCTATTAATCATATTAATCATCAGAAATAAACCATAATGAGCTACAGTTTGACCTGTAGGACAGTTTTCATGTATTGTCAGTAACCTGATAGTTGGAGTCAATATAAAATATGTTGTTCTATATAAAATATATTGTTCTGTACTAATATTATTCAGCCTACTTTTAAAAATCTGATTGTGTTTAACTCTGAATAACCAGAAATACTGGGACATCTTTTTATATCTGCCTCATGGCCTGCTAATGTCATTTACACATTTTGTCCACAAGAAGGGGCCATTTGCAAAAATGTAAGCCTGTAAACTGAGAGGCTTTGATTGCAGAGGTGTGTTATTATGGTGGATTGTTTTTAGTGAAGGTCTTTCAGCTTTATGTTGATAAAGCCCGCTCTTTGCTGCCTTAGTCTGAATTTGGGTCCTTCCTGCCTGAACTCAAACTTAACTACTAATATAATTTCACCTGCTATTTTTCTTCCATCTTCCTACATCTGCCCTCGGACTGTCTGCCTGTTTGCAGTGATATCAGTCCATTTACTCACACAGAAATCATTTAGAACTGATACATTCAAATCATGAGTCCTTCATGAGTGCACAAGAAGAACAGCTCTGTAAGCTCTCTGTCCTCACATTGCAGCAGCTTTCATCTGTTCTTGGTGACTTCTTGTACTTTTGCTTTGACCTCGTCTTGTTGGATTCCTGCATTTTTCAGCTTGATGTTAATCAAGCTTCATTTGTGTTTGTTCAATTCTTTTTGTGGCTCATTGTTTGGGTTCAGTCTTAACATGATGTGCAAAGTGTGGAACCGGTTTCATCAGAACAGGGATCTGTTCAATAAACATCTTTCAGCATCTGTCACTTAGACATTTTTGACAAAATGTCTAATAGAATAGAATAGAACAGAAATACTTTATTCATCCCAAGCTGGGAAATTTCACTGTTGCAGCAGCCAAATACAGTCACTCAAGCATACCAAAAAATAACAAATATACCTCTAACGGTAAAAATTAAACATTATTTACAGCAAGATAAATATAAACACAGGTGCAGAAGCAAAAATGTGCAATTTGTAAAGCCACTTTAACACAAACACTCTGATGTTGTTGGTGATGGTTTTCCTCTGACTGTCTGTTTTCTTCAGTGATGTGAAGAGCTGATGGACAAAGTGTCCAAGTTCTTTGAAGCATTCCTGACATCTGTCCTCTGGAAGTTTCTGCATGAACACACGGTGGCACCAACACTCTTTAAAGGTAGGGTAGGAGATTTCATTCTGATGCACTTTTTGTTAAATTAGTGTAACTTCTCTTTACAATCTGATAGCAACTGATTAGTTCGGCAGTTTCACTTTAAAATGAAGAATATGAATCATCTGTGGAAGCTATAAAACACTAAAAACATCAGCCAATCCTGCTCTGCGCACCTGCACGGAGTATTGGCTGGTCGTCACTCTCTTCCTGCTCTGCACGCACCAGAGAGGTACGTGCATGATGGCCGAAGTCACAGACTGGTTGGGAGGCGTGGCTTCAGGGTGAGCTCCGAGAGAAAGGGGCATGTGTTTGCTTTCAAAATCTGGCTGAAATCTCACTGAGTTTTCAAAATCTCCTACCCTACCTGTAGGAGTGATTTTGAATTTTATGTTGAAGGAATCATCTCCTACAGTGAATGTGGGACTCACATCATTTTAACATTCACTGTAACATCTGTAGTTTCCTCTACATCTGCATGTCCATGAGGAGAAGTAAGAGTGACAAGTCTTGACTGAAGTTTTTGCCACATCTTTTGTCTGTGCTGTCTGTTTACTGCTGGGAGCCCGCATCACCGTTGACTGCAGGAGACACCATTTTATTTGTCACTGTAACTTCGAATGATCTCTGGACAACAATAAGCATATAGTGGATGTGCAGTACATACCTTTCTAATTAACTTTTTCTTCTTTCTTTCTTCTTTCTTCTTAGTTTTATAGAAAATCAAAGTAATTTGATGATACTGAATGTATTAAGAAGTAATTTCATAGTGTGTCATATACCTTTGTTTTCTGCAGTTCAGGCTGTGGCAGATGAGATCAGTTGTTTTTCTGCTCTCTGGAGAGAGCTCCGGTTGGTACGAGATGGTCATAAATTCAGACTAAGGACAGCAGCACCTCTGACCTGATAAAAGCCAGATTCTAAAGGAATGTGTTTTTCTCTTTGGAGCTTTACCTTATTAGGGAATAAACACTAATAGTCTATTCACTGTATGACCCAGGGTCTATGGGGCGGTAGTAGATGCCCCTGTGGGCCGGCAGGCAGGAACGCCCATGTGGTATATCAATGTGTGAATTCCATGTCCAGTGGTTGTTGCGTTGTTCGTTGTTGCTGTGTGGTTGTTTGTTCTTGTTGGTTGTCCTGTTCTTGTGTTGTTCTTGTTTGGTTCTTAGTGTGCAACAACCCAGAGCTCTGTGACTCAGAATCTGCCTCATTGTTCAATAAATTGTAATCTTGAGACCAGAATTTATCCGCTCCTTCCTCACAAACCAACTCGGGAGGTGATTAGAAGAAACAAGGGGAATTTTAACCCCAACCACACACAAGATGATATACTCCCCTTATCCTTTGATGGATGCATTATCATGGAAGAATATTGTTTTCCTTGGGGCATAGAAAAATCATCCATACATCCATTCATGTATGAAA
This sequence comes from Parambassis ranga, assembly GCF_900634625.1. NCBI lineage: Eukaryota > Metazoa > Chordata > Actinopteri > Ambassidae > Parambassis > Parambassis ranga. The sequence goes on from NC_041025.1 coordinate 4,491,905, forward strand.
CCCTTTGTCATCCTACCCAAATCCTGCTACAGGTGATGATAACACCCAGTCTACATCTAGAGGGACTGTAGGCCCATTCTGCACATCTGCCAAGCAAGGATCTCCAGTTACATTACCTGAGCATCATTTACCTGACAGTGTGATGCCCTCAGCCTTTATTAGTTCCAGTCAAGCACCTCAGACTTATGCTCCCCCAAGTTTTCCAGTCTCATCTCATGTGCCATATGCTACCCAAGTGTCTGTGGCTCAACAGCAGCAAGTACAAGTGCCACCATCCCATGTATACATAAGCACGCTGCCTCCAATCTGTACACTCCAAAGCCAAGCCACCTTACCCTTTGTACATTATACTCGAGCCCCAACAGCCCCATCCTGTACAACATAGGCCAGCGCCATTGTTACTGCAAGGCCCTCTGCAGGCAGATTATGGGCATGTCAGTCAAGCTTCCCAGATGCAACCTCAGGCTCACCTGGCCCACCTGGTCCCTTACCTCAGCCCCAGTTTACTCAAACATGGCAACCTCCACCAGCACTAGTGTTTAATGACCGACCCAGATATTCTTCACGCATTGAGGCACCCTCATTTCCCAACTTCATGCATGATGACCCCCATGAATTTGCTGGGGAGGATGATGAGGATGGCGCTTAATAACCTTCTACCTCCAGATGAACCAGAGCTGTTCAAGTATCATATTCTATTGGACCATCTGCACCTGAGTTCTGCCTGCCACATTGCCCTCAGAGCAGCAGTATGGTCAAGAAGAATGAGTTGTCTATGCTTCACAAAGGTCTCCCTATAGATGTGGCTTCTTTGTGGCCATTTGATCACACAGGCATGGTTTACATAGTTCCTCCACGTTCCTCATTTTATAATTGATCTGTTCAAAGACTCAAGAGATTCAAATATGTTTCTATAGGGGTGAAGATCTAGGGAATCTAGTATTTTTCATATGGTGCTTTTTTCACAATGACCTTTGTTTTAGCAGTTGATGACCTATGTCTCCTTAGCTCTAGAAAAAATTGTACAGCTGTTAATTTCTGATGCTCTGATCTATGTGTTCGTCATCCTATCCTAACGTCATGTGTGATCAAGGGTGTATTTCGACCACTAAAATATATTGCAATAACAAAAGACTGTGGTATATTTTGCTTTGCAAGGCTGGGTCAACCTCATCTCCTCAATACAAACCGCTGCTAGTAACATGGGATGCTTTGTGCACGCATTATAGTGAGATGGTGCAACAACATGCATTAAGTTCTTAAGGGTCATGATAAGATGTTCATTATGAGCTAATGTATACTTGTTCAGTTTTACTAAGGTCAACCTTCACAGTTCTCCTGAGCAGCAGGTTTCATCACTGAGCTGAAGAAAACTTTGAATTTGCAAATATATTACATGGCTTCAGCACAACAAGAATAAAGTAATGATTATTGTCTATGTGAGTGCAGAAATTCTGTGTTGTGAGACACACATCTAATAAGCAATCACCATCAGTTGTGACTATAGCAAGACCAGTTTAGTCTATGAATTTTGGCATACTTTTATATGACTGTCTTAACACTGTGTCCAACATACTCTATGCCCACAACAGTAAAACAATCTCTCCATCAATGTGTAGACTCACTAAACAAAATATTTCATGAATAAGTAAAAGTTCAGAAAAGTTTAATATTTTATGTTTAACCTGAAATCCAGGCTGTGTGATGCAGCAGAAAGACAAATAGGAGGAAAGAAGAGGCTAAAACAAAGGAGAGGGGAAAGCTGTGGGCAGCAGCTAACCTGATTCAGAACTGCTATCAGAACTGTAAGAACCACTGCTGCTGCTGGAGCTGCTGCTGCTGGAGCTGCAGCTGCTGGAGCTGCTGCTGCTGGAGCTGCTGCTGCTGCAGCTGCTGCTGCTGGAGCTGCTGCTGCTGGAGCTGGATGAGGTGCTGCTGCAATCACTGAGGCGTGGCAGGGGGCTGGGTTCAGTGGAAGGCAAAACTTTAGCTGTAAGAAAAATACAGGAAGTATTTTTTAAAAACCAGAGTGTCAGAGCGATAGCATAATTGTTATACTGCTAAACAAGTTTACCGTCTGGCCTTTTCTTTTTTATTAACTGCCGCAGTTTGCTGATAACCTGAGATTTCCCAGCACTGTGTAGTTTCCCAGCTTGCATTCCTCCTGAGGGATTCTCCTGTTTTTCTTCTGAAAGATAATGAGCATGCAGTTTCATTGTGAGGAGAAGCTTTCATTTTAGCTGAATCTAATAAAAAGGAAGCTGTATTTGCTGACAGAGGACAGCTTTAGCGAAGCAGGACTGAGCTGTACTTACTGCCTCCATTTGCGTTGACGTTCCCTAGGCACGCTGCAACAAACCTCTGCAGGGCTCTCAGTGTGGAAGTCTCGAGTGTTTCAATGTCAACTTCAATCTTCTCTGGTATAGAATGTTGCGTAGAAGACTCCCTGGTGTGAATGATGTTCAACAGCGTGCCCAGTTTGTCACCAGGCAGCTTGTTGATGTCCAGTTTCAGCTGCTTCATCTCCTCGTAAGTCACTGATTTTGATGGGACGTCCTCATCCACACATTTTATGCGTGCTTTGTTGCTGTGTTGTCCTTGCCTACACATAACATAGCAAACAAAGCAACACATTTGATCGTAACAACACAATCAACACTACTTGCACTGATGATAAAATAAAGTATTCATACTTCAGTTGAGCAAGATATTGGCCTTGTAGTCTTTTTCTCTTTTGCAGCATCTCCATCTTCTTTGATTTCATCAGGGACTCTTGGGTACGTTTCTTCAGATGGTCACGGGCATCTTTGAACTGAAAACACAGGACTTCATCAACTGATCAACTTCTCAAACACCAATGACATCGTTTGCGTCTTGCCAGAATACGTACCTTTTCCTCTAGATCATCCAGCTGCATTTTCACCTCTTCTGATGTACTCTCTCCCTCTGAGGAGCTTTCACTTTCAGAACTTGCAGAAGTTGACAGACGTCCATTTGCACTTCCCTTTCCTTTCACAACTTGCTGACGAGATACTGAACCAACCTCTGGTTCCAGGGAAAGCTTCATGTAACGGGCCTCGAAAATTTCCTGTTAATAAAGACACAAAGCAATTATGAGGCAGCAGTATTTATCCTAATTGATCCTAATGCTATAATTGTTGCTTTTTACTAGGAAATAATACAACTGCACTAAAGTGTTAAACTAACGACAACCAAGACAGTAAAAGAAGCCCTGTTCTCCACCAACACCAAATAAAACTAGTTAATTAAACACCTGCAGATGTCAATAAAGCTGATGATAAAGTTTTAACATCCATTCAAACATCTCCATCTCCTGTCTGCTCTTTTCTTCTTTTCTCAATGCAGATGCCAATTTAGTCATATATACAGCAAATAATTTAACAACGGTTTTGAAAACAGAACAAATTTATTGAATAAAACCATCAATACATCTGCTTAGCTGCTACATGAACTGCAGACCTACTGGGAATAGGGCAACTCTACATTTGACTTTTCCTTACTCACTGACAGAATAACAAATAAAACTCTACCTGAAGTTTTCTTGCCAAGTAGGCCACCTCATGTGAAGGAGGATTGTAGCGGTAACAGTTGGAGAACATTAGTCGGACATCTGCCGCAAACTCCTTTGCATTTGCATATTCTCCTTCATCCAGTTTTTTCTGAGGAAAGAACACTTTGTATCCTGAAAACCTGTACTGAGGTCCTGGCCTACACTGAAACAATGCTTTGTTAAGCACCAACTCACCCTGATGGTGCTCAGGTCCATGGGCTGCTTGATGATGTCATGGTAGTCGTGCAAATTCATAGCAACTGCATCTACTGGGGTACGAAAGGGCCACGCGTATGCCTGGTGCCTCTTTGAGAGCATCTCCTTCAGGATGTCATTGCAGGACCTGAGCTCCTTGGAAAGTCTGGCCTTCTTGCTCTCAAATACAGGGAAGTCTATCTTAGGAGGTATGATTTGTGTTCTGCTACCCCTCTGAGAGACTAATGTGCACGGTGCTGAAAGCTCCTGAGCAGGGGAAAGCTCCCTGCTGGTGGTATTGGTTTCAGGGTATGCTTTCCTCTTCAAACCTTTTTTAATCTGAATATTGAGAAAGCAGTGGGACAGAAATAACAATTAGCCACATATTCTGACAGTATGGCTTGATGTACAGATGATTACCCTAGTCAGATTCAGCATGTATATACTTGTCAAACCATTTGAGTGCTCACTGTTGTATCAGTTGGTCCAGAGGGCTGGACGGGTGGGTTGAGCTGAGGCACATCAGGAGGAATGACTGTCACCGTCCGCTGTAGAACAACTTCTGACATCAGGGATCTCTGGTTGAATGGACCTGCGTCACAGGAAGTGTGAAGAGAATACACACAAGAACACTGAGTATCACAAAGAAAGCCCCCCCTCCCAATGTGGCCATGCCATTTTACACCTTCATTTAAACAAAAAATAGTAAGACAGAACAAAATGTATTTTAAAGATAATAGTAAAAATAAATACTAGAGAATGCACAAAGTTGTTTTCCCACGTGCCAATATTGCCCAATTCATCTTGGCTGATTTCTGTTACATATAGTACATGTACATATATCATTTCAAAGCAATGAACGCCAATATTATTATATATACCAACTGGGAAATGTTGCCATGTGTATACTCTATTTTAATATGTTATGGTCAAAGTAAGCATTGCTGATCAAATCTATTCAATCCATCACTGAGTCCAATAAAAAGACTGTCCAAAGTAATCATGTTCACAGGACTGTGGGTGATACACACCGTGCAACATACCTTTGCTTGTCATTTTTCTTTTTAGTTGTTTCTTTGCAGCAATTGCTGTAACTACCTCTTCCTCAGGCATTTGAGACAATTTCTGCAAAAACAGCTTTTCCAGTATGTGTGCCATAACTACTATGTCTTCTCCAGGCTGTGAAAAAAAGGGAGACAGAGATAGACAAACAAACAAAGTAAAAATCATATGGAAATTATTTAAAATAAGCAACATTTGCATTTTACACGTGTTGCTGTGTTAAACAGATTCACAAAAAGTATTCTCATACCTTGTTGTACAAATAACAGTTGGTGAACATGATTTTAAAGTCTTCAACACACTCAATTGCTTGCCAGTAATATTTGTTCTGAAGACGCTTCTTAATAGTCCCCAGATCCATAGGATTGGTTATAACTGTGTAATAATCCTGAAAGAAAACAAACACATTAGTATAAATAAACAATTTTTTCCTATAGTAAAGTAAAGGAATGAATAACAAACTAGGCTTGATGCATCTAATTTTAGATTACAAATAAAATTAAAACAGCACACACACTTTCTATTTTTACTTACAAGAAGACCCAGTGACACTGCATCAACTGGCTTTTGAAAGGGCCATGAATACTGATGCCCCCACAACGCTTTGATCACCACCCTCTCCAGGTACTGCAGCTGATTGGTTGCACGCCCAGGCTTTTTGGGATTTGTGACCTCTGGCGGAGGAGGGTTTTTACTCACAGTGGGACAAGCTTTCGTATCAGACATTGTGCTGTGCACAGACGAAAACGGCTGAGGTAGGTTATGTTCCAACTTGGAGCTCATCAGTCTTTCCTAAATGAAGAATGAAGAAGAATGTCAACTGTTTTAGCTAACAGATTTGAACCTTTTACATGGTATATAGTGATTGTGTAAGTCATATTTTCTTAATGAACATTTTAATGCTTGGATTTAAAAAAAATAAATGATAATTTTATTTTTAAATCTAAAAAAAAATCCAAGCATTAACTCCAAGAAAAGCAGCAAAACTACATGAGTCCACAGAGGAAAACAAAAATAACAATCATCTGATTGTTGATTACAGTATGGCATGTAAGGTTTACCTGTTATGAAACAAAAATAAATTATTCACCTGTAAAAATATCACATGGTCAGAGTTGTGATTGAAGGGTATATGACATAATCTGGTCATCCAGCAATTTCAACTGAGCAAAAGGATTTTGTTGACAGGAAAAGCTTAGATCATGTTGAAACACCAGGTCATTAAATAAGGCCTATTTCTACTGCTACTCAAGGGAAACACTGCCACCTACAGCATGTCTCAGAACCTATGCCATTGCACAAATTAGCTAGGTGTAATTACCAAATCCAAATTTCAATCCAGCATTTTGGATGTCAAAAGTATCAAACTAATAAAGGATTATCTTATCTCTCTCTTAAGTAGTAGTAAATATGATTCCTTACATGGCTACAGTATGACCCCAAAACACTCTGCTGCCCTGGTTGAAGTTGAAGCTGGGTCATAATAAACTAATGAAGGGATGTTTTGTGAATAGTTGAAGTTGTTATGAATGTTATTATATTTTGGACCAGTGGTGCAACAAAAATGTACAACTATGTAACAAATAAACTCATGAAATAGACTAAAGATTTTCTTATTAAATCCTTTTTGAACTTGTGATTTAAGGTCAATAATCTAAATACACAAGCAGGTTAACAAAAAGAGATTTAAAAGTATCTGTAAGTTAAGGTACCATTGTTCCACCCATCCCAACCCAAATAATTTACTTTGCAAATTGTTTTTTATTATATATTTAGGGCCCGAGCACGAAACGTGCGGGAGCCATATTGAAACCCTAGGGATTATTATTATTATTCCCCCCCCCCCCCTTAAGATCGCCTTTTTGGAGGCCTTAAAATACCAAAAAACTCACCAGACTTGGTAGAAAAAGTCATTCGGCTTAAAAGTCTTTCGCTGAAACATTAAAAATTCGCTGACTTTTGCAATGTCAACAATGCGTTGCTATGTCAACAATGCGTTGCTGTGTCAACAATGCGTTGCCATGTCAACATTCATGTCATCAAAGGAGAGAAGACAAAAAACGCATTCCAAAACTTTCAAAAGTGTTACGCTGTGGTGGGGGCGTGGCCTCAAAGTTGACCATCCGCCATTACCAAGAAACACTGTATGTTCTGCAGTACCACCAACACACTGCAATTACATATAACATGAGACACATATGTTATGTGTTGTCATGTCCATCATGCAATCATTCCAAATGTAACTGCAGATAACCTGAACCAGTGTTTACTGGTTGGTATTTTAGTATTGCAAGCACACACTGCTTTGACAAACAGTTCTGTCAGTTCAGCCTGATTGTGTGACGGATTGAATTTGCCAAATTATCTGAGTAATCTAACCTCTGTTTTACTCGCCTCATTTGCGCTGTTAATACATTTAAGTAATGGATACATCTGTCTGTGAAACACTGGCGCGTTATACATTATGTCTTCACTCATTTAAATCCTCATATTTAAACGTTAACGCCGCGTTTTATTCAACACGGGTAAAAGCACGCTGCTTTGTTGACAGTCCTCCGGCCAACACGTGGAGACTCTGACACGCCCACCGGCGCGGCTAGCTAGCTGGCTAATATCTGGCTAACATCCACTGTGCTGCAAACATGCATATTGGAAAGAAACAACGACACGTGGGACGATAACACGCTGATTTCACAGTATGGATCCAGCTTAAAACAGCGCTGATTCAACAGATTTAGATAAGACCATACCGGTTTTGCATGATGAGCAATAAAAGAAAGAAAGAAAGGCAAGTAATTCAATTCAATTCAATTCAATTCAGTTTTATTTATATAGCGCATATTACAATCAGACATTGTCTCAAAGCGCTTCACAGGAACCCCCCTAAGAGCACTGTGGCAAGGAAAAACTCCCTTTAAGAGGAAGAAACCTTGAGCAGGACCCGTCAACTTAAGGGGGAACCAGTCCTGCTGCTAGTCAGAGAGGATGAGGGAGAGAGAGAGAGAGAGAGAGAGAGAGGATGAAGGAGAAAGAGAGAGAGGGAGAGAGGAGCAAACATGATACAAACATGATACAGTACAGAGCAAACATGACAGCAAGATGAAACAGTGATTATATTGTAATAGATATCTATATATATCGTCGGTCCATAAGTAGGAATAGTAATTTGATAGTAAAGATGAGCAGCAGGGGCTAGTGAAGTCGATGAGCACAGGAGAGACTGCAGGTCAGTATGCAGGTCTTGAGACCTGCAAAGAGAGAGAGCGAGAGCGAGGCACAGAACTACAAGGAAGACAGTTAACACAGATTATGAGACGATATTACCCAGTATGATCCAGACTAAGGAGAGTGGAGGAGAGGTCAGAGGGTGTTCAGAGGATCGTGTTTGTGCCCCCCGACAACGTAGAGCAAGAGAGACTTCACGGGCCGGACTGCAGGTCATCATCCAGGTCTTGAGACCAGTGTGAGCCAGACTAAGGAGAGAAAAGGAGAGGTTAGAGGGTGAGAGGGAAACTGCTCAGTGGATCATGTTTGTGCCCCCCGACAACGTAGGCCTAGAGCAGCATAGCTGTGCTACACACTAGGTCTAAGGCTAACTGTACGCCTTACTAAACAGAAAAGTTTTAAGTCTAGTCTTAAAGGTGGAGGCAGTGTCTGCCTCTCGGACCCAGATTGGTAACTGGTTCCATAATAGCGGTGCCTGATAGCTGAAAGCTCGTCCTCCCATTCTACTTCTATGAATCCTAGGAACTACTAGTAAACCTGCACTCAGAGATCTGAGTGTCCTATTAGGAACATATGGTACAATCAGGTCCTGCAGATACAACGGAGCAAGTCCATGAAGAGCCTTGTAGGTTAGAAGAAGGATCTTGAAGTGTATTCTTGAGTCCACTGGGAGCCAGTGAAGAGACGCTAGGACAGGAGAGATATGATCCCTTTGGCTGCTTCCTGTCAGAACTCTAGCTGCTGCGTTCTGGATCAGCTGCAGACTGTTGATGGAGTAATGTGGACATCCTGACAATAAAGAGTTGCAGTAGTCCAGTCTTGAAGTGACAAAAGCATGGATGAGCTTTTCAGCATCACTCTGAGAGAGGATGCTCCTGATCTTAGTAATATTACGCAGGTGAAAGAAAGCGGTCCTGGAGACCTGCTTAATATGAGAGACAAACGACATGTCTTGATCAAAGATAACTCCAAGGTTCCTCACAGTCGTACTGGAGGCCAGAGTAATTCCATCCAGGGAGAGAGTATTATCTGATAAACTAGTTCTGAGATGTTTCGGTCCAAAAACAATGACCTCAGTCTTGTCCGAGTTTAATAGTAAAAAGTTGGAGGACATCCAGTCCTTTATGTCCTTTAGACACGCCTGTAGTCTGACTAGCGGCTCCGTTTCTTCAGGCTTCATGGATAAATACAGCTGGGTATCATCAGCATAACAATGAAAGTTTATGCCGTGCTTCTGGATGATGTATCCTAGAGGGAGCATGTAGAGGGTGAACAGGATCGGTCCGAGCACAGAACCCTGTGGAACACCGTGGTTAACCCTTGTACCTGTGGAAGACACATCGTTAGTGTGAACAAAATGAAATCTGTCAGATAAATATGATTTAAACCAGCGCAGTGCTGTTCCTGTAATCCTGATCTCGTGTTCCAATCTGTGTAGCAGGATCAGAGGAATAGCATCCTTGAGGAGCTGTGAAGGGATCGGATCCAGAAGACAGGTAGTAGGTTTAGACTTGCTGATGCTGGTGGTCAGCTCAGGGAGGCCGATGGGCGCGAAGCAGTCCAGAGTTAGATCAGGATCCATTTCCAGAAGTGGCGGTGTATCCTCAGCGGTCACAGAGAGATTGTGGTTGACAAGTAAGGGTGATTTGTCACCAATAACTCCAGACAGCCATTCACACATACCAGATGGTGACTGTTATTACCATTCTATATACTCCTACATACCCGGGCATAATAGGCTCGTTAACAATGTCTGTATATCTTTGCTATTGTTACTTTTAATGTCGCATCTTCACAGCTCATCACCGGACAGTTTGAAGTATCGCAGGCACATTGGAACACAGTAGATGTGCAAATGTGGTCATAAAGGCACAAACACTGAATCTTTGCTATTGTTACTTTTAATGTCGCATTTTCACAACTCATCGCCGGACATCTCACGCTGTTGCAGGCACCCTCTCTGTATAATGCCCTCTTGCCATGGCACAAGTCCTTGTGGTGTGTTAAAAAACTCAGTAAAGTCTTTCCTTATAGTTTAGTGGGCGGGCCGTATGAGGAGTTCTGCACACACGCGTCTCGCGGAGTATGGTACCTCAGTGCGGAAAAGACCTTTTTTTTGTATCTCTTACCACCCGTGGAGCGCGTTCTCCGCTCTTTGTCTCGCGGAGTATGGAACAGCCAGCACCAACTCACCCTGATGGTGCTCAGGTCCATGGGCTGCTTGATGATGTCATGGTAGTCGTGCAAATTCACAGCAACTGCATCTACTGGGGTATGAAAGGGCCACGCGTATGCCTGGTGCCTCTTTGAGAGCATCTCCTTCAGGATGTCATTGCAGGACCTGAGCTCCTTGGAAAGTCTGACCTTCTTGCTCTCAAATACAGGGAAGTCTTTCTTAGGAGGTTTGATTTTCCTTCCACTACTCCTCTGAGAGACTAATGTGCACGGTGCTGAAAGCTCCTGAGCAGGGGAAAGCTCCCTGCTGGTGGTGTTGGTTACAGGGTATGCTTCCCTCTTGCTACTTTTGTTAATCTGAATATTGAGAAAGCAGTGGGACAGAAATAACAATTAGCCACATATTCTGACAGTTTGGCTCGATGTACAGACAGACCATCACAGATGATTATTAATGGTTATTTCATTAAAATACCTAAAGTCTGTCACCTAGAGCATTTCTTTTGTAGCAGGAAATATAGATATCTATATGTGTTTTCACAGAATGAGCTGTGCATGTGACTCCGTGATCCATAGTGTGTTTTCCCTAACAAACAAGTAATGGTAACCCTATAATCCTGCTTCCAACAGACGTTAGTAGAAGAGGATAATTCTACAATTTTAAGACTACTGAGTTTTATCAACATATTTATATGATGGTAAACCCTAGTCCGATTCAGCATGTATACTTGTCAAACCATTTGAGTGCTCACTGTTGTATCAGTTGGTCCAGAGAGCTGAGACAGGTGGGTTGAGCTGAGGCACATCAGGAGGAATGACTGTCACCGTCAGAGGAAAAGAATACAGATCAGAAAGAAAATTAGAAAGAGAAAAAGAGCTGGGGGAGCTAGAGGAGGAAGAGGAGGAAGTGGAGCTGGAGGAATGGAGAGTGGGAGAGGGAGGGAGCCTATCTGCTGATAGGCTGCTAAAGAGTGTAAAGAGCAAGTTATAAGGCGGAGATCATTAGAATATTAAAAAAGGTTGGTACTGTGATCCATGTGTCTCTACAGACTCCCAGCAGGCCTGGTGTGTCTTGGTGTGTCACTGTACGACAGCAGATCACCCTCCTGCCCACAAGGTCAGTGAGCTTCTGGGCCCAGTGAGCTAAATGGATTAGTTCACATTTCATTGATTGATTTATTGGCACCACATTGATTTGAGCCACTTGATGTGACTTGATTTCAAGTGGTTCAATAGTGGTGGTGTATTTGTTTTTGTCTGTATATATTTGACAAATCTGATCAGATTTCATTGGAATGGATTTAATGTGATTTTGTCTGATCAGATCTGAATTGATTTGAATTAATTTGGTGGTGGAATTTCTTTGTGTTTATTGATTGGATCCGCCTTGTACATAGTTCGTTTGATTTGAATCATCGTCATCTGATGGGAGCTCATCATGGTGGACTCTGGGAGAAGTTCCTTCAACAGGTAAGAATGTCACCTTCCCACAGTTCACATGATGGGACCAACCTGGATTCACCTGAGGGAGCTGTTGGAGCGAGGCTGTCCTGCTGAATACACCTACTGGTCACAAGAGCTCTGTGGTAGAGTCTGGCTACAAAGGGGTACTCGTGTCAAACCAGTGAAGAAACCATCAATGCCCAGAGTGTTAGTGTGAACTGGTGGTCAACCAAGAAAGAGATCCTCCAATAAAAAGTTTGCTTTTAACTTTTACATGATGGTCTTCTTGATCTCAATCATATTTCAATGGTAAAAGACAGTATTTGACCCTCAGGTCCTCTTCAGGACTGACTTCATCCATGCAGGCTTGTTTCCCTCCTAGGACGAGATTTTTAGAGAATTTTATGTTATGATTTCACTGAAAGTTAAACTTACAACTTACAAACGCCTGGACACTTTGATGTGAAAGCTGACAGGAGAGATTCATGGAAACTCTCTTTTCAAAATTACTGGAACAAGGCTTCATGATATCCTCAGAAACAGGTATTTTAATATCATAAAAGCAACTTTAACAAATGTTGTAAATTATGAAAGAGCATCTGCTGAGAACATCATCAGAATGAGACCTACTCCGTGTTGAGGACATCTACACAGCATTCCAGTTTATACCACCACCTATTAGCAGATTCTGCTTGAAATGACACATTTGTACTGGCTGTAAAGTTTGATTTTGGACTTTTTTCCTTACATGAATCCATGCGAGTTAATGGCAATGAATTTTGTGGAGTTGTTCCAATATAGCTCTGTGATAGTAAGGTAACATAATGGATAACATAATTAGACATTTTCTTAAGTATGCCAAATATAATGAGTGCATTTAAACAGTTTTCAAATGAAAACCAGTGGTATATTCTAAGATGAAGTGTCGTGGGGCCATAAAAATGACATTTGAAACAAGTGTTTGCATGGATATTCACTTCAAGTTTAGTTATATAGCACCTTTTACAATCATTCTCTCTAGGCGATTTACAGAAACCCAAAGCCTGAACCCCCAAGCAAGCAGAGAGTGGCAAAGAAAAACTTCTGTTTAACAGGAAGAAACCTTGAGCAGGACCCGACTCACAACAGAGAACCGTCCTGCTGATAGTCGGCCGGCTGAAGGAGGAGAAGAGACAGGACACGAGGATGAAAGAGAGACATACAATAAACATCATACATTACAAGGACAAACATGACAGGTTGTTATAATAGAAATGCTGAGAAACTATTGTATTTTAGCTGATATGTTGTTCAAGTTAATGATACTAGTACTGCATGGAAAATGACATAGGCAGGTGTTAAGAGCAGACACTGGGTGTGTCAGAGGGTTGGATGCTGTTCAGAGAGTCCTCTGTTGTAAAGCTAAGCAAATACAAATATGTAAAAATGAAAAGAAAAACACGTGTGTGTCATTTTCAGAGGAGGGCATGATGCAACATCCACAGAGAGCGAGTCAAACTACCCAATGAGTGATGTGACTACACCAGAATTCTCAGCTAGTTCTTCACAGGGCCACCTGGAGCAGTGTTGTTAGGGATGAAGGTGCAACACTGGTCGCCAAATAAAGTACAAACTCCACCTCCGTGGGCTGTCACCATGTCTAACATGATGCAGTTCTGACAGGCCATCAAGGTGGTGGGAGCCAATTGTTCTGCGATACTTACAGGGAGGTGGTGCATTCTGGAGATGTGTAATAAGACTTTTTTGCCTGACATGACCGCAACTGTAACATTACATAAGTGAGAGGGCACATGACCTACATTAACCTTTGGACAAAATACAAAAACAAGTTGACTCAATTAGAAGGTCATTACCAAATTTCATGAGTGTGATACCACACATCTACAATATATGTGAGATATATACGTATATACAATGTTGATTTCATGGTTGCCCTACAAAAATACATCACCCCTGCTCTCTAGCAAATGAAGATGAGACACAACAGCTGCCCAGACAGCATCATGTCAACATAAACTCTGTAGGTGTCATTCAATCTCGCAGTGGTCTCAGCTAAAATCCACCAGCTGGATGCAGGTTGTTAGACTCACTGCTCTCCTCACTCAGATTTACATTACAGATGTGTGTCACAACTATCTGACATACAGGAGCAGCTTATTTTCAGCTAAAAGCTATAGATACCCAGTCCATTGTGCAGCACTGTCCACCAGACTGCTGCTTTACAAGGCTTGTTCTGGTCATTCTGACCAAATTTAAGCCCAATTTTCTTTCATGTCCTGTACTTTCTGTTCAGTTTAGTTTGATTTTTATTGTTGATTGTAAGTGCAGCTTTTCTTTTTTGTAGACCTGTTAGACAGGTTAGACAGATCTACAAAAACCCTCATGATTGTGATGATGAACCTGCCTGATGAGTACACAAGTTTCTGCACTAACACTTTTTAAAAAAAAATGTTCAGCTGGACACACCACCTTGTGTGTTTTCCTCATATATGTGATGTGTGTGTGTGTGTGTGTGTGTGTGTGTGTGTGTGTGAAATGAAATGCTTTTGGGTTTCCATGCCATTTCTATGCTCACATATCTTTTGTATCCATAATTACATATTTTTGTGTGTGCGTTAGTCTCACTTTAGTTAGACTTAGTAAAGTTGCTTTCAATGTTATTAGGCTAAGTCAATAACATGTTTGTAATCTTTGTCAGACTGCTGTGCTTTGAAATGTGTTTCAGTTGCTGAAAATAGTAACAAGACCAGTGAAATAGGCTGCGAATTAAACAAATTAAAAAAAAAACTAAATTAGAATTAGGAACCATGCTCTAATTGCTCATTGCTTGTTCATGCGCCTAATGAATCAGCAATAGACAGACAGACTCAGGACCAGACACTCAGGACCGCTCTGGGCGCTCTGTTTGCCAAACAGGCGGGGCAGTGGAGCAGACCACGTGACACAGATACCGGAAGTAATTGTCTGTATACCGTCTGCCTTTTCGGTTGTAGCGTGGAAGAGGGGGCGTGCCGTGGGATAGTTCTAGGGCGTGAAATAAGTTCCATAAGCGACCTGCCATTATTATTCGGTTCAGTCCGCCTGCAGAATCGCTGACGGTAAAGTCACAGCTTCTCTTCTTTGTATGTTGCCTTATTTTAAGGTGTGCTAGTATAGATAACCAAAGAACTTCTTTGCTAACTCACGTTAGCGCTTACAGACAGAACGTGCAGTGTAATGCATTTTAAATATAGTGCATGGTCTGTGAATATTCCCCAACCTCTGTTTTCGCTCAGCAGCACCCTGTCTCATGTCGTGACCTTCCCTGGTCACCCCGGATTGTCAGATTCCGTCTCCTGTATTCAGAACATTGAGTGAAAGAAAATACCCTGGGTTTTGTAGTTTCACCTTTTGCAAAAGGGAGAACACCTAGTGAACACAGGCCTTTCAGTCTGCTTCACTCCCGTCCATAAGTGTTCTGCCCCTCCCCTGGACACAGGCTTGTTTTATTGAAAGTTGAGGTACATTTGCATAATAGATAAACAGTTCTTCAAGACCCTCGTAGGTATTCCCATATTGGGACATGTTGCCCCTTTATCTCCACCTACTAATTATCATAATTGGTCTAACATATTTATGACTATGAAATACTTTGCCCCTTCTATGTTGGATGAATTATGTTACATCCGTACCTCCTAGTGCTTCGGCCTTCACCGCATAAGAGAGTTCCTCCCTAACTCTCTATAAGAGTTATAGATGTGTTTTTCTCTAAGTGTAAGCTTATATAATCAAATACATACATGGTCTGTATCATGTCATTGCGTAAATAACCTTGTATACTTCACAATTCCCCCTTTTGGACTCTACTAGAGTCCAACACCCAAAGAAAACCGTGACAAAGGTTATATGTATCAAAAATATAAGTAAAAAATCATGAGCAATCAAACAGTAAACATGTGTTCAAAGCTAATAAAAAGTTAGTGATCATTCACCATGTCTCCTTGATCTGTCCTAAGCTTACACCCGTAACAGTAAGGTTTACACAAGAAAAATCTCCAGGGGCCACATTTGTGGAGAACACAGGATGTTTCTCAGATAGCTTGGTGATGGGGAATATAACATCCCATTCCATGCATTTTTTTTTTAGGGGGAACCGAGCGAGTCATAACTGGTATAAAACAGTCAGTGGTCAGATAAGCTGACACCACCTATAACAAAGGTCTGGGTCCCAAGCAGACCACACAATCAACTTGGAATGCATTAGCTGACTGTTCAGCTAATAAAAGCCAATTATTCCTGTAGCCAGTGACACCTGTAGCAACCTGAAACCATTGATCAGTAGGCAATCCTTCTGTTCC
The DNA here is from genome assembly GCF_900634625.1 of Parambassis ranga. Lineage (NCBI taxonomy): Eukaryota > Metazoa > Chordata > Actinopteri > Ambassidae > Parambassis > Parambassis ranga. The sequence goes on from NC_041025.1 coordinate 4,507,913, forward strand.
TGATACAATAACAACCCCTCCTGAATTAGCATCATTCTTACCTGTCACTAAGCTTCCCTGCACTGCTGAACTCTCTGGGATTGTGGAGGTGGTTGTATTAGGCAGACTATGTGTCTGCCAAAATCCCACCTTCCAACAGGGGTCATGACCTACAAACACAGCACAGACAAGGAACCATGTGCCATTCTGTGTTTCGGGAAGTAGTAGTGGAGTTAGTGCATGGATCGAATAGTACAGTGTGTTGACCTATCTGTAGCAACACATAGACCGTCAGGAGGAATAGAACCACAACCATGATTATAACCAATAGGATAATATAAAAATAATATAAGTAACAAGTAGAACAGTATAAAGATTAATATAAAAATGAATATGTAGTTTTACACCTCTGTCCAGGGAACTCGCAGTGTAACCAATAGATCAAAAAAAAAATTATGAACAACCCTAATATGGTTATCCCAACAAGAAAACAAATACATGTTATACATCATAGTATGTGGGGGTATTTTAATCGGTCGGTCTTTCACCGTTCCCGCCCCCAGATACTCCTAACAGCTCAAATGTAATGAAAATTATCCTACAGTAAGAATGTTCAAAATTGTGTTTTATCAGTTCATGTATGTGTTCCTGTCCGTCTGCCTCATCGTCCAGCGCCCCGCCTGGTTCTCTGGTCCTCTCGTCCTCAGGATGTGTCTTCTTTCTTCGGATCCCTGGGGTTAGACTACCCGGGATCCTGGATTCCTGTCAGGGGATTATTCTGCCCCTTTTTGTGACAGGATCCGTATCTGAATCAGCCGATTCAGACTTCTGCGCCCTCAGATCAGCGTGGACGTCCTGTAGAGATCATTGAGGCTCCTCTGCAGCTGTGCACTGGCTCCAGTGGAACCAGGTGTCCCCCTTTCCTCTCAGCCGAACTGCGTGTGAGGTGCGTTCCGTCACCTGATAGGGACCTGTCCACCTTGGCTCCGACCACTTCCTTTTGATGACCCTCAGAAGTACCCACTCGGCTAAATACTAACACCAAAGCTTTAAATTCATTATGGTTTATGTTAATATCATAATACATACTCTTTCAGTCTCAGCCGGCCAGCTGGTCCAGGAAACTATTGACCTGTAAGAAGCTCATAAGGTGTAGATTATATGGCGTTATTACCAGAACATCAATACAATAGATAATACTTGAACCCATATAAATTTGGTCTGTGCACAGATTTTAGCCAATTTTTGTTTTAGGTTTGATTCATCCTTTCCACCTTTCCGTGAGACTGTGAATGATAAACAGTACCAAAAGCATGCTTCAGTCCCAACATAGCCTCCACCTGCTGGAGGTATTTATTTTTGAAATGTGTTCCATTGTCAGATCTGATTTTTTCAGGAAAACCATGTCTAGGGATGTAGGTGTTAATCAGAAATTTAATGACAGTTTGTCCCCCCATGTGCTTCTTCCATGGCAGTTTGTCTCAATCCAGGTGGCAGTATGGGTCGTCCATCCTCCATACTCCTCCTGTGTCAGTTGCCCCCCTTGCTTTCCACAAAGTCTTTTCCTGTGGAGAGGCTTTGTTTTGTAGTTGTGTTAAGTCATTCCAGTCAACAGGGGGAGGTAAGTCCGTTTCTGAACACATCAAAATCATCTGTTCAACATAGCCTGCTGCCTGCTTTGCTGCCTGATCTGCTGCGTTATTTCCTCTGGTGATCCTGTCAGCGCCTGTTCCATGACCTTTGCATTTTATTACAGCTACCTTGCTAGGCAACAACAGGACTTCTGCAAGTTCTCTCATTTCTGCCTCATGTTTTATGGGTTTGTTATCTGCAGTCAGAAATCCTACTCTCAGCCACTGGCCCAACTCCACATGTACTGCTCCTGCTGCATATGCTGAATCAGCGAAAACATTGATGTGTTGTCCTTACCCTATTTTGAGTGCTTCGATCACTGCTCTCACCTCTGCTCTCTGTACTGACTGCTGTCCCTCCAGTCTTTCTGCTTTTAGCGTTCTCATCTCTTCCCGTGTGTCTTCAACAACTGCGTATGCCGCTCTGAGTCCTTCTGTGTCATGTCTGAAACAGCACCCGTCTGTGAACAGATTTCTAGCCTCTGTTAGTGGTGTGGCCTGTAAATCCATTCTGACTTTTTCGTCTCTGGTTACCCTCTCTGCACATGTATGTGGCTCTCCAGCTTCTATCTGCTCTGCCATGTTTATACCATCATGTGTGAAGGTAATGTTTGGTGCTTCCAAAATCTTGCTCATTCTCCTCTGTCTCAGTGGGGTGAGTGTGAATGTCTCTGAGTTTACATATGCGACTACACTATGTGTTGTGAGTACGTACAGCTGTGTCCCATGACCATATGTTCAGTTTTCTGAATTAGCTTAGCTATTCCTGCTGCATGTTGTGTGCACTGAGGGTGTCTTTTTTTCCATGTACATCAGTATTACTCTCTCTCCCCCTTTTCTCTGGAACAGGATGCCGTTTGCACAGGTATCCGTTCCAGAGACATCTAAATAGAATGGTAAAGTGTAGTCTGGTGTGGCTAGTTCTGCTGCTGTAGCCAAAGATTGTTTCAGTTCAATGAAAGAGCGTTCAGCTTCCTGTGTCCAATTTAGGTGGGCTGTTAAATTACACATGCCATGTTCTCTAACTAGGTCTCTAAGTGGCTGTATGAGACCAGTGTAGTTTGCAACGTAGTGTAAAAATATCTCTACATTCATGAGCCAGAGGAAGACAAAAGAAAGCATTAGCCAAATCTAATTCACAAAGGTTCAGATGTGTAAACCCGGAATGTCACAGGCTCACAGTTCACTAAGCCCACATCAGTGGGGCCCTCTGCTCATAAATGTGTCGGTAAGTCATTAATCAAAGCCTGAGCAAGAGGGTGATCTATTTTTTCTCTTCCATGATATCTGGCAAGCTGTTCGTGTGCTAATGTAACAGTGTTAGTAGCTGAAACATGTATTCTATATGCTTTGGCAAATGGAGAGTACATGTTTTGTGCTATAGGTGTAGGTTGCCAATCTGTTTGAGCTATGGCACGTTTAACCATGCCACCTAATTCTTTTGCCTGATGTTTTGGATGTACAGCTAATGAGACGTGGGAATGCCCTTCGTCACTGATCATATACCAAGCCTGTTGTTCTAGTGTAAAATCCACACCAGCTGCTACGCCCTCAGATGTCACAAAAATATCTCGGACTAAAATCAACCAGTTTTTCTCCTCTAGGGAGCATGTGAAGTTATCATGATACCAATCAGTTTGCCGCCTGCCATAAAACAAAGTCACAGGAGGGGGGTCAGGGGGAGTGACATATGGCTCGAGCTGGGCTATCCAGGGCTTCCACTGCAGGTAGGCAGAGAGGATTCCTGGGTCGTGTGGTGTTTCTGCATGTAACAGACCCCAGTAGATGTCCGCACAAGGGTCAGCTACAGGTCTCACAAGATACTGTCCACCTGTGTCAGAGGCATTACAGTGGAACATGGTGCCGTCCGGCAGTGTCACTGTCAACCCGTCAGGGCTGCATAAAATAGATGCTCCAAACTTAATCAGCAAGTCTCTCCCCAGTATATCCAGAGGCACTGTGGGTGAATATACAAAACAGTGTAACACAGTCTGATGTCCCAGCTGAGCAGTCATTGGAGTGATTATAGGCAGAGTCTGTTTCTCCCCAGAGAAGCCCATCACTGCGATAGAGTCATTTGACAGTTTCTTAGAAGATGTATGAATCAGAGTAGAACAGGTGACCCCTGTGTCTACCAGAAAAGGCAGTGTCTCATCTTCTACTCGCATATACAACATCGGATCTGCTGCAACGATGTCATCAGAGCTGCTCTGTGGGGAGTGTCATTGTCGGGAGATGTTATCCCCTTCCTGTTCCCAGCCGGAAACAGAAAACTGCCCCTTCCATGGAGCTCCAGCAGGGCGGAAAGAAGCCCTTTGTACGCCCTCGACTGTGCTGTCCCTCTCAGCTGTACTGCCCCATAATGTATGGACAGTCCTTTGTCCAGTGTCCGAGCTCCTCACAGTAGTAGCAGCGGTCACGACTGAAGTCTCCCCTCAGCTGTCCCCTAGGCGGTCTACCCCTTCTGCGCCGGCCTCCCCAGCTGCCCCTCCCTGGTCCCTTGCCCCTGTATGACCCTGTGGGCGGCTGATCATAATTAGGATAAAATAGCTGTGGCACCCAAGGTGTGTCAGGTGGTGTAGTAGAGCCCTCAGTGGCCACCGTGACTTTATTAGTTTTGTCTTTCTTTTTGTCATTAGCTTTTTGTCTGGCCTCAGCCAGTTGCATTTTTAATAATTGAGTCTATAATTCCTGTACATCCTTACTTTGTGTGTGTGCTGCATCCTGGGCACGAGTCAAATGATGCACTAAATCCATGTATCATATATTGTCCCCATACTGCGTACTGTACTCTGATTTGGATTATAGTGACACTTATACACTCATACTCTGTACTTAACTACATTTAATGTATCTTGATTCCTCTGGCACAAGAATTTCCTTCGGGATTAATAAAGTTTTATCTTATCTTAGATGTCTCTCCCACACATTGGAATCACAATCTGCCATGTCTAGTTTACTTTCCATGGCATTTTTCACGTTCTCTGGGACCCCGTTTAGGACGGCGGTCCTGTACCACACCCTCTGAATGCCTGATTTAGCTGGATGACAACCTGTGTATCTAATCCATGCATCTTTACTTTGATTAATATATTCTCTTGGACTCTGTTTCAGATCCCATTTTAAGGTGGGGCAGGCTGCTCCACTAGGCACAGGATATAAAGGGCAGTATATTAGATTGTGTGTAGGGGGAGGGTCGCTACTCTTTTCTGTTTTCCCTTTCTTTGCTTTGGGCTTTCCTGTCATGAGGTGAGTTACACCCTGACATACCAAAGCCCATCTCGCCCACTGAGTTCTTCGCTGCTCCGCCTTCTCCTGCTCCTTTCTAAATTTTCCTCTCTTAGTCCAACCACACTGCTCTGCACTTTCCTTGGCCCTCTCTCTGTCTTACCTCGCTTCTCCCTCTTTTCTCCAAAACTCCTTCTGCAAACTTCCTCTATCTTTCACCATCAACTTTCACAACATCTTTCTGCCAACAACTTATCTACAGCATCCTTCATAAGAATCACTTCTGCCGCTGCAGTCTTAGAGTCATAAGTCTGGTTCAGTATGTCGCCTAAGACCGTCAGCTGTTCTTCTACCGTCTTTAGTGGGCTGTGCGGACCCCACCCATCGTCAGTCATGTCTCTGTGCACACTTAAGTCCATGTCGTCAGTCATTAAAGTCTTAATCTCGTGGTCACGTAGGAATTACAAAACTATAGTTTAAATTCAAATTTACAAAACTGCAGTTACAAGGTTTCTATATCTTCTACCAAACTGTGTACACATCAGAAAAAACAACTAATCCAGTTCATGAGTGAACCTACTTCAACAGACCACTGCTTTACGTTAACACCGGTTAGGTTTCCAGCAGTGCTGCTGCTTCAGCTCACACGTCCCTGGCACTCATCCACATTTCTCATTCATGCATTACCCATAATATGAGCGCTCAGTATGTGTGTGTGTTACAGCTTCACTCTCAGCTGTGTGTCTCAGTAAGGGGTGCTTTTGAACTCACAGGACTTTCCTCTGTTCTTGTAGCCGGTCCGACTACTCACAGTTCATCTGTTCTTGCCGTCTCTCTTTTAGAGAGGCTCACAGTCATAAATCAGTGCCCTGCACTGTCTGGATTCTGGCCGACTGAGAAATATGGCACGCTATGTCCCTAGTACTCAGTCCAGTGGATTTGAGACTAGCCTCTCTTCCACGACACCAGAATCTTATACATCTGTAATTTGGAAGCCTGTTGACTTACTACAACTTCCGCCTAACTAGTGCGGTCGTTGTTTCAGTTTCCAGTCTTTCCAACATCCATACCATGTGTTTGCCTGTTGTTCCTTTTCCTCTCTCTTTTTGTAGTGATTTAGGGTTCCTCAAGCCCCGGGCCTCAAACCCAGCTTTTCCGGCCCCTCGTCAGAGCACCGGTGGAGTCGCCACACTCAGGATTTTCTGCTACCCCCTTTTCTCTTATTCCTCTGCAGGCATTATCCCTCTGCAGGCATTATTCCTCTGCAGGCATCATTCCTCTGCAGGCATTATTCCTCTGCAGGCATCATTCCTCTGCAGGCATCATTCCTCTGCAGGCATCATTTACTTATCTCTTAAACAGCTGTAGTCATTACTCATTTACCGTAGTCATATACATTCACATACGGTTATTTCACTGTAGTCATATTCATTCACATACAGTTAAATTCATTCAGTCAATGTTCTTTTTGCTTTTACAGACAGATTACTACTAAGACTCGGGACACGTTACACTTTAGAGTAGTCAATGCAGATATAAAAGGTCTGCTCACCTTATTGTTGGCGCACCACATGTCCTCTGTCTGTTCGTAATCAACCCCTGTGTTCAATTGACGGATCTGAGAAAAATATAATTACCTTTTATCCCCGTACGGGCCACCAAATTGTCGTGACCTTCCCTGGTCACCCCGGATTGTCAGATTCCGTCTCCTGTATTCAGAACATTGAGTGAAAGAAAATACCCTGGGTTTTGTAGTTTCACCTTTTGCAAAAGGGAGAACACCTAGTGAACACAGGCCTTTCAGTCTGCTTCACTCCCGTCCATAAGTGTTCTGCCCCTCCCCTGGACACAGGCTTGTTTTATTGAAAGTTGAGGTACATTTGCATAATAGATAAACAGTTCTTCAAGACCCTCGTAGGTATTCCCATATTGGGACATGTTGCCCCTTTATCTCCACCTACTAATTATCATAATTGGTCTAACATATTTATGACTATGAAATACTTTGCCCCTTCTATGTTGGATGAATTATGTTACATCCGTACCTCCTAGTGCTTCGGCCTTCACCGCATCAGAGAGTTCCTCCCTAACCCTGTCATTGCGTAAATAACCTTGTATACTTCACACTCACAATGGCCCAGTCAATCCTCGACGCCATGCCCGGAGCCTCCACAGGAACCGTGGTGGTCACAGACCCTCTCAATTTCTGGGCTGGCAAGCGAGTCAAACCCCGGCAGGAGATAAATGCAGAGCCCGTGTTTGAACCCGCTACAGGTGAGCTTGTTTTTTCCCAAAGTTTTTAAAGAGTTCATCATGTAATATTACTTCTAATGAGAAACTGCAGCATTTAAAAAAAAATCTGTGGTGTCCTGGGGTCGACGTGGACAAGATGTTATGTAACTGAAGTTTTTCCTGTTTCTTCTTCTGTGGTGAGCTGTTCCAACTTTGGATTTTGGATCTGAGTGAATGTCATAAATCGAATACATCTGTTGCAGTAATCATGAATAAGTCTGTATCCCCATGTATCTGTTAGCTGCCTGTAACCTCAGGATCTTGCTTCTGCAGGACGTGTTTTGTGCCAGATGGTACCTTGTGGCGCTGAGGAGGTGGACGAAGCCATACAGAGTGCCTACACCGCCTATCTGAAATGGAGCAAGATGGCTGGCATGGAGAGGGCCCGGGTGATGCTAGAGGCCGCTCGTATTATCAGGGTGAGACGGTCAGGGTGTTGTGTCATAAACATCTGCGGTGCAGGAAACCATCCAGTTCTGGTTGTGCAACAGGACTTGGAATTCACTGTTGCAAGCCTTCAGTGAGATTCTGGTTATTCATTAATTGCACAAAGTTGCCCCCTCTCTTTTATTGCTGACCTATATTTGCACAGAATCAACCTTTTGTGTGTCTGTGCGACCTCTTTCTTGTCTCATGGCAGTAGACTTCACCTCAAAGAGCCACTGTTAATACATAGTTTTAAAGCAATACACTACAAAGTTTTATCCTTATGTCATCATGAAAACAGGAAAGAAGGGAGAAGATTGCAAAGCTTGAAGTGATCAACAATGGCAAGACGATCACTGAAGCTCTGGTGGACATTGACATTGCCTGGCAGTGCATTGAGTACTATGCCGGTATGGCTGGTACGCTTGCAGGTGGGTGCAGCAAAACATATATGTATTTCCAAACATTTTATAGTCTTTAACACTTTACGCCATTCACTGCAGGCCAGCACGTCCAGCTTCCTGGTGGAGCATTTGCTTACACCAGGAGGGAGGCCCTCGGTGTGTGTGTGGGAATTGGCGCATGGAACTACCCCTTCCAGATTGCAGCATGGAAGTCTGCTCCTGCTCTGGCATGTGGTGAGTTTGAAGCTGTGCTAGTGTAGTCACCTATAAAAGGGCTATTTCCAATTACTGCCAAAGTTCAGTCGGCAACATAAATCATGTTGAACCGCCGCTCACGCCACAAAGTGCATATCCACATTTTTATTGCTCTGCCACATGATGAATTCTGCATAGCCACATATTTTGACTTTTATGAGCCAGAATAGACAGCTACTCCATATGTAGGAGGAAGAGGCCACAACAGCTGAGAGTCATGCACTGCCAGCTGGTGAGGAGAGCAGTGCAGAGCTGCTGTGGATCAGGCAGAGACAAAAGATTCATTTTAGTTATAAAGATTATAGTTACAGTATGCCTGCTTTGTCATGCCCATCCTAAGAGGCTATATATGATTGTGTTGTCAGGTAATGCGATGGTTTTCAAGCCCTCTCCAATGACACCTGTGACTGTTGTCATCCTGGCTGAGATCTACAAAGAGGCCAGGGTACCTGATGGGCTGTTCTGTGTGGTCCAAGGCAGAGCAGAGACTGGCACTTTGCTCTGCCATCACCCGAAGGTCGCCAAAGTCTCTTTCACCGGCAGTGTTCCAACTGGCAAAAAGGTACCGAAAGCACAGCATTTCATTGAGATATGTCAAACAAGTCCATGCTTGTCAAACTGTCAAAAAATGTCCTGCTGTTCAAATAACAGCAAGAAATAATGCCGTTATTCCACTTAGGTCATGGAAATGTCAGCGAAAGGGGTGAAGCAGGTGACTCTGGAGCTTGGAGGAAAATCGCCACTCATTATCTTCAAAGACTGCGAGCTGGAGAACGCAGTGAAGGGAGCGCTCATGGCAAACTTTCTGACACAGGGACAGGTAAGACTACAGGATATCATTTGATCCTGATCCAAGGCCATGTGGTTTTACAAGGTACAACATGTCTGATATACACAGGTGTGCTGCAATGGCACCAGGGTGTTTGTGCAGCGAGAGATATTGCCACAGTTCCTGGAGAAAGTGGTCAAGAGGACCAAAGCCATCGTGCTGGGTGATCCACTGCTCGACGGCACACGTATGGGAGCGCTCATCAGCAAACCACAACTGGACAAGGTGCTGGGGTTCGTCAGTCAGGCAAAGCAACAGGTATGCTTACTAAGAAAATCCCTCACATTAGTTTGTATTTTAAATTTGCCTTCCATAATGATTCTTTTTTTTCAGGGAGCCAGAGTGCTCTGTGGAGGAGAGCCCTTTGTCCCCAGTGACCCCAAGCTGAAAGGAGGGTATTTTATGTCTCCCTGTGTACTTGGTATGTGTGAACTCGGGAGATTTACTGATAAGATTTGTAAAATCAGCTGCAGGCTTTACACCACCTACATGTTTATCTACAGATAACTGCACAGATGACATGACCTGTGTGAAGGAAGAGATTTTTGGCCCCGTCATGTCCGTCATGCCTTTTGACACGGAGGAAGAAGTCGTCCAGAGGGCCAACAACACCACCTTTGGATTGGCCTCTGGAGTCTTCACCAGGTCAGCAGGGGAAATCATTACTCAGCAGAGTGATGCAACAGCTGATTCTTGGCATCGCTGATGGTTTGCTTGTGTAGATAATCAGTTTATTGCGTTCTGTTAGCTGCTCCTCAAGGTTTCCATGTAGCAGAAAAAAATTCCAAGTTAGATTGCAAAAGGGTAGATTTAGCTATGAGATGATGTTGCACACAGGCATCTCATTCAGCTGTTCTGCTTGCAGGGACATTTCTCGAGCGCACCGTGTCGCTGAGAACCTGGAGGCAGGAACCTGCTTTATCAACAACTATAACATCAGTCCTGTAGAAGTGCCTTTTGGAGGTTATAAGATGTCAGGTAAGATATGTCATCAAATATATATACTTTCATTTCTATTAGAAGGTTTGATATTACATTTGAATATCATGCTAACAGGAACCTGTTATTCTTCTACCATATGTTCTATCTAATATTCTTCCATGATCCCCGCAGGTTTTGGCAGAGAAAATGGCCAGGTGACCATCGAGTATTACTCCCAGCTGAAGACTGTGGTGGTGGAGATGGGAGATGTGGACTGCCTCTTCTAAACTCAACACATATTAGCAATGCATTGATTTTTTTGAATGTAGAGCTTGTAGCACTATCATCTTAGCACTGTCTGTGATTGCATTACACAACCATAGAGAATATGAGTTGGACCAAAATAGTTTGTTTTCTATTCACAATCCTTCACAAAAAACAAGTGACTATACTTAGGCAAGACTTTGATGGAGTTTACTGAGGGACACTAAGAGCCTTTATTGAAAACTGTTCATTCACATGAGAATTAATGATGGCAAAAAACAGCTTCCTAACTTTTGTAACATTTATTACTATGACTAAAACAGTATTGTACAACTACTCCCATTTGCATCAAAATAAAGTGCTTTGTAGGCAAACGCTCTTCTTGGTTGTTGCTTTTAAATAGAAGTGTTGCACAAAACATACCATAAGTATGTTATGAGATTCAAATATGTTTCTATAGGGGTGAAGATCTAGGGAATCTAGTATTTTTCATATGGTGCTTTTTTCACAATGACCTTTGTTTTAGCAGTTGATGACCTATGTCTCCTTAGCTCTAGAAAAAATTGTACAGCTGTTAATTTCTGATGCTCTGATCAATGTGTTCGTCATCCTATCCTGACGTCATGTTTGATCAAGGGTGTATTTCGACCACTAAAATATATTGCAATAACAAAAGACTGTGGTATATTTTGCTTTGCAAGGCTGGGTCAACCTCATCTCCTCAATACAAACCGCTGCTAGTAACATGGGATGCTTTGTGCACGCATTATAGTGAGATGGTGCAACAACATGCATTAAGTTCTTAAGGGTCATGATAAGATGTTCATTATGAGCTAATGTATACTTGTTCAGTTTTACTAAGGTCAACCTTCACAGTTCTCCTGAGCAGCAGGTTTCATCACTGAGCTGAAGAAAACTTTGAATTTGCAAATATATTACATGGCTTCAGCACAACAAGAATAAAGTAATGATTATTGTCTATGTGAGTGCAGAAATTCTGTGTTGTGAGACACACATCTAATAAGCAATCACCATCAGTTGTGACTATAGCAAGACCAGTTTAGTCTATGAATTTTGGCATACTTTTATATGACTGTCTTAACACTGTGTCCAACATACTCTATGCCCACAACAGTAAAACAATCTCTCCATCAATGTGTAGACTCACTAAACAAAACATTTCATGAATAAGTAAAAGTTCAGAAAAGTTTAATATTTTATGTTTAACCTGAAATCCAGGCTGTGTGATGCAGCAGAAAGACAAATAGGAGGAAAGAAGAGGCTAAAACAAAGGAGAGGGGAAAGCTGTGGGCAGCAGCTAACCTGATTCAGAACTGCTATCAGAACTGTCAGAACCACTGCTGCTGCTGGAGCTGCTGCTGCTGGAGCTGCTGCTGCTGGAGCTGCTGCTGCTGGAGCTGCAGCTGCTGCAGCTGCTGCTGCTGGAGCTGCTGCAATCACTGAGGCGTGGCAGGGGGCTGGGTTCAGTGGAAGGCAAAACTTTAGCTGTAAGAAAAATACAGGAAGTATTTTTTAAAAACCAGAGTGTCAGAGCGATAGCATAATTGTTATACTGCTAAACAAGTTTACCGTCTGGCCTTTTCTTTTTTATTAACTGCCGCAGTTTGCTGATAACCTGAGATTTCCCAGCACTGTGTAGTTTCCCAGCTTGCATTCCTCCTGAGGGATTCTCCTGTTTTTCTTCTGAAAGATAATGAGCATGCAGTTTCATTGTGAGGAGAAGCTTTCATTTTAGCTGAATCTAATAAAAAGGAAGCTGTATTTGCTGACAGAGGACAGCTTTAGCGAAGCAGGACTGAGCTGTACTTACTGCCTCCATTTGCGTTGACGTTCCCTAGGCACGCTGCAACAAACCTCTGCAGGGCTCTCAGTGTGGAAGTCTTGAGTGTTACAATGTCAACTTCAATCTTCTCTGGTATAGAATGTTGCATAGAAGACTCCCTGGTGTGAATGATGTTCAACAGCGTGCCCAGTTTGTCACCAGGCAGCTTGTTGATGTCCAGTTTCAGCTGCTTCATCTCCTCGTAAGTCACTGATTTTGATGGGACGTCCTCATCCACACATTTTATGCGTGCTTTGTTGCTGTGTTGTCCTTGCCTACACATAACATAGCAAACAAAGCAACACATTTGATCGTAACAACACAATCAACACTACTTGCACTGATGATAAAATAAAGTATTCATACTTCAGTTGAGCAAGATATTGGCCTTGGAATCTTTTTCTCTTTTGCAGCATCTCCATCTTCTTTGATTTCATCAGGAACTCTTGGGTACGTTTCTTCAGATGGTCACGGGCATCTTTGAACTGAAAACACAGGACTTCATCAACTGATCAACTTCTCAAACACCAATGACATCGTTTGCGTCTTGCCAGAATACGTACCTTTTCCTCCATATAATCCAGCTGCATATTTAACTCTTCTGATGTACTCTCTCCCTCTGAGGAGCTTTCACTTTCAGAACTTGCAGAAGTTGACAGATGTCCATTTGCACTTCCCTTTCCTTTCACAACTTGCTGACGAGATACTGAACCAACCTCTGGTTCCAGGGAAAGCTTCATGTAACGGGCCTCGAAAATTTCCTGTTAATAAAGACACAAAGCAATTATGAGGCAGCAGTATTTATCCTAATTGATCCTAATGCTATAATTGTTGCTTTTTACTAGGAAATAATACAACTGCACTAAAGTGTTAAACTAACGACAACCAAGACAGTAAAAGAAGCCCTGTTCTCCACCAACACCAAATCCAACTACTTAATTAAACACCTGCAGATGTCAATAAAGCTGATGATAAAGTTTTAACATCCATTCAAACATCTCCATCTCCTGTCTGCTCTTTTCTTCTTTTCTCAATGCAGATGCCAATTTAGTCATATATACAGCAAATAATTTAACAACGGTTTTGAAAACAGAACAAATTTATTGAATAAAGCCATCAATACATCTGCTTAGCTGCTACATGAACTGCAGACCTACTGGGAATAGGGCAACTCTACATTTGACTTTTCCTTACTCACTGACAGAATAACAAATAAAACTCTACCTGAAGTTTTCTTGCCAAGTAGGCCACCTCATGTGAAGGAGGATTGTATCGGTAACAGTTGGAGAACATTAGTCGGACATCTGCCGCAAACTCCTTTGCATTTGCATATTCTCCTTCATCCAGTTTTTTCTGAGGAAAGAACACTTTGTATCCTGAAAACCTGTACTGAGGTCCTGGCCTACACTGAAACAATGCTTTGTTAAGCACCAACTCACCCTGATGGTGCTCAGGTCCATGGGCTGCTTGATGATTTCATGGTAGTCGTGCAAATTCATAGCAACTGCATCTACTGGGGTGCGAAAGGGCCACGCGTATGCCTGGTGCCTCTTTGAGAGCATCTCCTTCAGGATGTCATTGCAGGACCTGAGCTCCTTGGAAAGTCTGGCCTTCTTGCTCTCAAATACAGGGAAGTCTATCTTAGGAGGTATGATTTGTGTTCTGCTACCCCTCTGAGAGACTAATGTGCACGGTGCTGAAAGCTCCTGAGCAGGGGAAAGCTCCCTGCTGGTGGTGTTGGTTTCAGGGTATGCTTTCCTCTTCAAACCTTTTTTAATCTGAATATTGAGAAAGCAGTGGGACAGAAATAACAATTAGCCACATATTCTGACAGTATGGCTTGATGTACAGATGATTACCCTAGTCAGATTCAGCATGTATATACTTGTCAAACCATTTGAGTGCTCACTGTTGTATCAGTTGGTCCAGAGGGCTGGACGGGTGGGTTGAGCTGAGGCACATCAGGAGGAATGACTGTCACCGTCCGCTGTAGAACAACTTCTGACATCAGGGATCTCTGGTTGAATGGACCTGCGTCACAGGAAGTGTGAAGAGAATACACACAAGAACACTGAGTATCACAAAGAAAGCCCCCCTTCCCAATGTGGCCATGCCATTTTAAACCTTCATTTAAACAAAAAATAGTAAGACAGAACAAAATGTATTTTAAAGATAATAGTAAAAATAAATACTAGAGAATGCACAAAGTTGTTTTCCCACGTGCCAATATTGCCCAATTCATCTTGGCTGATTTCTGTTACATATAGTACATGTACATATATCATTTCAAAGCAATGAACGCCAATATTATTATATATACCAACTGGGAAATGTTGCCATGTGTATACTCTATTTTAATATGTTATGGTCAAAGTAAGCATTGCTGATCAAATCTATTCAATCCATCACTGAGTCCAATAAAAAGACTGTCCAAAGTAATCATGTTCACAGGACTGTGGGTGATACACACCGTGCAACATACCTTTGCTTGTCATTTTTCTTTTTAGTTGTTTCTTTGCAGCAATTGCTGTAACTACCTCTTCCTCAGGCATTTGAGACAATTTCTGCAAAAACAGCTTTTCCAGTATGTGTGCCATAACTACTATGTCGTCTCCAGGCTGTGAAAAAAAGGGAGACAGAGATAGACAAACAAACAAAGTAAAAATCATATGGAAATTATTTAAAATAAGCAACATTTGCATTTTACACGTGTTGCTGTGTTAAACAGATTCACAAAAAGTATTCTCATACCTTGTTGTACAAATAACAGTTGGTGAACATGATGTTAAAGTCTTCAACACACTCAATTGCTTGCCAGTAATATTTGTTCTGAAGACGCTTCTTAATAGTCCCCAGATCCATAGGATTGGTTATAACTGTGTAATAATCCTGAAAGAAAACAAACACATTAGTATAAATAAACAATTTTTTCCTATAGTAAAGTAAAGGAATGAATAACAAACTAGGCTTGATGCATCTAATTTTAGATTACAAATAAAATTAAAACAGCACACACACTTTCTATTTTTACTTACAGGAAGACCCAGTGACACTGCATCAACTGGCTTTTGAAAGGGCCATGAATACCGATGCCCCCACAACGCTTTGATCACCACCCTCTCCAGGTACTGCAGCTGATTGGTTGCACGCCCAGGCTTTTTGGGATTTGTGACCTCTGGCGGAGGAGGGTTTTTACTCACAGTGGGACAAGCTTTCGTATCAGACATTGTGCTGTGCACAGACGAAAACGGCTGAGGTAGGTTATGTTCCAACTTGGAGCTCATCAGTCTTTCCTAAATGAAGAATGAAGAAGAATGTCAACTGTTTTAGCTAACAGATTTGAACCTTTTACATGGTATATAGTGATTGTGTAAGTCATATTTTCTTAATGAACATTTTAATGCTTGGATTTAAAAAAAATAAATGATAATTTTATTTTTAAATCTAAAAAAAAATCCAAGCATTAACTCCAAGAAAAGCAGCAAAACTACATGAGTCCACAGAGGAAAACAAAAATAACAATCATCTGATTGTTGATTACAGTATGGCATGTAAGGTTTACCTGTTATGAAACAAAAATAAATTATTCACCTGTAAAAATATCACATGGTCAGAGTTGTGATTGAAGGGTATATGACATAATCTGGTCATCCAGCAATTTCAACTGAGCAAAAGGATTTTGTTGACAGGAAAAGCTTAGATCATGTTGAAACACCAGGTCATTAAATAAGGCCTATTTCTACTGCTACTCAAGGGAAACACTGCCACCTACAGCATGTCTCAGAACCTATGCCATTGCACAAATTAGCTAGGTGTGATTACCAAATCCAAATTTCAATCCAGCATTTTGGATGTCAAAAGTATCAAACTAATAAAGGATTATCTTATCTCTCTCTTAAGTAGTAGTAAATATGATTCCTTACATGGCTACAGTATGACCCCAAAACACTCTGCTGCCCTGGTTGAAGTTGAAGCTGGGTCATAATAAACTAATGAAGGGATGTTTTGTGAATAGTTGAAGTTGTTATGAATGTTATTATATTTTGGACCAGTGGTGCAACAAAAATGTACAACTATGTAACAAATAAACTCATGAAATAGACTAAAGATTTTCTTATTAAATCCTTTTTGAACTTGTGATTTAAGGTCAATAATCTAAATACACAAGCAGGTTAACAAAAAGAGATTTAAAAGTATCTGTAAGTTAAGGTACCATTGTTCCACCCATCCCAACCCAAATAATTTACTTTGCAAATTGTTTTTTATTATATATTTAGGGCCCGAGCACGAAACGTGCGGGAGCCCTATTGAAACCCTAGGGATTGTTATTATTATTTCCCCCCCCCCCCTTAAGATCGCCTTTTTGGAGGCCTTAAAATACCAAAAAACTCACCAGACTTGGTAGAAAAAGTCATTTGGCTTAAAAGTCTTTCGCTGAAACATTAAAAATTCGCTGACTTTTGCAATGTCAACAATGCGTTGCTATGTCAACAATGCGTTGCTATGTCAACAATGCGTTGCTGCTAGATCATCCAGCTGCATTTTCACCTCTTCTGATGTACTCTCTCCCTCTGAGGAGCTTTCACTTTCAGAACTTGCAGAAGTTGACAGACGTCCATTTGCACTTCCCTTTCCTTTCACAACTTGCTGACGAGATACTGAACCAACCTCTGGTTCCAGGGAAAGCTTCATGTAACGGGCCTCGAAAATTTCCTGTTAATAAAGACACAAAGCAATTATGAGGCAGCAGTATTTATCCTAATTGATCCTAATGCTATAATTGTTGCTTTTTACTAGGAAATAATACAACTGCACTGAAGTGTTAAACTAACGACAACCAAGACAGTAAAAGAAGCCCTGTTCTCCACCAACACCAAATAAAACTAGTTAATTAAACACCTGCAGATGTCAATAAAGCTGATGATAAAGTTTTAACATCCATTCAAACATCTCCATCTCCTGTCTGCTCTTTTCTTCTTTTCTCAATGCAGATGCCAATTTAGTCATATATACAGCAAATAATTTAACAACGGTTTTGAAAACAGAACAAATTTATTGAATAAAACCATCAATACATCTGCTTAGCTGCTACATGAACTGCAGACCTACTGGGAATAGGGCAACTCTACATTTGACTTTTCCTTACTCACTGACAGAATAACAAATAAAACTCTACCTGAAGTTTTCTTGCCAAGTAGGCCACCTCATGTGAAGGAGGATTGTAGCGGTAACAGTTGGAGAACATTAGTCGGACATCTGCCGCAAACTCCTTTGCATTTGCATATTCTCCTTCATCCAGTTTTTTCTGAGGAAAGAACACTTTGTATCCTGAAAACCTGTACTGAGGTCCTGGCCTACACTGAAACAATGCTTTGTTAAGCACCAACTCACCCTGATGGTGCTCAGGTCCATGGGCTGCTTGATGATTTCATGGTAGTCGTGCAAATTCATAGCAACTGCATCTACTGGGGTACGAAAGGGCCACGCGTATGCCTGGTGCCTCTTTGAGAGCATCTCCTTCAGGATGTCATTGCAGGACCTGAGCTCCTTGGAAAGTCTGGCCTTCTTGCTCTCAAATACAGGGAAGTCTATCTTAGGAGGTATGATTTGTGTTCTGCTACCCCTCTGAGAGACTAATGTGCACGGTGCTGAAAGCTCCTGAGCAGGGGAAAGCTCCCTGCTGGTGGTATTGGTTTCAGGGTATGCTTTCCTCTTCAAACCTTTTTTAATCTGAATATTGAGAAAGCAGTGGGACAGAAATAACAATTAGCCACATATTCTGACAGTATGGCTTGATGTACAGATGATTACCCTAGTCAGATTCAGCATGTATATACTTGTCAAACCATTTGAGTGCTCACTGTTGTATCAGTTGGTCCAGAGGGCTGGACGGGTGGGTTGAGCTGAGGCACATCAGGAGGAATGACTGTCACCGTCCGCTGTAGAACAACTTCTGACATCAGGGATCTCTGGTTGAATGGACCTGCGTCACAGGAAGTGTGAAGAGAATACACACAAGAACACTGAGTATCACAAAGAAAGCCCCCCCTCCCAATGTGGCCATGCCATTTTACACCTTCATTTAAACAAAAAATAGTAAGACAGAACAAAATGTATTTTAAAGATAATAGTAAAAATAAATACTAGAGAATGCACAAAGTTGTTTTCCCACGTGCCAATATTGCCCAATTCATCTTGGCTGATTTCTGTTACATATAGTACATGTACATATATCATTTCAAAGCAATGAACGCCAATATTATTATATATACCAACTGGGAAATGTTGCCATGTGTATACTCTATTTTAATATGTTATGGTCAAAGTAAGCATTGCTGATCAAATCTATTCAATCCATCACTGAGTCCAATAAAAAGACTGTCCAAAGTAATCATGTTCACAGGACTGTGGGTGATACACACCGTGCAACATACCTTTGCTTGTCATTTTTCTTTTTAGTTGTTTCTTTGCAACAATTGCTGTAACTACCTCTTCCTCAGGCATTTGAGACAATTTCTGCAAAAACAGCTTTTCCAGTATGTGTGCCATAACTACTATGTCGTCTCCAGGCTGTGAAAAAAAGGGAGACAGAGATAGACAAACAAACAAAGTAAAAATCATATGGAAATTATTTAAAATAAGCAACATTTGCATTTTACATGTGTTGCTGTGTTAAACAGATTCACAAAAAGTATTCTCATACCTTGTTGTACAAATAACAGTTGGTGAACATGATTTTAAAGTCTTCAACACACTCAATTGCT
Source organism: Parambassis ranga (assembly GCF_900634625.1). NCBI lineage: Eukaryota > Metazoa > Chordata > Actinopteri > Ambassidae > Parambassis > Parambassis ranga. The sequence continues at coordinate 4,526,749 of NC_041025.1, forward strand.
TGCCAGTAATATTTGTTCTGAAGACGCTTCTTAATAGTCCCCAGATCCATAGGATTGGTTATAACTGTGTAATAATCCTGAAAGAAAACAAACACATTAGTATAAATAAACAATTTTTTCCTATAGTAAAGTAAAGGAATGAATAACAAACTAGGCTTGATGCATCTAATTTTAGATTACAAATAAAATTAAAACAGCACACACACTTTCTATTTTTACTTACAAGAAGACCCAGTGACACTGCATCAACTGGCTTTTGAAAGGGCCATGAATACCGATGCCCCCACAACGCTTTGATCACCACCCTCTCCAGGTACTGCAGCTGATTGGTTGCACGCCCAGGCTTTTTGGGATTTGTGACCTCTGGCGGAGGAGGGTTTTTACTCACAGTGGGACAAGCTTTCGTATCAGACATTGTGCTGTGCACAGACGAAAACGGCTGAGGTAGGTTATGTTCCAACTTGGAGCTCATCAGTCTTTCCTAAATGAAGAATGAAGAAGAATGTCAACTGTTTTAGCTAACAGATTTGAACCTTTTACATGGTATATAGTGATTGTGTAAGTCATATTTTCTTAATGAACATTTTAATGCTTGGATTTAAAAAAAATAAATGATAATTTTATTTTTAAATCTAAAAAAAAATCCAAGCATTAACTCCAAGAAAAGCAGCAAAACTACATGAGTCCACAGAGGAAAACAAAAATAACAATCATCTGATTGTTGATTACAGTATGGCATGTAAGGTTTACCTGTTATGAAACAAAAATAAATTATTCACCTGTAAAAATATCACATGGTCAGAGTTGTGATTGAAGGGTATATGACATAATCTGGTCATCCAGCAATTTCAACTGAGCAAAAGGATTTTGTTGACAGGAAAAGCTTAGATCATGTTGAAACACCAGGTCATTAAATAAGGCCTATTTCTACTGCTACTCAAGGGAAACACTGCCACCTACAGCATGTCTCAGAACCTATGCCATTGCACAAATTAGCTAGGTGTGATTACCAAATCCAAATTTCAATCCAGCATTTTGGATGTCAAAAGTATCAAACTAATAAAGGATTATCTTATCTCTCTCTTAAGTAGTAGTAAATATGATTCCTTACATGGCTACAGTATGACCCCAAAACACTCTGCTGCCCTGGTTGAAGTTGAAGCTCGGTCATAATAAACTAATGAAGGGATGTTTTGTGAATAGTTGAAGTTGTTATGAATGTTATTATATTTTGGACCAGTGGTGCAACAAAAATGTACAACTATGTAACAAATAAACTCATGAAATAGACTAAAGATTTTCTTATTAAATCCTTTTTGAACTTGTGATTTAAGGTCAATAATCTAAATACACAAGCAGGTTAACAAAAAGAGATTTAAAAGTATCTGTAAGTTAAGGTACCATTGTTCCACCCATCCCAACCCAAATAATTTACTTTGCAAATTGTTTTTTATTATATATTTAGGGCCCGAGCACGAAACGTGCGGGAGCCATATTGAAACCCTAGGGATTATTATTATTATTTCCCCCCCCTTAAGATCGCCTTTTTGGAGGCCTTAAAATACCAAAAAACTCACCAGACTTGGTAGAAAAAGTCATTCGGCTTTAAAGTCTTTCGCTGAAACATTAAAAATTCGCTGACTTTTGCAATGTCAACAATGCGTTGCTATGTCAACAATGCGTTGCTGTGTCAACAATGCGTTGCCATGTCAACATTCATGTCATCAAAGGAGAGAAGACAAAAAACGCATTCCAAAACTTTCAAAAGTGTTACGCTGTGGTGGGGGCGTGGCCTCAAAGTTGACCATCCGCCATTACCAAGAAACACTGTATGTTCTGCAGTACCACCAACACACTTCATGCAATTACATATAACATGAGACACATATGTTATGTGTTGTCATGTCCATCATGCAATCATTCCAAATGTAACTGCAGATAACCTGAACCAGTGTTTACTGGTTGGTATTTTAGTATTGCAAGCACACACTGCTTTGACAAACAGTTCTGTCAGTTCAGCCTGATTGTGTGACGGATTGAATTTGCCAAATTATCTGAGTAATCTAACCTCTGTTTTACTCGCCTCATTTGCGCTGTTAATACATTTAAGTAATGGATACATCTGTCTGTGAAACACTGGCGCGTTATACATTATGTCTTCACTCATTTAAATCCTCATATTTAAACGTTAACGCCGCGTTTTATTCAACACGGGTAAAAGCACGCTGCTTTGTTGACAGTCCTCCGGCCAACACGTGGAGACTCTGACACGCCCACCGGCGCGGCTAGCTAGCTGGCTAATATCTGGCTAACATCCACTGTGCTGCAAACATGCATATTGGAAAGAAACAACGACACGTGGGACGATAACACGCTGATTTCACAGTATGGATCCAGCTTAAAACAGCGCTGATTCAACAGATTTAGATAAGACCATACCGGTTTTGCATGATGAGCAATAAAAGAAAGAAAGAAAGGCAAGTCAGGGTGATTTGTCACCAATAACTTCAGACAGCCATTCACACATACCAGATGGTGACTGTTATTACCATTCTATATACTCCTACATACCCGGGCATAATAGGCTCGTTAACAATGTCTGTATATCTTTGCTATTGTTACTTTTAATGTCGCATCTTCACAGCTCATCACCGGACAGTTTGAAGTATCGCAGGCATATTGGAACACAGTAGATGTGCAAATGTGGTAATAAAGGCACAAACACTGAATCTTTGCTATTGTTACTTTTAATGTCGCATTTTCACAACTCATCGCCGGACATCTCACGCTGTTGCAGGCACCCTCTCTGTATAATGCCCTCTTGCCATGGCACAAGTCCTTGTGGTGTGTTAAAAAACTCAGTAAAGTCTTTCCTTATAGTTTAGTGGGCGGGCCGTATGAGGAGTTCTGCACACACGCGTCTCGCGGAGTATGGTACCTCAGTGCGGAAAAGACCTTTTTTTGTATCTCTTACCACCCGTGGAGCGCGTTCTCCGCTCTTTGTCTCGCGGAGTATGGAACAGCCAGCACCAACTCACCCTGATGGTGCTCAGGTCCATGGGCTGCTTGATGATGTCATGGTAGTCGTGCAAATTCACAGCAACTGCATCTACTGGGGTATGAAAGGGCCACGCGTATGCCTGGTGCCTCTTTGAGAGCATCTCCTTCAGGATGTCATTGCAGGACCTGAGCTCCTTGGAAAGTCTGACCTTCTTGCTCTCAAATACAGGGAAGTCTTTCTTAGGAGGTTTGATTTTCCTTCCACTACTCCTCTGAGAGACTAATGTGCACGGTGCTGAAAGCTCCTGAGCAGGGGAAAGCTCCCTGCTGGTGGTGTTGGTTACAGGGTATGCTTCCCTCTTGCTACTTTTGTTAATCTGAATATTGAGAAAGCAGTGGGACAGAAATAACAATTAGCCACATATTCTGACAGTATGGCTCGATGTACAGACAGACCATCACAGATGATTATTAATGGTTATTTCATTAAAATACCTAAAGTCTGTCACCCAGAGCATTTCTTTTGTAGCAGGAAATATAGATATCTATATGTGTTTTCACAGAATGAGCTGTGCACGTGACTCCGTGATCCATAGTGTGTTTTCCCTAACAAACAAGTAATGGTAACCCTATAATCCTGCTTCCAACAGACGTTAGTAGAAGAGGATAATTCTACAATTTTAAGACTACTGAGTTTTATCAACATATTTATATGATGGTAAACCCTAGTCCGATTCAGCATGTATACTTGTCAAACCATTTGAGTGCTCACTGTTGTATCAGTTGGTCCAGAGAGCTGAGACAGGTGGGTTGAGCTGAGGCACATCAGGAGGAATGACTGTCACCGTCAGAGGAAAAGAATACAGATCAGAAAGAAAATTAGAAAGAGAAAAAGAGCTGGGGGAGCTAGAGGAGGAAGAGGAGGAAGTGGAGCTGGAGGAATGGAGAGTGGGAGAGGGAGGGAGCCTATCTGCTGATAGGCTGCTAAAGAGTGTAAAGAGCAAGTTATAAGGCGGAGATCATTAGAATATTAAAAAAGGTTGGTACTGTGATCCATGTGTCTCTACAGACTCCCAGCAGGCCTGGTGTGTCTTGGTGTGTCACTGTACGACAGCAGATCACCCTCCTGCCCACAAGGTCAGTGAGCTTCTGGGCCCAGTGAGCTAAATGGATTAGTTCACATTTCATTGATTGATTTATTGGCACCACATTGATTTGAGCCACTTGATGTGACTTGATTTCAAGTGGTTCAATAGTGGTGGTGTATTTGTTTTTGTCTGTATATATTTGACAAATCTGATCAGATTTCATTGGAATGGATTTAATGTGATTTTGTCTGATCAGATCTGAATTGATTTGAATTAATTTGGTGGTGGAATTTCTTTGTGTTTATTGATTGGATCCGCCTTGTACATAGTTCGTTTGATTTGAATCATCGTCATCTGATGGGAGCTCATCATGGTGGACTCTGGGAGAAGTTCCTTCAACAGGTAAGAATGTCACCTTCCCACAGTTCACATGATGGGACCAACCTGGATTCACCTGAGGGAGCTGTTGGAGCGAGGCTGTCCTGCTGAATACACCTACTGGTCACAAGAGCTCTGTGGTAGAGTCTGGCTACAAAGGGGTACTCGTGTCAAACCAGTGAAGAAACCATCAATGCCCAGAGTGTTAGTGTGAACTGGTGGTCAACCAAGAAAGAGATCCTCCAATAAAAAGTTTGCTTTTAACTTTTACATGATGGTCTTCTTGATATCAATCATATTTCAATGGTAAAAGACAGTATTTGACCCTCAGGTCCTCTTCAGGACTGACTTCATCCATGCAGGCTTGTTTCCCTCCTAGGACGAGATTTTTAGAGAATTTTATGTTATGATTTCACTGAAAGTTAAACTTACAACTTACAAACGCCTGGACACTTTGATGTGAAAGCTGACAGGAGAGATTCATGGAAACTCTCTTTTCAAAATTACTGGAACAAGGCTTCATGATATCCTCAGAAACAGGTATTTTAATATCATAAAAGCAACTTTAACAAATGTTGTAAATTATGAAAGAGCATCTGCTGAGAACATCATCAGAATGAGACCTACTCCGTGTTGAGGACATCTACACAGCATTCCAGTTTATACCACCACCTATTAGCAGATTCTGCTTGAAATGACACATTTGTACTGGCTGTAAAGTTTGATTTTGGACTTTTTTCCTTACATGAATCCATGCGAGTTAATGGCAATGAATTTTGTGGAGTTGTTCCAATATAGCTCTGTGATAGTAAGGTAACATAATGGATAACATAATTAGACATTTTCTTAAGTATGCCAAATATAATGAGTGCATTTAAACAGTTTTCAAATGAAAACCAGTGGTATATTCTAAGATGAAGTGTCGTGGGGCCATAAAAATGACATTTGAAACAGTGTTTGCATGGATATTCACTTCAAGTTTAGTTATATAGCACCTTTTACAATCATTCTCTCTAGGCGATTTACAGAAACCCAAAGCCTGAACCCCCAAGCAAGCAGAGAGTGGCAAAGAAAAACTTCTGTTTAACAGGAAGAAACCTTGAGCAGGACCCGACTCACAACAGAGAACCGTCCTGCTGATAGTCGGCCGGCTGAAGGAGGAGAAGAGACAGGACACAGAGGATGAAAGAGAGACATACAATAAACATCATACATTACAAGGACAAACATGACAGGTTGTTATGATAGAAATGCTGAGAAACTATTGTATTTTAGCTGATATGTTGTTCAAGTTAATGATACTAGTACTGCATGGAAAATGACATAGGCAGGTGTTAAGAGCAGACACTGGGTGTGTCAGAGGGTTGGATGCTGTTCAGAGAGTCCTCTGTTGTAAAGCTAAGCAAATACAAATATGTAAAAATGAAAAGAAAAACACACGTGTGTGTCATCTTCAGAGGAGGGCATGATGCAACATCCACAGAGAGCGAGTCAAACTACCCAATGAGTGATGTGACTACACCAGAATTCTCAGCTAGTTCTTCACAGGGCCACCTGGAGCAGTGTTGTTAGGGATGAAGGTGCAACACTGGTCGCCAAATAAAGTACAAACTCCACCTCCGTGGGCTGTCACCATGTCTAACATGATGCAGTTCTGACAGGCCATCAAGGTGGTGGGAGCCAATTGTTCTGCGATACTTACAGGGAGGTGGTGCATTCTGGAGATGTGTAATAAGACTTTTTTGCCTGACATGACCGCAACTGTAACATTACATAAGTGAGAGGGCACATGACCTACATTAACCTTTGGACAAAATACAAAAACAAGTTGACTCAATTAGAAGGTCATTACCAAATTTCATGAGTGTGATACCACACATCTACAATATATGTGAGATATATACGTATATACAATGTTGATTTCATGGTTGCCCTACAAAAATACATCACCCCTGCTCTCTAGCAAATGAAGATGAGACACAACAGCTGCCCAGACAGCATCATGTCAACATAAACTCTGTAGGTGTCATTCAATCTCGCAGTGGTCTCAGCTATAATCCACCAGCTGGATGCAGGTTGTTAGACTCACTGCTCACCTCACTCAGATTTACATTACAGATGTGTGTCACAACTATCTGACATACAGGAGCAGCTTATTTTCAGCTAAAAGCTATAGATACCCAGTCCATTGTGCAGCACTGTCCACCAGACTGCTGCTTTACAAGGCTTGTTCTGGTCATTCTGACCAAATTTAAGCCCAATTTTCTTTCATGTCCTGTACTTTCTGTTCAGTTTAGTTTGATTTTTATTGTTGATTGTAAGTGCAGCTTTTCTTTTTTGTAGACCTGTTAGACAGGTTAGACAGATCTACAAAAACCCTCATGATTGTGATGATGAACCTGCCTGATGAGTACACAAGTTTCTGCACTAACACTTTTTAAAAAAAAATGTTCAGCTGGACACACCACCTTGTGTGTTTTCCTCATATATGTGATGTGTGTGTGTGTGTGTGTGTGTGTGTGAAATGAAATGCTTTTGGGTTTCCATGCCATTTCTATGCTCACATATCTTTTGTATCCATAATTACATATTTTTGTGTGTGCGTTAGTCTCACTTTAGTTAGACTTAGTAAAGTTGCTTTCAATGTTATTAGGCTAAGTCAATAACATGTTTGTAATCTTTGTCAGACTGCTGTGCTTTGAAATGTGTTTCAGTTGCTGAAAATAGTAACAAGACCAGTGAAATAGGCTGCGAATTAAACAAATTAAAAAAAAAACTAAATTAGAATTAGGAACCATGCTCTAATTGCTCATTGCTTGTTCATGCGCGTAATGAATCAGCAATAGACAGACAGACTCAGGACCAGACACTCAGGACCGCTCTGGGCGCTCTGTTTGCCAAACAGGCGGGGCAGTGGAGCAGACCACGTGACACAGATACCGGAAGTAACTGTCTGTATACCGTCTGCCTTTTCGGTTGTAGCGTGGAAGAGGGGGCGTGCCGTGGGATAGTTCTAGGGCGTGAAATAAGTTCCATAAGCGACCTGCCATTATTATTCGGTTCAGTCCGCCTGCAGAATCGCTGACGGTAAAGTCACAGCTTCTCTTCTTTGTATGTTGCCTTATTTTAAGGTGTGCTAGTATAGATAACCAAAGAACTTCTTTGCTAACTCACGTTAGCGCTTACAGACAGAACGTGCAGTGTAATGCATTTTAAATATAGTGCATGGTCTGTGAATATTCCCCAACCTCTGTTTTCGCTCAGCAGCACCCTGTCTCACAATGGCCCAGTCAATCCTCGACGCCATGCCCGGAGCCTCCACAGGAACCGTGGTGGTCACAGACCCTCTCAATTTCTGGGCTGGCAAGCGAGTCAAACCCCGGCAGGAGATAAATGCAGAGCCCGTGTTTGAACCCGCTACAGGTGAGCTTGTTTTTTCCCAAAGTTTTTAAAGAGTTCATCATGTAATATTACTTCTAATGAGAAACTGCAGCATTTAAAAAAAATCTGTGGTGTCCTGGGGTCGACGTGGACAAGATGTTATGTAACTGAAGTTTTTCCTGTTTCTTCTTCTGTGGTGAGCTGTTCCAACTTTGGATTTTGGATCTGAGTGAATGTCATAAATCGAATACATCTGTTGCAGTAATCATGAATAAGTCTGTATCCCCATGTATCTGTTAGCTGCCTGTAACCTCAGGATCTTGCTTCTGCAGGACGTGTTTTGTGCCAGATGGTACCTTGTGGCGCTGAGGAGGTGGACGAAGCCATACAGAGTGCCTACACCGCCTATCTGAAATGGAGCAAGATGGCTGGCATGGAGAGGGCCCGGGTGATGCTAGAGGCCGCTCGTATTATCAGGGTGAGACGGTCAGGGTGTTGTGTCATAAACATCTGCGGTGCAGGAAACCATCCAGTTCTGGTTGTGCAACAGGACTTGGAATTCACTGTTGCAAGCCTTCAGTGAGATTCTGGTTATTCATTAATTGCACAAAGTTGCCCCCTCTCTTTTATTGCTGACCTATATTTGCACAGAATCAACCTTTTGTGTGTCTGTGCGACCTCTTTCTTGTCTCATGGCAGTAGACTTCACCTCAAAGAGCCACTTTTAATACATAGTTTTAAAGCAATACACTACAAAGTTTTATCCTTATGTCATCATGAAAACAGGAAAGAAGGGAGAAGATTGCAAAGCTTGAAGTGATCAACAATGGCAAGACGATCACTGAAGCTCTGGTGGACATTGACATTGCCTGGCAGTGCATTGAGTACTATGCCGGTATGGCTGGTACGCTTGCAGGTGGGTGCAGCAAAACATATATGTATTTCCAAACATTTTATAGTCTTTAACACTTTACGCCATTCACTGCAGGCCAGCACGTCCAGCTTCCTGGTGGAGCATTTGCTTACACCAGGAGGGAGGCCCTCGGTGTGTGTGTGGGAATTGGCGCATGGAACTACCCCTTCCAGATTGCAGCATGGAAGTCTGCTCCTGCTCTGGCATGTGGTGAGTTTGAAGCTGTGGTAGTGTAGTCATCTATAAAAGGGCTATTTCCAATTACTGCCAAAGTTCAGTCGGCAACATAAATCATGTTGAACCGCCGCTCACGCCACAAAGTGCATATCCACATTTTTATTGCTCTGCCACATGATGAATTCTGCATAGCCACATATTTTGACTTTTATGAGCCAGAATAGACAGCTACTCCATATGTAGGAGGAAGAGGCCACAACAGCTGAGAGTCATGCACTGCCAGCTGGTGAGGAGAGCAGTGCAGAGCTGCTGTGGATCAGGCAGAGACAAAAGATTCATTTTAGTTATAAAGATTATAGTTACAGTATGCCTGCTTTGTCATGCCCATCCTAAGAGGCTATATATGATTGTGTTGTCAGGTAATGCGATGGTTTTCAAGCCCTCTCCAATGACACCTGTGACTGTTGTCATCCTGGCTGAGATCTACAAAGAGGCCGGGGTACCTGATGGGCTGTTCTGTGTGGTCCAAGGCGGAGCAGAGACTGGCACTTTGCTCTGCCATCACCCGAAGGTCGCCAAAGTCTCTTTCACCGGCAGTGTTCCAACTGGCAAAAAGGTACCGAAAGCACAGCATTTCATTGAGATATGTCAAACAAGTCCATGCTTGTCAAACTGTCAAAAAATGTCCTGCTGTTCAAATAACAGCAAGAAATAATGCCGTTATTCCACTTAGGTCATGGAAATGTCAGCGAAAGGGGTGAAGCAGGTGACTCTGGAGCTTGGAGGAAAATCGCCACTCATTATCTTCAAAGACTGCGAGCTGGAGAACGCAGTGAAGGGAGCGCTCATGGCAAACTTTCTGACACAGGGACAGGTAAGACTACAGGATATCATTTGATCCTGATCCAAGGCCATGTGGTTTTACAAGGTACAACATGTCTGATATACACAGGTGTGCTGCAATGGCACCAGGGTGTTTGTGCAGCGAGAGATATTGCCACAGTTCCTGGAGGAAGTGGTCAAGAGGACCAAAGCCATCGTGCTGGGTGATCCACTGCTCGACGGCACACGTATGGGAGCGCTCATCAGCAAACCACAACTGGACAAGGTGCTGGGGTTCGTCAGTCAGGCAAAGCAACAGGTATGCTTACTAAGAAAATCCCTCACATTAGTTTGTATTTTAAATTTGCCTTCCATAATGATTCTTTTTTTCAGGGAGCCAGAGTGCTCTGTGGAGGAGAGCCCTTTGTCCCCAGTGACCCCAAGCTGAAAGGAGGGTATTTTATGTCTCCCTGTGTACTTGGTATGTGTGAACTCGGGAGATTTACTGATAAGATTTGTAAAATCAGCTGCAGGCTTTACACCACCTACATGTTTATCTACAGATAACTGCACAGATGACATGACCTGTGTGAAGGAAGAGATTTTTGGCCCCGTCATGTCCGTCATGCCTTTTGACACGGAGGAAGAAGTCGTCCAGAGGGCCAACAACACCACCTTTGGATTGGCCTCTGGAGTCTTCACCAGGTCAGCAGGGGAAATCATTACTCAGCAGAGTGATGCAACAGCTGATTCTTGGCATCGCTGATGGTTTGCTTGTGTAGATAATCAGTTTATTGCGTTCTGTTAGCTGCTCCTCAAGGTTTCCATGTAGCAGAAAAATATTCCAAGTTAGATTGCAAAAGGGTAGATTTAGCTATGAGATGATGTTGCACACAGGCATCTCATTCAGCTGTTCTGCTTGCAGGGACATTTCTCGAGCGCACCGTGTCGCTGAGAACCTGGAGGCAGGAACCTGCTTTATCAACAACTATAACATCAGTCCTGTAGAAGTGCCTTTTGGAGGTTATAAGATGTCAGGTAAGATATGTCATCAAATATATATACTTTCATTTCTATTAGAAGGTTTGATATTACATTTGAATATCATGCTAACAGGAACCTGTTATTCTTCTACCATATGTTCTATCTAATATTCTTCCATGATCCCCGCAGGTTTTGGCAGAGAAAATGGCCAGGTGACCATCGAGTATTACTCCCAGCTGAAGACTGTGGTGGTGGAGATGGGAGATGTGGACTGCCTCTTCTAAACTCAACACATATTAGCAATGCATTGATTTTTTTGAATGTAGAGCTTGTAGCACTATCATCTTAGCACTGTCTGTGATTGCATTACACAACCATAGAGAATATGAGTTGGACCAAAATAGTTTGTTTTCTATTCACAATCCTTAACTTTCTTTCCCCAACAAGTGACTATACTTAGGCAAGACTTTGATGGAGTTTACTGAGGGACACTAAGAGCCTTTATTGACAACTGTTCATTCACATGAGAATTAATGATGGCAAAAAACAGCTTCCTAACTTTTGTAACATTTATTACTATGACTAAAACAGTATTGTACAACTACTCCCATTTGCATCAAAATAAAGTGCTTTGTAGGCAAACGCTCTTCTTGGTTGTTGCTTTTAAATAGAAGTGTTGCACAAAACATACCATAAGTGTTTATTATATTTATTTATTTTTGCTCATACTGACATTTAGTTAATATTTATCCTAATGTATATTCATCAGTATGCACTTTTTTTTACTTTCTAGATTACTTTTGCATTATGCTAACATATGGATGCACTGATTAAGTGTTTTTGTGTCATGTAAAAATAAGGAGCACGTAGTCCGAAACAAGCTTTTATTTTGATAACGGTAAACCGGAAGTGGTTCTTAGTTTATCCTGTTCTAACCAGCTAGCTGGTTTGCAGCGCAACAATGCAGGTAATCGTCTTAAAGTATATTGCAAACGACAGCTTAATACTTTGTCAACCGCCTAATTTATGTGTATGCTTTTTGATGGTTTATGTAACTTTATTTGCTTTTGGTTTGATTCTTTGTAGAAAGCGTACTATCTAAGGTTAGCTTGCTAGCTTAATCGGTGTAGCTAGCATAATATTGAAGCTAAGATGAGTGTAAATGTCTGTATTATTTTGACTGAGGCGTGCAGAGGGTTTTCTTTGTCAGACTGAACTTATTTTTCTTTCAGCAACGAGAGGAAAAGCAGTTAGAGGCGTCGGTGGATTCGCTAATTTCCCGAGTGTCTCATGTGAAGAACGCTCTCCACAGCTTCATTTATAAGTTGGAAAACGAATACGAGCGTTTAACATGGTTAGTAAAAGTCATTTTTAACGATGTTTTGTGGCTCTTGTGAACATAAACATTAAAACACTGTCATTGCAGTCATCCAGGTACGTTGGTTATTTAAAAGCTGCTTTGCGTCCAGTCGTACGCAGTCACAATCCATTCATACTTTGTTTACTCACGGCTGATGATCGATGCTCTGGTTCATAAGGCTGGTTGGCTTGTCCTCTGGTTTACAGAGCAGTTCTCCAAACACCCAGTTATACGTAGTACACTTAAATCCTTTGACTGGCCTGTTAATCTGAATTTCCCTCGAGATCAATAAAGTATGTACTTGATAATCAGATAAACGTGATTCAGAATTAAACTTATAATTGTCTCTCCTTATGGCTCCAACAGTCAGACATGTTTCAATACAAGTATAACACAGTATTAAAGATCCTAATACACTGTTACTGTACTTGTTTCAATTCCAAAATGAAAACTTAGTGAGTGTCCTAAGTTGTGTCCCCAAACAGTGTTTTGATGGAGCGTCTTGTCCTTCTCATGCTGTCCTATGTTTTTGTCACTCAGGCCATCTGTTTTGGACAACTTTGCACTTTTGTCTGGCCAGTTGAATACTATCAATAAACTGCTCAGGAATGAGAAGACGCCATCCTTCCGCACCCAGGTTATAATACCACTGCTCCTGTCTCCAGACCGAGATGAGGACTTGGCGGTGAGTATCAAAAGCCGCACGTGTCCTCCTCCTTTTTTTCCTAGGTTATATTATCTGACCTGTATGTTTACTTACTTTCAGAAACTCACAGAGCAGCGTGTCCCAGTGTTCAGCCACGAGATTGTACCAGATTACTTGCGGACAAAACCTGATCCCGAGGTGGAGGAGCAGGAGAAACAGCTGAGTGCAGAAGCGGGGCGTATTGGCCCAGAGGTGGCACAGGTCAGTAAGTTATCATGTGGACTGGTATGAGGAAAAAAAATCTATCTGGGTGTGGAGTGTTAAAGTGACCTGGTGGTTGTATTTTATTCTACAGAAACAGATCCAGACATTGAATAAGCTGTGTTCTAATCTTTTGGAGAAACTGAACAACCCTCGAGACGACAGAGATGCAGACACTGCAGGTATGGAGGTTTGCTCTTCAAAAAAGTCTTCTTGACAGTAAAAATATTGAGTCATGTGTTTTTGTTTTGTCCGGCAGGACGACAGAACAAACCGTCTTTCAACCCAGCTGACACTAATGCATTAGTTGGAGCGGTTGCATTTGGAAAGGGCCTTTCTAAATGCAGACCCCCTGGGCCTGTGGCCCCTGGACACCCAGGACAAGGCCCAATGATGAGCGGGGGTCCAACCTTGCAGCAGGTCACCATTGGTGGCACTTCGGGCCAGCAGGCGGGTATGGGAGGACCTGTGGCTCCACAGCAGCAAGGACAGCCAGGTAGGGGACCTGCAGACTCACCGTGAGCACCACCTTACACAGCACTGGCAAAAGGCAATGCAAAGGAAATACAATGTATTACAATGTGGCTTCAACATAATCTGACAATAAGCAAAATGGAATCTGTGCTGCAGACAGCACATCGCTTTGAAAATCCATCATTTAGAGGGGTTAAAGTGAAGTTATATTCAACAATATTGGATAACAAGGTGGGTCATTGTATGAGCTAACATGCATGATATAAAGTGATCGGTGTATTTATAAAGTGTTTAAAGTGTTAGTGTACACAGACTGAAAACCACCACAGCATTAAAAATGAAGAGATTCAGCAACTTTTTTGACATGTTGCTCCCTAACTTAACAGTGCTGCAAAAGAATGTTGTGTGCTGAGCTAAATACTCATTACACTCATGCCCTCTGCTCCAAGTTTGTCCTCAACTCATTTTAGGCATATAGCACTTACCTATGTTGTCAGATAGAATAGAACAGAACAGAATAGAACAGAACATCCCAAGCTGGGAAATTGTACTATTGCAGCAGCAGAATACAGACACGCAAGCATACTACATGACATACTTTCAGACATTCTTTGTTTACAGTTTTTGCAAACGTATGTATAATATTCATCCTTGATATTACAGGCTTTGCAGTCTACACTCATTTACAGTCTTAAAATGCAAATAAAATTGATTGCTTCCTATTTTTTATTCTTAGGAAAAATGCCAAGCAGCATCAAGACGAACATCAAATCTGCTTCCAGTTCAATGCACCCTTACAACAGATGAACTCCTTCCTCATTCTCAACCTGCAATTCTAACATTCACAGACTCTCACAGAACGAACAGGTCAACACAGAAACTGTTTTCAATTTGTGATACTTCATGTGAGCCACTAGATGGCAGTATGCTCTCTTAATTGATTTCCTGCAGTTATACTTTGGAAATGTACTCAACACTTTTTCAATAAAAATGTGTTTAAAGGAGAACCTGGTAGTGTAATGAGTACATTTAAATGATTATTGCTCTTTAATGTTAATACACTAATTGTGTAAACAGAGAGTGTTAATGGTGACACGCACATACAGCCCCCATCAAATGACGCACACCATGATCTGATGTCTGTTCAACATTCCTGCCACTTTACTCTTTGTGCATTTTGCTGCAGTACCAAAGGTGAGAATAATGAGGGTGGACGTTGCTCTGTGTGGCCTGATAATGTCAAAGTGTTTAAGGGGGGAGATGAGGGAGTATCAGTGCTGACGTGTGAGGGGGGCTCTCTCTCTCTCTTCGCCGGCTCCCTCTGTCCACTCCAATCCCTGTCCCGCTGCACGGCACAGTGACCGTGCCGCTGTCACAGCGTGCTGGCCCATGGCTGACCTACATACACCCTCTGTCCCCCAAACAGGCAGACGTCTCGCTGTGTCAACCGCCGTGGTCAGGCGCTCTGCTGAGACAGCTCAAAGCTGCGCAAGGTCACACTTGCGTTCACAGATGAGGTCTAAATTATAAACAAAGACCTAACGGGCAACGTCCTGCAAGCCTCACAAAAACAGGAAGGTTCAGCTGAGGCCATGTATCAAACTACTACTCAAAGTTTTGACCTTCCAAAGAATACATTTTGGTTCAGGATTATTTATAGAATTTCATGAACATGTAAGACTTGTGTCAAGAAATGTGACTGTACTGTAGCTAGTAATGCAACGTGGGGCCATGCTGACATTGGCCTATAATACAGATGTGGTAGCATACATATATTTTTGCAGATTTCTATGCAGAAAAATGCTTTGTTTACCTAAATGGTGGTTTTATCACATCATTGGAGTGTGTTCTAACACAGTTAGCACATGCAGTGAGGCACAAGTTGCAGTGAAGTACCGGTACATAGCTGGATAGCTACTTAATGATGACACCGATATTGAAGCAAACATGTCAGTAAACATACACCATCTGAAATAGGCCTAGTTTAGCATCTGATACCAGTGCTGCACAGTTTGGGCCATTGTTTCTTTGCATGCCACACAAACCATTAGGGGTCAGCAGCGTTTCATATTTAGAGCTGCAGCCGACCTACCGAATAGGTTCATTCTGTGTGATAAACTAAAATATAGTTCACACTGTTAATATTGAATATTATAGGTTATTGCATATTTAAAGGCAGTGTGTGAGGAGAGATATAGAGACAATCCGTACATTCATACAGCCTTTGCAGCACATAGTGGATAATGAGAAACTCAATATGACAGCTGCCTCCTAAATTACAATACAGGCTACAGTATATAACAGAGCAGGGGTATGTGGATGGTTTTTTTAACCAGACATAAATCCATCCTGACAACACAATCAGCATTGCTATCACTTGAAAAGACATAATTTCCCTCCCAAAGTGACACGTCTCACTGACCAAAATATGTCAGATGCCTTCATGTCCAAAAAATGTAGGCAAAACATTTAAGAAGATGAAAACACTGACACAAATCCCAAACAAATGAGCTCGCAGTGGACATAAATGATCCCGCTTCCGGTAATAATTATCGCAACAGGCTTGTATCCCAGTGTCCTTGATCATCACTGCAAAAATGTGTTTGTTTCATTTTGGATTCATGTTTTGGAGAGATAACTTGCTTTAATAAGAGCTTCTCCTGGCACGCTTTTAAATGTGTTTTTTTATTTTCCCTGTAATTAAAGAACACGATAAGGTCCATATCTTTGCTCATTATGGAAGCTTTAGGCAAATAGAAAGAAACAGTTTACAGCCTTAAACTCCCACACCCAAAGAGACTCAAATTTACTGCGGATTCTAATTCAAATGCTCCACGGTTGAAGTGACTTGAAAGGCTATGATGACGCACACTGATCTGTGAAATCTTTTCCAAATGTCTTCTTTATGAAAGTTGGGATCAGAGGAATTTATTAAAGATCTGTGGGTGGCATAGGCAAAACGAGTGCTGAGGCTTTGCCAAACTGAACAGTTTCCAAATCTGAAACACACCCACAGTCTCTAATTACTTGACCCTATTCCTGCAGAAGCTTTATGTTGCGATTTATATAAAATCTATCAGCAGAGCAGAGGACTTGTTTCATCTTGATAATGCAGAGGGCCTCCTTAAACAAAGCCTCTCCATTATAATGCAACCTCAGAGCCTGCATTGTCTGCTTCAGTAGCCCTTCCCTCGGGCGCATGTGTGCAGTCAGTCTGTGTGTGTGTATCATGCTGGCAGGCGGATGCACATTATGCATTGTGAATATCTCCTACCTCTTGATGAGGCTTGTTATTGTCATCGATATAATGTGAGCCCTGCTGCATGTGCCACATGTAGGGTGGTCTGTTTGAAGATGAGTGATGTGAAGTGCAGTGCAGAGAGCACTCAGAGGTACCGAACCCATGACGCAATTAAATGTTAATTCTTTTCTTATGCTGTAGTGCAGCATTGAAACTTTTCTGTTTGTGTTTTAATCCAAAAAATGTAACTTTTAAATTTCAATTTTTACTTAGCAGATGTATGAATGCAGGGAAAGAATGATCAAGGTAAACATTATAATTACACTCAGCATATGACTTCTGTTAAAAACAACTGCAGTAACTTAATATTGCATCAGAAATGGACCATTAATGGATATATTAATATATAAAGTCAGATTATAATCAGCATGTTGGATTATGTTTTCTACTTTAACAGTAAGCATACAAAATGATCATGTAGGTGAGTTTAAGGTGTGGGGTTAAGTTAACCCCAATGAGTAAATATGTTCCTAAATGTACCATTAGCAGTGACTGTTCTGTTGAGGCTGGTTCCAAGGATGGGGGATGATCACTGTGGTTGTGCGGTCCGACTCAGTGAAACAGCAGATGAATGATCCAGTTCAATCCAATCAATTTATTTATATTCTTGGTGCTAATTGGCAGGTAGAGGCGGACAACAACTGAAGCTGGTTTTCACTAAACAAAGAAAACACACAATGCATTAACTTCAACAAAAAATTATCAATCTCTCAGTGTAACTTAAATTAAATCATTCAGCAATAAATATAAATGTAACATAAAAAGACTCGTGTGTATACCAAGCGGCACCCTTGGCTCAAACTTGAATGCGTGTCAAAACTTGTAGTTCATGCTGCAGCCACTGGGGGCTGGCTCCAGAAGCGAGTCATTTCCCATAGACTCCCATGTTAAAATGGCCGACTTCACAGCAGAAATAAACATGTTTACAGCCTGGTACAAAAAAACACTCTGGTCTCAAATGATAAGTTCTCTTCTAGTGTCAATTGTATGGGGTGAATTTTTTTTACAACTCACTCGTTTTAATTATATTTGGACTTAAAATTATTGAGTGACAGGTGGTTGACGTATCACAGCATGAGTTTCCTGCTTCCACGATGCCCCCCCCCCCCCCAAAAAAAAACAAAAAACAAAAAAAAAAACTCGTGCTCCCCCTCTTTGTCCATATTTGGAGTTTTGCGGACGCGAAGCTGCCAACATGGCGGCGGTCAGAGTGTCCTGGAGCCTCCCACCGAGCTTTAAAACAGCTCTTCACAAACAAACATCACAGAAGCTCTGTCCATAGCTTTTACTGTCAATGGTATATACACAGACCAACAGTTGATGTGAGTAGAGCCTGCTACAGGTATGTGGAGGAAAGGGGCTCACACCTGCACTCAATCCTCTACTTATAGCCTTGGTCGGGTCAAAGGTCAAACTCCTCCTCTGGCTCAACAGCTATTACTAAAAAATGGGAGGCAATTCCAGCCCTGTATATTTTTGTTGCTGCTAGGCTATAACACTGGCATTAAGTTAGTAAGTTATAAACTCCAAATGTAGAAAAACCTAACTGTGTTTAAACAAAGACAGCTTCTCACATGCACCATCAACTCAGTGCTGATGTTCATGATGTATTTTGGCTCATGTATTGCAGTACATTCATTTCCTTTACTCTCCCATCTACATTATCACAAGTTATTTGTTAATGGCTAAACAGACTAGTGAAAGTCCAGATCCTGTAGCTGATTGGATTTACATCTTTTGCCATGACTGTACTTAAAATCCTGCATAGCATTTGTCATGGTGTAGCATGTTATCCACTGTGTTTGTTAAAGGAATCAAACTTTCAAAGGAAGGTAGGGATTTAGACCTTTTTCACCATGTAATGACTGAATCAGCCTCACAATGCCTTTTGGTTTGTCGGAGCACTTGAATAAATTATACCCGTCCAGCACTTCTTGCCTTTCATTCCCTGAACAGTGGCTAAAAGAAGCCCTTTGATAGAAACAAGGAGGCTTCTCCATGTAATTACACTTGATCATGTTTGCATATGTCACTCCCACAGTCTTTGTCACGCTCTCTGATTTCAGATGCTCCTGGGAAAACCTCTTCTCTAATCCACCAAGTTAATGTTTCAACCTCATCCTCCTGAATCCAAGGAACAGAATCAGACATCCTGTCTGCTTTATCTGGAGGAGAGAGATAAGTGTGGATTCCGCCTCTTTCAGGGAATGCACATTAGCCATGCCTCAGAGGGAGCGCTGGGTGTGGGGAAGGGTGGTGGCGTAGGGGGTTATAGGAGGAGGCGTCTGTCTGCCGGGAGCACACAGCTTTCACTCACTTCCTAAAAAACTGTGAAAATGTCCCCTTCACACCTTCGGCGAGCTCGACCCGAGCTCCGGTGCTGTGTTAGTGGTGATAAAATGCCTCGGCGCCTCAGCATAGTTAGAAGTGAGACGTGCAATGTTATCCAGAGGTGTCGGACTGACAAGTCTACAACGTGTTAACTTGTATCCTACAGTGACTCCTGACCCTGACCCTGTTAGAAAAGAAAGTCTGGAGGAGAAAGCACACACACATGCCAAGGAACAACATGACAAAAGTGCAATGCAAAAAGAAACTATTTATTTTTGGGGATACGCATTGCCAGTACAAATTAAGAGACCATAAAACCTACACCTTTCAGCTATTTTTTTCTCCACAGAAAACAGGTTTTGAATTGGAATTGAAAAAGACAATAATTTCCATTTGATACCTTTTTACATAATGCAGAGATCTTAAAAGTTTAAAACCTGTCAAGAAAAAAGGCTCCATGATTTCACTCTGAAATCCTTATAAAAAAAGAAGTTAACATTCAAAAACACTGCAGTACGTTATTTTATTGAAGAACAAAAAGACATGCAACAAATAAAACATTTTATGTTTTACAAATTGTTCATTATTCTTTTTTTTCATGTCTCTTTTTCCTTTTTTATTCCAAAAAAAAAAAACTAAAAAGCATCATTACATGAAGCTTCGGTAATATTTGACAGGCAATGTGAAAAGTAAAGAGTTAAGCCTTTTTTTTGAGGGGTGCGAAAGAAAAAAAGAAGAAGAAGAAAAAAAGAAAACAATCCTCGCTTTTGCTTTGCATGGCCGCCGCTGTCAGTTCACTCCAATGACTGAGGCAGGTTCTGTGCATCACTTCGATGGCGCCCGGCCCCTCGGCTGTAATACTGAGCAGGTGAGATGAGAGAGGAGGTGGGAGGGAGGAAGGGGGAGGCGTGAGTTTGCTCTGAGTCATCCAAATAAGTTAGTTTGGTGTAATCACGTTTGGGGTCGACCTTCCACGCTGAAACATCCATGACTTCATACATGTGTAATAAATACAAACACACAAAACCAACTGTTACAGAAAAAAGGGGCAATGTTAACGCTAACTTTTCACGTCACCTCCATCGGGACAGTAGCCATGTTGGATGCAGACCTCATAAGTACAAAATAATCAAAACCTTTTTCACCGAACTCAAACAGGCTGTGTTTAAATAGCTACTGTCCAAACTGAAAGATGCAAAAGAAAGAGTAAAAAGGTGCATATCTACATTACTGTATATAGAGCATTCTTGGGCTAATTCATATATAATGGTAGCATTAATAAAAAGAAACACACAGCCAAAAATAATATCAAATGTAAAAATGACTTATTCACAAAATGGAGACATAAAAATATATCCAAACATCATCTGGATTTGTGTGCCATCATGGTATTTGTTTTATAAACACTAACTGTATTTCAACTGCATTGTTTTTTTTGTTTGTTTTTGGCTTTGAATACTAGAGCATTATGAGATGCTCACTATAGTAACACAGATAATAAAATCCTTCCAAAAGAGGACAAAGAAAACCTTGATAAAGCTGATCCCAATGTAGAGGATTAAAAAGTCTGCATTTTTTTGGTATAAAAGTGTGTAAATGCTGAGGACTACTGTAATCATGTATACATTAGACCACATACCATACTGTACATACAACAAAGGTCACAAATTTTAGTTCACATTTTGGATCGGTTCATGTGTGATGAAAGTAGTGTCACTGATAGGGTCTCTTGAAAATATAAACACACTGATCGCCTATGAAATTATATGGAGTTATATGCGTGGCAAAATTCACAGCGTGCAGAGGGACAGTTTGAACACAGATTGTCTATCCTCACACACAAAGTAGTGTCATATTAAATATTTGAAATTTAGCAAAGGTCAAAATTTGTTCGGGGCCATACAGAATTTTGGCACAAATATGTCTCCATAGACAAAAAAAAGTTGAAATATGAATTCTGTAAGAAGAAGACATGGGTTAAAATTAGAATTACAATTCTTGTTCTGGATTTGGTTACCAGCAGTATTTGGCTCTATTGATCCTACTGACACACATACAGTATCTGACAGTAGACTGTACACAGGGGATGCATGATATTAGATTTTTGCAAATGCTTTTTAAAACTCCCTTTGGTTGATGCACTTATTTTTTTTCCTGCAATGCTAAACTACAACATAGAAACGCTATCACTTCCTGTCAGAGACATAATGATGTTATTTTTGATGAGCACCGAGGAGCCACAGTGCGTATTAGTCGGTATCACCTTATATGCAGATGATACAGATGTTTCATTTTATGACTGCTATCTGCCAATAACATCATGCATCCCTCCTGTACAGTAGTTACGTTAAGTAGTTGACTTCAATCAGTAGATGTTATTGTGCTTTTATTATATAGTATAGTTGTGGCTTCTAGCGTCATCAATTTCAGCTCAATTTAAACTGTCAACTTTGCACTAAATCCTGCTTAAGGTTGTAAATTGTCAGCAAGAAAATATAAAATTCCTTTTATGTCAATGTATGTTGTAGAAATCAGTTTGAATACTTGGACTAAAATACGAATATCTCACAAAATATGACATGAGAAATGTAAGGACATGAGATTAATAATAACATTATCAAAATTCACCTCCAGGGTTGAACTTTGGCACTATAGATAAACATGAAGAAAAAAAACCTGTAGTAGAATATTAAAAACAGATATGTAATGACAGGGCATTGTGTGGTTAACAGTAAAACTGCAATAATTATAAAAATTTTGTAAAATGGTACGTTTTAAATGTTATTTCGAATAGAGGTAGTGTGAAAGCATTTCAATTTACAATGTGGGGCGATGCACTGCTAACCTGTGAGCCTACTGTGTGAATATATAATGTAAAGAGAAATACAAAGAGGCAACATGGACATCTAGTGGAAGCTGTACAAACTTTGAAGTGTGGATAGGAGTCCCTTTAAACGCAGGCTGCAGTGGTCCAGGCAGGAAAAGTGTGTTTATTTTTTTTTTTTTGTCCGTAATGCTGAAAACGTCATCTCCAAAAACCCCAACTGTGTCCCGCCACACATGTCACATCATGTCCAGTCTTGAAAAAAAAAACAAAAAATGGGGGTCAGGGTTTAAGTTTTTGGGAAGAGGCGTGGGGTTGCAGTGGAGAAATGAAGCACGTTGGGAATCAGTTGGAGGTGTCGGAGTGGACGCTTCCGGGTCCTTCTGTGGGTGAAGTCACTGATGAGGGGGTTGGAGCATCCTGCCAGCCACCGTTTGCCTGGAAGGGGAAAAAAACAGAGAAACGGTGAAGTGAAGGGGGGTGTATTCATTACTCGATGCTGAGGCACAATGAATGGAAGACCTGAGGGCAAGCTGAAGTGATGGAACGTACTCTAAACACACACACACATACACATACACTGCCTCCTGGATCACAGTGAAAGCTAACATAGCTCACATTATAGCAAATATTTCAAAATAAGACTAAATCATGTTTGCAATGGAGCAGAAATGGATTGAATTACAGCGTGTAGCACAAACTTTTTTTCAACAGAGAAAATGCACTCAGGATTGTGTCTTGAAGTAAAACGCCTGTCGCTGTCATTTGAAATAATAAGAGTATATGTAAATTGCATGGAGAAACAAAACGAGGACAATCAGCGTCATGTGCACTAATTATGTGACTGTGACAGCTGGAATTAACATACAATAAGAGCTGTGGAGGCGCCTTTGCACCGCTGCAGACAGTCCTGTTAAAGAGCGTTTAGGATATTAATAGTGCATTTAAAAGCATCAGAAATGGTCCTCGACAGCCTTTCATTTCATAGCCTGTTATTTAAAACGCGGCAGTGTGTAATCAGAAGTGGAGGGGTCAGATCGGAGAATGTCTGACTTCTAATTATGGAGGTGATCCTCCAGGGCAGCATTATGTATCTACTCAGTCATTCTTCAGACTTTTTCTTTCTTTTTTTTTAATATAAGATCAATTAAAATGTTATTTTCCCCCAGACACTGTATTTACAATAAATATATGACACGCTTTTTCTGCTTGACCACTTCAGATAAAAAGTAACGCTCCAACGACGATTGGAAATAGCACACTATAGAAGAGATTAACAACAACAAAAAACAAAAACTGCAGTGCACTCGTGTTTAAAAAAAAAGGCAAGTGAGGAGCAAAAATTCCTAAGTTACTAGCCTTAGCTACATAAATCACTGGCAAACTGCCTGGCAGACAGATATCCTGCTCTTACATTATGCATTGCAGGGTATAAAAAGTGAATAACACAGCATATTGTGGCAGTGTAAGATGTGGTAGAGCAAGCAGGCGTCCAAGGAGAACCGTATCTGTGAGGTCAAAGGACTGAGAAAGAACAGGGCCTGAATAAGTTAGCGGCCTCTCAGGGTTAGCGCAGCTGGCTGTGGGATGCACTCGGAGCAGCCAGGATAGCCTATTTAAATACACATACATGTTTTTTTTTTTGGATACAGGAGACATTTCATCTGATTATCATATGGCCAGTGAGGCACGACGACGACAGCGGAGGAACCCAGCCGCGGCTGTGACCGTCCTCGTCCTCTCAGCGCGGCTCGCTGTCAGGGCCATTAGTGTGGCAGGAACATGATCTGAGCAATGCGCTTGGATTGCTGTCCCAAGTCCACACTCTGCTCTCCTTGTGTCTGTCTTATCGATTTTCCCCTTTACGACACGGCTTGTCGCTGTGAATTTCCCTACTGTTTGCCGCCAGCAAGCAGCAACCCCCCCACACACAACCACACACACACACACAACCCCCACCATATACCCGAATTCTGCTACAAAATAAGACAAACATGATAGCAACACGCCCCTATGGCACATGAGGAGCTGATTCTGGCAGCACGAGGTTTTATTTTTAGCGGGACAGCGGCGTGGCCCCCTGGGGGGGCATTATTGGGAACTTCTGGCCTCTGGGCTGCTAATCATAGGTCAGGTGGTCAGAGGGATTTGAAGTCTGGTGCACGAGGTGTCACCTGTTTGTGCATTTCTCTCACAGCTGACCATACGTGGCTGCAGGTGCTAAGACCAGGCCTGATGGAACCTGACAGGCTCAGACGGTAGCTCTGCATGCGTGTGGCCCGGCGTCACGCCTGCGTACGCTGGGCAGCGTGCCGCCCGTGGCACGAGAGATACAGAAGCAATCAAATAGGTGACCATGGAGCAGAGACAAGTCCTACTAAGTGGCATTCTGAGCCCTATGGCTTAGAAATAATTGGTAGGGAAATAAAAAAAAAGAAAAAAGAATGCTTACATTGATGCCCTGCGGACTGTACATCTGGTTGGCTGTGAGACCTTCACTGTATCCGCCTGTCTGACTGATAACATGGCGAAGGGTATCCACCTGAAACATTCAGAAGGAGCAGACAAAGCAAGGTCAGAGTCAACACAAGAGAAGCACAAGAGGAAAAAAAAGAAAGAGATGACAAGACAACAAGAGCACACTGCTGTATGTCCTTGGAGACAACAAGGCCCAATCAAACAAAGCAAGACATTCAGGATAAAGTTTGCATTTCTGCTGGCTGAAACTAACTATTGCAACACTGTGTGACAAATGTTCTGCCCTTGAGACGTTAGTGAGGTATGTTCCTCATAACAGACATTTTGGCAAAGCATAAAAAAGGAGTAATTAATAAAATGAATTATAACTGTGATGCAAATACGCTTCTAGTTACAGTATTAATGTAGGGGAGTACTACATATTTACTGAGGTTGAATGTTATTTAATACTGGCTTAGCTAAGCTATCCTTATCAGGTAAACAAAAAAAATGATGCAGATGCAGAGTTCTCAAACCAACATGCTAGCCAAGGCAGCAATATGCTACATATAATATGCTAAATACTGCATTCACACAATACAAAATGCTGGAAAGTTTGCTAAAGGTTCAGCAAGCGTATCTCAAGATATATTGATATATTAGCAGCTTGCTTGGAGGTTTGTTCAGTCTGCTAAAAGCTTTTTACAGGCCTAAGAAACATTTTTAAAAGCCCATTTTAAGCTAAATGTTGCTAATAGCTTTAGTAAGCATATCTTAAGAAATGTTAGCATTAGCACCAGCATGCTGAAAAGTTTTGAATAAGCCCATTTTAAGCTTGCTAAACACTTCCCTAACAGCATAACAGTTTTTTTATGATATGTGCTAGAACTATGAGCGTGACAGTTGTCCAAGTATAGATATAGCTACCTGTGTATGATAAAGTCAGTCCCTGTCTTTCTCTGTTCTGCTTGGGGCCCCTACCTGCGACTGCACGTTGGCTCCCACCTGAGCCCCCTGGTACGAGTCCCCATTGAGAGACTGCACGCTCATGAACAAGTCCCCGGAGTTTGACATGTTAAAAGAGCCAGCAGAACCTGAAAGGAGAGAGGGAGCAGTCGAATCACAGAGAGACAGAGAGCAAGCAAGGGGGAAGCAAGTAGGCCCGTCCAGGCGTCAGCCCGGAGGAGCAGCATGCAGAGGTTAGCTCAGCAGCCAGACAGGCCCTGTTAGATCAGAGGAATGCATGAGGACAGAGAAGCTGTCTGTCGACTTTACGTCTAAACAAACACACATATATGCAAGTAGATTGTATTTTAGGAAAGAATAGAAGAATAGAAAAAAGCAGTCCGACACCATGAGAAATGCTTGCTGTCTTACCCAGTGTCATATATATATATATATATATATACACTGCGTTCAAAAGTTTGGGGCCACTTAGAAATGTCTTTATGTTTTTTTTCAATGAAGATAACATTAAAGTAACCAGACATACAGTCTAGACATTGTTAATGTGCTAAATGACTATTCTAGTTAGAACAGGCTATTTTTTAATGGAATATATACAAAGGTATACAGAGGCCCTTTACAGCAACCATCACTCCTGTGTTCTGATGGTACATTGTGTTAACTAATCATGTTAAAAAGGCTCATTGATGATTAGAAAACTCCTGTGAAATTATGTTAGCACAGCTGAACTGTTATGCTGAGCAGAGAAGCTGTAGAACTGGTGACCCCAAACTTTTGAACAGTAGTGTATATCTATATATATCATCATGGGGTCCAGCACAAAAACATGCTGGCTGTTTAGCCCACCTTATCATTGGACCATGCAGGAAAATGCTAGCTTTAACTGCCAAAATAAATGATTTAAATTTTTGGGATTAATAAAGTAGTTTTTTTGTTAAACATGATAATAACCTTTATCTCCAGTTGAGGCTACAGTTTCAACAGACTAAAAGTAAGACAGCAAATACAAAAACATTCCCCAATAACACTGGACAGTAGTCTTAAAAGATAAGTCTGGCATTATTCAATAGTACTATTACCTTATGTATAATTAGGAATTACTATTATATATATAAAGAGAGCTGATCTTAAATCTTGGATAGCCTGTGTTAGTTTAACAGCTCGATACAAACACATTTATAAAAGTGATGAAAACCTTTTTAACAAAGTTATAATGTGAGAAACAATATGGGCGCAATATGTTTTTTTGTAAATTTTTTTGTACAGTCTATGTTAGACATTATATGTGTCAATGGAATCAGCATTCAACATTTTTTTTAATTTAAATATATTTTCATTCAACAAATTTGAAATGATTTCCCTTTTTTTGGTTGTTTTTGTATAAACTATAATAAAACCAGAATATCACCAGACTTATCCTTTAGCGTCAATGCAGACCATGATGAATACAGCGTTAAAATACACGAAGAACATGATTAATTGAGACCAAGACAAAAAAAAGGACAGAAGGATGTGGAGACTTGGCATGGGGCTCAGGCTGGCTAATCTCTGACAGCTTTTGCTCTACAGAGGTAGTTGTACTGCACTTGTCAAGGGGGGGAAAACCCTGTTAAACCTGTTTCAGATATAATAACAGTGCATTACCATGTGATAGGCATGTACTGCCTCTCCCTGAGAAAGCCTCATTTCTTTCATCCCTTTACAAATCACCAGCATTAAGCACTGAAAAAAAGCCTCAGATTGCCCTAGCTGTAGTAATGCACAGAGGAGGAACATGTCTTAATAGCTGAGCAGAGCCAGGTCACTTCCTGTCTCACCTGCAGAGTTTGGTGTTGAGGGTGAATTTGCTTGGCTTCCATGTGAGGATGCATTAGCCGCATTCACGGCAGTTCTCGCAGCGTACATGTTGGCTTCCTCTTGGAACTTACCAATGTTTTTCTTGTATCTGATTCTTTTATTCCCAAACCAGTTGGAAACCTGAGCAGACAAACAAAGAAAAATATAGTTTAATTTTCACGACATCTCACACACACACACACACACACAGAGAGGGAGAATCCTGTCAGTGTTCAAGCTATGCACGTGTAACGCTGCGGAGAGCCTCCGTCAGAGGTAAGGGCTACATAGAGACTGGTGCTGTGAATCTACATTAGTGCCAGAATGGAATGATTGCCAATAATAAGTCTCATTATGTCACCATGACTGCAGCTATCATCAGGAACTCACGCAAGCACCAATCAGTCAACATCCGCTTAAAAAAAAAACAAAAAAAAAACACCCCCATTATGGCTAATGGACTCCCAGATGAAAGCCAGGGGGGTAATCCCAAGCGCTAATGATAAACAACATTAAAATGAAAAGCAAATCAATCCTGCAAAGTTTCCGATACACAAAGTAGGTAAACATTCTCCTTTATTACGGCCGAGAAACAAGAAACTCTACAAATCATTCCTACGCTACCGAGCTGCTTCCAACGACGGAGCCCAGCTGCATCCGCAAATCATTTGGTATAAATGAATGAAACCATTCGAGAAAACAAATCCATTCCCTAAATGATGACTGCGGTTTACCTTGGCAGTATCTGTGAGACAATCTGAAAAAAAAGAAGCTGCCTAAATATTTGACTTTGCTTCTTACCGACAGTTTAGGTGTCTTTTTTTTAAAGTATGATTTATTGTGAATTGTCGCAGGCATCCACTGACTGCAGCACTAATTATTCAGAGGCTGATGGCTTTTCTGAGCTGAAAGCAGATATTGATTGATGCATTAGTTGCTTTGTCAATAATGTCAGATATAATGACATCACATGTTAGCAGAGCTCAAGCTTTATAATCTCATGTTCACCAAAAAAAAAATCAGATATTTCCCATTTCTGTGTGTCGCACATATTATACAGTGTATGATGAACAGTGTTGTTACTTTAATAGAAAAACCATGTCACTGGTCAAAAATAGCTTTGTCTTCGGTTTGATTTACACACTTAGAAAACTCACGACATGGCATATTTATACTTTCTGCCTTCTTTGTTGTGTACAATAAAAGCTACTGCTAAAAGATTACAGGAGCTGTCTGTACTCATGACAGAAAACCTATTATTAGGTTACTTGCCGAGACGCTCTCACAGCGGCTTCAGATTAACAAACGCTTCTCTCCGTCTCTTTCTCTTGTTGTGTTACAGTGCTGTCCCTACAGGTGGTGTTGAGCTGTATTCTGCGGTGTACCTGGGCCACTGTGATGCCGCACTTCTTTGCCAGTTCTTCTTTAGCCTCCTCGCTGGGGTAAGGGTTACTGAGGTGCGAGTAGAAATACTCGTTCAGGATCTCCGTCGCCTGCTTGTTGAAGTTTCGTCTTTTCCGTCTGTAATAAGAACATTCGGTACTTTAATACAAGTGCAGCTGAGGTTAACCATGCAGACATGAGATGCTGCCACTAGGAGACACTAAAGACAGCGACGACAACAAAACTCAAGCAGAGCCTGACACATGTTGGACTTCTGGGACAGATACTGATGTTTTTTTTTGGCAAATTTCTTAATAAATGTGCAGAATAGCTGGTTAGCAAACTCACTGTGTAGTTGTCATTGGGTTATGTTTGATTAAAAACATTATAACATAATAAATGTGGTTGATATTTTTCCATACCTGTGCAACAAGCAAATGTCCTTCAGTCCTGACCCAGTATTTAGCTTTGATGGCTGTTTTTACTGTCTGTGTATGTGAATATTTATCTGACGAATTAAAGCAGAGCTGCTGCTTATCTTTACATTTCTACCTACACAATGTCACATTATTTAGCAGGGCTTAAAAAGCCATGTTTACAGATGAACTCCAGAGCTGCACTCTGGGAACGAGGACATCTGACGTTTATGCAAACTAAATGCCTTCAAGTCAAACTCCTCTGATACATATCGGTCTGCTGATTTTTGATCATTTTGACATATAAGCCCTAGTGTTTGTGTATATTCAGTTTATAATTCTAACATAATTTAGAAAGTGGCTCATCACATATATGTCTGCTTCAAATCTGTTTACAGTACTGTATGCTATACTGTTGCTTTATTTTTCTGTCAGTAACATATGTGATATTGATTATTATTACTGAAAACAGCTATGATGGTGAGACTGACCCAAAACAGTAAAACAAACCGCTGAAAGAAGCTAAAATGTTCCCTAAGAGTTTAAACACCTTAGAGGGTGAACATTTATCACTACACGTGTGCTGCTCTGTGTGGGCCAACAATGCTTCCTCCATTAATTCTCTTTTTAAATCTGACCTTTAGCAGATAGCTGTGGCTTATTAAAGTCTTTTCTTTTCTTATTTCTTATACTCTTGGCTCTAAATTCTTTATTATTCATGGCTTACTCCTTTACAGTAGTTCAGCATTAATAGTAAACACATTTCAGCATCACTGTCCCAGCATGCAAAAAATTCATGGCAGCACAGAAACAAGGCAGGACTGATCCACCATGAATCATTAACACGTTTTTTTTTTCTTTCATGGTTTTGCATATAAAAATGAACCCTGTCTCTCTCACAGCACCACACGCTTTGGAAGCAGACAGATGTCACATGCTGATGCCCATGAGCTGACTGACCCCTCCACCCCGCACCTCATCAGGTCATGTCTACATGTGCCACATCTAAAGAGGGCTTTACATAAGCTGGAGGGGGGGGACCCTGTAAAATCTCTTTGCATGTATCCACCGGTGAAGAGATTTGTGCTAAAAATCTCTGTCCCTCGCTCCAAAAAGCCTGCATGACAATATGTAAATGCGCACAGCATGGGCTCCGGCAGCCAGTAGATTAATCAGCGGAGCCGAGCATGGCAGTGCCTCTCAACCAGTGAAAGCTTTCCTCTTCCTCTCTCCCCTTCCCCTCTCTGCTGCTCCACCACAATCATTTGCAAGAGAATAGATAGGGAGCTTTGTAAGGGAGCGCATGCCTCATTTAAATGTTATGCCTCCGACTCAGACTTTGAGTGAGATTTATCCTTGGAGAAATGTATGCAAATCCAAAAGCACGCATCAAAGAGAACAAGCGATTACATTTAAAAAAAAAAAAAGGAAACAGTTAGCGTTATGGAGCATGCGAGGAGCTCTTATTGGCCGGTGTTGTGCGGGGGTATGCTGGTCCAAATGGCATCTACAGATGCAAAAGCAGCACAGCATGTGTGGTAAGCAGCAAAAAAGCAGCGTGTGCTACAGCATGCTTATAGCATGATAGGCCTCCTACACCAGCCATTCATATGGATATGAGGCTATGAGAGGGTTATAGGGTATTTTGTCATGTTGTTAAAATTGGGAGGCAGTGTAGAGAGTTGTACACACCTGGCATCGAGGAAGCGGGAGCGCAGGATCATGACGGCCTCGCAGGTGCTCTGTTTGAGCTGCATCTGGATGGAGCTGAACTTGCGATGGATGATGCTCACCATTCGCTCGATCTCTTTGGGCGATATCGGCCGCGTGCGTGACTGCTCCCGCAACAGGTTCATCACATGAGTGGTGAACTCATTGCACGCCTGTGAGGGGGTGGGGTGGGGGGGTAAACAAACACAAAGAGTACACTGCAGATGAGACCTCCATTTGTCTGTGTGACCGTGGCAAATTGGGCGTACAGTATTTAAAAATGCACATTTCTGTGTTTATGTAAGGTCTGGGATGAGCTTTCTATCAGAGCCAAGGAGGAATAAAAGCACTGATATGTCTCATATTTAACTGAAATGGTGATGGCAGTACGTTGAGAGGAACCAATGACAGCTGTTCCCCTCTCGGAGACACACTTTCACAGCACAGCCAACCCTGAGAGACGAACACGCCACAACGTTTCATTCATCCCCCCACCCCCCCTGTGTGACACCAGGCGTGAATCTGCCACGATATTACACTCCGACTCTGTGTCTCTTACTGTCTCCTCTTCTTTATTTCTGCCGCTCCTGTCGATCTCTCTCTGGATTTAGCCGTGTCAGGCTTTGTCTGAGTCTGTCTATCTGCGTGTTCATCTGTCTTACTCACATTCATCTGAAAGGGATGCTATTGTCATGAATGCATCCGTTATCAAGGCAATGAGAAGAAATCAGCCCCCCCACAACCCCTCCTCCTTACTACCACCACCCTTTTCCAACAGACTTTCAATGCTATACTTGGAATACACAGAGACACACAACAGGCTGCATATGATGGACTATTCTGGGGGTGAAAAGCACAGCCTAAAGTGAATTCTTACTGACAGCGATGTGTACCCAGTCTACAAGGGTTGCCATTTGATTTAAGACCGATCCTGCCTCGATGAGGAGTGAAGATCAGGATTTTTCAAAGTTCCCATGTGCAAAGAAGAAGTTGGAAGATGAACCACAGCATAATATAATCAGCATCTGAATATGTCTTATTTTATCTAGGACTCCATCTTTGGGTTGTTAAAAAATGCTGCAATGCAGAACATCTAACTAAACTAACGAAAAACTTGAATCTGACAGATACATGGGTCAGCTGATCCGCAGCCTGATGTGTGCTCATCGTTTTTCTCCAGACACTTAACCCTACGTTGAGGTATAAGGCGTATGAGGCGTTTTGATTAGCTTTGAGTAGACAGTAAAAAGCTCTATATAAATACACAGCTTATTACATAATGCAGAAGAAGTTGCTTGGTAAATGTAGATGAAGCATCACTACATAGAGCGCGTTAGTTCCAGCTGCAGCTGAGCAGCTGACAGTTGCTACCTGGTTGTAAGTTATACATTTTCCCTCACTTAACCTTCATGACAATCATCATGCTGCTCTTGCTCTTGCTTTTGCCATCTGTTATCTGCTATGTAGGCAAGCAGCTCCCCAGCTATAGTTTGTCTGTATATGTATAACGAATACTGTCTAATATGTTGATATTAGAATCTTTGATACTAAAATAATCAGTATTTGGGTGAGTGCAAAGGTGAGATTTTCAGTTGTTTTGTTTGTCCAGGAGTCTTGGCTACTTTAAAATATTTTGTTAATATCATACAAAATAAAATTGGCTTCACATGTAAAAATATTTGTTGTCAGATTTCAAACATAAATAGACCATAATGTTGTACTGATGTCAGTGGTTCGTTGGCTCACCTGTTCATACTTCTCCAGCTCTGTGTGGTAGATCTGTCTGATCTGTGTTAGTTTGGCCCTGTAGTCGGAGTGCTCTGCTGAGTTGTCGACCCCCGCCCCTCCCGAGGCGGCCGCTGCAGCCGCTGCCGCCGCCGATCCTCCGCCTTTCTCCGGGCCCGACACTCCCTCTGCCAGCAGCATGTTATCCAGCCGCATGAGCTGGGGATCCGGAGGCTCCTCCTCCTGGGCACTGCGGATGCTCAGCACTGTGGATGACAGGGAAAGGTCAAAGGTCAGTCATAAAGGTCGCACCTGCAGCGGCGTGATGCACCCGTAACAAGCTGTCAGCCGTGCAGCGGTCGTCGGTCTGACCGCTGGGCTGCACCCACTCATCCGGCCGGCTCAGTGTGAGACAGGCAGCATTGTAGCAAAGACAGGCATGCAGGTGGAGGAAGAGTGCAGAGCAACGGAAACTGCAAGTGATGAGTTTTTTTGTGCTCTGGTATAAGAAGGAAAAAGAAGATCTGTAAATAGACACAATGTCTCTCAGTTATTACTAAGACATTCAATTTTTTCTATAGTATTGTTTTTTTTTAAATATTATTATCATTAATACTTAATATTAAGCAACACAATGAGGGCTGATGGAACAATGTGCCGTGGCCACTTCAGTAAACAACGGATGATAAGATCGGTGATCTGGGTAGATCCCTCTGACTACCACTAGAGGTCTCCCTTGCCATTCTTTAGGACATACAAGTCCCACCTTCCATTTTCTGAGGTAAAAACACTCCCAGGCTCTTCTTCCTCCATCTGAGAACCATCCATTTCAATGTAAAGCCCTTCTTCTGCCTGGATTGCGGTGCTGCTAAGATCCAAATTGATCCCAGAGTGGACATTGAAAGTGCATCAATGGCAGCGGGGCCAGGGCTGCGGCGCCAACACGCGGTCTGACTCTGTGACTTTGCGCCCTGCAAGTGTCGATAGCCATTTAAAATGGTACCACTTGTCATTTGTCTCATTGTCATTGAATGAGAAGGGACAGGCTGGGAGCACTTCATTAATTCAGAGACAATAGGAGTGCTTGGTGCATTAACCCCAGACTGCTGTCCGGGGTTGGTAGGCCTGGGCAGGGGGTCACTGGGATGAGAATGAGGCCTGCTGTACTAGCAGGGTGTGAGGAGGGGGGCTCCCCCTTTTTTATCTCCCCCCCACCAATCTCTGTTTAAGTGGACTGGAAATGCAAATATGGCAACTGTTGGTGAGTGGAAGAGGTCAGCGGTTCAAGCCACAGGCTCAGCGGGAGGTAGATTGAGTGTGGGCGGAGTGTTGGAGGAAGAGGAGGAGGAGGTATGGGGGTGGGGGGTGTGGTGGTCTCTCGGGATGGCAGGACTGTACAAACATCCTGTCTCATTACCCTGACTCCTTCATCGCTCTCATAATGTATGGACACGCTTGGAGGGGGGGGGGGATCTCGGATGGCTTCACACCCACCTTAACTGTGCACCGCCAACTACTGTGACCCGATCAAACCTGCTCCATCAGAAACTCTAAACCCGCCTGTCTGCTTTAGTTAAAGTACATCAGCAGCGGCCCCCGCCTCGCCTCCTGAATGCTCACCAGTAGAGAGAGGCACGTTTTTTTTTTTTTGTTTCTACAGTTACCACCTCATAAATACCAGACTAAAGTGGGTGTTAAAAATAAGAGTGCACCACAACATCCCATGGAGGGATATAAGCTGCACTTTCTGGAAGTAATTTCCAGTAAAAAAAAAAACTCATAGCAGAACATATTTGTAGTAGAAGAGAAGAGACTGACAACTTACACAGAAAGATACAGTTTAAGATCTCCAGCAGGTTTAACACTATAAACAATTCTTATCTATACTTATGTAATTCATTTCTTCTTATTTTAATTTTGATACCAGATATCAAAGCTGGCTTCAGTTTTCCACATCATTTATGCTTTTTGCATCCACAAGACAGGCTTAAATCCACCAAAGAGTCAGCGTTTCATCATGCACAGTGAATTGGCGTCTACAGGATTATGAAGTCACACACTTTCTTCTCCTCTGAAAGTCTGTGCAGTGTCCTTTGAGCCTTTGCTTGTTTTTAATATTCTCTTAAATGTAGAGTTTTGGAGCCCTTGCAGTATGAAAAAAACTCAACGCAGTGTCTCATGGATTTACGTCACTTGAACCCAAGCAGAAGCAGACTGTATACGCTGAGGTTAAAATGATTAATAATTATGCTTGGCTTGGAGATTAACTGATGTCACAAAATCCTAAATGCATCTGCAACAAAAGTGGCAAAATAAAAGTCCCGAGCTTTCAAATGTATGCGAGTAAACTCTTTTCAGATGTTTCTAGCTAAAATCTGAGGCCGGATTTCTTCCCCAAACTCATAAAACGTCTAGACTGTCAAATGAAAAGGGAACATAAAAATTCCCAGTGTCCACAAAAACGATTCAATTCACGTCTGCCAAGTTCCCGCTTAACATTCATGAAGTGTTTATTTTACTTGGCTTGAAGCTCCACCAACATCAGTCTTCTAAGAGCGCCTGTTGCAGAGAAGGTCATTTCTGAGGAGATCGCTCGGAAGGGGAAAAATAGCAGGCTGACTTTTTTTTTCTAAATATGAGAAAGGTCAGGGACGAATGGAAAGCAAACGACTACATTCAGCATTGCTGGTTAATCCAAGCTGTGCTTTATACTTTAAAAAGAAGCAGCGTCTTAAACAGACAATTAACACACACACACACACACACACACACTGCGACATGATCCCCAGGCCTCGCTTGTTGACACGTGTACACCCTTCACTAATCAGCCACGTATCACATCCTCTCCTCGCCCAGATCCCAGCTCCATTCTTGCTGCTGATCCAGCTGTCTTGGAGAGCATCTGTCAGGAGGGACCCAGGAAGGAACAATGCATTACGCCATGTTGGCTGTGTACTGTCATCCCTCATTGACAGCACATTGTCACACTTACACAGTGTCCTCTGAGCTGGGAACAAGCTAGGTAGCTGCCTGCCTATAAACGTAAGCTCTTCCTGCTGCCTCTTATCGTAGGATCTGATGGGAAAGTCGCTCCGAGTGGGGTTAATGTGGATCTCTGCGAGGCGGATGTGATGGCATTCATATTTAATTTAAGCAGCTAATCAGTGTGAGCCTTATGGACAGACATGGTCTCCTGTCTCAGTAGTGGAGAAAAGCACAGAACTGCAGTGTTTGTATGTGAAATGATGATTTATTTATTCCACTCTGAACCTAAAGCACATAATTAAAACCATGCAGGGATTATCTCAAACAAATAAAATTAATAAAGAAAAGAGAGGGATAATGCCTCCATGAAATTGGCTTTGCTGTGGGTCATAATTACACGACTCAGTGAGGGCCACTTTATTGGCTAATGGCACCCTAATTGATTCATCCTAATGTTTTTCGAGCCTTGGGTCTGCTGGGCACTCCCTGTCCAATAGTGCTGGTGAACTTACTTAGCCACCCGCAGACAAACACTGAAGGTTCTCCCAGGGATAAACAATTATCTATGTGTGTGTGTCTGTGTGTGATTCGGGCCCCACTCCCTCTCTCGGTGAACACACATTTTCTGTACGTCTCTAATGGATGCCATTTCCCTCTAGGAGGCGTCTCAAAGATGGCTTGTTGTCAGACGATGCCTTATCCCCACCCCACCCCCCCCCCCAAACACCCACTGTTGTTGACAAGCAATTCTCACAAGTAGGAGGTGTGCACGAGCTTTATGGCTATGCTTTATTTTGTGCGTTAATCCGAATAAAAACACGAGATTTCTGCATGGATGTATCAGGGCAGGATGGACGTTGGTTTTTACAGCTCTGCGTACACAAAGAGAAACAAAATGTCACAGACTCTGCAGACAAGGAAAGTAAACTGGAATGGGAGCACATGACATTTATTTAACCTCACAACATCTGGCCTTTTACAAATCAAATCGATATTTAATAAAAGCCCGGGGCAATTGGCTTTCGGAGAGGTGGATGTTTAACTGTCTGGTCGTTTATCTGGGAATATTTATTTCATTTCCACACAGCTGAGGGAAAAAGCTTTTTGCTCTTTGAGGATAAGCTCGGAATATCATGCTCGGAGATGATTTACGTCCCTATTTGGGGGGGAGAAAGCAGCTACCACCCCCCCCCCCCACTCCCTCCACTTTGTTGCTTGTTTTCAGCAAGCACATGTGTAACATTCTCCGTTGCCCATATATTAGTCATTTGGGATTGGCTCGTGGCCCCATGTGAAGATGGGTGTGAGTATTAAAATATTAATTGAACTACATGTGACAAAGATACATCATATGAGAGCAGCTCTGAATTTGGGGTGAATCTTAATTGAGCAAAGACCGCAGAATAAACTCACTCTCCGAGGGGGGGGGGGGACACAAGTGTGTTGGCAGCCTGAGGGGGTCGTAACTACGTAGCTTCTTTTGGAAAAATGTTGGAGAAGGACACGGATCCATTATAGATTGTCACATCATCTCCAGTTCAGAAGTGTGAGAAATATTAAAATTGACAGCAAATAAAAACAAGATCCAGGTCTAAAAATACACATCTGAGTCAGTGACAATATTTGGGATTGTATCAAAAGCTTGTCAAGGGGATTAAGATTTCTTCCAGGACACTGCTTGCATCTTCAAAATGATTCCCCCTCTTCTTTTTTTTATATAACAATATCAGACTCAAAGAGTTACAAGCACACCATGCTCTGCAGTCCACATATCTCATCCTATCAGATTAACAGAGGCAAATGGCAGGCTGTCAAAAACCATTACCATATGTAATCCCCTTCTAGATTTTGAAGGCATGTCGACAGGGACTGTTGGCATGGCAGCCTGTCATGGCGATCGGGTGATGGGGGGGGGGGAGCCTGATGTTTAATTAATGACGTTTGGCGGTTCTGTCACTGTTAGCGAGATGGACAGTGAAACATAAAGGCCTCAGACACAGATTGGATGCCTTAGCTCAAACTAGCGCAGACCTTTGGAGGCCCCTCCGCTTCTGCACCCAGATGCTGAAATGTGATCTGCGATGTTACGTCACCAGCCGAGAGTCGGCCAAAAGTGACACTCAACGCCGGTCAGGTGACAGCAGGCCCAGGCAGATCAACAACCCCCCCACAGTCTGACATTTCTGACGGCTCTTTTGCTAGAAAGACTTAAACAGGTTTTTCAATGGAGCACAAAAAGGGGAACTTCCTGTGTTTGTAGTACAAAGAATCACTACAGTTAAAAACAAACAATAAAAAACACATTTCCTTCAAGTATACTAATACACATGACAGTAATATTAGATTTTCCCTTTGACCTGGTAAGAAAGATTCATTTTAATGCCAGATTAAGAACAAAACAGTATTTTTCCACAGCGGGAGTTAATATGAGGGACTAAGTGGGAACATGTTGACGGGAACAGCTCCCTTCTAAACAGGCCTTTAGGTTTTGTATTTAGGTTTTATATTACGCATTATGCTTGCCCTCAATTTTTTCAGGACTGAGCAAAGGTACCTCCCTTCTGGCAGGCACTTCTAGAACTTCTACTGGGGGCACTTGGAGCTGTGGGAGGCCACCCTAAAAATTCCCCACAAGTTCCTGCAGTGGAAAAACACCTATTAACGTGGGCTTGTGACATTAGCTTAAATATGCTTTCAAATATTACCTGCCTTAATACCCAGAAGGACTTTTATCAAAGAAAAAATGGAAGTTAATACTAAGACAAAAATGCATTAATATTATCATTAGGGATGCCAGCTTTAATCATTTTAAGAAATGAGATATTCAAAACTCTGTATTGTATTTATCAAAGAGCGTCAGTATGAGATTAACAGCACGAGTATAATCTTGCATACATAAAACCATAAACACCATGTTGTGCAAACCATGCCTCAAAGCTGCCTATCCTTCTCATGTGTCACATAAAGTCAAAAGCTTTTGCATAATTAACCCTTCCCAGTCAGGCAGTGGCCGGCCTGTCCGCTTGAATTTACAGTGACAGTGCTGGCCCTATTTGTTTGCATTGGTGCTTCAGTGGGCACACTTCATTGTGGCTTCAGCAGTTAATAAATCACACTAGAAGCCCCCTCTCTCTCCCTCTCTCTCTCTCTCCCTCTCTACACCAGCCTGTGCTACGGTGGTCCTGTCACAAGGCAGGCACCAGAGCCGAAGCGACAGCTACATGCTAATTCAACATCGGCATAATTCATTATACAGTCGCAAGTGTACTGGAATGGAAAGAGAACCAACATACACCAGGAGGAAGACGACAGGCATCAAACTGTTAAATCCTGCTCTCCTTAAGTCCCCTCTGTTTGCCTTTGTAAAGACCTGACTCTTTAAACTCCTGCCAGCAATATAAAATTATACTTCACTTATAAGATATGAACAAAAAGTACTTTAAAGCATGTGAAGAATAAAGAAAATAATTATACAGCGTTGCTTTCAAAGCGTAGACATAAAGTCATGTAATTGATTTTAAGAGAAAAAGGTTAACATACAATATCAAGGAGGTTAATGGACAATGAAGACAATTAAGTGGCAACTAAGGTTCTTAACAGTGTTGTTAAAAAGAAATCTGCCGTTTTTTATGAATTTTCTAATCTATAGCGCCACTTCCTGTAAGTCACGCAAAAGCCAATGTAAAATGACATATCAAAAGGCAGAATGGGAGCTACTGCACTAAAGGGGAAATTAACAAAAAGATAAAGAGTCAATTAAAGCGATAAGGCCTTGTGCTCTTCAGAAGGTGAAAACCAAGGGGAGTGGAGCTGACAGCCTTCACATTAAAGCGCTCCACTGCTTTCTCATCCTCTATGTGGCCCCTCCGCTTTGTCACCACCAGTTCAGAAGAGAGAGAGGGAGAGCCTTTTGTTAGGAAATCCTGATCACACACACTCCAATTCTCTGTAGATACTACTAATAGAGGTAATTAGAATTAGATCCACCAAGGCCTCAGGGCCACTAATGACAATACAGTGCTTGGTAGAGTGGACATACACTTTCTACTGGAATATACATGAAAACTTATTACAGTTCTTCTAAGAACTTTAGAAGAATGTGATGCCCAACCCCAACCCAGCGCAGACTATTTCATTATGTCTCTGAGTTTGTAAAAAAACACACTTTTTCCAGGTCATTTCATGTTTACACAGAGATTATGACCGATCAGTTTCTGCGAATTTTGGTAAAAAGAATGTAAATAATCAACGGTGTCTAACGCAGTGTGCATACTACTGAATGTGCAATTGGAAATAAGTGTTGCCTATCTGTCACGTTGCCATGCCGATATAACGGACACATTACATGATATGACTAGGGCTTGACCAATAAAGTGATCTGTCCATATAATTGGCCGATATCAACCAATTACAGATTTGTGTAATCATCCATGCTGTTATGTTTTTCCATATACTGCTATACTACAAGCAACTTTCTGTGAAAACATAATGTGACTCGCTACATCACCACCTGCTCAGCTGTGATGCTGCTACATGTGCTGCAGACAGTGCTGAGAGTGTAAACAATAGAGCTGAAGCCTCTTTTTTTCTATTTCATTTGGCCAAAATATCAATATTCGCTGATATATCTGTGAAATACTAAACTGACTTCTAATATCTGAAAATATATCAGACTCTGCTTTCTATGTTAGTGAACAGTGGCTGATTTATCAATACATTAGAATATTTTACTACAAAAAATTGAAACCTATGCTAATATTGATCATGCCCATCTTTCATGTTGGGTGATAGGATGTAGTATAATGCAGTATGTAGATATGATATATACTATAATACATTCCACAGATCCACTGTCACAATTTGAATCTAATATATTAAAATCACATGTTATCATGTTATAAGTGCTGACCTAATGTACAGCTTGCCTCCTCAGCCTCACATCCACACAGGATGGGTAGCAGTTAAAGAGCATCCAGACGAGTGTCCTGCATGTCCCACATGAGATAGCAAGCGTCCAGCAGCATGCACCAGACCGGGGCCATCCATGGCCTCGGGCAGTGTGTTGACTGGGCCTGCCATGTCATTAACAGTCGCCTTGATCTGCTCTACCTTATTAAAGCCATTCCTTCAGGAGAGCAGACGAGCATGTCACAGTGTGAAACCAGGCCAAGGAGGGAAGGTGACCACACTGCCACCCTCAGCTTGTGCGGGGGGGAGGAGAGGTGGGGGGGAGAGGATACAAGCACGGTGCAGTGGCTTTGTTGTCAGCCTCATCCCGGACCCCCTGATGTCCCTGTGATTCCCTTGTCAGTCTGTGTTAATGGAACTCACAGTGGTTATGCTCCTTCACATTCTTATCTCCTGTAGCAGGACAGTCACACAGCACAGCAGTGTCTGTTTAGCCTCAGCTGACCACAGACGACTGCTGTGCTGAATATTGACAATGTCTCTGCTGTTAGCCAGAAATATGCTCAGGATGACTCCTATTTAGGGATGCTGACACTCACCTGCAGTCTCTGCGTTGACTCAAGAATCAAACTGGCCTCTCACTATGTGAGGAGTTTTAATTGATGCAGATAATTATAAGAGGTTAACTTTCTTTGACTGGATCTAAGTGAAAACCTACAGCATAAACAGCACCTGACTGAGAAGCCTGGCAGCTACCAGCTTTGTCCCATTCTATCTATCTGACTACACACTGTGGCATTTTTCACAGAGCGAAGCTCTCCCACTGCCAACCAGTTTATGTAAAAGTGATTAACAGTAATTAATCCTTAATCACCATGATTAGCCAAGTCGCAGTAAATTAAGCCACATCTGGAGCAGCTGAGGGCTTGTGAGTGGCAGCAGGCATGCTGACTGCGGATGCTCAGTGTTTACGGAGGTCTACCTGAAACATCTGAAAGCAAACAGCACACAGCTCCTGTCAGCTGCTGTGTTTAGGCTCTGTGCTGTGAAGTGGCATGCAAATTATAAACACTGCCCTTAAAATGAAGTCGTAGTCAAGTTATAGACAACCAAATATCGGAACTTTAAGTTCAATTCTGAAAAGGTTGCAGGTAACATTGTATTAAATATGTGCCATCACAATGTAACATTCTGGAATGGGCCCATTATTTATGGAGACTGGTCCACATGTAATGTTAATAAAGGCTAACTTTAGCTTGCTGAGGCTAACATAGCGTTAGCTCATAGCATGGGTGATGCTCAAAATGTCAGATTTTTCAGCTAATACCTTAGCTATGTAGCTTTTAGTAGTATTAGCATTTGTTGCATTTCAAAATAATTGATCTGGGCTAATATCAAGTTAGCAGTTTATATTTTTGCATTTTTTCAACATGTATATGTCAATCAAATCATAATTAGTGATTCTAATTATATACAGCGATGAAATGCTTTTGCATTTTGACTTTGAAATCATTAAAATGTGGTATTAATAGAATAAGATCTGCTGCAACATTGAAAGATTTTGGACCACTTGCAGAAATCTGCTTTGGGAAATCTGTGGTGACTAAAACAGCCTTCCAAGAAACCCATGAAACTGACCTTCCACATCTACAGTAAACAGACACCAGAGCAGATCTCCCACAAGGACACACACACACACACAAACACACAGTCCCAGCGCCCCGCGTGTACCCGCACTGAATTCTTGATTGGCTGAGTTTCCTGAAGATGTCTCAGGGTGTAGCGGCGGTGGCGGCGGCGCCTCTCTGAAGCTTTTTCCTGCCAGATAAATGATGCAAGAGGGCTGGTTTTGTGCCGGCGAAACTGGTTCCATCACAGCGGGTGTGCCGTGTCTCTTAGCCCAATGTTTCTCTAGTGCCCCCCTGGAGAGTTTCCTCCCTGCGCCCCAGTCTCTCCCTGTTACACAGCTCCAGATTAATTACACACTTTAATGAGCTGAATTATTAATGGGGCTCTTACTTGGCAGTTTAAGGAAATGCAGAGGAGAAGACGGCGTCGAGCATCGGGAATCGGGGCTCTCATTAAAACATCACACAGCGCCTCTGGGACCAGTGTTATTTAGCCGGAGAAATAATAGGATTTAGTACTTTACATATCAGGAACAGAGCTTGAGTATGAATACACAGTGAGAGATAGAGAGAAGAGCCCTGCAGAGGCTTGTGCACAACATTATGTCATTATGATTGCAGGCCTAAGGAAAATGAAAGGCCATATAAGCAGCCACTAGAAAAGGTTTCCTTTCTGATTGTTCAGCACAGATGGGAGCAATAATATCTGAAATGAGGTAGACTAAAGCCAGAGTGAAATGAATGAAAAGAGAGGCCATTTCTAAGATGAGTACGTCTTATTCCCCTCTCTTCTGAAAGAGATGGTTTTATCTGTGACGCTTGCAGCGGAGAGGATGTTCATCAACATCAAGAATGTGGGAAATTGTCATTATAAACGCTGCAAAAGCAAGAAAACAAGATTATTCACATAATATCGCACTTGCTGATAAGAGAAAATCCCACAGTGAAGAGACAGGAAATGAAACCAGGAAACAAGTTCCACAGTTGTTCCAGCGAGGCTAAATTTATATTTCTGCCAGAGCTAAATTCAATTTCCTCCTCATTTCTATGTATGATGTGTGTATTGCCAACATGTCCGGCACTGCACAGCACTGATGACGCTCACATATATGATCTGACAGAGAACAGAAAAAGGCCATTTGTGCACTTTTATGTGTCAGAGAAGAGAACTATCTTTACGATGTAGATGCAGATATTTGTGATGTGATGATGCGTGTTTATCAGCTGCACTAACATGAGCTGAGAACACCAAACGGCTTTCACACTCGCTTGTGGATTCCACAGTGGGATCCCAGGGGATCTCTCTCTCTCTCTCTCTCTCTGTCAGAGTTGAAGCTGACTGTTCCTGGTGTTTGGGAGGAAACAATAACAGGCTCATTGCACAGTCAGGTTATATTACAACCTGACGCTCTGCGTGGCTACGACTCTCGAATGGATTTGGGTTTTATCGCTATATTTGAGAAGACACTTCAGGAGAAGTGATGACACGGCGCCTGACAAATAAGATGAAATCTGAGTGATGACTCCGTCACTGCGTCTCTGTGATACGGCATATTAGCACAAGTCCCTGATTAGTAATCACTGTGAGAAGTAATCGGATGACCTAGAATGGCCCGGGTTGGCTGTGCAAGGCAGAGGCGTCTGGATGGATGGGACAGTGTCTTTGTGCAGCCCTGCAGCTCCAGACACAAAGCCCTGGGGAACAGCTAAACACCCCCCTGTAGCCAAGATAAAAAAAAAAAAAACACACAAGTTCAGCGCTCAGGATGATAAAAAAAAATGACCGAGCAACTCATTACATGGGTCCTATTTGGGTCAGGGAGCAGATGCAAATGTAGGTCAGAAGGAACCCCTGTTGTCAATCAAAGAAAGAAGGGTGGAGTAATGGAGGAGGATGGAGAGGGTGTCTCCCCCGGTGAAAGATCACGCCTGCTGCTCTTCACAGCTCGTCCCCAAGGACAGAGGGGATCAAATCATCCACAGAGGAGTGGCGCTAAGCTTCAATGAGGAAACTTAATTAGACTCTTGCTTGTGAGGTTAATATGAGCTAACCGACACGAGTGAAAAAGCATTAACATTTTTCTGAGGCACGACCGATCCAGCTCTGTTTCTGAGTTGGACCATATATCACCAGCGCGACCAATAAAGCCATCTAAGCCTGCATCTTGCATGGTTTGCAGTCGGATGACCTACATGCCGCAGCAGACCTCCAGAGAGTCCGGGATCTAACTCCTCCTGCAGCCTGACAGGGAGCAAACTGTACACGTTAAGTCACCTTGAAGCATGATCTGCTGTCACATTTCCATGCTTGAATTCCTCTAACATGACTTCTTTTTTTTCCTTTTTTAAGTGCAGATATTCTGAGGCACAGCATCTTTTCTTACTCTTGCACTTTTGGCCGATTGCAGCTCTTCTTCGGAAAAAAAAATCTCAGCGGCAGCTCTTCCGGCTCTGTAGCACTTCATTTCACCTCACACTGA
This sequence comes from Parambassis ranga, assembly GCF_900634625.1. Taxonomy (NCBI): domain Eukaryota; kingdom Metazoa; phylum Chordata; class Actinopteri; family Ambassidae; genus Parambassis; species Parambassis ranga. The sequence goes on from NC_041025.1 coordinate 4,571,183, forward strand.
GCTTAGATGCAGCGCTAACTGCCTAGAGGTTGACACTTGTCTGAATAATGTTATGCTAATGCTCTAGTCTACCTGTATTTACCCCTAAGTGCAGCAAGCAATCTGTTGATTGCAAGAAAGCAATTTTCCTGAAAGAGGGGGAGAGCGGGCCGCCAGAAAGACTGAATGAGAGGGTAACAAGAGATCTTCTTTAAGCTGCGGCAAAAGCAATTTACAGAGGACGACAATTTTCTCTGGCTGTGAAAGGAGTGCTCTCTCTAATTGTGCCTACGCAGAGCCATCAAGATGGGGATACAGAAAATAGCAGAGGAGGCTTGCATGTATCCCAGAGCAACTTAGAGGTGTGAGCAGGAAAACAGCTATAAAGCCTCTCTTTTATTTAGTCAGGAATATATTTTTTTTAATCTGTTTACGTTCTGTTTTCCAGCTCTGGCTAATTAAGTTTAGGTTCTACATTATATATTACAAAGTACAGCAAACATGGTGACACATATGAGGGAGAATGGCCTCCAACTCAGTGCTCTAATGATGAATGGGGACATTGTTCTTTTAATTTGTTTGTTGTGTTGCCTGAGAAGGCAGATGTAGAAATTAATTGTGCTTTCTGACACAGAGTGGAGCTGGTGTTTGAGTAAGTGTGTGTGTATGCATGTGTGTGTGTGTGTTGGGGGGGGGGGGTGAGAAGGCTTCTAAAAATAAAGCAGCAGAACCCTGTGTATGTGTGTGTGTGTTGCCAGATTGGGCTCAGCGCTGTGCTCGTCTCGCTCTGGCTCGACTTCTATCTGCCCGTGTGATAAAGCTGCTAACAGGCCTTTATCAGGGAGCAAGGGGAAATATGCTCCTGCCAGATTAGGCCCCAGACTCTGCCAAGGTTATAAACAGCCTGTTATCTGTGTCCCAAACAGAGTAATCCACGCTCTATCAGCACCCAAACATATGGGCCACACAGAGCAGAGATAGCCTCTGATGGACACTTGGTTTTAATTGCAATGAGAGCCAGCGGAGCATCGCAGAGAGAGAAAAAGGACATAAAAAAAGGTCTGTTATTGTGGACATCTCCCGGGCCGCGGTGTAGCTGGCCAACATTCACAAAGACAAACCTCGACCTTTCCGCGATGCTGCACCTGCTCCTTCCTGCGTGTGCCCAGGCGATATCATGAATGAGCAGGGCAGCATCAACACTACATTTCCAGGAATCTATTAAAGCCCTCTGTTGGATATTTGTTTCCCCTCTCAAATTAATATTATCCCTTTTCATCCAATGTCATTTGGTGTCTTTGTGCATTTCTCCAGCATGCTAAATTAGATCTTGGCAGCAGCAAGAACGCATTAATTTGATTAGGCGCTGATGGGCTATTTTCAGTTCTCGACTCAACGCGGGCTATTCTTCAGCCGGTGCTTCACAAAACATCAGTTCTCAGATGCACTCTGTCTCCCTAATCAATAACAGACTTAAACTTCCCTAGATGCAGCCTTAGTAAACAAGAGCCACTCAGACGCTATGTCTTTCAGCACAAAAGCACACTCGAAAAAAAAAGTAAAAGTCAGAGTGAAGTGAGGACAGCAGATGAAGATGATGGAGTCTTTCATGCAGGAACTGTGTAGTGCCTGTGCTGCTAACATGAGCTATAAAATATTTCAGCATTACAGCTCTGGTCAGTGTGTACATCGTCTTTTGGATCAGCATGTTTTACAGTGATTTGAACTCTCAGTAGTTTATACAGTCTGTGTGTTAGGAAAGTTTTCCATTTATACATCTTCCAGACAACAAGGAACACTGCTCATTATCTGCAACTGTATGAAACCCATCAAAGTGATTGGCCAGCTTTGTATAGAACAAATATTGCCTGATACAAACTGAATATACGTTGATACCAATACCTACCTGTGATAGGCTGATAACAGCAAAGCTATGTATCTGGAATCTAGTTAATAATATGGAATAGTAAACAACTCTTCTCTCCAAAGTGGTTAGAATTTATGACTTAAACATACATCATAGTGACAAATGAGACAAAATCACTTTGAGTTTATGCTAATGTTCTTTCCCTTAATAGGAAACAATGGCTTCAAGACCTGTATAGTGTCTCGTAAAGGGGGCGGGGCAGTAAAGACGCCCATGTGACACAGACATAGTGTAGTCAATGGTACAACCAATGCAATGTACCAATATCTGTACTATATTATATATGTCTGTACCAATTTCAGCTCATAAGAGGCTGACTGATGTGTCAGTCGACCTCTGACGACATTTCTGACATGTATATCCACCACCTACTATAGCAGCTGTATAAGCTTAGAGGTGAGATGTATGTTGCCTAAATGCACCATACATCTTCCTTGACTTTGCATATACAAAGCTACCTCTGCTTCATATTAGTCAAACTAAAGATACATTTTGGTAAGTGCTCCCTGTTGATATAACCAGAAGGTGTTTCATGTCCATCCAAGCCGCAGCAGCGCTCCAACTGTGAGCGTAATTAGAAAACTGAACTGTATAACCACAATAGTTGCAACTCCATTGACATGGTGTGTGGAGGTACGAGAGCCTTTTTTCCCACACAATTGTGTTACTGTCACACGATAAATGTCTAAGCCACAAATGCTTGTGGCGTCTTTTGCCCCATCAGGACATAACAGCCAATCAGAACGGCCATAAACCGTAGGATGTGGTCGCACATGTTCCACGGACCGCTTTGTTTTGAACTTGCCTGATGTCGATATGATCCCAGACCTCAGCAAATGTTAACAAATTCAATAGCGGTACTAATAAAACATATTTATCTCTAAACAAAGCCTGCTCCTGACATCTACACTCAGGCGTTGTTATGTTTTCCCGTACTCTTGCTCAATTGTGGCTTCACAGAGCAGGAAAAACTATACATACTGCGAAGGTGCGAGCTGTAACGAGCAGCAGCTCCCACGTTAATGAGGACTGAGGTAAATCTGGGAGAGATTTAGACCCTCTACTACTTTCTGTCTCCTCGTATAAGCAGCAGCTCTGCTCTTTCTGTCGGCAGAGCTGTGATCTGAATACCTCTGCCTTCATAAAAGATTCAGGCCTTATTGACTTCCTACTTTGGTTTCCCCGCAGAGCCTACCTCCCCGGCTCTTTTTAAATTCTGCTCTCGTGGTTGAGGATGTGCACCTGCCTCAGGAAAAAAATGTAAAAAAAAGTCTTAACATGGGGCTTTTATAGCCTTTCCTGATCTAGAACATGTCTTCCTCTGTGCAGGCTGAAGATGACCCTGAATGTAAAAATACAATCCTGTAAATCTGGACTAACTAAAGAACCATTGTTTTGTTAAATGCACTCTGCTGTTACAGATGCACAGGGTCAGCTGGGGATTATTGGCATTATAAAATGTCACATCACATCTGCTATGCTAAATATTGATATATCATGTTCCTTTTATTTCAGCATCTGTTACCTGCTCTTTACTGCAAATCATTACAGCATTAAAACCACACAGACTGGGCTCATCTGTCTCTGCTACACAATATTTCAAAAGGCAGCCTACACACACACACACACACACACACACAAAAGGGCACAAAGTCTAATAAATTCCTCATTTTATATACTGCCCCCAGATTTCTAAGTCCTGTCCAATAAAGTTTTAAATGTCATGAAGGAGCTGTAATATAGATAGTATAAACTAGAGCCAAGTAAACCATACAGCGCTCTGTCCTGTATCTTTTTATCCAATAAAGTTTTATTTCTTTGAATCAACTATAAAATGGTTTTTAAAATAGTCAACAAGGGGGTAATTCACCCACTTTATTGTTGTGCTGATATGTCCCAACAGGCTCGTTTCTCTTTTCTGACACCAAATGAGAAAACTCACTAGTCTTTCAATAAGCCTGTGCAGTGAGAATTACTCAAATTAACACATATTTTAGTCTTTAAAAAGAAGAAATAATAAGCATTTCTTGTGAGGATGAGGATTTGTAATGTGTAGTGATTTAGTCAAATTTAAACAGTGCTGTGTGTTCTTGACCTCTAAAAGTGGCGACAACCTTCTGCCCATTTCAAACTGGTAGAACAAACAAAAGCAGACCAGCATCTCCAAGGCGCAGCATTTCACACTTGGGTAGAGGCAGAGCACGGGCCTTTAATGACACACAGTCCCCCCAGTCACCTAGAATGAACACGCTGCGCTGGAAATAGACCGGAAACTCTGCCTCTGTGCTGGCCAGAAACCTGGTGATGCCTGCCTGCCCGCCTGCCAAACAAATCCTACCGCTGCAGTGAGAGGCAACCCCATACACACACACACACACACACCACTACGTCTCAATCATACAAACCAAACATGATCAAAGCATGTTATTCACTGAGTTATAATGCTGACACCGTCGCTGAGTGAAGTGTGCACATGCTGCAGCACACTCCAGTCAGCTGATGCTGTGCTGTCCAGCGATGTGTGATAAGGCTGGGGATGGCACAAAGCCCAGACATGTTTTCTGTCCATGATGTGTGAGGATACCAATAAAAAAATCTTTGTCAAAAGAAAAAAAGGACTTCTGTTGTCAGTCATGCTGCTTCCTTATAAATGCAATTCCTGATTTTATCTATTTATTTATTTATTGGTCCATCTGGAAATACAGTACAGATGGCAAAATGTGAAATTAAGGACATTCAGCTGTGACTTTTTAGTACAGCTTTTTAGCAGAAATTAAGAGGCAGGGACAATATAAGCAACACTGCAGTTTTCCCAGGAAGTTAGTATCTAGTTAGTATCTCCTCTAAGTGGGATTCATTGTGTTTTTATTGAGCATCAACACAGAGGCTCCGATGTGGTTCTGCCATCTTCTTTTACGGTAGCACTGAATGGACAAACAGGAGCTTTCAACTTGTTACATGGAAGCGGCAGCCTTATTTGGAGGCACTACGCTTGCACCATGAAGGACGACGTGGGATGACCCCTAACGTCTGCTGACAGCCACTAAAAATTCATGGCTTAGAAAGTCTGGCTGGTCTCACCACCTGATAGCACTAGATCTCACGCACGAGTCCTTTAATAATAAGAACTGAATATTAAAAAAAAACAGGGTGACAGTGTTATAATATAATAGAGTGCGCAATGAAGACTGAGGCTATAGACTGGGTTTTTGCAGAACTTCATCATTTCATGAACGAAAGCATCAACATTCTTATTTTGTCCTATTAAAATGTTTGTTAAAATCTGTCTTAAACGAGCCTGAATATTGACTTAATGCCACTAAATTAATTTTGACCGCTAAATTGCAAGATGTACAGGAACGTTCTCCGAAATAATAAGTAACCATATAAAAAGGCTCTCATCCTGACTTTGGAAGTTTAAGGGTTTAGATTTAAATCACCATCACAGAACTTTTTAGACATTTACAATGACACACAAGTCGCTTATATACTGTTAATACTGAGTGCTTTCTTATTGATCGAGCTCCGACGCCTGTGGAGGCGACATGGCTGGTTTGAGACAGGCCATTTCATACATAAAGTAATTCACCTGTGCCTCTGTGCAAACGCTCCCAGTATTAAATTCCACCACCCAAAATGGATCCCCCCTCCCCCATCCCCCCCTCCAGCACTGAATTCCCCCGGTTTCCACCAGTCTGCTATGACAAAGGGAGTAAAGGCAAGCAGCACTGGGGTTAAGGCTCCCAGTCTCCTAATGAGCTTCTCTGTTCCAGTATGTTGCATAAACCCATTACCTCCCAGCACATTACCTCATTCATTTCTTATATGTGGATAGCTTCCCACTCCCAAGAGCACGCTGTTTCAGACATGGATCATGGTATAGGGTATGAACGCACACTTGTAAAGAAAGAGTCTATGATGGTTCTATTTCACATAGCCATTCAGTTGACCCTGAGATATCAGATAAACACTGAGGAAGAAAAGAAACTGCACTGGCAGGAGATCTATTATTCAGCGAAAAAGACAAAGCGAGAAAAACAGAGGGAGAATAGGAAAGAAAATGTCTCCCCTCGCTGTTGCATTATCTCAGTATGTGGCAACTATTGCAGTGTAGGATGAAAGACGCAGGTGGTGGTGAGCTCCACTGTGCCTCCAGCTAATCTGTGGATGCAGTCCAGGGTGATGATGTCCCCAGATTCCCTTTGCAATTTGCCTGATGGTCGAGTACAGTAAGTTCTCCAATGAAAGCAGGGATACAAATAATGGCCAAATTATGAGAACAAATGATGGCTAGTTGCTAATACAGGCCAGATGAAGGAAACTTGAGGACTTGGGGGAATGAGGGGCCCCTGTCATTGCTCAGCGCAGAATAATGTTTCATCCACAGCACTTACTCTATATTGCCACTGACTTCTAATTGTTTCTACACTTCCTGCAGAGGTTCTAATCACAGAACACAGATATTGGATTTTTGGGACCGATACTGATACAAATTCTATGGTAATAAAACATGGTAGCATGTGGTTATGATGTGACTAACTAGCTACCTTTCTCAGTAGCTGTCAGGGACAGGGTTATGTTTTACAAAAACAGAACATTTGTGGGTTAATTTTTCATTACCTTCATAGCAGTGCATTTGTCAAACTAATATAAACAATTTACAAGCACAGCTGTTATGCTGACACTGCTGACACTGCTACATACACCATTAACAGTGCGGAGAGTGGTATAAATAGTGGAGTTAAAGTGTACCTTGTGCTAAAAATATTGGCCAATATACACTACGATGTGATTGGCTGGTATCGGTTGATAATATCAGCATACTGAAACAGTATATTAGTCACATGTTAGCCACAGGCATTTAACCACAAACACATTTAGGGAACCTTGGATTTTTTTCTTATACTTTCCATATGTTTTCTCTTACTGTCAACATTAGAATTTAACGTTTCTTAGACTATTATCTGCATTTGATGTGCATCGAGTGGAAATGAGGCTTTTAATGTGAAACATCTGAACAGGAAATATTGCATTTTGTTTACTTAAAAACCAGTTAACAGTAATTTCTCTTACTGGCCCATCCTACACTTCCCATTTTAAGGAAAGCTTTTATTGTGAAAAAACGTGTTGAAACATCCTTAGACTAGAATTAATCAATGACTCTCAGCTCTTAATAATATTAACAATATAATGGTAAACTACTGACTATTGATCACTAACAGGAAGGATATTTTCCTTTACGCCAAGTGTAGTGAATGTAGAGATATTGTCTTACAGATCAGTATTCATAAACATATGCAACACACTTGTGCAAATCAAAGACACGACTGGCTTTCATGTAACAGACCACTTTATAGAGCGTTGCCTTGATAGATTGCGAATGCTAAATAAATCTTGTCAATTATCAATTAGGCCATGCTAATCCTCTGTCTTTTCTCAACCAGTGAATATTTATGCCTGTACTGCGACGGTCACATGTGCCGTAAAAACTGCAGACATGCGCGTTAGAAGCATTTATTCAAATTCTCCGACACCTTGGTTGGAAAATGGGCCGAGCTTTAATTTCAGCGGGGTGTCGGAAACACTTTATTTTGTCACCATAAATCAACAATGGTCCCACAAACAATAGGGTCTATTTCTCATACGAGCAGCAGCTCATTCCACACTGCAGAGGGAGACTCTAAATAAAGTACTCAATATGGCACAAGTGTTTACATGGCTATCAATATTTAATCTGAGTTAAAGGCAGCTGCAATTCACAGAGACAATAGATGGAGCTGATAGTGAGAGTGCTATCGCCATCAGCAAAACAATTTGAGGGGTCTGCATGACTTCCTTGGCACTTAAATGAGAAAAAAAATCATAAACAATGATCCAATCTAGAACAAATGGGATTTTGTACCCACAGCCTGTATGCAATAACTAAGACTTCTTACATTACAAGTGATGAAGAGAATCACGTGAGATCTTGCCTGCTGTTTAGTTGATTCATCACTCATTTTTTACCACTTCTATGGCAACCAGCGCAGCGGACACTGATGTCTGTTGTAGATGTTATTGTTTGTCAGACAGAGTCAATAAGTAACGTTTCAATCTGAGCCATTTGGACTTCGTTAAAGCTCCGATCACAGCCCGCACACATCAATCAAAGGAAACACTGTGAGCAAATGTGTCCCCTGTTATAATTGGTTGCAGCCCCCCCCCCCTCCCATCACACAGTGACAGTGTATGCAATGCTGGAAAACTGAAATGCAAACCCGCAGTGAATCATTCTGTTTGAAGCGGGAATGTCTGCAATATGAAATCCGTATGAATGTTTCAAAACCTCCTCCAAGTTTCCATTAAAAAAAAAGAATCTTCTAATAAACTGCCACAGAAAATTGTCACCATCTTTCTTTTCCTTCAAGGAGGAGGGATGTGAGGCTCAGTTTGGCTACTGTCCTCAGCATGTGGCTCTCTCCTCTCCTCTCCTCTCCTCTTCCAAGTTTAAAAAAGAGAATCAAAACCTCGTCTTTAATAATTGAAGGAGAGACTGCAGGGTACTCTGCTCAGACCTTCTTGATGTGAAGAATCCTTAAAAGATGCATGGATGCCTCCCCAGAGGGAGATGGAAGGGCTTCAAGGAGCTGAGGCTCGGTACACTTAAAGATTATGTGTGCATCCGCTAAGGCAAGATGACCAGAAAAATGCTCCGAGGACCATTATTCTCCGCAGAGTGGTTTGAGGGATGGGAACCAAGCTGATAAGATACTATCAATATTCATGCCTCTAAATCAATTATATCCCCATGTACTCCAAATGCAAATCATTTGGCAGCCAAGACATTTCTGGAGTGACTCTGCAGACTACAATAATTGAATGCAATATATTCAAAGCTAGGTAAACAAGCACTTAGACACAGGCTTAGCTTTAGAGGAAGAGCAATAAGGATTCCAGTAAACATAAATGTGTCAGCTGTTTACAGCAAACACATTCAGGGGCTTCTAGTTAACTCCGGCTGGAGCCCGGGTTTCGCCTTTAAAATGTAATCTCTGACTCAGATGTATCGCTTTCTCCTCACCCAACCATTAAGGCTAGGGCCTAAATTATTGATCCTCTGCCTTCATCAGCATAGCAGTCACGTCCGAGCGCAGGGGGATCTAACTCGGGCTGTGTCCCCACGCTCCAGCCACTGAAATAATTAGGAGGAGTTCTCATTAAGGGAGAATGAAAGGTTGAAAAGGAGAGGAGGAGGAGGAGGGAGGAGGAGGAGGAGGAGGAGGAGCGGGGGCCTGAGGGGCATTCTGGGTGTTTAATGTCTTCCCCTGGGGCTTCAGATCATTCTGACCAAATCCGTAGGCTGTGTCTAAAGATGACGGGAAAATATGCACGCGGCGTGGACACACAAATAATACATCAAGACATCAAGAGAGAGGAGCGGTGCATGAATAAAAAAAAAACCCAGCCAAATTAATAATAAATCGTTAGGATACGGATCAATAGCGTGCAGCTCGTAGCCTCAGCTGTGTAAATAAGGTAACATGCGGAGTGTGTTTTGCAGTGTGAACGAGCCATCCCTGCTCTGCTTGTTGAGGGAATCCACAGGGCTTTGGTGCCCCAAGGTAGTTCCCTTCTTAGTGAATCATACAGACCCAAAACTCTACACTGTACGTACACACACACGTGTGTGTGCAAAATGCAAAGGTTGAGAGTAAAAAAAAAAAAGAAAAGAGCATGAATAAATTGACAATGGCAGCATAATGAATATTTGATTTGTAACTATTTATGGAAACCGAAGACATTTTGGATTGTAGCAGCCAGAAATAACAATATGCTATATGTGCCAGTACTACACAGCAGCACAGCCACCTTTGATTTTACTCTAGTCCAAAGATACATGATGAAATTAGAGCAAAGAGCCAGTGATATGGAGATTTCCTCATTCATTTTTCAGGATACAAAGAAATTGCATTGTCATGTCTGTCTGTGGCAGAGAAACACTGTGTGCAAACTGCAAAAGGAGCGAGCGGAGGAATTTGCATGCCACAGTTACATTCGTGCCAAAATGGCTTTTTCGACGACTAGTGAAGTCCATGAATCTTTTTGTCACATTGTGCTCTCAGTGTCGGCTCGCCTCATGCTGCGACTCCTGAGCTTTCTAAGTAGCTCAGTGTCGAGGCCACACCCCTCGTTAGTGGGGAGGGTTCATTATGCAAATGATCCTGCTGGAGCGGTATCAACGAGGCGCACGCTCCGTTATCATTTTCTGCCGCCGGGGCTCTTCTTCTCCCCGATCGCTCATACGGAATCATGGCCTAATAGCATCCCATTAACATAATTGCCAGCACAACTAGTGTTCCGTGTCTCAGAGCCACTCTGCTGCTCTGCCAGCCGAAAAAGAGAGAAGAGGATGGGGTGAGGGTGAGGATGGAGAGGAGGTGGTGGGGGTGGGGGGGTGGAAAAAAAATTTAATTAAGCCAACGCATTGGCCACTCCCTCCAACAGTAAATGTCTGTTTTCCTTTCTTTTTTTTTTCCCAAACAGGGGAAGAGGGCAGAGCTTTTGTTTTCAAGAGACCTTGAGTGTGCTCCTGAGTAGCAGGCGAAGGTGCTCAATATTCCACTGATGAGCTCACAGCAGACGCCAGAATCATGTCCAAACCCAGTCTGCCAGGCAAAATAAAATCCCCATTATTTTTTAATTAATCCTTAATTAAAATATATTACAGCACAGATTCCGCAAATCTCTCTAATGTGGAGATGCGGCCCATTCAAGCATATTTACACATCTTTAATTAACGTGGCACATTCTTTTAGTCTAACAAGCTGTGGACTTTAGAGTGCTGAGGTGGCGTGCAGAGAGGCCTATCAAACGCTCCAACAGTACAGCAAGGATGCCACTGTGGAATTTTCTTGTAGCTGTAACAGTCCTTTAAGACGCTGCAGAATCAGCCCAGCTACAGCGGTGCAGCGTTTGGAGGTGGGGGGAGGGGGGGCAGTTACAACAGGGAGCCATAATCATGTGCAGTGCTCCTCCTGCACGTTGCCATTACCACGCCCCCAGCTCTCCTCCCTGCATAGCCACCCGTGCTGCTCTGATGAATTGATTGACACCATTTTCCATCTTCCGGTGCTGTCAGAGAGAAAAAAAAAAGAGGGAGCCACACAGGGAGGACCTCTGACACTCCGGTGGTCACTGTGTGAAGGGTCTCCGCTGGGGACTGCACAGCTAACTATAGGTGTTTTAAAAAGATTTAAAAGATTTGTCCTCCGTAAATAAAATTCACAAACAAAATTGGAACTCCATCACTGTGGGCTGGAATATAAGAAATCTGCCTCCCCACTGCAGCCTCACAGCTCAATAACACGTCTAGCCTCGTTACGCTTATCACAATGACAACTAAATAAGCACAATTAGCACACATCCAGGCATCCTCACCGCTGCTGATTTCATTCCCCAAATTATCGCAGAGATCCTGAATGTTAAAAGCGGCAATTCTTCATCATAACGCACTGTAATCACACACATCATAAACCAAAAAAAGAAGGTTAAAGCAGCATGTCGACATCAGAAGCAAGTGCTTGTATCGCAGCATCAAACTCATTCCTACACAACAGAGGTGTTTTTTATTTTCTCTATTGTTGCAGGCTCTTGTTTTTTTTCCATTGAAAGTTCATTTGTTCTCAATGGTCAGGAAGTCAGCACTCTCTCAGTAATAACCACTTAAAACAAACACACATACACACACTTACACACAAACAGTTTCCTCTCTCTTTTCCCAGCCTGTTTTAATTTGACACCTTGAGCTGGGGTAACTAGGTGGGGAGTGAGGAGCCGCAGAGGAATTCATTAGGCGCGCCACTGCAGGGTCCTGGCTCGGAGCGTTAATGACATTGGAGGATAGGGAAACGAGACAGCCCGGACGCAAAATGAAATAAACATGAGGACTGTCAGCTCTGACAGCACCAGCAAAGGGGACAGAGTCATTTGGGCCGGAGACCTTCAGCCCATAAGATCAGACCAGACGGCTTATGGACCAAAACAATATTAGTGTGGGAGCACAATCATCCTCACCAAGCTCTGAGATTCACACTGACAGACACACTGTGTGTGTGCGGTGTGTGTGTGTGTGTGTGCCAGCATTGATCTTTCTGGGCTTCACTCTTCATATCATTAAAAATATCCATCACTCGGAGCTCCTGCAGCATTCAGATACACGACTGCAATTAAATTATTAATGTCACGGCACCCCACCCCTACCTCGCCCCCTCCCCACCACTACCACCACCACCAGCACCACCGCCATACAAACTGCACCCTTAATGTGGCTGCTGAAAGACATTAAATATACAGCAATCCTTGTCTGGCTTCACAGTGGATCAATTTAGACGACAAAAATAACACAGAGAGAGAGAAAAAATGGGCATGCTGGCCGCAGAGTATGAACACACAGGGACAGCAGAGAGAAAAGAGCACATTTGGCTTTTACTATTTCATGTCAGTCTCTTTGAATAAAAGTGTCAGGCACTGGCAGGTAGATGAGAAACTGGATGTAGATGCGTTAGATTCAAAAATGAAGAAACTTTATTACAGTACACATCTCTGAAATGTAAGTCGTGGTTTTATGTGTGTGCTGTGCTATACTGTGTTCCATATGATCCCATACTGTAACAAAGGTATAATCTGAAAAATTATACTGTAGGAAATGTTTCCAGGGGACGCCAAACAGAGACGGACCTATAGCAGCTTGTTGTTGTTATTATAAAGGAAAAACTATTGCAACTTCAGAAAATGCATAAAAACACAAACAGTCAAGAAGTGAATGTTTCCACCCAAATGTTTCGTTGACTTATGAAGTCACTGAAATTGTGACCGAGCCTCTGGAAACATTAACACATTTTTCAAGTTAATCTCTCCCATCTCTTTTGTCTTATACCATTACCACTGCCTGAAAGTGCATATGGTAAAAACATGTTTTTAATCTAACTTCATGACATGTATTGCAAAGACAAAAAACAAGCAATTAAAGATAACACATTAATCAGACAACAGATACATCGGAAACATCATGAAGCAACTGGTCGAAAAAGAAGCAAAGAAATCGGACCTGATCACCACTGGTGATGGGCCCGACTGGAATATTTGCTGCTGTTACTGATTTATGATTTCCACAAGTTGTAGTACATTGAGCTCTATTGGCAACTATTTAATTATCTCCTCTGAACTCGTACTGTTGGTTCCTTATTCTTAAATGTTTTTTTTAATCTGAGCCTTTATGTGCACAACACAGCACAGTGCAACCTATAAGAAACATGAGCTGCTAATAGAAGCAAATTAAGAAAAACCTCGACTTTAATTTGACAACAAACTAACCACAACTAAATAAAATCAAACAAAAGAAGCCAACAGAAATGTTTCCAGCGGACCTGGCTGGTACACACTTGTGCTTGTTGACTTTTGAGGTCTGCTACCCATCAGTGGTTGAAAGTGATCTGAAAAGTTTGTTTTGCTTTGTTTCACTTTCTTACGTCCTGCTTCTGATTTTCTTGTGTCGAGTATTTGCATCGTGTTTTATTGTTGAGCCCATGCTGCTGCTGTATAATAATAACTCCTCTGACCTCATACAGAAGTTTTACTTTTACTCTGCCTCCAACACTTTTCAACATTAAGTGGCACCCATGGGTTCAGCAGCTCATTCTTGTAACAACTGCAGTCCCATCACAATGCCTTCCAGCAGTATTCCACATGAAATTCCTGACGCTACCATTCCTCCATGGCTGCTTTCACACAATTAGGGGAAAAAAACATAAAACAACATGTCAGCTAGAAAACGTAGACAAAGAAACAACAATGCATACAAAGGAACAAGTAATTCTTCCTGAGCACGCCTGAGTATGGTTAGTGTTTGGAAAGGCCTCTTCATAAGAGCCTTTCATCCCTGTTCCTCAAAGGACACAATAAAGCTGTCAGTCAGTGTGTCAGTCAGTCAGGATGCAGGCCCCAGTCTGTAATGCTTTCGGACTGGGACAGTCTCCTCTAGTGGATGCTCCATATCTGACATGAGCGCTCTCACACACGCTGATGGAGATGTGGTCTCTTGTGATATGGCGACTGTGAATGGGTGGCAGAGATGACCCTTCTTTCTAAGTTGCTCAGCTTCAAATATGTGGCTCGGGTTACAGAAGGCATCTGCCTGTGGGTTGGTGGGGGGGATAGGGGCAGGGGGATGGGGGGGGCAAGTTGCTGACACCTGTCTCTCCTAGGACGAGCCCGCCTCCATGACGTGGGAGTCCACGGGCTGGCTGTCGGGACGGGCCCGAGACAGATATGACAGGGCCGCTGACAAGGGCCAGGCTGCACGCTGGGAGCAACGCTGCAGTCCAACACAAACAAGACTTCTGCTCTCTGCAGCAGGGCTCACAGCTGGCAGCTGAGAAGTCTCAGTCAGCGTGTGCACTTAAAAGCAAAGCTGGCTCCTCAACAATGCTAATCACTGTAGCATGGATGGACCTCCAAAACACAAACAGTGAAAATCAAAAGCAGCTTTAGCTGTGTTAGTGGCAAAAGGGCTCTGTGCTTCTCTGAGACTTCAAACTCTGCAGACAAAGGAGTGCTCTCCTCTGCGAGGAGATCCGTTCATTATGTCAGCCTGGCTCGGCACGCTTACATTTGTGAGCCCTCGTTCCAAAGCAGACGCCTCCTAATTGTTATCGGCTCTGTGTTGAGACAGTCTGAGCGAAAAACTCCACTCGGAGCTGATGAGACTTATAGCTGCAGAACACAACAAGTTGTGGACGTCTAGGTACAGCGGAGGGTGTGAAAGCAGCAGCGGTGCAGCTCGCCTTGCTCTCTGACCACAGTTAGAACAATATGACAAATTGGCCTACTTTTCCTTTTAATTAATCATGCCTTCCTGACAGCTACCTGTGCCACACATCATCATTAGTCAGGACGAGGAGGAAGCCCCAGCCACGTATAATAAGGGAGGAGGATGCACCTCATTAACTAATTTTACTCCGTTTATTTTTTTACAGCAACAAAGGATCGACACAATGAAGAATATTCACACCTGAATCTCCGTGACTGGGAATCGGCTTTGTCTTCGTATGTTATCAGATGATACAAACTTGTTCACAGTATACCACTATCTATACCAGCATGAGCAACTATGTCACAGTTTCTACACATTAGCTCATTTGGATTTGTAGATTTAGATTATATTTGATGTTTCTCTTTTAGTTTTGGCTTTTCTGTAGGTTTGTATGGATGTCCGATTTAACAATAGCCGAGGAATACTGACATGTTGCAATGAACGTATTATGTTTTAAGCTCTATAGAGCACTTTTTCCCCATACATTTGAACTTTTAAAAAGTAAGTATAATCAATATTTTTAAGAAAACGGGGAAAAAACTGCTTGGAAGTTAAGGCATGAATGATAAAGTGCTTTTTAGTATAGGAAACACAACAGAAGATCCCAAAAGAAAGAAAATATTTGAAAAAAAAAATCATGCCTGATAATACTAATCCATAAAACAGCATCCTTAAACATAATCAGTCAGATTTTTGAACATAAACCTCCATTTTCCCACTCCAAAAACCTCCTTCAGTCCTTTCAAGCCAAATTTTATACTGAAACATTTTAGCAATGTCATTTCGAGAAGACGGGGTTGCCCAAGATGTAATCAACAGAAATCATGCTTTGAAGCAACAATGAAGGCATATCACAGGATCTAAACGGCCTCTGACTACATTCGCTCAAGTTCAATTATTTAGACTATCATCTGTCTGGATTTAATTAAAGGGCAGCACTGTCCACAGAAAGCGCACACAGAAAAGGCACATGTGTGACAACAAAAGTCATTGTTCCAGCTCCTCACTGAGAGCTGACGCTGCCTCTCAGGACTCGGGAAGCCTGCAAGATGATTGACAGCTCCATCTTTATAGAGGCCATCCAACAAAAAGGCAGAAAGAGAAAAGGCCATCCCCGCCCACTGAGACGAACGCGACTGGAGACCAGGAGAGGGGAAAAAATACAAAATAAATAGCAAAAATCAAGGCAAACCGAGAAACACGCTATGCTTCTCAGATTCTCTTTTATGTTTCGGGGATACTGAACATCTAATTGGACTTATTGTTTACCACAGTCAGTTCATGTTTTACCTTCCACGCAGGCATTTTAACTACCCATATGTTGTTTAATGCAAAGTGTTGGTCTTATTCGACACGATAAAATGATAATTACCAGCTTCATAAGGCAATAAACACCTCGTTACATTGAGGATCTTGTACCCTGAGATCCCGCATAGATGCACAAAATACACTGGAATTGCTTCCATTCGCAAAGGGAAAGATATTTAAGGTGCAGATAGACTACATGCATGTGGAAAGAGGTTTGATGGATATCATCTACAACATGAAAAAAAAAGCTGTTAGGGTAATAGCCTTCCTGAACTCACACAAATAAATGTTCCACAGCCTGTGCTGACATAGTTAAAAATGAAGAGAAATGTAGCAATGTAAAATTCTCTACAAGCTGTTAATATTTCATGAGTAGCCGTTCTGACACTGACAGTGTCTACCTAATTTGTATGGCATGCAGGGAGAGGGGAAGAGAAGGAGGCTTGAGGAGGGAAGAAAAAAGGGGAGAGAAGAGAGAGTGGATGGAAGAAATAGAGGAAGATAAAGGTGGAAAAGCGTCTCCAAAAAAGACTCCAGAGTGTGCCGAGCTGGCTGACAGTGAATTTTTTGGAAGTCAGCATGGTACAAAGAACATTTGAAATGGCCCATTTAACAGCACTGTACTCCACTCCCAGCCGATGCCACCATTTGCATACTTCATATCAGATGAAGATGGATGGTGAAAATCAGTGTCACTGAGATGAGCGTTTTATCAAGGTTACACTATCCTCCAAACTCCTAAAACCTCTTTATCTCATCTCTGTTGTCGGAATATTAACTTATCAACACAATCTCTATACAGCAGAGGCAGGAGCACTGTGAATTCATCAGCTGGAATAGCAGTGACAGGGGGGCCAGCTGGCTTTCACAATGGCAGCTAATGATTATTTTCATTATCAATTAATCTCCTGATTTGTTATATTAGCTGATTAATCATGTAGTCTATACAATGCCAATCTCAGTTTTCTTATAATGATGATTTTTTATTGCTAATTTTATCAGACCCACAATGACAACAAACACCTTTGATTTATAATTACAGGAAACAGCGGGGACTATTCATATTTGAATCATTTTAGAATCCTTCCAGTACCAAAACTGTTGACAACAATGACAGTGATCACCTAAAATTTAGCTGCATTCATCGGTTCCTAGGTTCTAGCCCATTTAGTTGTACTTGCCTGATGCCAGCAGACACGTCATCACACTGCACAAATACCCACTAACAATGAGAAAATGAAGTCATTTCAGGGTCAGATGACCTGAGTGGACATGCTAGTGTTGGCTACATTTTTGTCACGCCTCTGTCGTTTAATCCAATGACGATTTGTCCTCTTTTAACATTATGTTATAAGACGTGATACATCAGAAGCATAACATGGCAAAGAACACATACATTAAGTCCTGTAGAAGGTATCAGTTAGGCCCTGTGATGGACTGGTGACCTGTCCAGGGTGTACCCTGCCTCTCACCTGTAGATAGCTGGGATAGGCTTCAGCCCCCCGTGACCCTGTACTACAGGACAAAGAGGGTTCTGATGATGGATAGATGGATGGATGGTATCAGTTAGCCAGCGTTAGCTTGTTTCATAGTATACGCTTTTTGTATTGTAGCTAAATAGCAAATGTATGCTGAAAGGACAGTAAGTAAATCCCCCTGGAGATGTTGCACTATATAACAATTTTAACATAATAGCTACTTTCTACACCTTCCACATTTTTCATATGGCTGACACTGGTCCAAACGCACTCCTGTCACACATGCTCTCTGAGATAGACACTAATACATGTGCTCTATAGGCCCAAAACTGCTTTAAGTCAATCTCCTTCCAAAAGCTTATCCTATCGGCTAACACTAGCTCCACAGCTAACAGGAAGAGTTTGAGTTTGAACAGATATATATATAAAAAATCTAATCAGGCTGTTATGTTTTAGCATAACAACAGCACAGTATGTGGCAGTGACCTCAGTGGTCCAACCACTGTTCCACTCAGAACCTATCCAGCTCTGCAGCCCATGTTTAGTGGAACATCATTATAGCTCTCACTGTCAGCCTACAGAATCCTTCCCTTTGTCTACATGATTAGCTGCTGGTTCCTCATTATGGAGGAGCAGGCAGAGCTTCCATTACAAGCCTTTTTGACTCCCACCTTTTTCTTCACTCCACTAACCATAACAATGTCATGGCAGCTATAGAGCACGAGGGCCACAGTCAGATCCACTGTAACAAGGGCCAAATCCAACAGGGGCAGACATGGCGGGTGGTTACACTTTAGAGGGCGGGAAAGAGTCTGCTGCTTACAACTTTTCTCCAGCCTGAAAGCGACTTCAACCAAGTGCACATCCTCCGTCTGCTCTCCTGGTGTTATGTTGCACCGCACAGAGAAAATGACAGACCATTTATAAAACAGGAAGTGGAGCTAACTACAGTAAGCATAAGCTATTTCTGGAAGAGGATGTCTGCAAATAACAAAGAGCTGTCAAAATCTAACAGGTCCACGGTGAAGTCAAATCAGCTAAAAAAATAAATAAAAGAGGCCGCGTCAATGCACAGAAACTCCAAGTTTTTGCGCCTGTGATCCCACCTGCTGTGACCCCTGCCGGCGACACAGACGATCACACTCCACGCTCTGAGTTCCACACCACATCTCACGGTGTCGGCAGTGGGAAGGCGTCCAAAACCACAATACATTTCTGCTCTGGAACATTTGTTTCCTTTCAGGGGATGGAGGGGGGGGCCCTCCCCCTCCAACACAACACACTCCTTCTACATTTTTCTGTCGTGCCACATTGCATGACAGTTTATTTTGGGAAGCGCAGGTTGGCACCTGAGACACAAAGCTGACAAAGCACTCTGTGTCACTTCAATGAGGCCAGTTGGTGCCGTGACAATGCCTCTGGCCCTGCTATCCTACAAGATGGACAACACTGCGCTGAATATCTTGGCAAAGTAGGAAGAGAGGCATCAGCTGTTTGCACAATTTTAACCTCAGAGAGGAAAAAAGCAAATGTGAGAGTGGAGGGATTCCACCTCAGATTACTGGACGCTAATAAAATCACCCATTCAGGGTGTTTCCTTTGTTTCTACCCAACGCATGCCGTGAATAGATCCAGCACATCCAGCTTCTTAAAAGGAAATGGATGACAATGACTGGATGGAGACAAATGTTACATTTAACTACTAATTTTCCGTTACATGCCTGAACCATATTTATTCACCACTTTTGTTTGCTTCTTTTTACAATGTGTTGCTGCTATTTATTAATAATGACCCCTGCGAGCAGGTTGTGATCAAAAAGAGACATGCAGCAGTGGAATTGGGCTTGCATTAGCCAATTACGGGCCTTCACAGTGTACCTATTGTTGAGCTGAAAGAGGAGTCAGCAGACCTGTGGATGCCGTCGCTGCCAGTCACTGCAGTCAAAAGGAAATTTTAATTTCGGGAGGAACAGTTTTCAGACTGGTGGAGTTCTGTTTCCCAGCACTGGCACATCTAAAATGCTACTTTCCAGAAAATGTTGTATAAATACACTACCTATACACACACACACACACTCCTGAATGCATATCCTGTTTCTCATAATGCAGTGGCAACTGAGTGCATATAAGATTACACAGACACAAAAGCAACAACAAAAAACCCCTGTGCAGTGTGCACACAAACACACACACGTACTGTAAAGTGACAGAGCAACTGCTTTGCTGTGTTAAATATCAGATGCAAATGAAAAGAGAAAATCTATCATGACTCTAATGTGGCCTGATAGGAGGGGGCACACTCTCCTCTGAGGAGCCGAGCAGTGTGAGGAGGGTGATGTATGGAGGAGCTGGATGAGAGGTGAAAAGCGTAGCGAGACGGACGGAGGGAGGGGTGGATTGCTGGGAGGGAAGAGAGGTGGTGAGGAAGGGGGGTGGGTGTGGGGATGGGGGGTGGCAGGCAGTCCTGCCAGACTCCTGAGAGCCCAGGGCAAAAGTGGAATAAATGTTGATTAGTGTTGATTTTGTCCAACGAGCACCCGGCAACTGACAGTGGGACTAAGCTGCAGCGAAAGGGAACCATTAATCTTGGTCTGGTTTAAGTAGTGTATATTAATTTGTGTCATTTCCACTACGTGGAGAGAGGCCTCTCTCTCCCTCTCTCTTTTCTTCCTCACTCCCTCCAGTATTTGAAAAGCCGTGGCAGCAGTGAACGTACAGTGCAGAAGCCTGGAGGTGGCGTCTGCAAGTAGTAGCAGCAGGGGAGAGTGGAGGAAATGAGATTCCAAACACTACATTATGGAAAATGAACTCCTGGGGGGGTTGGTATGGCAACCACATTCAAATGTGCCATTGCATGTTCAATTTAACGTGCATAACAAATTTGCCGACTTGATTAAATTCGTAACATATTAAGGAGGCTGGTGTTAAAAAAAAAAATAAATAAAAAAATATGTAAAAAAAAAATGGCAGAGCAAAGCTGCAGTGACTGAGATTGCACGGTGGGAGCTGATGGAGGTAAATGGCAGAACAGTGGTATTTTAGCGCAGGAGTCGACGTTCAGGGTAAAGATTGAGGCTTTTTACACTTAGATCTGCTGCCTTCACTCTGTAATCTCCGCACTGGCAGGGCTGCTCAGAACTAAATGCAATTTTTTTCTACAAACTGCATTCCAGTGGCCTTCAGCAGGGAGGAAAAAAATCATTCATCAGTACAGGAAACTCAAAAGTTAAAAATATATATATAAAAGCATGTAGTTCTTCCGTTTCACAAGGATGAGAAAAAATAGATCACTTTCCCTGTACATGTGATGTCAGTGTTAATTACCAGCTCAGTAAGATTCCTATAATTAAGCTCCTTAATATGATTAACATGTATCAATTAGGCGACTGACAATTTGCATAATGTATAATGTAACCACATTGTTCTATACTGTAATGGTATTAAGTCACCATTTACAATGCTGTCACTCGCTGATGATTCTGTGATTATGGATGAAATAAAGTACGAGCACGACGCTGGTTAATCACAACAACACACTTTCCCCCGCTCCTCGGAGCAGAATCAGACCTCGGCTCTTCCTCCTGCTCTCTCGCTCTCTGAGTGGATGATTAAGCAGAGAGATTGTGGAAACAGCTGTGGCATTTCTCTCTCCCCCGAATGCTGCTGTATCAGCAACAGAGGAGGATGGATAAGAGGGAAGACAAAAGCCGCACGTAACGCGCTGTCCGCTGAGATGGGAGGCACGGCCTTGTAAGTCGCTGTGTGATGCAGAAGGTAAAAAAAAAACTTGCTGTTGCCTCTGAACGAGCCCTACAGATGTTGTTACAGCTGCTGGAACCGACGCTTTCTGATGTAAATGCAGCCGTTATGTTTAACCTGTGACTGTGTGTCATCACACTAAAGCTCATACTGTCAGTGCCAACTAATGGAAATAGCTTTTAAAGCTGATTAATCTGTTGATTAATTATCCAGTTTATAAACTGTGCTGCTATATTTAAGTAGCGAAAATACTATTCTACAAATATTGAAGATGTCATGTGGTAAAATGTGAAAATTTGCCGTTTTCTTGAGTGCATAGAAACAAATTTGTCAAATATATTTCAGTGGCAGAACTTATCAAGAACCATCTTATCACCGAGTTGACCGTGAGTGTTAGCTCTTAGCTCTTCACCTGGCTGCTCGTATGACAGTTTTCGGATCACCATCCCTGATCACTTTGAAGTGTTGCCACAGTGACGTGTGGGCCTGAGCTCATAGTTCAGCCTCTGTAATACAAATAGGCAGATGCCAGACATCTGAACGTTCTGACAAGTCAATGCAGTGTCGGCTTCCATGCACCTTCCATAATCAGACCTCTGGCTCATTTCATCCTGTCAAACACAGCTCGGCCGCCCCTCACTAAAACACCCTATTTTCACCCTTCAAAAAATAACATTACATCACTGGGCTAGTCATTTTTTATAAATGGAGGATCCCCTAGGCTTGAAACCTTACACTACACAAACACGAGACCACGAGAAAAGCTGGCCTTTTGTTGAGGTTGAGAGGAAAAAAATTAAACAGCGAGTCAGAGCGGCGCATTTACCGAGCAGCTCAGTCAAGGAGTGGTTTTGTTTGACACTGCCGGAGATTTATGATGTTGATGAAGTGTTTACAGAGGTCAAGGCGGCTCATTTTCCAAATCAGTTTGTCAAGCATTTGCTTATCTCAAGAGGCTTTTTCATCAATCATAAGAAAAGACAAAACAGTCCACCTTAAAAATGATCTGAAACAAAGACAGACTTATATGATATCTCTATATTTACCAGCCTGTTAGGAATTCAGTTATTGAAAGGTTAAGGTTTTATTGGCCCGATAGCAGCAGCAGAGTCACACCGCTGGGATATATTTTTGGGAAAGTCTCTGTGAGAAGCTAGCAGAGCGCAGCAGCGTTGCTAGGATGAACACTAACACAGACAAACCCTGCTGCTTCTACCTTAGCTCCACATTTTGGACACATGCAGTCACATAATTAATATGCTTTATATATTTTCTGCTTCGTCTCCTCTTAGGAATGCCACACACACACACACACACGCACAGCGAGTGAAACACAGCATTCCTTTGAAGTAAAATAGACAGCCCAAATATGCCTGGAATGAAACAGGGTGAAGACGGAGCTGATGTCTGTGAAAATAAGTTTAAATAAAGTGTTCCTTCCTCCTCCTTTCCTCCCGGGTGTCGCTGCACTATTGTGCTTGTTTATACTGCGCAATATTTCTGTTGGCATTCCCTCACTTCTTCATCCCAGTAAAAATACACAGAGCAGGTCACAAGTTCAGGCCCTAGATCAGAGCCGGGCTTTGTGTCCTGCAGGTGCTGTCAGCTGCTCCGGGGGACAGCCAGGGACGGAAAATACAAACAGAGGATACACACTGTCTGCACACAGTTACAGCAGCTGTCTGGACTACACCAGTTTGTGCACTACAAATATGGTTCCTTCCCTCATTTACCTTTAGATTTCTGACACAACATAAACACTGCTGCCTCTGCTTCACTTGCACCAAAACAATCATAATGTAGATCTTCATCATTTAAAATTACAATAAAACACTATGTCCTCAAATTTCATCAACAAGATTGGACTTTTCACTGCAATCATTGAAATTTAAAATACAAACCAACCTCCTACTGACACAATGCAATCAGTGTGTCCATGTTATTGGCCTCCACCCCATCACAGATATATCAGTGATAGGGTGATATCAAACGTCCAACATTTCAGGGGTTTAAAGTTAATAAACTTCAATGTGACACTAACACAAGCTAGTCCCTGACTCTGGCAATGTCCACTACAGAAACCAACTTCAGAATATTTTACTCCCAATCCATTGGCATCAGTATCAGCCCTAAAAAAATTAAATATCTGTCAGACTATGAATGTAAATAAATTACTAACTGGATCAAAATAACTTACTTTAATACTTCACTTTCAGTCCAAAACACATGGTTTTGAGCTTTTTTTCTGCTTGTGTTACTTTATACGGAAAGAAAGTGGATCTTCATTCTTTATTTACACTAAACCTGACAGCACTGCTGAGGTGTCGAAACTGCAGAAGGTGAAAATGCATTAGCAAAAAAAAAACAAACTAGGCTTGTTAATTTGGAAATTTAACACCAAAAGCAGTCGGGCTTAATTAGAGAAACAACATAAATTGTAGTAAATGTTTCTCACTAAAACAACAATAGAACAAAACTAAATGAAAGTGTGTAACGTCATGAAAAGCAGCAGGTCTCCTGTGTAAACTCTGTATTTATAGGTTAGCAGCTGAAAGGGAAAAGAAATGGCTGCGCAGGCAGGAAAAGGTCCAAGTTACTTTGTACTCTCAGCAGAGCCGAACTTTGGATGAACTCCGAGAAGCGCCAGGGAGTAAAACACTACGCATAACTGTGTCACCCCCCCCCCCTCCAAAAAAAAAAAAACACAACTTCTAAGACAACATAAAGAGGAGCGATGCAGCAGGCTTCAAAACCACCTCCCCAAACCCCTCCTGCTCTCTCCTAAGGTAGTGACCAATTCAAGATAAACTGCCAGGGTGGAGGTGAGCGAGGTGAGCTTCAATGAAAGCCTCAATGAAAGCAGCAGACGAGGGTGGGATCACACACACACACACACACACCAGAGCAGCACCAGCCACTGCTGCCACACAGGTCAAGTATGAGCAAGTGCAACTTTTGGAGACAATGACAACAATATCTTCTTCACCCGCCACCCATTCCTTTTGATTTCATGCACTAATGAGTGTGAAGCACACAGAAGGCTCTCGTGGTGAACTGGCAGCTCTCAGCAGTGTAAGTTTCGAGGCGTCCTATGAAACGTCAGGGGAAAGAGGAGAGGAGATGCACGCTATCAGTCTGAGAGGAGTCCTTTCTGCACCAATTTCAAATATGTCACAAGGAAAATGATTTGGAAACATGACTTACGCCTCCTATGTTATGTTATTTCTCTCCTAGCAATTATTCTGCTGACATGCTCTCTCACAACTGCTTTAATAGAGAGACACAGTACATAATAGAGAGAGACGACTTGACAGTTAACTCACAAGGGGAGACATCAACGTGCTTGTGACAATTTTGCTCAATCCTCTCTATTATTCTACTAAAAAAAACTCATTCATATTTTGACACAATAATTGATAAGGACAGTTGGAGGTAATTGTCCACACTTCCTATTGTGAAACAGCTAAAACATACTACAGCTACAGGAGGAAACACATCAGTGAAATGTATATGCTGGATTGTGTTGTGACTGAATTTCCAACAACAATGTCAGACTGAACAAAAAATTGCTGTCTGATGATAAAATAGTCCCATCACACACACACACACACACACACACACTCAGCAGGTATACTGAGCCTGTGTGGATTTTTTACTGTATTAATTTTAAAGGCAACAACAGACCTCTGTCTGTCCCTCTCTCTCTCTCTTTTACACACACTCACACACACTCAGAATTAGTGCAAACGTACCTGTTTTTTCTTTGATTTCACACAACACATTGAAAAGAGCTGGCTTCATTCTGTGACAGTTGAGAGCGTGTTTCCTGCAACAGAAAAGTGGCTCCATAAGCAAAGACAGATTTTAAACCCAAAACTTTCAGCTGGGTCCAAATCACAGATCACTCAGTCTATATTATTGCTACACTGCTAAATAAATAGATAAATAAATTCATATTTCAACACCTGAGTGAGCAGATGTGAGCTGGAGCCTCACTGATTATAAATGTTTAGTAATTCCTGACCTTGGCTGTAAGATTTTAAATGCTTACCTTCTGAATTGAATGTAAAACTTGAATTAAGTTTGCTGCAAGCTGCAAATCCCTTAACAGACTCTACACTGTAACCAGATTATATATATATAATAATTCATAAGCTGCATCTGTCAGTGTGCTTTGACTACGTTAACGTGAAAAGTGCTGGAAAAAACATTTTATTCGCGCGGCGTAATTTAACTGGTGTAAAAAATTATATTAACACCTACATCACAGTGTGAAATAAATTAAATTAATAATTGTATAAATATAACAAAAAATTCCAATACACTACACACACATATATTTTTTTCTTTCCCATTTTAAATTCTACTTTGCCGCCCTCGCCGCCTCCTCCTGACACTGAGCCGGTTCGTGTCTGTTACCTGGCTTGGGCTTCGTCCAGACTCTGATCCGTGATGGTCATAATTTGCTGTAAAATGTCTCCAATGTCCTGTTTTCTCCCGTCGCCGTCCGTTCCTCCGGTGCCTTCCTGCATATGCTGCGGCAGGCCGGGGTGCCCTGCCATGCCTACCCCCGTGTGAGAGTGCATCAACCTCGGCTGCTCGTCCATCTCTTCCTCGATCCCTCTTTATCTAATTCTCAGCGGCGCTGAAATCCTGCAAAAAAATACATAAAAAAAGAAAAAAAAGAGGGAAGGAGGTTGGGGAAAATCCCGATATTTACGCCGCGCACCTGGATTATTTTTTTGTGTGTCCACGGGTTGGAGCGTTTTTGTGGCGGAAAAACACGGGGTTTCTGTTGTGGGGGGGAAAAAGCGGAGAAACGAAGCCTCCTGCTCTCTCTGCCTGCCTCTCTCAGCTGGTCGGAGCTGAATGTGAAATCTGATCTGAACTGCTGCTGCCTTCACTGGAGTAGGGTGTGCGTAAAGAGATAGGCAGCTTGCTTCCACTACTAACATGCACGTTTTCTGTAATGTCGCGCAGTGATCCAAAGCCCACACTGTGTCTCTTCCTCTCTCTCTCTCTCTCTCCAGATTAAAGTGGCTGTGAGGAACGAGAAGTGTGGACTTATTTCACTCACTTCATCCTCTTGCTTTTGTCATGTACAGTACAGGCTGAGCGGGCGGCAACACGGCAAAGAGCACAGGAGTCAGACTCCGCCTACGCGACATGATTGGGAATATACTGTAAGACCATTTAGCCCCACCTTGAGGTGCCTCTCATGAAGCGTCGATCATTGGACTGTGTGAGAGTGGGATGCAGAAGAGAAGCTGGAAGATGTGGCTGCTGCTGCTGCTGCTTGTGTGAACGTGAGCCTGAACTCCACATAAATAACAGCAGGTCCCTCCTTCTGACCCTCGCTGGTTCCATTTCATCTCCATGCTGTGCCAAGATAAGGTGCACACCAAACAACAGGCCAGCCCTCCCATTTGTTAAAAATATTTAATACAGATTTATAGCTTGAAAATCCATCTTCTGATGAGACGTAATGGACACACACCTTTCAGGTTGAGGAATTCTGCTCTCTCTCCTCTCTCCTCTCTCTCCTCTCTCTCAGAGACGAGCTTGTTTTCCTGCAGCAGGCACATCGACTTTGTTCATTCATTTTCAGGTATGTTGCAGGGCTCCGCTTGGCTGACTTTGGCAGGGTCCTCCTAATGTAAGGCGGTGACCCATGTTGCGCAGCCAAGCAGCAAGGCCCGAGTGTGTCTGGCCAGGCTGAAAAGTGCCCTTCAGGCCCAATGCTGCCTCACTGCCGCGTGCTTCCCTCCACCACTGAAAGCCATTCATAGGGAAGAGAGAGGAAGGAGGGAGGGGAAACTCCACTGTGGAAACGAACATCAACAGTGTTGTGCGAATCACCAGCCTCGATGTACACAAGTGTGACACACACAAAGAAAGGAGTCTATGCAAATACTGTGTGAGTGAGCTGAAAGAGCTGAACCTGTGACTTCCTAACTACTTTCCTGTGAATTCACTTCATGCTGCTTATTTGAACCCATGCCCTGCACTTCAAGAGCTGATGACACACACAGAATATTCTTTTCACCTTTACAGACAGTAACATTGAAAGGGTGCACACACAGAATTGTGATCATAGACTGTAATAGTTGAATGGAACCTCCATCACATAACCCATAGGTGTCATCACTCCACCTGAGTCTGCATATACTTCCACAAACAGGCAAGAGTTGGAGGCGAGTCTGACAGCTAGCACTGTGTAATGGCACCCACCTGTCACTCAAAGTGGCCATTCCCTAAATTATGCATAATTTTACACTCTTTAAGCTCAGTTAAATGGCTCACTTTAACATAGAGGTCTATAGAGATCCACTCACTTTCAGGGCCAGCCTCAAGTGGCCGGTTGAGGAACTGCACATTTTAGTGCTGACCATTAGCATTGTTTACACCCCAGATTGTAAATAAAGATATCCATCCATGTGTTTTGAAGCTCATTGTAGCAGCTTCAGCTGTCATGGGTGGCAACTTCAAGGAGTAAGATGCAGAAATGTCAAAAACTGCAGTTCTTTGAGTAGCTCTAGGTGAGGCAGGCTCCAAAAGCAAATCAATCCCCTATAGAACTCCATGTTCTATTCATGAAGGTCTATGGGTATTGACTCACTTTTGGAGTCATCCTCAAGTGGCTGTTGAAGGAACTGCAATGTACATTTGCATTTGTTGCTGCATTGCTACTTCTAGATCAATGTAAAAATGACAAGCCATTGGCATCTGCTGTGTGAGTGGTATGTGGATGTACTTTGCAAAACATTGCATCAAAGTACTATTAGTGATAAAAAAAATCTCACTGGGTTTAAATATTCATGAGCAAATAAACAACTATCAAAGTGGGGAGAAATATTCCTATTAATTAAACTCAGCTAATGTTATGACAGTTAGATTCAGACATTTTCAAATGCATCATGATCATGTTCCAACTGAGGCTCATCTACAAACTATCAAGAGACACACATTCAGAAATGTAAAATATCAACACAGTTCTTGGCAGAGAATAGCACGAATCTGCGGCTGTTAGCAAGAAGCTGAAAGAGGAAAATATGTTTTCAGGGCATTCTAAAGGAAACCCGCGGACCTGATAACAGACACAATTTCTATGCAATCTCTCCTGTTTGCCAAAAATCCATGACATGTAACAGAGTAAAACATTTCCTGAATGATATTAAACTTTATAAAAATCATCAACCTGCAGATTTTTTTTCTCCCTAGCAGTTCAAAATATACAACTGGGATGCACCCATTGGAATTCCTCTGTACAACCATTAGCATATTTGAGTTTGAGGCGTAGAGGCAGTGACATCTCAGACTGTTTTCCTAAGCCTCAGGTGGAGCTGTGGTGCGATCCTGGAGCTGGGTACTCTCCCTGTAGGAGCTCCTGTGAAGCACCGGCTATGTAAATTGGGAGCAGAATATGTATGATAAGTGTGGTAAGTTTCCCTACCATCTGCTCAGTAGTAGAATAATGAGAATACCTGAGGGGGTCTCTGTTACACCAACATCCATATGACTCCCCAACATCTGCTAAGTTATGTTAGCAAGGCATTTAGAAATCTAAATATATGCTGATACTTTCAGGCTACACGGCAAGGCAAACAAATCACAGAGCTGGCATTGATCTCCATCCATTCATCGCCAGGCTGATGCATGATCGGCCACTCAGTAGTGATAAAACAGGAAATGCTAATACACGTCCTGTAAAAATGTTTAATTTGCAGTGGAGGCGTAAGTGATATATTATGGAGCGCAGGGCTGAATAGTGATCCGCCCTGGTGGGATTCTGCGAGGCCGTCACAGCTATTAAAAGCAACAAAGGCAGACTCTAACAGTGGTGGCAAATATAACGCCCAGGTGTAGGACACGACAGCAGCCTCAGCCCTCACACCTCCATGCTCTGTACATCCTCTAGGGCACCAGCAGAGGACAAAAGCAGACTGGATATAAATCATAAGAAACACCTTAAATAATGTCACCTTGTTAAATGAAGTGTTATCCTCGTTTCTTATCAAGGTCAAGAGGTTGTGAGTTTGACACAAAGTCTTTGGTCTTTGTGATTTTAAGTATCTTTTATCTGGATCAAATGAGGAAATAATTTGTCCCTGTTAGCTTCATCATAAATCTTATTGCACCTGTCAAATGTGGGTCCACTTGGTCTCATAGCAGGGGTGCCCAATCACGAGCCCACAGGCCAGATTTGGCTTATTGTCCATCTTTTCTGACCAGCACTGGCAATTTAAAAGATTCTTATTCTCCTCTTATTCTGAAAGACTGTTGTATTATGTTATGGTTTGATCAGGGAGTGACATGATATAAATGAAAATTTACAACAAAAAAAATATTTAAAAGAAAAGACATCTGGTCTAGAGGAGCTGTAATATATTGGTAAAGGGACCCCTTTATGACCCATAACACCCTCTGAGAAAACTTTAATGCAAATACACTCATGGCTCCATTGGACAGAAGATAACTCTTTTTGTCTTTCTCTTGTAGACTTTAAACCTCTATTCTTCACACGGATATCAGATCTCAGATCACTGCATCCTGGTGCAGGTCTTCTTGTCAGTACTGCTGAGAACACCCCAGAACATGATGCTACCACTACCGTGCTTTACCATAGGGAGGATGTAAGTCAGTTGAGTCAAGTGTGTTTGCTCTATGTTCCTTGTGGTCTCTTAAACATGGTCTTTTCTTCACCAGCTCCTGGGCTTCATGTTTTGGTGTCCTGACTCAGCTGAAACCCCCAGGTTTGAGAAACACATTTTTAAAAACAGTAGAAATCAGAGTAGTATACATATCTGAAATGTTAAGTGGCCTGACAAGTGTGATTATACAGATTTTTGTACTGCATGGATGATAATATGAGTGTTTAGCTTTAGATGTCAAATGTTGAATGTTTGAAAACTATCCTCAGACATTCAACAGGCCTGAGTAGCCTTTGTAGGAAAAGCACAGAGGGTATGTGGAGGACGAAGGGACGAGCCGCCAGAGGTGGGCTGGTTTCCATGGTACCTGAGACAGAGACCTTTCTGCTCCAGACCCCGGGTCACATCGTGTGATGAGTTTGCGCAGATAAATCCTCTCTTTCATCCTGCAGTGCTTTCAGCCTGTGCAGAGGCTGCTCTAATGGAACTGATTCATGCTCTTTGACTGTAATGCATTTGGACTGAGAATCCACGGCATGGGAGCTCCTTGGTCGCTCTGTTTTCAAACATGTGCAGCAGCGAAGGATGAAAATTATTAGAAGGCAAGAAGGTGATTCTGTGTTGTTTTTATTAATTCCCATTTTGCCTGTGTGTAACACTTCTCTTGAGTCATCATGGCTGCAGGTGAGATGAGATGTTAATGAGTTGGCAATAAACACATTAGCTGCTTTGGATGCTTTCTCCTCTGTGTGCAGACATGGAGGAGACAATCAAATGATCTGTGTGGCAGACAGTGAAATGTTTAACAGCTTGATGTTTTGCATATTAAAAGCTAGAACCTACATCTTTTTATTAGCCAACAAAGTCGCTTTAATATAAGGTGAAAATAAAGTCTGCTGTGTCTGTTGCGGGAGAGCATTAGAGGAAGATCCATGGCACAAGCTGGTTTGAGCACCAGTGGAGTACATTCGGGAGGAGGTCTGAATGGATCAATACATCACAGAACAAAGGGGAACTGTGCTTCAGCAGGGGCCCCCCGAACAAGACAGGCCCATTGCTCAACTACTGTCACTGTAGTGTATCACAGGCATCTCACATGCACCTTTTTAGAGCAGAAGCCTCCGGTTACAGAGTGTGGGATAAAGACAAATGTGAGGATGTGTGGATAAACTAAAGGAAACTTGGGACACAACCAGCAGATAGACAGATAAACCACTGCTGGTACAAGCACTTCTAGACTTCTAGGCATTATAAATTATTATTAACTAATGGTTCTGAGAAACAATTTATTAAATTAGAATTAATGTCTTATGCTGCGTGTAATGTGATTACTTGTATAGTTAGTTGTCCTCGTCATGGTCTGTTACTTGAAGATTTAGGGGATTTGTCTTTGTGATTTTCTTCCTTGAACGGACTCCAGTCCTGTATCCAGTCCAAATGAACATCAGTCTGGTCTGCATCTAACCGCTGGCTTTCTGCCTGATAAGCAGCAGAACTCTTCTGGAGAACAAAGACTGAAAAAGCAGAGCAGATTAATGACTAATCATTACGCTGTTGGCCTGTGTGTCAATGATCTCTGCTCATAAATAGTTCAGTTTTACTTTAAGCTCAGATCTTTCCATATATGTACCTGCTGTTTCTGGTCTGCCGTTGGTCCCTTTAGTGAATATGGAACATTTTGTGACATCACACTTTTTTTTAAAGAGCGGGTTTGATGTTCAGTGTGGGAGGCTCCAGTTTAGAGCTCTGTTAATTCAAATACAAGTAAAGAGGTGGGGAGGAAGTGGAGCTAGGCGACATGAGGCAGCTAACACCCACCTGTCACTTAAAGTGGTCTTATTTTAATTCTCCTCACTTTTTAATCTTTCATATTTTTAATTTTGTATGTTTAATCAGTATGTTTGGCTTTATTTTTAGTGTGACAATACAAGCAGATTACACAAATGAGATATGACATAATAACAAGGTTTCTTTTGGTCAGAGCTGGAACAGCAAACTAGCTTCCCCTGGTTTTGCGCTCTTTCTGCTGTGATTACAGAAGTGTCTGCTCGTTACAGCTTCATGTTTGTCTTCACTTTTGTCCACATTTAGTGGTAATGCAGATGTGGTTTGTGTTGTTTGTGTCTTAGATACTACATTACATTAACCACACTGAGGCTTCCATGAGCAGATGTTGTGGTAACTATTGGTTTTGGATGTAAAATAAATCTTGTCACTAATTGTAAGCTGGGGTTTTAGGTGGTGATTGGTGTTTGCATCCGCCTTCTACCTCTGGCTGTGGTTGAATTGTGTGTCAATGCAATTAATCATACAAAGTGCACGGTTAGTATAAAGCCTGCTTTCTTCACTGCTGTGCACTTTTAGGACCTTAAAATGACTTTAAATGAATACAAGTTATTCTTACCTGTCTCAGGTCATAGGAACTAACTGAAATTACTTCCATTGAATCCCACTTTTTTAGAGCAGGATATTAAGCTGTGCCTGCTTTTCCACCTGACCAATCCTTAATATGATAGATACAATGTCAGCCCATCACGTAAAGGTTACTGACAGTCTAGTTACCCTTCACACACCAGTGGCTGCATGCCCTTTCTTTCATTCATTTCAAGACAACTCTCTCTTTTTTTCCCAGCTACCTGTCATATTTCTTACAATATTGTTTACTCCTGATGTCAGTGCAGGTCTGGCGTGTTTTCTCAATAAACGGTCATCTATTTTAAAGTGGATCTCTGAAGCCAAATTTTGAGCAGACGCCTCCTTTCTTTTAAATCCAACCTGTTTAACTTGCTGCTGCTGGAGACGTAAATGAAGCTATAATCAAACCCGAGATAAATTAAAAGGCTAGCGCTGAGTCAGCGTTTTGTTGCCCCAGCGATCCATTGACCCTGAGGGCCTGCAGCGAGAAAATTGAGAAATGCTCGTTTTAATGCCTATCCAATATATACGGCATCTACCTCGAGATGGGGCTGTGCAATCAACCACTAATCCATTAGACAGAGATGTTTTTCAAAGATTGACGCGTTATTGTGCTGCTGTCTGCACTGGCTCACGTTCAAGGTTAACCTTTTAGAGACGCCTGATTGTTGCTAGAAGGTTAAACAACACATTAACATGCATTAAAATATTAAATTATGGCTCCATTTACTATATGAGAGAAAAACAACAACATAAAAAAGGCTTTTAAAATTATGAAGGCAATTGATAAAGTGGGTGGCTCGCGGAGCTGTTTTATTCCCGGGGTAAAACAGGGTTGTCGGAGTGAGATGGTTTTCAAATGGGGGGAACCGGGTGCAGTTCTGGCAGAATGAGGGCTTCTTTTATTGCTGGGTTAATGAACTGATGGTGAGGTCAAGTATTGAAGCCTTTGCAATTAAGGTGACTTTTCCCAGAAGAACTGGCCAATACACAGGATGAAAACAAATTGAAACAGCCACCTCTCCGCCTGACATTTTAGTCTGCAGCCTGAGCCGCAGCGGAGCCTCGCAGAAATAGCTGTGGTGGGTGCACATATAGGCTACATCTGTCTTCCAGAGAGAGTAGCCACACTGCAGGAGGCCAGAGAGAAGCCCCTCTGTGTTACAGTATATTGACAGTGGGAGGACTTTGAATAAGTGATGCTTCCTGTCTGCCTGAGTAAAATACAGCCTCTACCTTGTTCCAGAGGATAACCAATTAACTAATCTGAGCCTTACTGTAGAGCTACAGTGGCAGCCACAGGCTGCTCTATCTTGTCCATTTAAGTAATTGAAGGATGGAGGAGGCTGTCCTATTTTAAACGTTATAAAGGAGCAATCCCATCATGCAAGTCTTCACCCTCGCTGTCTCTGACTGACGTGCGTTTCCTCTTTAAGGGTCCCCCAGCTCACCAAGTTCAATTTACAATAGCGGCCAGGGTTAGGATTCACCGTAGCTGCTTGGAGGAGAAAGAAAGAAGAGCTCTGAGAAAGAGGAGGGGGGATGGGGGAAACAGGGAAGACGAAGAAGAGGAGGAGGAGAAGGAGGGCAAACAGAAAGACAGAGAAGGAAGAGAGAGAGGAGACCCTGTCACTTGGAGTCAGCATCACAGAGCAGGTGAAGAGAGATAAATGTCAAAGGACTCTCGGCGAAATAAAACAACAACTCGCCTGCACTCATCCAGGCAAACACAAGTCAGCCACAGTTCGTGAGTCCCCTGGCCTCTGGTCTAAAGAGACACACAGAAAAACATCCATACATCCCAATGAAAATGGTAATCCAAGCCAGAAGGCTTGACTAATTCAGACTCATTATACCAAAGTAATTCAATAGGTTAACCCTAATTAATGCTTAAGCAACACAATCAAAGAAATATTCATTGTTGTGATGAGAGCAATTACACCTGGAAAGGGCACCTAAAAGTGCAGGAAGGGCTCCAAAATTTGGAGTGTCACAGCTGCAGCGTGACAGGTCCTCCTGCAGGCCCAATTCTCACAAACACAGCAAGGCTGCTTTTATTAACACCCCACCACCACCTCCCCAAAAAACATACACACACATACACACACACAGAGAGAATGGAGCCAGGACTCTGGAGCCAAGTAGCTGTTGCTGGAATTTTTCTGGCCTAATTTGCATTAATAAAGAGGCTGTTCCTTGTCGGAATGTGTTTTATCCAGCTCAAAAAATCCCTGGGCGATCCCTCTCTGCAGAGCACTGGGAGAATCCGACTGTCAGAGCCGACAAGACAAATGAATCCTGGTGTCAGTGCGGAGTGGCTCCGCGTTGACAGATTGAGAAGAACTGTCCCTCTGTCGACAGGCATGCTTCATTTTCAAATTAATAAATCTGAATAAAATATCTTACCCTTCATTATGAGTGCTGCCGCTGTGACAGCTTTGCTGAACAGGGCTGGGATGTATGTGTGTGTGTGTGTGTCTGTGTGTCTGTGTGTGTTGGGGGGGGGGGGGGGGGGGGGGGGGGGGGGCTGCCTGTGAAAACAGCTTGCACAGAATCCACCTGGGTTTGTGCTGTGTATTTATAATGTTTGCATGTGTGCGTGTGTTTATGATGTTTCTTTTCTTTTATGCACATGGGCCTTTTTTGTTTTTTTCTCTTTTTTTCCTCCATTGATCCTCCGCTCGCACATTTTCTGCTCAGCGTGCTCCCAGAGCCACCAAAGAGGACGGGACAAACAAAAATAACTGGTGCCGCTGCGGTACAGTAGTGATAGATTCCTCACATATTCCCCCCTCCTCACACCTGTACAGCCATATGGAGGCACGTCAACATAGCAAAAAATAACTTTTCAATGAGATAGTTGGGCATGACGTTAAAAAAAAATAAAAAAAGGCGGCTGTTGCTTATTCTAGCTTTTGGCTAGTGGTACCAAAAATGTATCAAAAGTCAAAATCTTGTGTAACCAAACGGAGGTGTTTAGCTGTGAATGAACAGACGAGTCTCCCGGCTAAAAAAAACTGTGCGGTAGGTATAAGTGGATGCTGAGTGACAGATTGATGGGGTGAAAGACATAATTGCTTGAGATAAAAAGGAGTAGAAAAAGGGGGGTAGGTGTATAAATATAACACACAGGACTCATAATCCTGCAATATTACCCCTCCAGGGTAAGAGAATAAGGCACAAAGGAGCATAGTGGGTTGTATCCAGTCAGTCATTCTGAATGCTAAATTAATATGCAACAGCACGTACTAATATGCCCTTTGAGGAGGCCGGGCATATTGTGCAAGACTTTAAGCTCGTGAAGTTGCCTGGAGGCAAATTCCTATAAATAACATAAAATACAATATCATGCTCTATAAATTGTGGGAGTTTGTATTTTTTTTATGGCTGTGTCTGTTTCCTGTCTGCAACAGTTTATAAAATGATCCTTGTATGAAATAATAAATGCACATTTATATGATTTTTAAAGCTTTAAAGGTGTAGATAAAGTTGTTTCTGAAAGGTATCCTTTAATCAGGAAAGGATCAGCCAATTAATTTGCACCAGCTGACATGTGTATAATAATGACAGGCAGCACAAAGGACTCCATGTTCCTCCTTATGTAGGCCTTCAATATTTAAAGAAGAGTACATGCTTTTGGCAAGGCTCCGGCGATGCGTGTCAGTTAAACTTCTTAGACGTCAGCCTCGCCTGTGAACATCGCATCATCAAAGATGACATTTCATCAACTAACTCAATAAATAATAGAACACAGTAGCTGCCATTTGAACCTTGGGTGACAGCATCTGAGGAAATTGTCACCCTGTAATTTGTTTTCTTATGTCTTCTGTCGTCTTTTATTAGAGTTATCACCTGTGTTTGAAATGAGTCGCAGTTACAGTGAGGCTGTCGTTACTGTATCTATATGTATATCCACTTAGTTCAGAAAATTGAGTTAGATCCCAGGATAAATTCCAATAAAGTAAAAACTACAGTGATTTTTTAAAAAGACATCCACAGAGCCTGAGTCGATTTGACATCCTTGCTTTGACCATGGATAGATAGAAATCAAGTAAACAGAGCAGACAGGGAGTGACGGCACTGTATTTGTGATCTCCTTCCAGTGGATGGGGATTGTTGGGGAGGGGAGCCGCAGAAATGTGCCAGCCCTAATGCCTTATGGCAACTCGTGCTCAGCTGATAACACAATATTTCATGTAGGGTCAGGGCCAATAAGGAGCCTTTTCAACACCACAGAGATGAACAGGGCCTGACTGCCATGATCAAAATGCCGGCAAGCACTCACACAAGCACACACACAATAATGCTTTCTTCAGTGTAATGCAGTAGAGGTGGAAGAGTTTCTCTTCAGGGGCTTCCCAAAATACTGTTTTCATTACAGATTCGGCACCCTGCATAGAAATAAATGTAATGATGCTCTTTTATGGGATTGTTTGACTAATGTGACTCCTATTTTAGCCTGCTGTTGTACTGTTTAGCTCAAGAAAATATGTAGGTCAGGGCTGGAGTACAAAGTCTATTTATGTTAGCTACTATGTACTTTAATTTGGAAAGACAAAAAATTCACAGTCAAAAATTAGAATTAAAATGCAGCCACGTGCACTAAAATCATGGTCTCACTGTGGATTTCACTAAATGTTGAGCGATCAAGGAGAGAATAAAAAAAACAGAAAGTTGTGAACAATGTGAGCTCAGAGGTGCTGGCAGGTACTGAAGAGGACCCAAGTATGGGTAATATGGTATCCAGTATTCAACAGCAGAGGACTGTCACACAAAGAACATGATGCAATATATTCTTTGAATTCTCAGGAGCTATTTAAAGTAGACACAGTTACCATATTAGTTAAAGGACACATGTGGCCTAAATACCGCACAGCCTCCAGAATGAATTAACAACAGAAACACTACTGGAAATGCTACTCCAATTTCCAGACTTCTTCATAGATTTCTTCAGTCCATATATGACATTGAGGTAAATATTTATTATGTAAACAAACGTTTTAAAACCCACCTATTGAAATTAATTATACACCTGTGACCTACTTAAGTTTGTGTTTGCCTTTGTGCGTGTGATCAAGATTTGTTCATCTGTAGGTGTGACACCATGTACAAATATGAGCGACCACATTAATGCTCTGCATGCAGTCACTAAACTACACATGTTCGTGCAGTTGTGCATGCAAGCATTGGAGTTGACCTGGGAGGTGTAGGTACTAATGTGCACAGGTGCATAACTTACTGTAACCATGCGTGTACAAACACAATTGATGAGGTGAGTTGTGCATGTGGGCGAGGCTTGTGCATGCAACAGATATCCTTGTCCACATGTGAGATTACCCCTGTGAGTATTATGTGCAGGGAAGCAACCCAGTGACACCTTTGTGTTGCAACTAACCATCCTTGTGTGGGTGGACCTTGTGGCCAGTGCCTGTGTCCAAAAACACTCACTCATTCACATCCGTGTTCTCACTGTATGTAGAGGAATACTGGATGTGGTGAGGACATTGGCAAATTGGAAACAAAAAAACAAAGAAAAACTGAATACTGACACCAAATCCTGGGCTGTGTCTAAAATCACTCCCTAAACACTATATATGGCTCTATATAGCGCCTTCGCCATTTTGTAGTGCTGTCCGAATTCTTAGTGAGAAATTATAGACCCCATATAGGGCCCTCAATGTATCCCACAATGCATCATGAAAAGTAGTGTCCATCCGATGGTCACTACAATTAGCAACATGTCCCATCATGCATTGCACAGACCAGCGAAAAGAACAGGAAAGGAAGTTACGTTACGTGTCTTATAAATATAATGGTCGTTTAAAGAATGTAGCATGACCGGTTGTGTTTTATTGATTAATGTTTTGCCATAAAGACACAAATTATAATTGCTAACAACAGAGATTGTTTAGCTAGCAGAGAGCGACACGTTTAATTTGCGACAGCAATGACGTAATTAAAGAAAATGCTTTGACAATGAGTTCACTATATGGTGCCTTACATTGAACTCCCCGTATAGGGAGTAGGGAGTGATTGAGGGATTTTGAACACAGCCATGGTCCTTATACAGCTTTTCAAAGCGTTTTTTGGGTTGACTGTTTGTGCAGATGTTTGTGTGTTCGTCTTCTGATGATATTTACATCACACGATTCACATGTCAAAAGACAATAGGTAACTGAAAGTACTGGTAAGCATTTGGCATCTTGCTAAAGAAAGCCAGACAGTCGATGTAGGATGAAAGTTGGAATTTAACACTTGATATATATATATATTTTGCTTGTTTTATGCTCCTATGAATAGAACTCAAATCCAATACAATACAATCCGTTCAACTATTGCTAAAATGGACTCAGTAAAAGTGTATAAAATATGAGATTACAATGGGATTAGATTAGGACTCACAGGCTAGTCTTTTATCATATAAATACTAATGATGGCCTTGTATTTTCCTTAGTACGGTAAAATGCAGATAACATCCTGCCTCCCATGCTGTTTGTGTGTACTGATAATTGGATTACAGGCCACTGAAGGGTTAAACCTGTAAAGAGATATACGAACCTCAGCTGTGACCCCGTGCTCTCCAAGGTATCTCCCTTGTGCAGGATTCTTATTCAACTTCAAACTGACAGTGTTTTTAATCTTTTCTTTGCTTCTCTCCTGGAGATTGGGGAAACAAAAATCAATACACTGTGGCAGGCGATCTAGAAGCCTGTGAATTACAAGGCCTGGACCTGGCCGCGCTGCCTGCTCTGCAGCCTTGAGCAGGGGACTATGGGAGTATCATCAGAGACTGAAGGAGAGGTCACAGGTTCAGGTCAGGAGCACTGACAAAAAAGCAAGGTATTTACTGTCTGCACACAAAAATGAGAAATAAGTTCCACAGGGCACTGGGGGAGCCTGGAACCTTCTCTCTTCATTTTTTCCCTTCCTGAGAATAGCTGTGGCCTCCTTGCTGCTCTCCCACTGCACTCTCAGCTGACTCTCTTTGGATGATATACTGGGCTTCAGCCTGTGATAATGCCCACACTACAAATCTGAGTGCAGAACATATCGACACCCGGGTCTGTCATTATCCGTTAATCACGCTGCTGACGTACGTTTCAATCCAGGCTTCTTGGCAGCCCACCAAGCTGAAGAAATGACCTCAGATAAATCAGAAAGCATACTTTCATCTGAACTCCAGACACTAACCAAACTTACACACCAAAAACTCATCAGGATGGATGCACATAGAATACAGACAACAGGGGACCTGAAGAGAAGGTGTTGGTCATTGAAATCGACATATTTCTGGAATTGAAATAGTAATTATTGTGACATTACTGTTACATGTATTTAGCACTGCTTTTTATTTATGTATCTATTTATTGCCACATTTGTTCATGTGTCCTGTATACTAATTGGGTCATTCTCAGTCTAAAGCTATCTGATGCCTTAAATCTTAATATTTCTCATGTCTGCACATTTTTTTAGAAGCTGGTTTTTATTGTGACACAAAAAATAGGTGTCCAAAATATCCCTATACAACATAGCTGAAATAAAACCTGTGCTTATGAATCTTATATTGTTCAGTTCAGCTACAATGTACATTCATCAGGGACCCCTTTTTTCTCCATAATGCACCTGTCTGGCATTATGAAGAAAAACCTGCTGGTTCTGAGTTTTAAAGTATGAATGAAGGTGTTTTAATGGCGCTCACTGCTACAAACACACTTTATTGCGGTACTCTGGCACTGGAGTGTGTGGCTGTGACCGCTATCCAACCAATCCACAGAGGAAAGGAAGGCCTTTGTTTCACTAAAGAAGGACCAGGACATCACTATCAGCAGACAAAGGAAGAAGCACAGTAATGCTCAACACACAGGACTACCACTCTAAAGTAGCAGATCTTCTCAGTGACACAGCCACATATGAAACACTGAAGAGAGATCCCAGTGGCAACTACAAGAAAAAGCTAGTCAGCTATCTACAGAAACTGGAGAAGGACCAAATCATCAACCGTGGCTGAACTACTGACATCACTGGTGGGAAACACCACCACACCACACCCACAACTCTCAGGACTTTGTGAACAAGGTGGATCCAAATGGACCCAGATGACCCCATGGTCTCATTTGACATCACCTCGTTCACCTGCATCCCCACTTCAGAAGCCACAGAGATGGTAACGAGATGCCTCACACATAACAGCACACTCACAACAACCTCATGCCAGACCACATCTGTGAACTGCTGGATCTCTGCCTGTCCACAGGTTATTTCCAGTATAATGGAACTTTTACAGACAGAAGCACGGCTGTGCTATGGGATCACCTGTGTTGCCGATTATAGCTAACCTCTACATAGTGGAGGTAGAGACTCTCAGGGTTTGATGCGAGGACACAAGCGCAGAACAGACAACGTGAAGTGGTAACAAAAGTTCTTTATTCCTGGCTAAGGCCGATACACGAGTGGTCAGTCAATATAGGCAACAGTACAAAAGGGTTAACACTGGTAACACTGGTAAGGGTACAAACGATTTAAGCTAAACTCACCATTAGCACAAAACGATGTCCGAAAACACACAAGGACTTGGAGGGCTGGTAAACTTGATGAGACACACAAGACGAACTGGTAGGGAGTGAAGGGAAGATAGATATGATATCCACTAGGAAAATGAGACACAGGTGAGACACATTAGGGTGGGGCAGGTAATCAACAAGGAGGGAGACACAGGAGGAAATAAAACACACACAACAATCTGGCCTTGTTCGACTGCACAGTCCACATTGGAGGACAGGAGCCTCAATATACCATTACTTGCTGTTTGATTCCCACCACCCACCGGAACACAAACTGGGAGTCATCAGGACCCTGCAGCACAGAGCACAAACTGTACCAACCAGCTCAGAGGGGAAGAAGAAGGAGCAACGACGCATTAGTAAAGCCCTGAAAACATACAACTATCCCAACTGGGCACTCATCAAAGCCACAAAAACAAGACCCACCAACAACAAAAAAGGAAAATAATATTGTCATCCTATACATGTCAGGATTATCAGAGAAACTCCACAGAATCTTCAACAACCATGACATCCCAGTCCATTTCAAACCTATGACAACACTGAGACAGAAACTGGTTCACCCGAAGGTTAAGATTCCCAGGGAGAAACACAGCAATGTGATATATGCAGCCCAGTGCAGTGAGGAACGCTCTGTGATGTACATTGGAGAAACTCCAATCCAAACCACTCCACAGAAGAATGGCTCAGCACAGGAGAGCCACCTCCTCAGGACAAGACTATGCTGTTCACCTCCACCTCAAAGAGAAAGGACACTCCTTTGAGGACAACAATGTCCACATCCTAGACAGAGAGGAAAGATGAGGTGGTGGTCTCAGACATCATCTTTCTACCACATGCAATGCAGTGCTTCCATCCATTCCGGGGAAGTTTCACTCCAAGTCACATGCTCACAGCAAGAACAATGAACTGTCAACCTGTCCCACCACCACAGCCCCCCTGTAGTCTCATAGTCATTAGCCAGTCGTTAGACACAGCAGACACAGTCAGTCAGACCAACACAGGTAACTATGGAGACATTTAGAGCTACTGTTAGTGAGGTTCACCCAGACCCACTCACTGAGGTCCTCCACAACATATAATAAACATATAATAACATATAATAAAGGGCAGCAGGGTTGTCCAGTAACCGGAAGGTTGGTGGTTCAATCCCAACTCTTCCATAGTCATCGTTGTGTGTCCTTGGGCAAGACACTTTACCTGCATAGCCTCCAGTGTACTCACTGGTGTATGGTGCTCTTTGCTGGGCTGCCTTAAGCAATTCCCCCATTGTGGGACTAATAAAGGTTTCTCAATTACCGGTAATTTAATTTAAGCCATGTTTCCCCACCAAACAGAACTGATGAAGCTGCTTGGATGAGCAGCGAAACATCTTTAAGAAAACCCTACAAGTCCAGATACCTTGCTTCAACCTTCTGAATGACCCATCACTGAACTGAACTGTGATTACAGCAACCTACCCACATGGATGTCTCCATGTGACTGCACAGTGATTGATTTTCCCTTATGTTGTCACATGTATTAAAAAATTTGCTTTGTAAACACCACATAGCCTCAAACATGGAGCAGTTTGTGATTTTAATATTTTTCCTCAGCGAAAATAATGCTTGATTAATTTCTGCTTGAGTGTCCAGCCTTAAGCACTTTGATCAATAAGTGCGCGACTACCTGCCAATGCTGGACTCACTGAGTAATTAGCCAATGTGCTTGGCGGGCCTGACGGGGGTAATGAAGTCACAGAGGCTGAGCGCTGCCAGGAAGAAAATCAGCCACTTTCCCATTCAAAGCTCTGCATGTATACACAGATAAATGACGTGAAAACCATAAGATGCTCTGATACACTTTACCAACACAAATCATCTGTGAGCCCACATATGTTGACAGAAGTGGAGAACCGATTCATTTGCACAAATATTAATTCAATACGAGATTGAAGAAGAGTGCTATAAATATCTGTGACCGCCTGATTGCTCTGGGAAGATCAAACGGAGACAAACAATGTACTTTCTAAACAGTTTGTTCTGAGAGAATTATGACAGAAATAACTGACAGCTCTTGATGAACAGGAACATCCAAAGATCAGACAAGTTTTTATTGCATCAGAAATTAATTCTAAAAATGATACATCACTCAATGGGTGTATTAAAAGCATTCAGCTCCCGCTTGAAGAATTTTTGATTTCACTGACAACGGAGTCTAATTAGACCAAACACATCTCTGTTTGTCTGACTGAAATAACTCAATTATAGAAACTCCAAACATCTGGCTGCACACTTGCAGAATTGATTAGAAGAATTTTTTTTCCTGAAATGATTAAATAAGACACTAATCACTTTAGAGCCACTTCCATCTCCATTAGAAGTGTGTAGAAGTCAAAAGACGTAGAACCTCAACTAATCCAATCACTGCTGAACCCACACTCCTCATTATGTGCATGTGTGGATGACAAATAATCA
Source organism: Parambassis ranga (assembly GCF_900634625.1). Lineage (NCBI taxonomy): Eukaryota > Metazoa > Chordata > Actinopteri > Ambassidae > Parambassis > Parambassis ranga. The sequence continues at coordinate 4,614,567 of NC_041025.1, forward strand.
TCTGTGTGCACAAAATAGATTTAGCCACATCATATCAGGACTGGCTATATTTTACTTGGCTCGTTCTTTCATCAGTAATGCCATGAATTCCTGCTGCTTTTATTTTTAGATTGTTTTCTTAGTGACAAGTTCCTGTTGGCTACACTGATGCATGTGAACATTTTTGAGCACCAGAGGCTTTGTTTCTGCAGGCTTGTTACCTCCTCTCCTCCCCGTGTAGCCTCTGCCACCAGCCTATTACCCGTGACAGGACGGAGCGGAGGAGGACAGAGCAGAATCCGCTGTAGCCTTTAATTTCAGGAGCAGCAAGGGGAAAAAAAAAACTAATTGAAACTTTCTCTCAATGATTTGCTACTTGATTTGACGCTGGACTTTCCCATTGTCACAAAATCAATAGAGGCAAGACAGGCAGGGTCTAACTGGAAAAGGCTTTTGGCTTTTCATGGCGAGTGAAGGCGGGTGAGAGCGTCAGGGTTAAGTGATGTGTTTCTGACGCTGAGTGGGTCTGGGACACCCCATTCGCTCTGCAGCTCTCTGGAACTTGTGGGGCCTAATAACAGGGCAAATCACTGAGGGAGGGGGGGAAAGGGGCTGTGTGGACGTGTGTGTGCGCTTAGCTATTGTCTGTGCTATTTGTTTGTGTGTGTGTGTGTGTGCAGAGCCAAGGAAGGGCTGCAACATAATGACTTCACTCACCTCCCAAAATCAAAAATAAAAAGTGGGGCACCACAAACCTATTATCATTGTAATAGGGCATCCACAATCTGCCAGCTGTTGTGTGTGTGTGTGTCAGGGCCATCTTTTTCTCTTCCCTCATGTCACCTTTTATCTAATGAATAATCACAAACACAGGACAAATATCACTGCTGTCAGGCGAAAACCTCCAAAATGTCAGCTGGACAGGAAGTGTCAGTGGAGCTAAAGTTACAATAATCCCTAATAATCCTTAAAATATTTAACATTTTCATGACATTAAATCCAGATCTCGACAATATTCATGGCACATTTCACGACTGTCCACCGAAGAAAATGACAACAAAGTTGATAAGGTGAGGCAAAAGTCATTATACCACACTTGAATCTAAAAATGTTTAGTCTGTCTGTTTTTGTGTAACAGATGCAAACAAAAGCACGTGACACATACCGGTATTGACAGAATAAAAATATTGATATCATCTTGATCCTTGAATTCTACTGGACATTTGAGACAAAATGTAATAAATTAGAGATATTGATCATTTTAACAAGGCCACCGATGAAGGTCAGAAATCTCAGTGTGAATTGATGGAAACCCTTAACAACCTCAATGGTTGCCAACTTGGCTATATAGCAGACAAAGAGGGGCAACTGACCAATGTCTGAAATCAGCAACAGGGTCATCTGCAGCTGTCAGATGAAAGGGTTAAATATTTCACCAAGTATACTGTAATCAGTATTCTTGTTGTGCTTTATGGGGTCATTTAATGAGCCACCATTGCAAAATCTGGCATCAAGCGCTCTGTAGATTAGCCAGTTGCTAACATTGCTATTGGTGCTACCCTGCTGAAATTCATGCACTAAGCAGATAGTGTACACAGTCTATGTGAACTAATATACAAGTATATGATTTGAGACAGAGCTGCAGTACCGTAACTATCTAGCTAGCTCGTAGCCCAGCATACTGTAGTGCATAATTGTGTTGGAAGAGAAGAATGACTGCAGTAATGCACTTCTGTTTCTGCTACGTTGTAGAAATCTAGCACTTTTCCGAGATTTTTAAATCTAATGCATTGGTCCTTGTTAAACATAAACATTTCAAGATCCAGAATGCAAAAACAACACATTAGAGTGAGTGATGAAGCAACTGACACTGTTTCGGCATAAAGAACTAGTCAAAGGGGCTTGAACCAAGAGCGTGAATTCCTGAGAAGCTTGAGTAAATGCTCTTAGGCAAATATAGAAGGCCATAGCCATTTGGGTAAGTAGGGAGCAATTACACATGAGGATGATTTAAGGGGATGCTGTCACTGTGGTGAGGAGCCAGGACCTCTGCAGATGAAATGAAAATGGCCTATATAATGGCAGAAGCGACAACGAGCCACTTTGGGTGTCCCGACTATTATGGCACGTCAACACCAGCAAGAAAAAGAGCAAAACTATGAGCACGGCAATTAGAGAACATGAAAGAAAATGGATCGTGCCACCGAGGAGAGCGTTACAGCAAAGGACTTCTGAGCAGGAGTTAATGTGGTGATTTATTGAATTTGTCATCATGGACATGTATGTTATAAATTTCCTGACTGCAGTAATAGCCATAATGAGGTCACCAACTGTACAGTGTCATCTCAGCACTTTGGGGTTCAGACATGGTATTGAGAGAGGTTACCTGACCAGCATTCTGATTCATTAGAAGGCAGCATCAGTCACCAAACATTACATTAATGCAAATGTCAGTCTGACTTTGGGCATGTCTCTGTCTTGTGGTAGCTCATCACTCTCTGAGATTCAGGGATTGGAGGAAGAACAACTAGCAATCAGTTAGGAGAGGTCATCATTCACATCTACAGCCCAGATATGAACACATTATCATCATCATCATCATCATCATTATCCACACCACCATCATCATCATCAACATAATCATTATGTAAATATGCTCTCAGCATTTTGCAGTTTGGATCCTGGACGGCACAGCAGGCCCTGTGTTGCATTTGCATGTGCATATTTCAGTGTTTTCCTGAGAACGCGCCACAGCAATTAACACAGGATTAATTGGCATCTTTATCTCATTAGGGCCAATCTGATCAGAGTATGATGAGGTTTCGGCGCGCTCCCATTTGTTTAAGCGGATTGTGGTAATTGCTGTCATTATTATGGGCTCTTTAGCGTCATCAGTGGGCCTCCTCTCCCTGCTCAGACCCCATAAAGCCCAGCCATGTGTCACAGCTCAGTTTAGTTAACCCCTGGAATGAGCCCAGTGGTGCCGGCGTCTGGTTAACGGCCGAGCGGCGATTAGCACTCACACATTAACACATCACCCCTCCTCTCTCACACAGGCTTTGTGTTCAGTCCCCAACCTCCCAAATAAAAATGTTACACGACCTATGTGGGGCGGAGGGAGTTCCGTCAAACCCACGTTGGCATTGCAGTGGTGCGTTTTACAAAACTCCAGGGCCTCGTTCGTCAATCCTGCGCCAATGCACTTCACCACTGTGGCGTGTGCATGTCATAAAAACGATAGTTATCACTTTATAGACAATGAGTGTGAATTATTGTCATTTGACACACTGATATTAAGGTGTTGAATGGGGCTGATATTAGAAACTAGGAAGAGGTTTTCCCTACTCCCAGAATATATGTTTTACTGTGTTGTCATCATAATAAATATAGTGTGGATCTAAAGCATGCAGCATCAAAAGACAGTATTTCTGAAAGAGGGAGCTATTACTTCAACGTGAACCCAGATCTACAACCCACCAGAGAGAGGTAACAGACGGATATTGAGATATAGTGTACAATAGAAAAAGGGAGCCATTGATCCCAGAGAGTGCAAACTTTACACTTGCTGCTAAGTTCTCTAAAGGGGGCAATCAAATTTTATAGGCTCGTAACTATTTTGACACCTCTAAATGTTAACAACTGTGCACTCAACACTATATGACCCGTCCTCTTTGTTGATCCACCACAGTGATGATCCCCATCTTCATGGATTCCAATATAATAACAATCTGAGCCCATGTCATGTAATGAGCGTTTCACCTTGACAACCAGGTAAATTCATAGGGCCAATATACCGCCCTCACAAGTCAGTCAGTCAGTCAGTCAGTCGCCCTGAAAACATATGCGAGAACATCCATCTGTCAAACACTTTGAACAAGGCAGTATTGTGACACTGATGTATGGAACTGTGCATACATCAATGTGGGAAGCATGGCAAGTTCTGTAAAACCTGACTTTTGATGAAACTGTAACAAATACTGCTAACCAATGCAACAGCCATGAAATTGTTTGAAATTACCAATAATTCCATAAAATCTGGCTGTCTGTGTTAAGAAAGAACTAGCCAGGCTGCCTCTCTGAACGCCCATACATGTGAATTCAGTGTTAATTGGCTACGACACCCTTTAAAAAAACACACTTGGCTTTTCTGATTTTGTGGGCCCCTTTTGATTGTCAAGTAAGTAGACATAAAAAGTGTCATTTTAAGTGAGGGGAAACAAATACTATTGAGCGTGTCGCAAAGGAGATCCAGTCAAAATTAGACAAGCGTGAGCTCCATCATGAGTTCTGACAGCTTTCTTTCTATGACAGCAGTTGTACCCACTCACCTATGCCTCTGAGCACAAACAAAGCTTTGATTTCCTCAAATTCCCCCAAAAACTAATGCTACAATCCCCCACCCCCCACCCCCACCCCACTACGCCCACCTACTCTCCTATGTGCAGAACAACAGCTACACACTCCACCCCGCCGCCCCTCGTCTCCCCTAACACAATCTGAGAAGGCACATAGCCATCTGTACCTCCAGGGAAGCTGCTTCTTCTTCAAAGAGCAACATGATCGGCATTATGGCATCTGAAAGACTCGACTCTACGACTGGAGAGAGTAAATCAGTCACACAGTGGAAGACTGACACACTCAGAGAAAGGCACGTTGACACCCACAGCAAGGCTGGGAGCCCATAAGAGCTTTAAACGCATTCTGTCCTGTTACTGTCACCAACTCATTCTCCTTATTTGCCATGAAGTGCACCAGCAGCTTTATAAAGGATTACAATGAACAATTGTGTCGTTATAATCAAATACAATACACAATCCTTGATTAAAAAGAAAAAAAGTTACAGTTTGTCTGAGCAAGCATGATCTGTGAGTCTTTTGTAATGCTTGTCTGGTCAATGCTGCAAGGTTATAGTAAAACAATACAAGGATTGATATACAATAATACAAAAACACGTCCTATTGACAAATATTTTCAGTACTTCACAAAGTTTGAGCCAATTGCAATATTTGCAATGACAAAATCAATTGTTGCATTGTAAAAATAAATTCACAAATTGAGCAAAGCATGAGTTAGTTTACTTACAGTTGGGTTGGTTCCGGCAAATTTGGTAATGCCTTCTGCCCAAACAAAGAGTATGTTGGTGAGTTAAAGTTACTAAACATTATGTACGTAGCTTGGTTTACTGTGTTAAGCCACTTAGCATGTTACAGTCTATATAATTGGTGCACTCTAAAAGGTTGGCTCACAGGGCGCAGCATTACTAAACAAAAGAGTATAAAACAGATCCACATCTGACATTTTCCAATAACACATCAGCTATTTACAGTCACCACCATATTGTTTTTTTGCTAGGTAGCTGGTCACAGAGTTACCACAGAGAATAGAACAGTGTTGATTCTGCCACTAGAGTGCTGTCTTGGCATGGGTTGAAGGTCTGAATAAATATAGGACACGGCAAAATGTGACTCCAAATTTCAGACAGCATCTCCTATTCAGTGTGTTGGGAATTGTGTCACTTTACGCACACTCAGCTCAAATCCACCCGACCTACGATCCAGCATCCTGTAACCAGGGTGTGGGCTTTGAAATAACCCTTTGTAGAATGCAGCCTGCATGGTCCCGGGCAGGATGTTTGGAAGATTCTCTGAAAAATAGGTCCAGTATTGGAACATGTCTGTGCTCATGCTCACATTGTCTGGCGTTGACATACTCAAGATCTGCCACTAGTCTCTTGAGGCATGAGGATCATGTGACACAGATACTAGAAGTCCCATATCATTTTTGAACACAGCTAAGAGCCCATTTTGCAGTTTGTCTAACTCACTATACAGGCTGGTAGAGCTTATATAACATTGGATTATGGAGAGAAATGGGCAAGTGACTCCACACTTTACATTTTCTAGAAGACATGCAATTTCAAAAATGCTACTATTGCTAGTGATTTCGACACTTAAGGCTCTGCTTTTAGCTGGATGTACCAGACAGCAGCATTGCAGTCCTTAACACAGCCAATATTGCAGTCAATAAACTCTGTGGGAAGCTTCAGGGATCATGCGCTCAATTACAGCTGAAGCACTGTGAGGCACCGACAGCAAATGTCTCTGATGCAGCAGAAATATTCATGTCAGTGGTGCCCTACAGAATCCAATAGGCCTGGCTGCCTTTGAGGAGAGACAGATGAATAATCAGAGAGGGGGATGGGGGATCCAAAGTGGGAGAAGCTTTGGTGGAAAAAAAAAGAAAAAGTGAAAAAGCGAAGCAGCCTTTGCTCTGCTGGGTCTTTGAAGTCCTTCCTCCAGCAGACATTGGTATATAGACACACAAAGGCACACAGGCTCTCTCTCCTCCTCCTCTATTTTCTCTCTCTCCTCTCCCTCTTTTATCTCTTCCACATCCCTTCATCTTTACCCTTGGTTTGCTCCAGGGATCCCCCTGTCCCCCAGTACTCACCACTCGTTTGCTGTCCAGGCTTTGATATCTGTTTGCAGAAAGATCAACAGCATACTTTGGATCCATTTCTCCAGCTACCACGGCTTTAATAACGGCAACAAAGCCAAGGCTTTTCAACCACACTGACTCACATCTATTTGTTATTCATAGCCACTATCATTTCCCCAAAGCACCGAAAACATATGCATGTGGAGCTGACTTCATGATTTCTCTGCAACATGAAAAGAGAGCGTACACTGTGTGGGTTTCACAAAAGTAGAGAGTGCCGCTATGAACACAAGTTCTGCAAAGTAAAACTTCACTATGAACTGCATGTGCTCAACCCTAACAGAGAGCGGGTGTTAAGCTATTAACTACAGTAAATATACATTGCATCACAACAGTATAGGGTTTAAAACATTGATAAGCTTTAAAAGACAGATGTTTGCACGCCGTATGCTGCCATCTGATTGGTGTTTTGTGGCCGTGCAGACAGACGCAGCCTGGTTCTGTCTCAGTAAAGGTTCTGCGAGCCTCCAGGCCAGCCATCACACCAGGCATGAATCATGAAAATGTCAAGTACAAAGTCTGCCACAGAACAACAGCGAAGAGACTCTGCACTGGGAGGCAGTGAGCACCGCACAATAAAGCACAGCACTGACATCAGCAGAGGTGTATCAATAATTATCTCTGTTTCTGTTAATGATGCATGCACAATAAGTACAATCAGCAAAATGCAGACAAACAAGGCGAGGACAGAAACACCATTCATTAGCCATTCAGGTTGTGATGGAAAAACTAATGGCTTTTTGGCCTCTATTGACCACTGACAGTCTATTTTTTCTTAGAATGTTTTTATGGATAAATACATTATGAACATTTTACATCTTTTCTCCCCTCCTCTCCTGTTTGGGTATGGCTTAGTGGCTTTAGTTAAGCATTTGATTAGGAAGGAAAATGTGCTGATACAAGACCATACCTTTCTAGTTTTTACAGTATTTTGCCTTTGTGTGGATCACGAGTTGCGTTCATAATGTAAGTAAAGAAGTATAGACTTGCTGTGACGTCACCCAGACTTTTCTGAAGAGCAGTTTTCAGCCTGTGTGGGAGACTGTGCCTGTCACCGTTGGCAGTGTCTAAGAGTCCACCTTAACTTCAATTACAGGCAAATAGGTGGAGTGCAAAAAATGAGGTGGGTGGGCCGTTAAATATGCAAAAACATTTAAAAAATAAACCCTCTGTGCAGTGTTCATGAACAGGAAGTTGTTTTTGCACCAGGATGTAAACATCTTTATTTCTGCTGGACATTGTAACGGGGAGGTCTATGGGGATTGACTCGCATTTAGAGCCTGTCTCATGTGGTCACTTAACTGAAAGCAGCTTTTGGAAGTCTGTATTGGCCTTCTCAGTCCTGGAGTTATATACACTTAATGTAACTTTATTTAAATAAAGCTATTTTTAATAATATGTCTGTGCAGTAGCAGGCAGCATAAGACACTGTGTGGTGCATGCATTTTTTTTCTATCTAAAATAGAGACATTCTAAATAAAACAGTTGTTGACTGAAGGTCAGAAAATGACATCAACTGAGCTGTACCCCTCAGGTCTTCCTCATACTGTTCTCTTAATAAAAACCTGTTGATTAGAGCTGTGATGATTAAAGCAGAGGTGACACAATGTTCCCTGGCTCTCAGTGAGGACACACAGCACTAACCTTTATACCATATCACCTTGAGGAAATGGGCCAGATGATTAGGAAGGTGTTAGTGGGCTGCTATTTTTACATTTCAGTCTTCCTTTCTGTCTGTCTTATTATCTCTTTCTCCTTTTTACAAGAACCAAATTGTTAATAAGTGCTGGCCAAGGTGAGATAATGATCTTTTACTCTAAAATATTCAGAGTTAAAGAGAATTTCAGTACCAGTCCCGGCATGGACCACTGAAGATGGGAGCAGAGCTAGCTAACGCTGTGTGCGCTATAACCTGCTTTATGGTGACAGCAAATGTATGAAGCATCAAAATTTGATCCGCGACAGATTGCCGGCAACTGCAGCAGGTACACTTTGCCATATATGAATGCTCCACCAACAGATGGATCAAAGATGTGCAGTGCACAGCAAATCTGGAACTCTTAATAATTCAGCAACTTCTTGTGTGACATTGACTGCAGTTTAGCTCACTCTGAAACTGGGCACAGATGGAAAGGCAGACGTGTCTCTTACAGCAAACACTACACTAACAGGAGAAGTCCCCAAAGAGAGCAGAGAAGAAGGGAAATAGGTAAGGACAGACAGACTGCTGCATGAGCCCCCTGAGACCCAGAGAGACTGCTCCTCAGCTGCGCCTGTTCAGCTGCTAACAGCTTGAGCTGCTGTGCCACATGCTGCCAGAGACGCTTCCTCCTGTTCACCAGTTTAATTTGTGCTGAAATTAGAGCACAGCCAAAATCTCCCTGGTTTAAAATGAGCTGCTGGACCCCCCCAAAAAACAAACAAACAGAAAAACAGAAGTTAACTGAAATCTATTATAGCAGCATACTGTGCAGCACACACTGGAAACTTATAGATAATAAGCAAATCTGTGTGTTGGAATTAGCTGTACAGAACCAGTCCACCTCATTTATATGCTTTTATTCGGACCCTAGCTTGTTGTGCATATATGTTACGGTTAAACTCAAATTACATTACTCTTTACCGACTAAATGAAGTGTGTAAACATGTCACTGTCCCTTACTGCTTACTGTGAGGCAGGAAGAGCTCCTCACCCACAGGCAGTGATGGAACTGAACCATGGTTTTTGTTTTACAGCTCAATATGGGTTCATCCAAGGCTTCATTCAGATCAGGCATTTCAGTCCCTCTGCAAACATAATTTACCTTAACATGTTCATGCTTAAAAAATGAGAATGGAAGACATCTTCCTGGATTAATAGTTTAGTGTGTAAATCTTGATGTAAAATTGCCTTCATGTTTTTTATTGATAGTTCTTAATTCTTTTTAATTCGATTTTTTTCAAATAAAAAATATTTTCAAAGGTAGCTTATAGATGGTTTCTACTAATTGGTAATTAGTATTAGTGTGAAGCTGGTTGATATGTGAGAGAGTTATGGCAGAGGTTTGACCTAAATGTTTGATCTAAATGTTAGTGTAGAATTTATTATTATGGCTATTGTCAAACTGTTGTAATACCTACAATATTTTTGAATGCGATACATTGTATTGTAAACATGAATTTTTAATCAGTATTAAAAATTATAGTAATTACAGTTTATCAGAAACACTGATCACTGAGGGTGACAGGTAGGTCATCAATATACAAACTAAATAATAATGGACCAAATGCTGAAGCTTGAATAAAGTAGATGACCATATTATAATTGATATCATACATATAATATAATATATTGTGACAGTGATAGTCACATACAGTAATATGTTATCTGACCCACTCAAATCAATCATTTGACGAATACAATCATGCCATAGTCTGAATGGTGACTTATGGATGCCTTTAGATGTTTTTAAAGTGCGATGACATATCAGATGAGCAAAGTGGTACCCTGGGAAAACGCATGACATACCATGTGTGGGAGGATTTTTTTTAAAGGACGGCTTTCTCTGCCTCTCAGACTCTTGACCACTAATTATGACAACAAAAGCACCAGTCGTACAGTATGCCAAGGTTTAGTCACAGAGGATTCTATTGCTCTTTGAGGGGGTAACAATAAATAAAAAAACTAATTAACAGTAAACAAACAGTGTGATTGGAAAAAGGTCAGCTGACATGAAAGTCTTTGCATTGTCCACAGTAACTGGGACACAATCAACAAAAAGGTATAATTTTGTGCTGAACTGCTAAATCAACACCATTAATGTCCACAGGAACTGTTGTTTAGATGCTTCCCATTTATTGTCTATGTAAAATGTCATGTTAGTAAAGTAATGTGAATTAATAGACAATAGACAGTGCATTGATTCCAATTATTTTAGGATTCATTTTTAGATTAAAAATAGAGGACATCAGGAGTTTGTGGAATAGCGGCCTCACATCTGAGCCACACCAACAAACTTTGATTCTTGATATTTAACATATTTTTTGTGTAGTTACAATTTAGTTTTTAAGTTGTTGTTCCACAGGAATTTGTTCTAAACCTGTCACAGCATTGACCTAACTCAAAACAGTTTTCTGCCATTTTATTGCTTGCCATGGTGACAAGTTATGTCCTGAGTAGCATATATTGACCACCACACCTTATACTTATTATAACTGACTGCAGTTAACAAATGATGATCTATTGTTGTGTAAGAGGTAGAGCTAGTCAGCTGGGGTCAAGTACCAGGAAATAAAAGTGGCTTTATAAGGCAAGGCAGAAACCATTATGGTAGATGGGTGTACACTGGGATTTGGCTGCGAACCCTTACGTGATCAGCTGCATCCACAATCTGTTCCTATTGTTTAAGAGGACTTATAATACCAGTCTTTGTTGATCCTTGTCATCAGTATCCTCCAGCATGGATGCTATTGTCTGGTAATGTTGCAACAGTTTAGATTAATTTATAACAAGAAGCCCATTCTTCTGTGGGGTTGGCTGGCAAACCATCTGCTACATTTCAGCTGATCTGCAGGTAATCCAAACCATAAAGAGGACCATTGAAGTAATCAAGGCTGCTGTTACTACATGCATCAAATCTCTTTCCAGAGGTATGTGAAGTGAAATAGTAAATCATTTGCCTTAAGTGATCACTGCAACAGAATATGTGTTCAAAAATACTGTAAAGTCAATCATCATATATGCCCATGGATTACAGCAGATTCAGACATGCTGGCTGTGTGACTGCTCAGTGCCTTTTGGCAACAAGAGAAACTTCCACACAACTTGGCACAGCTCCTTGGAGACCTCTGAAAACCCCTGGCAGTGCATGAGTCACACGCACACACACTTCATGAGGATAACTTCCACTTCAGCTGGTTAGGTGGACTGCTAGCTCTCTCTCGTTCTCTCTCACACTCTTTTTTCCTCCCTATTTCACTCTTTCTTTTTCTCACTGCCTATCTCACGGACATCCCCGGGGCACCAGTAGTTGTTAGTGTCTCGCAGTGGAGGTGGCGGTGGGGGCCGTGGAACACCATGGTCTCATTACCTCCACATGCTCACCCTGCAGCCCGCAGTGGGGGCCTGAGATGAGGGGTGGCGGACGGAGCCTGATTCGTTTTGATGTTGCGCACATAACGAGGCTCCCTAGTGTTACTCCCTGTCCCTGAGCGGAGCCCCGAGGAGCCTGACGCGAGGCCGACGCTGTGGCTGCATGAGCGCCTTGCTGCCGCATCTCCAACAAACCTCTCAAAGGTCAGGGAGTAATGTCTGCTGAATTTCTGTGTCCTCGGGGCTTTTCTCATTAGCAACCCGGAGTGGGTGGATCTCCGGCGTCAATCAAGAACCACTCTAAGGATCTCCCAGTAGGATAAAGAGAACAAAACCACACTGTAGTGTGTCTGTAACAAAGCAGACATAATACAGTTGGGACTCTTCTGCAACCAAACCTCAGGAAGTTGCAACTAAACTATCTCCTCTCTCAAATTCACATCCACTTCCTCCCTGCCCAATTCCAGACCACATGCATCGCACCGTCACACATATCCCACTGTTAATCTCCACAGCTCGGCCCCCAGCCTGACAGTTGAGCTTGATAAGGTATCTGCTTTTCCATTATTGTGTCTGGGATGATGGCAGGGAGTATGTACACATGTACGCCTAACACCGAGCTGTGTCTGCCTCACTGATGCTTCTAACTGGTACAGCCTAATACCACCTGATTGCCAGCGCTCAGAGAGGCTTTGCTCCCAGTCTGCCACCCTCTCCACTGCCTCCTCTCCCAGCTCTGTTGTTTGGTCTCTGGAATAATCTAATAGGCACATCACGCCTGAGATGTTTCGGCCTAATATTTCCTCACAGAGGCAGCTCGAATTCGGCTGGGAGGGAACGCTGGATGACTGTCTGTTGAAATATTCAGTTATGACAGAGTCGTGGAGCATTCAGCCTTTTTATTTTTTTCAAATCATTTGAATTCTAATTTAAAAATACATTAGCATAAAAACTGATGTTCCTGAACCACAATATAGCTGCTGTACCTCACAATGCAGCTGTAAATACTTATCACAAGTGATAATTAAAATAAAAATATACCTTAAATAAATATTACATGTAGGTATTATTCACTTTTAATATGAGAGCACGCTGTTATGAATAAATAAATGTTCATAAGAAAAGTTAATCACATAAAACATGTTCAAAGGGCCAAGTTATATTACTTGTTTCTATTTTAAAACTTTTGATTACTGAGAGTGTTCCATATGCTGCCAAAAAGTGATAAGGGGCAGTTTTTCATATCATCCAGGGACACGTTACATTTTTGGCTTCTGGCACATTATCTCACTCATCATCACTACTGTTTACTAAATAAATTAATTGTGATTGGACCTGACCCCCCCCCCCCCCCAGTGACCAGTACAGTTTCCATAGCAATGGCTGGTTCAGTAAAAACTGAGCTTTTCATAGCAAACATCTAGTGCTTGGCTAAACACATGTAACAGAGTGTTGCACATCCTCACACATAAAGGACATAATAGTCCAGTTGCAGTGGTTTACAGAAAATCTGTGAGGTCTGTAGAGTTTTGTGCCTGGTGTAGTTTGGAAAAAAGGTGAGACATACACTGCATCTACTACTACATCTATACTGCATAGTATAAAGAAAAATCGACAGACCTTTACTTCCTAATATCATTAAAACATGAGCTGAATTGAATTAAATTAGGAAATTATCTATAGAGACTAAAACTGTATGTAAACATGTCTGCACTAAATTTAAAGAGTTAAACATGGAGGATGGCTACTCAGTCTACCCCTATTTGTTTGATGTTTCCAAAAAACTAATAAAAAAACACCATCATTTTATAAATACCATTCAGTCTTTTCTCAACCTGTAAGTTCTTTTTAAAAAGATCAAAAAATCTCCCCAGGTCTAAATTACAAATATAATGTAGGCACATAAAACATGGCGAGAGGCCATTAGAGGACTTTGTCTTTTTGTGAGTTTTGTTGCCATCAAAAAAAACTAATTCAAGCCCTCAACTTATAAATATGTGCTTAACATACTAATAAAAAGTTGGGATTTCCTTTCTCAACATATACTGTTTGTATTCCACTCAAGTCACAGTTTGAAGCCAATGCACAGGACACAGCCAGACAATAACTGAATGAAGATGTCACTACGTTTTCATCAGGGCTGCGCTGCTGTCAGGGCAGCATCAGAGCATGAGCTGAGAAGAAGAAAATAATCAAATTCTAGCTGCCTATCACTTTCAGTTTGCAGGGATTGCTGAGGTGAAATCAACCCGAAAGAGCTACAAAAGAAGCCCGTCTAATTTCTCTGTGTCTCAGCTTTACTTTCTTTCACCTGCTAACCCTGTAATGTATGTGTCTCCAATATACTGCCTTCAGCAGAAGCGTGATTGGCTCTTTTGTGCCAGTCCTATCAGATGGGAGTTTAAAAAGAGAGGTCTCCCTCAGCCTTCGAGACATCCATTCAGTGCTTCAGCTCTGCCCGGCCTACAGAATGAGAGGCCGCAGACAGACGGGCGGACAGCGGCGGGCAGGTGCAGATGGGATGAAGCACACTCAAGAGTTTCCCCACTGATCACTATCTGACACTCAGGCAGGGGAAAGCAATCAGCACAGCAACCGATTCTTACTTTTCTCCTGCACCAGCATTTTATCACAGCAAATTTTATCCACCACTGATACTGAGATAGCAGAGGAGCTGAGCAGAGATAACCAAAACATACCACCTGGATCAGAGCAGATATTTACTACATATTAATACTGGAGTCCAGATTTAAACCTAAACTGAAGTTAAAGGAGTAATTATCACATACAGTTACCCATCAAATGTTTAATTAAAATTATACAGGTCAAATTATCCATGAAGCTCTCAGCACTACGTCTGCAACAGCTAGCAAAGTGTTTATTTATTCAAGCTACCCTGACGGGACTGTGGCTGTCGGTGTTCTGGGCAGAGAGGAGCTTCTCTCTGCAGCATCAAATTAAGACAGCGCTGAGAAGTTGTCTGGAGGAGGAGAGGGTGGTGCAGCTTATGTGCACTGCAAGCTGCAAAGACACTTTGGAGTTTGATTTCAATTTGAACTTTGTGCCTAGCAGTACAGGCTACATGTGGTACCATGCCTGCTTTTAGACTTAACTTTTTTATGTCAGGTCAGAAAAAAACATCACTTAAAAAATGCATAGAATCTTTTTTGGACAGTAGGGGTCTGTGTAAAAATGATGTATTTGCTTTCTGATTGGGAGAAAAATCAAGTGATTTTCTTGTAGAAATGTTATGAGCTGGAGAAATGTTGGGATCCATACACAGACAAAAAAGGCAGAGTCCAACATAAGTCAACAAAAAGTGAGCTTTAGTGAAGAAGAATCCAAAAACAAGTGTCCATAGAAAAACTGAAAGACACCAGACACAGGGAATCCCCAGGAAACACAGGCAGGTATCACATGAGAACAACACGGTACAAAGAGACAAACAGAAAGAGGAGCACAAGACTTATAGAAACATGAGGGATAACAAGACACAGGTGAAACACATTAGAGCGGGGCAAGCAATCACAATGGAAGTAAAACTGACAAGGACACACACGTTACCATAACCAAAACCCAGGAAAATACAAATACTGGCAAAAACGGAACACCAACAAACCACCAATGACTAAAATGGAAAAAAAAACACTAAACAAGGGACATGACAAGAAAGGATACAAAGGATAGTGTTCAACCTCAAATTTACATTAATGGGTATGAAATTTGCCCAAGATCAGATTAATCAAGCGCACATGAGACCAAACAACACCTTTCTTCAAAGCAAAACCATCTTTTTTTTTAAATATTGATGATATAATATGATCAGAAATTGGAAAATTCCAACACAAGCTCATCAATACCAAGAAAACATAATATGACAGGTCCATGTTTCCAGGAGTTAACCCCACTCCTGTGATTAAATACACTGGTCCAACCGACATTAACGATTTCTGGGTAGGCAATTATCCGACAAATGTGTTGTTTATTTGTGATCATGTAGTCACAACTGCTGTACAGCAGTCATAATAGAAATGAGCTAAGAGGATAATGAGTGCAGTGCACTATGGGTGTTGAAGTTACTCTGCTTGTTCAACAGAGCTCTTCTCTGCTTTCCGTGGTCCTCTGGCACTAATTTAATGTTTTCACATTTCTACACTATGCTTGAAAACTCTTCCAAATGTTGAATGTCCCTTAAAGGGTTTTAATGGCCCTGCTAGTAGGCTTCTATTTGTAAGGTTGTTAGAATGGGTTTAAATGTCATATTTAAACATTAATCCACTCAAGGGGCACGCTATTGTTGACAGTGTGTCCTTCCAGCAACACCCTCTGTCAGATGTCAGTCACTCACTGTTGTGAGGAGGAAAAACTGCACTATGTCCAGAAACAGAGAGGAAATATACACTGTAACTTCATAAATTACATAAATTCCATTTCAGCAAAAAAGTGTTTGTTCTGCTTGTAGATTTCTACGTGCTGCCCTGCGCCGGTTGGTTTTTCTGCAGCCGTCTTAAACTAGCCTGCAATGTGCTCAGGGAGTGCTGGTCTGTTTTCTCTTACTCCAAAGCAGGAGATGGGGATCAGAGGGTGAAAAGTCAGAGGGAGGACAGCTTGACAGATAGAGTCGGGGTGGTGGAAGGGTCAGCGCTGGGAGGGCCATTTCCTCGCTGATTTTTATCTGTCTATTAACACAATACCCCACCTGGCAGCCATAAACACACAGGAATAAGAACACAGGGTGTGCATGCGTGGTGTGTAAAGGATCAAACTTGCAAGAAAACAATTATGTAAAAAGTCATTATAATCCGGCGTCTTTTCTCTCACAGAGCTGCTGCAGGAAGTGAGTCCACATTAATCAAAATAACTTCCATGACAAACTTTGAAGGTAACTCTTTGTCCCAAGCAGCCATCTCTTTGATTGCATTTTCCTTTTATTCTTTGGTTTAATCAGAGGAGCCTTTTCAATGGAGAATTCAATTACTCCACACACCTGAACACACAATACTCCGGACCTCTTTCAGAGCGAGTCATTGTTGGCTTAAACATCAGCGTCTCTAATAGGAAATATTGATTCAAACTTCCTCGCCTTCTTTCTGCTCTGCAGCTGAGATGATTCCAGTCAAAAGTGAACGTGAGTTTATTTCATTTGTATTTCCCTGTGGACGTCTGACGCTTCACACATTCCTCACATTATCATCCTGAAAAAGGCAATTAGTATGAAATGTTCCCTTCAGTTCATTACTATTGGAAGAGACATGTGGACTCATTTCAGAGTATGCTAACCTTTCTATGTGGTTTGAATATCATTTGTAATAAGGGAATGGGGAGCTGCTTAAACAGTTAATAATCCTGACAAAAGTAGCAGCTGCAGAGGATGTAAAAGAATCATAATGGCAAGAAATACTTAAAGGAATGAATGCCCTTTGCAGGAGTGGTGCCTTATTTTGTTAAAGGTCAGCACGGTGGAGGAGAGATACAGAATAAACAGGGGCGCTCTGGCAACAAGCTGCGTTCTCTGGACAGCACCAATTTCAGATTCAGCAGTCCAGCCAGAGCCAAGTGGAGTATATTCATCATGTCTGGGTCTAAAGCGAACAGCGTCTACAAACGACTCCTGCACAGATCACTTCATAAATCTACTAAAGCGCACTTAATGAAGGTCTGTGATCCCAGCTGCTGAGATTTACATACAAGTTATGACACTGCAGAAGACTGCGAGTCGATGCCGTTATATACTTTCATTTGGTTTTAGCTGGTGCAGAGGGCACTTTCTGTCCAAGTCTCTGCATGCCAAGTATATCAATTTCATATTACTGCAGGGCCGCACCATAAAAACCATTCAATACGTATTTACTTTGAGTGGATGTGCTTCTATTGCACTGGTAATGGACAGGGTCAGCTGTTATGCTGGTCTTAATTTATTTTTTTTGTTACTTTGATTTGAATATTAGCTAATTAAGACTAATTTAAAATTTAGTCTAACTTGATACTGTCTTTATTTTCATACTTTGTATTTAATATAATCTTTAATAGTACATATATATATATATATATATATATATCGTTAGTAGTTGTTAAATAGATGAAAATTTCACCACATTCTCCATTTAGAAGCAGCTCAGGAGCTTTGGAAGATTGCACAGAAACAAATGTATGATAAAGAAATTTGTGAACTCCCACAATAGCCCAGACCAGTCTCTGTATAGTAAGTATCTAACAGATATAGAGTGCAGCAGCGAGGTGTATTTTTGCAGCCCAACCCAGACGCTGGCATCTTGATGATTCCTTAGACTAAAAACCGGTAGGATTTTTCCAAGTTTTGCTGCTACAGCCTAACCAAGTAGTGACCGATTGCTTGAAAAACACAGCAGCACAAAATGAGTGAAACACAAACAAACGTTTCTGTGTGACTTGCTCTTTATTGGACTCCCCTACCTGCAGACTAGATAATACACCTAATAAACACAAAGTACCAGAGCTGAGAAATGTCAAAAAGTGTCAAACATTGTAGTACCCAACGCTGCCTCTTTTTATTTTTTTATTTTTTTATTTTTTTATTTTGCCAAGCAGTGTCATACAATGACCCACAAGGTGCGCTGCACCAGTGAGTGCACTGGAGGCAGTGCACTCACAACAATGTGTTGTGTTGTGAGTTGGGATTGAACCACCAACCTTCTGGTTATTGGACAACCCTGCTTTACCACTGAGCCACCTTGCCCTTAAAAGTGGCTCCAAAAGTGACTCAATAAAACTCTTGTATACATACATATATATATACACTACCGTTCAAAAGCTTGGGGTCACTTGGAAATGTCTTTAGTTTTTTTAAAAAATGTTTTTTTTTCAATGAAGATAACATTAAAGTAACCAGACAGACAGTCTAGACATTGTTAATGTGGTAAATGACTATTCTAGTTAGAAAAGGCTGATTATTAATGGAATATATACAAAGGTATACAGAGGCCCTTTACAGCAACCATCACTTCTGTGTTCTGATGGTACATTGTGTTAGCTAATCATGTTAAAAAGGCTGATTGATGATTAGAAAACTCCTGTGAAATTATGTTAGCACAGCTGAACTGTTATGCTGAGCAGAGAAGCTGTAGAACTGGCCTGGTGACCCCAAACTTTGGAATGGTAGTGTATATACTACTTTTACTGTTGTACATTTCTGCGTTGTCTGCGTTGAATTTCCATTTTTCTGGATTTATCATGTTGCCATAGAAACCACCTAGATGTTAAAGCACTTTTCTAGATTTTCTAAAACTGACTAAGCATTTCATTGAAGATTATGTTCCATGGTCATGAGAACAGCCACTAAATGAACCAAATGAAGATCAAATTCCTTAATAAGGACAATGCAGAGGTTCATGCACACACATTGAAAATCCCACTGTTATTCCAGATTTTGACAGGACAGATGAGTCCTTGGAGATGAATGCCCTAAACTGGCAACCATGTAATACACACAATGGAAGTCATGCAGCCAAAGAAAGTCACATATTTATGAGAAAATAAAACCTTCCTTTGGTTAAATTCAGAACAAATATACAAATGCTGCTCATTTTACTCCTTTTAATAGTGAGTTCATCCCTCTTAGTAACACTGAGAATTACAGTGTCATGTCTGCTGAGTCTCCCTCTGTATTTTCCATCCCAGAATGGTGGTGCTCTGCAGAGCATGTAGTCTCCTCTCTGTGTGTATCTCTGTGTGTGTGTGTGTGTGTGTACCTGCCTCTACCACTGAACCCATTGCAATGGGAGGGAGGAATCCGTGATCTCCCATCAAGCGCTCAGGAGAGCGCAGCCACGCAAGATTGATGACACCCTCCGGAAGAAACAAAAGATCTGCCGCCTGCGAGAACTGGCTTATGAGACCTGATAGACTCGTCTCTTAATAAACATCACTGATATGTCAGCCACGGCATGTTTCACCCACAGCTGCAACGTGGAGGGTGCAGCGAGCAACTGCACCCATACTGTCACTGCACTCTCACAGCAAAAACGCCACGGTGGCTACATCTGGATGGCACAGAGGGAAACTCTTAATATCAGGTTTTTTTCCATGTAATGATCTGCTTTATCCAGTAGATATATACAATATTGTGAGGTTATATATATATATATATATATATATATATATATATATATATATATATATATATATATATATATATATATATATATATATATACACAAACCTCACAATCATTGCCATTGCAAACTGGCTGAAATAAAAAACAGTCATTCAATATTTGCAACTGAAATGACCTATTTGCATACGTGCAGCACAGCTTATGTTTTTCCAATAACACACTTGACACATAATCAATACTAAGTCATCATTAACGCCTGAATTATAATGTTATATTTTAATAAATAAAACCTGCTGCCATTGCTTATAAAGCCTGAATGAGAGGAGTCCTGACAGTGGATATAATTTCCACAGGGAAGAGGAGACTGAATGACATCTATACATACATGAGCAGCTTTCCTCTCTGAACTCTGCCACGTTTATACACTCCGCTGTTTACAATATTCTGTATTTTCACCATAAAAAATGTTGTATCTGTCACAATTCTATCTCCCAGACCTTCCCTCAGCGCTGTATAATGCCTTGTTAAAGTCAGCCGTGTGTGAAATGGCGTTTTAAAATAAATGAAACCGAGCAGGAAAGTGAGGAGAGGGGGAATATTGCCGTGTCAAGCTGACAGACAGGCAGTGAAAATGTAACAAGAGCTATCATCTTAAAGGAAACCGGATTAAATAAGAACCTAGGACCGTCTGCGCATCTCCAGCCCTGATATTGACATGTCGCCGGCTAGGGCCATTTTTCATTGTCTCATCAAGACAAAGCATTATAGGAGATCAATCTCCACCTCTTGCATCAGATAGGCACATCCCGTTTAAAGTGCTGGGTGTTGGTTTTATTATTCCTGGTAATCCACTGAATGTCTTGGACAATGTAGCGAGAACATCACTGTCATGCTCCAGCTGGATGCTTAATTTTAACATGGAGGTAGGGTTGGGGGAGGAGGGGGGGGGGGATCTGTGGGACTTAAAGTTAAGGCAGCAAAAGTACTGTATGTGCTGCCTGTCTGTGTCACTCCACTATATCATAACAAACCCTGACAACTGTGCCCAGTGATGACATGACTGTACACGGTGCCTTTAAACCTCAAGTGCTTGTATATCTTTAAGGGTCGTTAATTTTAAAAGTCAACCATTAACCTGCAGTGTAATATGGGATGAGAGAGGCAGTGAGGCAGGTCCCCATAAAAACAAACACACACTGCACATGTTGGGGCTTTTCAGCACAGTGGAGACATTTTATGAAGAAAGCAGTTTGAAATTTGTTGGGGTATTGTCATTGGTGGTGTTATATCTTCTGAATACTCTTAATATGCTAATTATTATTTATTTTATGACCTTGTTTCTTTGTTTTTTTTAACGTTATAAACAGATTTGACAATAATATCACTATGCTTTTTACTGAACTTTTATGAATCTATAATAATAACCTTGTAATAATTTTCTCATAAATGTACATTTTTAAGTCAAATAAGTTTTTTTTTAAATGAAAAAAAAAATAATATTTTTCTTGCAAAATTAGTGTCAAATCAATGTTTTTCTAATAAAATCTTACTTTTCATGAACTTACACTTTAAATACATCCTGAAAACAATTTATTTATTTCATTTTTTTTTTAATTCCCCCTTCCTCCTACAACTCTGTATTATTAATAACATGGGGCCCTTTTTATGCTATTACAACCTCGGTGTAAAGTACTAGCTGTCAACAAATAGTACATTTTGAATGTGCTGTTGTTTAGCCTTGGTGAGTGTGTATCTTTATGTGAAAAGCCATTATGAAATAAAAATTACAAATGAATTATAGTTGAAGGAAAATTACAATGTTTGGTCAAATTATTCTCCTACAACTACTTACCACTGAGACACAGACAGGCCTTCATGCAGTGATAATAATCATTATTGTATTTGAGTGACTGGTTTTTTAGCAGAATTGTGCTCTTGTCTGAACTTTTTATGTTCAGACAAACAGCTATGAGTCTGTTTACTCGTTGTTTGAGATGCCAATTAAATTATTTTCCATTATAATCCAAAGGCAATCAAGTGAATGATTACAGTTTTTAAGTAACAGCTTTCTGCAGTAATAATAATAATGGACACAGCTCAGACAAAAACAAACTGAGCTCGCCGACCCCCCCCCTCCCCGTCAGTGAGTTCAGACCTCTGCGGTCTTACCTTCAGGGCCCCGCAGGGAGTTAGGTATGAAGCCTCGGCTTCGCCTGTTGATTGCTCTTTGACCGATCATTTCCTTGAAGTGCTCCAGAATGTCACATACAAAAAGCATTCTTCATTCAGCGCCCAAAACCCCAACGTCCA
This sequence comes from Parambassis ranga, assembly GCF_900634625.1. Taxonomy (NCBI): domain Eukaryota; kingdom Metazoa; phylum Chordata; class Actinopteri; family Ambassidae; genus Parambassis; species Parambassis ranga. Next base: position 4,636,517 of record NC_041025.1, read on the forward strand.
CTGTGATCAAAGAGGCGCAAGTGTCTCTGGCACTCTCACAGTCTCCCACAGAAACATAAGTCCTGAGTGTTTGGGTTTCTCTGTCTACTACTATATTAGGCTGTGTTAGAGGAAAACACACACGTGATTTCTTCAAATGATTTTTCCTGCAAGGGAAATATGGAGATTTGCTTTTCCAAAACACAAACATCACGACTTCACTGCTGATATGTGAAGGCTTTTTACTTTTTTTTAAAGCATGTTTCACATGATGATTGAGGTGAACAACAATCAGCAGAGCTTTAGCTCATTGCACCACAGTTAACAGCAAAAAGAGAACCTGATGTGTCCCGCCCGAAGAGAAAATCAGACCCAGAGCTGTGTTTGTGAGGATTAAGATGTTTGACGACCAGGGCCCCCTGACCGAGGCGGTTTCTGACCACAAATAAACATCAGCCTCAGCGGGTCCCTGTGCTCTGGCCTCTGCACGGTCAGCAACAGGAGCGCATCAATCACAGCTGGAGTGGGGGCTCCCCAAGGCGGCTGCACTGAAAAAAGCCTGGGCCAGCTGCTGCCCCAACCCTTCACTCATACACGCATGCACACAAGTACACAAACACAGTGTACTCACACACACACAGGCTTAATCTCCTTCACAGCATAACTCTGACAGACACCCCATAGCTTGACTGAAACACTCACATCAGGCTGATCGAAAAAGAAACAATAAAATAAACACAAAAAATGTGAATTTGATGCTACTTACAATCTGATGTTACTGATTTTCCTTATTTTATTCATCATTTGAAAAATAAATTTAACAATACATTCATTTTATTTTGATCTAATGAATTTCTAATACATTACATGGGTCTTTCGGGTTATCATTATGAAAGTGTTAACATTTGATTCCATTATCAGGTCTGTTTTATCTAAACTTTAATTCAAAACACTTGCAGCTGTGACTCTGACAGACATGTGAGTATATGAAGATGCATTTAGTCTAAAATTGTTTGTGCAGAACCATCAAACAATTAACTTAAAAGTACAAAAGTATAAAGAATATATACAGTACTATATAGCTTCAAGAATTTAGTGATTTCTGATTAAAGTCATGTTGTGTATATGAGCCACATCCCAGGGTGGGCTGGCAGTTAAACTGTCAATGTCACCAAAAGAATTAAGCCACCAATAAAAGTAATTTGGCCATTTTACTCAAACATTAACCAGATGGTGCAAAAAAAACAGACGGACTGGCCAGAATATAAAGAATAACACAATGTGATGGCTGAGCTAGCTTACAACTGGCTGCCACGTTACTAACTTATGTGTGAGCATGCACATGATCATATCTGAATGTGTGCCTTGAAAAAATAAATATAATCAAAATGCTGCTAAGTAAGCTACTTTTAAATCTGGTGAGCAGGACAAGAAGCATCTTAAAGGCCAGTGACCATATTTTTATACACAAAAAAGAAACATGCACATATGATGTGTTTTCATATTTTCCCAGTACCCAGTGACCACTACATCCGTCACCTTTGACCCAACCTTTTGATAAAATTACTGTCATCCAGCTGGCATCACGCATGTGCCCATAAAACAGTATCTCAAACTGATACCCTGCTAGAAGCCACACACAGAGTTTGAGAGGCAGAAAGTTAAGACTAAGTTATTTCTGTGCCAGCAGCCTGTGTCACCTCCTTTATCTGCATGTAATTATAAGTCATGTTTTGCATTTCTGCTCTGTTTTTGTAACAATCCTGCACAACACATTCACTGCAGCTGCTCAGGTGAAAACACATTATGCAGTGATAATAATCCACTCTGCTTATGTAGAAGCACAATGAAATTATGCAGCTCCTGTAATGTGTGTGTGTGTGTGTAGCTATGTGTGTGTGAGTGTGTGTGTGTGTGTGCAAATTTTCACATTGGGGATTTGAGACAAAATGTGTAATAAAGTTGGTTTGTGTGAAACATAAATCAGTTTATCTGGTATCAAAGCGCCTCTCGCCTGTGAATCAGGTGTTTGTTTACTTTGTGCTTTTCACAAAGGGGGTCTGATTGATTCAAGCAGTTGTCGCTCTGCGGCAGCAGTTACACATTTTAAGGTGGATTTTGAGGAACACTTTATTCCATTCTGTCAAACTGCATATTGTAATCAGAGATCAATGTTAATACTCAACTCGCCAAAACATTTTGTTTTTTTCCAGGATTGGGGTGTAAATACCGTCATGAAATGTGTAGTTTTACTCTATTGTTTTGGTTTGTAGTGACAAATCCTCTCTTTAGTTCTCAGTTTACATCAGCGACTCCTCCCTGCCTGGTTAATAGTGCCCCCTGCTGGAATACAATAGAAGCTGCCACCTTTTAACTGTGAAGCAGCTTCATGCAGCAAAAACTGGGACCATTCAGCCAAATGTTCAAAACATGTCACTCAGTGCTGATATCAGGCTGCTTGATTTCTCAAGCAACTACAGCTGGAACAAAAGAAGAAATGAAAAGAAAGAAAAAAAAGAAATGACCATTACCACTATTTAAATGATACAAATTATTCAAAATGAACTTTATTTAAAAGATAAGTTCAGGTGAATATTCATTCTGGGAGAGCCAAAACAAAATTAGACTCAGGCTTCTGATGAAAGCCTTAGTATCAAAGTGTGATGAACATTTTATCTATTCAGTGCTGTTAACTTGAAGGCTAAAGCAGAAGCTGCTAAATGTTTTGAGCAATTTACATGAAAGTGGTAACAATTCTTAAATACTTTTAAATGCAAATTTAACTGATCCCTAATGGAATATGTATGTGTGGCAGCTAAACAGGACAAGACAGTGGGGGTACAATATATATATATATAGTTCTGGTGCAGGACCTATACACATTGATTGTATTTTGCACACAGAGAAAAATAGATGAGGCGTCCAGCTGCTTATCTTACAGGACTGCAAACATACTGAAGAATGAATAAATACATATTCTGTGATATATAAAAGCATTATTAGTAATAAGTAGCAATAGCAGACTGCTGATGTTTGTGCACAAAAGTTTTACTCACTGAAACTCAAACCTTTATTTTCAGGAGAGGCTGTTAGCTTCATAAACAATTATTACAGGCCTAATTATTTGTTTTTGGATTATCGTATCTGATGCTTTATTGGCTGACGCAATAACCCTGAGCTCATTTCGGTGTGTGTGTGTGTGACAATAAGTCTTCACATTAGCAGTCAGATGTTCAGTTTAAGTGTCTCCCTATTCGAGTGTGACCTCATCACATCAGCTTCATCCTTACAGATTACAGAGAGAGCAGAGCAGACCACCACGAATTAAAAAAAAAACAAATGTTTTATCCTTTTAAAAACCCTCTCAGCACAGATCCTCCTGTTATGGCCTGCACACACTGAGAGGGGGGGAAAAGCAATGGTGCCAGCAAATTAATGTCTTCAATGTGCATAAACAGCAAAGCTCTATCATCAAAGTGCTGAATATTCATTTCCCAGGACGCAGCGTGAGCAAATTAAAACAGCTGACCTCATCTGTTGGATTGATTGATATCTGTCAAAAGTGGAAAAGCAGCCAGACGGAGCAGAGATTCACCTGACAGCGTTTAAAGTGCCAGACGAACCTTTAGAAGTACACATGACACAGGAGCTACCGGGACTTTTAAGAGTGCATTTTTTATTTTTTTAGGTTTTAATGTTGCTACTTTTATCAGATTTACTTTGAAAAAAGACAAGTTTTCTGTGACAAAGGCTGAGAATCCTGACCTACATGTGTGTTAGTGCATGATTTGCGTTATAATTGAAAGCTGGTTAGGGATGCATTAATTAGTCAAGGGTTCTCTCCTCCTCTGCCATTTGCAGCCATTATGAACATTGCCTCCACAATGCTCTCCATGTAATTGATATTGTGAACAAAGATCATAAAATCTACCTAAATCAAATAAAAAATAGTTAATTGGCCGACTTATTACATCTCAGAGTCCATTATGAAGAATTATATTACGTTCCTTTTCTCTGGGAGGTAATTGAATTTCTAATAGAACATTTAGTTTTTGAAATGACCTTTTTCAATTAAAGCCATTTAATTGAAACTGTATCTTTTTTCAATCACTGGATGTCATTTAATTAAACTATATCAGAGCTATATAGGACATGTAGACTCTCAAATTGTTCCGTTTTTGACACTTTCTGAGTATTTGTGCCTTTGGCAAACTGACATCTGGCAGAATAATATTCACATCATCACGTCAATCGTTTTAATTGTATTAAAATGGGGACGTTACAACACATTTTCAGTTACATTATAATAATCTGTATTTATATAACAATGCTCCTGTAATTTTAACAGTAAAAGATAAAGACGATTAAAAATACCAGCCATCAAAAGCAGGAGCTAACACAAAGACGGACATGCTAGCAAAGAAAACATGTTCCAAACATTTCGACACGGTAAAACATTTCAAAATACTTCTTTTTTCATTCGTCTTCAGATGACGATAAATGTTTGTACAACTCTGCTTGTCAAATGATGGCTTTGTGCCAAATATGAACTATGGGTTGTTTCTTATGAACGACTGCTGCACAGGACCTCAACTCATTATTCCTTAGTTCATAGTTGGTAAAATGTGTGGCCCAGTGATCGATCACAGTTTCATTATTTACAACGACAAACCAGCTACACTACAGCTGAAATGATTTCCAGATCAAAACAAAACTTCTGAAAAGAAAATGTGTACGTCTACTTCTTAACTCAACATCTATCATGGATTGTGTATTAGTTGTTTTTACTCTAAATGTTCATTCTCAAAATCCACTTAATTAAACTCATTAATCTCACACTCATTATTTGTTTGCAGCCAGAAAGCCATAACAATAGATAGCTGCACGTTATAATTCCTACGTCACTGCTGCAGCAGCAAAACACTATACATAACATATCTCTCTCTCTATATATATACGTATATAAGGTCACGATGACAAAAGTCTCCATAACTAGGCCAGAGTGAGATTTGAAAACCTATTTTTTTTAATTTCACTCCAGTTCAAAACTGTACATTACAAAGTCATTAGGAAGTCTATTAAAAAAGGCTGATTATATCCTGACATCAATGACCCTGAACTGTAACCAAGGTGCTTATGTCTTTGTTCCAGCCATATAGGTTAAACCAGACATTAAGCGCATTAAGTCATACAACAAAGCCAGACGTAAAAATAAAACATCTGCAGGGTTCTTTTTATTAACAGGTACAACAACATCCAGAATGAAAACACTATGGATCTTCCACGATGCTGTGGTGTCCCTCAGGAATCAAGTTTAGGTCCTCTTTAAATCTCCATTTTGAAAGTTAGTAACTGCATAGAATGCTGCAGTAATTGTACAGAGCCAGTTTTTTAAAGGTTGTTAATGTAATCTACACTCTTTGTACATGGACAATGCACCACACAGTAACAAAACACTGCAACATACAGTTATAGTACGGTAATTATCAGTCAGTCTCACGTTGTTCATTTGTGAATGAATAATTGTTTAGTGTCTAAAATGTGAGAAAAAAGCTAAATAAACACCAATAAATAGTCACTTATCACGACAGCCTTTTTAACATATTAAAATGTTACTTATTGAGTAGAAATATATATTAAATGATTTCTTTAGTCATATTATTGTTAGTAAACAATAAGTAGTCTTCCCGGATTATTATATTTGTACAGGCTGTACTGTGTGTGGGATTAATTGTGTGATTTTTGGAGAGAAAAACAAGGTGCAGTGAGAAATCCATCAACCTCAACAACATGTGACACACAAAGTGCACACCTTGCCCAGTGCTGTTGTTGTCCTGAAATGTTTTTGTGTTTGTGTCTCACCTTTCGGCGCTTCACTGTAATGCTCCATCCCTGTCTGCTGCCTTTCTTGCAGCAGCTGCTCCCCCTCCTCCTCCTCCTCCTCCTCCCCGTATTACCCCCAACCCCCTCAAAATCACCTTTTCTTTTCGAATCAAATTCAACATCTGGAGGAGGAAGAAGTCCCCGAAACTGCTTTTGTTCTCTGCGTCAAAACAGATTTCAGGCAGGATGTAAGGCAGCTGTAATGATTTGTCCTAAATTTGGTGCATGCAGAAGGAGGACTTTTACAGCCTCTGTCTTCATTCACAGAATTTCCATCCTAAACAAGAGGACATCCAAATTCTACTGTTATCTTTTGTTTTGAAGTTAAGTCACACACCACCAGTCGTGGTCATCTCATTAAAACACATCGGTCCACACTCTCCTGACAGAGAAAACAGGATCTGACTACATATCCTTAATGACATCAAGTACTGTAATCTAGTGGCGTATTCAGACTCTGTTCAATAAGTAGGGTTTGTACTGGATGATGTCAGCTTGGGGCTAAAACTCAGCTGTAAGCGGTGCAGATCTGTGACAGAATCTGACCAAAAGGGACTAATAACTAGAGTAAAGAAACAAACATCGGGGCTGCGGAGCTGAGTTGTTTGTTTCCAGCGTGTATCACCCCTCAGAACACAGGATGCCTTTACATGCAATGTGACAAGACTTCCTCTATTCTTAACTTCTGCTTCTCTGGCTGCTGGGGTGGTGGAGGGGGGGCAGGGTTGGAGCGTGGGGGGGGGGGGGTCGCTGAGCTCCTGGCAGTGGCCTGACAGAGGATCGTCTGACACAGCCTCAGCCTCTTCGCTCCACGACTGTGTGCCTGCAAGACAGCATGCGGCCATCTGCTGAATCCCCCCCCCCCCCCCCACCACCACCACCACCACCAACATCTCCAGCACAAATCACCACCACCACCACACACCAGACCCTCCACAACCCCCCATCCGGATGCTGCTATAACCGCTAACAATGCAACAAGCTAATTAGGAGATTTACTGTGCTAATTACACATGCACAGAAGTGTTGCTGGAGATTTCTTTTTGGGGCTTTGGCTCTGCGCACAATTTCCCCTCGATTAAAGGCAAATGTAGCATGTAAAACTGTGTGATTGTCTTTTACACCCCTTGCGTGACGCTGATTCACAATGACACCCGACAGACAGCTGGAATGGCTGAGGGCCACCTGACTTCTGAGGGCTGTATGAAAGAGATGTGCTCCAAGCCCCTGCAACCAAAGTGAGAAATGAGTTGTGCGGCGCGCTGAGGGGATGCTAGACTGGAGATAACACCCACAATCCATAACATTGTGGTCTACTTTCTCTGTCAATTAAGAGACAAGCAACACGATGACTACAAAGGCAACAACAAGCCTACAGTATGGAACAGCAGCCCAACACACCCAGCATTTTCCTTTGATGTCAAAGTCAGGTTTACTGCAGAGCTTTTCAAAAGTTGCATTGAGCCCCAGAGGAAGAGGAAAAACTGTCATCAAATTCATTGTCAAGCTTTGGCAGAGTTATTTTGAGTAACAATCCCCAGAAATTTTGCACTATTAAAATACAATATTAAATGTGTGCTTAAGTGTTTTTTTACATGTCTAACCTCAGTGTTTTTCCCAAAATAGCTTACAAACAGAAAAAAACTGCTGCATGTGCCTTTCATTTAGCTAGCATTAGCATTTAGCTGTACTAATATTCTGATATACACATCCAATGTTCATCCTGAGGATGAAACTATTTCCTCCTAAAGGATAGATTGGAGTTAGAACTGCCTCCAGAAAATTATTAGTGATATGCATGCAAAACTCCAACAACAACCTGCTTTTATACACTGGGCTTCATATAGAACTGACATATTTCTAGTCAGTATAAATAAGATAATAAAATGCATATTTACTTGAGTCCTAAGTAATGAAGTTACACTTTTAATAAAAGGTCAATTTGTAAAATGTTTGTTATAAAAAGGTCAATTCTTCTCCACAGTGTGTCATTGTTGCCTCAGTTAAATAGTCCCTAAATAGTAAAGCTATTTATGCGTGCTATAACATGCTTGTTTAGTTTGCAATTAAAAAAAGCAGAGTAAAACATAACAATTTCATATGATCATATGAACTGTACACTGGTGAAACTAAACAACCACCTCACAGAAGAATGGCACAACACAGAAGAGCCACCTCCACAGTCCATCTACATACACCTCGAGAAAGACACTCTTTTGAGGACAACAATGTCCACATCCTAGACAGAGAGAACAGATGGTTTTAAGATGGGTCAAGGACGCCATCTATGTTAAGCTGGAAAAAAGTGGTGGCCTCAGACATCATCTTTCTACCACATACAACACAGCTTCCATCCATTAGGATGTTTCACTCCAAGTCATATGTGTCCAGTAACAATAAAGTCCCAGCACCTCAGCTCCTCTGCTGTCTCATCGTCATTAATCAGTCACACCTGAGTTTCAAACAGCAGTCAGATCAAAAAACACAGGTAACGACACATTCAGAGCTGTAGATCCACCCACTGAGGTCCTCTAACACATAAAAGCCATAAAAGTGATAACGCTGACCAGAGGAACAGCGAAAAGTCTTCAAGAAAACTCTACATGTCCAGATGCCTCGCTTCAAGCTTTATGAACTCTTCAAACTCTGTCCATCACCCACACCTTATTACCAAACTCCTTCCCTCCAGGCACGTTGTCTGCTGGAACACCCCCTCCAACAGCCACCTCCTGCAGGCAGCAATGAGGACCAGTCTCCATGGCATGTCAAAGCCATGTCACCTAAATAAGCAAATCATCACTATCAGACAATATTCACTATAGATGCTACAATAATTTGTCCCCTCCATGGTAGTTAACAAACATGGTCAGCAGCTTGACAAGTGATAGAGTTGAAAAACAAAGCGTGGCTAAGGCTGGAACACAGTGGATGCAGTGGAGTCACACAGGGCATATATCAGGTGGTGGTGTGCATTAATTCTACTGAACTGTTAGATGCTCATCATCTTAGCTTTTGGTCTTTGTGTTTTGGATGGAGACTGGATCTTTAATTTAACCCTTTGTTTGGTTTAATGGTCACTTTTTTGTGCACACACACAAAACAGCCATTTTTCAGCTAGTATGACGTCATTAAAGGGAGGAAAAACAAAGTTATTTTTAATTTAAACTAAAGCACTTGTTAGCATGTGCTAATTGTGGTCCTCTGGTGGCTCCGGTAAAAATATGACACAGTACAATTATCATACCAATATTAATTACTCAGTGTGAGGTTAAACCCTTGGTGGGAGCCAGGTTAGCAATGCTCCAAATGTGAGGCTTCCTGTTTGACAGACATTAAGTAGAATTTATTTTCCCACCTAACTCTTGCATTCGTTCAAATGTCACACAGAAATTTCACCCTTTTTCCACACACAGCTTTGTGTAGAGTCATTTAAACACTGCTGCACCAGCACACAGCACCTTTCTGCCTTATTACTGGCAAAGGCCGAGCACAGTGGCAGAAAATGTCTGGAAGCCCACAGGGTCTCTAAATATTAATGAACTTCTCCCTCACGCGGGAATAACAGGAACGTCTCCTTTCCTTTTATTCTCCTTTATTATGCTCGTTTGTTTAATTAAAAGAGTGTGTTTTAGGGAAATGAGCTGCTGCCAGCCACCCTTGGGGTGGTTCCCACCACCAGGAAGTGGGTTGCATGGCATTTGGATGGAGAAGCTATTACGCTGACACAGTCCTGAGACCTGGTGGAAAACAATATTGTTTTAGTCATGTATTTGATAATCCGATTAATGGTTACATGAGATGCTAAATAACAAGAAGTGAGCGATAAATCAATCTTTAAAACGAGGCAACCGGAGGATGTGTGGATGTGGTCTATAGCTGCATAAGAAAACATGGCCTCAGGCAGATTTTAAATTCAGGCCGTGCAGTCCTTCATCATTAATAATAGTGAGGTATCAGATAAGCTCATCTCTTCCATAACAATAACAGGAGTAAACAGGGCTTCCTTTGGCAAGAATGATCCACGACTCTTGTTATAGCTTCCAATTTCTCCTTACTTTATCCTTTCAGAATCCAATTCACTTCAAGGCACGACATAAATGAGCCTGAGCTGTAGTTTGAACAGATAGCAAACATGGAGCTTTTTTCTCCCCCCCCCCCCCCCCCCTTTCCATCCTGTATATAACAGTGACAGGTTTGTGGAGAATACGACCACACGCGAATCCCTGTTTTAATTGCTTTCCAAGAGCGGTAACAAAGGAGTAATTTAGACCACATACAATAGCATTCTCAGCTGGCCTGCCCTAGTTATTCCAGAAAGAAAACTTTTAATTCAAAGTGCTGTGTAGATTAATTTTCTGATATGTTTAAACATTGTTCTGCATACTAATTGACACCGTTTTTATTGTGCAAAGCAAGTCTTTTCACGGCAGCGTAATTAAAAGAGCTGCACAGGCTTTTATGGCGCACGTTAGAACAGAAATTAGCCAATTACCATTTCTGTTTGAGGGGTGAAATGACCATCACTGTGCCTGCCACTCTTTTATGTGTCCCACTTAATGGTTTTTAACCCCCTCTCCACCTCCACCACCACCAAACTCAACACCCAAATATTTAGTATTCCACGTCAAAGTACTCCAAGACTGAGCAGACAGCAAATTACCAGGACAATAAATCTGTCTCCTTCCAGCATCAATTACACAACATTATGTGTTTGTGTTGTTTGTTGTTATGTTTGTCAACAAAATGTAAAAAAAAAACCTAATAATTTTTAAAGTTTTCATCCAATGAGATTCTTTTTTAAATGTTTATGTTATCAGGTGTTAAAGGATGAAATGTTGTTTACAAAATCCTTTTCGTTTTTAATTCAGCTTTAAATTAAAAATAATACTTAATAAAATATTACTGTATCTTCCAGTGGAGTGATAGCGCCTCCCTCTGGTTGAAGTAAACATGGCATAGTGAAGGAAACCTCATTTTGCCAAATGCACTCAAGTCTGTTAAATCTTCATTCATACTTCAGAATGGCAGCGCTCCAGCTTTATTTACATAAGCACAATATTATGATTTAAAGGGCTTTGCAGGTTTCAGTTGACAGTATACTGACCCTAAAATCAGAATCAGAATCAGAATCGCATTATTGATCCCAGGGTGAAATTGCTTTCATTCCAGGTGCTCCATCTATACTAAAAAAAACAGGTTAGAAATATAAAATAAGGTAAAGTAGTAAGAGTAAAATAAAAATAAAACCTAATAAATTCTAAACAATAATAAACATTCAATAAAGGCGAACTGAGGAGCGACCTGCATGACAGGCACACATACATACGTATGTACAGAAAGTGCAACATTACAGTATAGCCAAACAAGATGAGAAAATGAGTGAGTGTAAATGTATGAGGGGTAAAGAATGACCCAAACATGTACAGACACGTCACTCGGGCGCAATGCAGTCTCTGTCTGCTTGGTACACATTAATGCGAAGCTGCATGCTGCATCCAAGCCTCCTAATTTGAATCTATCTATTCCTGGCAATAATACTGTGTTTTGATCATTTACACACCTACTGTACTAACTTATTTCACATTCTACTCATTAGGAATACACTTGGAAAACCAGGTGTAAGAACTTTTTGTTGTAGTTAGAAAGTTTTGCAAACAAAAAAATTCTTTCAATTCATATTCCAGCAGCTCTCAATGTTTTTTTTAGTTTAAAGCTGCAAGAGCAGCCTGGGTTTGATTTTAACTTAATATTAATATAATAAGTGATAAGTAGTATTAGGTGTGATACCAAACAACATTTGGGCAAATTAAAATTACCTAAATACACCATGCATTTACTGTGAACACAACCTGCTAAAGAACTGTTAAAGTAAACAAAAACAGCACTAAATAAAATAGATATCAAACTTAAATAATGATGTTAAAGAACAGATACAGTAGACTGCATCTTTAGTTTCTGAATATAAGACAGTTCCGCTTTACTTTTTCCCTGTTTACCAAGTGCCAAGTGTATTTATAATGGTGGTGGACACTTTGTCTTTTTGGGAATATGAAACTGTTCTTTATAGGCAGCTCCCTCTTAAAAAGTCTTGTGTGAGTCCCACAATTATTCACCTCAGAATGCTCTCCAGTACACTGAGCAATTACAAAAGCTATCTTGTTGTTTACTTACCAGGTAAAGCTGAACTTACAGGAGACACAGAGGGGACAGTGGAGGAGGCAGAGAATGGAGATGGACCTGAGGTGAAAAACAACAACAAAAGGGTTAGGGTTAGCTAGCCATGTTAGATGTCATATTACCCTTAAAAATTTTGCTGCTTATTTTCAAAATAAAATAGCTCATAGTAAGAAAAGAATAATGCCCCTTATCATATGATTATATCTTATATTTGTATATCTTCTTCAGATAATTTGACTTGAAACATATGGTGACAGCTTTCCCTCACCTGCATCAGTGGTGGACCGGCCCTGGGCTGAAGCAGTGCCTCCAACAAAATATTTTACCAGTGCTCCTACAGTAGGTGGTAAATGTTAAAATCATGTTTACTTACACACTTACATGACTATGCTCTGCAGAAAACCATTTGTACAAACCACATCTGAAACTACAAGTTAACTATGTTATTACATTCATGTAAAACATATTGCAAAACGTTTTGATTCCAAAAAGCAACACAGCAGAAAAAGAAAGCTAACGTTAGCAGTTAATTAAACACTTTCCTAGCTTAAGGGAACTTTTTAAAACCCTTAAGACCAAACATTACATTACCAAGACATGCAAACATACCTTTAACTTGCCATCTCCTCTCCTCCTCGCCTCTCTCTCTCTTTCTGCTCCTGAGGGGTACCGCCTGGATCTACACGTTCAGGGAGCTCTGACATTGAGAACAGTGAGGCAGGAAACTGCACTCTGCTAACATAATATATAATATACCTTGTAGGATATTTGAATCACCATCACTCCCACATATTTTATTATGTATCTTCATTCAGAGGCTGAACAGGACTGGTAGCAAAACACATAAACTGACAAAGACAAAAGGGAACAGGTCACAGGGTTAACAAGACACAGGTGATGACAGTCAGGGCAGTGCAAGGAATAAACCCGGGGAACACAGTCAAACACACACAGACACAGCAGGAAACTAGACTTTCAAAGTAAAACAGGAAACCACCACAACAGGGCAAAATAAACCAGGAGAAATACAAATGCACTAAAACAAGCCGATTTGAAATCTTTAAAACATAAAACATTTTTCGAATTTGAAATAAATTGAATAATAAACCCTCGCTTTGAGGAGGGGCATCACTGCAAATCACTGTAAAACAAAAAAAAGGTTACATGCAGTTACAACTGTGCATAAACTATACACCATCAGTTTAGAATAAAGCAGGATATTCTGCCTGTGTGTGCTTTCTGGGCAGGAAGTCATTGACTTGGTGTTACATGAGATGTAAACGATCTTCTGTTGCTGCCATGTTTGGCAACATGAAAGTCTCTGTCAGTTGTGTCCTTTTGTGTTTTTGTGTAGATGTTTTCAGTCTTTTACTGTTATGTTTTGTCTCTTTGTGACAAATTGTGGCAAATAAAAATAATAATTCTCTCTTGTTCAGGTGACGCCTGATCCATCTTCTAACCCTATTGTTCTGCAGTACAGGTAGTACGAGTCCAAGGAGGAAGCTTCTTGCACCACTGTGCTGCCACATGCCTGATCCAATCACGTCTTGATCTCACTACATTATTTGTAACTTTTCTTCCAACACCACATCTGTTCTATTACTCAAGACTGTATATAGATTTGCAGTTTAATATAATATATATATTTTTTGATAAATTGCAGTGCAACATCAGGGATCATATTTCTGTCATAATGTTCACACATTGCTAAAAGAAGTGGCTCAGCCCACCATCTGGTCACAATGCACCCTGGGTGCGTTCACACCTGTGATTAAGGCTGTCTACTTGTGATCAGATCACAAAAGCCAGCAAATTAAGAAAACAAAGACTGTGTCCACCCCCCACCTATTCAAGCTTGTCTTTAAGTGGGAGGATTTGGAGGGCATTAAATGCACTGAAAAGAAAATGCATGATTTACTGATTAGTTGTGAAAGGAGGCTTTTTACTGACAGCAGTAATGATGATCACATCACATGACCTACCTGGCCTATACCTGTAAAAAAAAAAAGTACATGCTGATGCATGAATGTGGATTTAGTTTACATACAATCTGGACACCTGGGAATTTAACCCTTTAGTTAACACAGTTAACAAAGTGTGAATAAAATTTGTTTTTAAATGTCCAATTTAATGTCCCATATGTTCTCACTGTGGAGCTCAGCCATAACATATCATCCTCTGCACAAAGGATTGTGGGTAATTATAGCAAGGATGCTATGCTGGCATGCATACTGCAATGATACAAATGACAAACTGTGTGTTGGGGCCATAACATCTCACTTTCTTGCATTCAGAACTAGTAGTGGACTTTAGAGTGCAGCCTTAGTGAACTAATTGTTCATTATTTAAGTAAAATCATTCCCTTAAGAATAAAATACTGTGCAAACTTTTTGTCATCATAAAACTGTGGAATGGAAACATTCATTTTCTGCCACCTCACAGCTACAAACACAATTGGAGATGATGAAAACTTTTATATTTCAGCAGGTGAAATATTTATTTTTATGGTCTTTGACGACTTTATACCATAGTGTGAAAAACAACTCAACCAACTGCACTGTTTCGGCCACTAGAGGTCACAATGTGACCAGTTACAGTGCAGTTAAAGGCACAAAAATCATTAAGTAATTTTGCTGAATCCCTAAAAAATCATTGAAAAAGCAATGGAATACTCAGCATATATGTGTCAATGTGGAAATATAATGATGTATAGTGATTTACACAGCAATAGGTTCATGAGCTTTACAACATCCAACCATACACAGTTCAGAAGGTTGAAGCAATCTGGACTTGTAGAGTTTTCTTGAAGATATCTCTCTGCTCCTCCAAGCAGCTTCATCGGTTCTATCTGTTTGGTGGGGAAACTTGGTTTATATGGTGGAGGACCTCACTGAGGTCACTTTTCTCTATTTTTCTCTATTTTCCTTTTTTTTTGGAGGAAACTTCAAAACTCTACAACTCCAGATGCCTTGCTTCAACCTTCTGAATGAAAATGACCTGGATGACTGAGAATCTTCATCAACATGTCACCTTACACACTCTTACTGTGTGTGTCTTTGTATGGATTGTGTAACCTGGGTGCTTATTGTTTTGGTGGAACCAAGAACATGTTGTTGCGTCTATATGTATCGGATTAAGCACCGCTAGAGGGCGCAGCGTCTGTTTATTACACCGTAATCAGCCTGTGATCCCTTTACCAATCAAACTGTTTCTTCTCTCACATTGTTTAATCAGTTCTGTTGTGTAGTCACAGAAAGCTTCATGCTCCTAAACACATATTGCTGAGAGGTAAGAAGGGCTTCTTCTTTTGTTATTCCGTGACAAGCTCTCCGGCATCAGCGAACTGATCACGTTTTCCTTCGACCAATCAGAGGCGGCGGGGATGCTCGGCTGCGCTATAAATTCAACGTGGAAGCAGCGCAGGCAGCAGGAATGAACAACAATAGAAAGCTATTCAGTGACCACACGCTCGGAGACTCTGTTGATCTGTTGATATTTTTCTACACTTAACACAAGGTAAGTTTATTATTGCAGGCACGGGCTGATGGGTTAATTACAGGTTATCACTGCTGCAGGGAGATATTATAGGAATGTTTACTCTTCTCCTTTGTGTATGTTGTTTATCGATACTCTGCTGTAGATAAATATCAGGTTGGTCAGCTCGATCCCTGGCGGTGTTGTTGGAGGTTTTCCTCCTCTCCTCTCTATCATTTCACCGTGCATCCAGACACAGCTGATCATTCAGTGAAGCCCATCATCATGTGTCCTCATCACTCTGCAGGTTTTGGGGTCAGGAAAATGGCGACCTCAGCCAGTTCAAAGCTGAACAAAGCTGTGAAGCAACAGTACCTGAATCTCCCTCAGGGGGACAAGGTTCAAGCCATGTACATCTGGGTTGATGGGTCTGGAGAGGGACTGCGGTGCAAGACCAGGACTTTGGATTCTGAGCCCAAGACCATTGAGGGTAAGATTAAAAAAAAAGCATAACATCAAATGAATGCACACTTTGAATCAGATCCTGAAGATCGGTTATTTTCTCTCAGAACTCCCTGAGTGGAACTTCGATGGCTCCAGCACCTACCAGTCAGAGGGCTCTAACAGCGACATGTTCCTGATCCCTGTGGCCATGTTCAGGGACCCTTTCAGAAGAGACCCCAACAAGCTGGTTCTCTGTGAAGTGCTCAAGTACAACCGCAAGACAGCAGGTTAGTAAGCTGGCCTGGGTGTAACTGCGGCTGGCACCTTTCTTATGTTTGGGCTAATCTAATCTCTGATACTGTCCAACAGAGACCAACCTGCGCCACAGCTGTAAACAGATTATGAGCATGGTGGAGAATAATCACCCGTGGTTTGGTATGGAGCAGGAGTACACTCTCCTGGGCACAGATGGACATCCCTTTGGCTGGCCATCCAATGGCTTCCCAGGTCCACAGGGTGAGTGTCAGGTTTCTGAGCACATTCATTGTTTACTGCTGTATAATGGTGTTAAAACAGAGTGTCTGTCTACCTGATCAGGGCCATATTACTGTGGAGTGGGAGCAGATAGGGCATACGGGCGAGACATAGTGGAGGCGCACTACAGAGCCTGTCTGTATGCTGGGGTTCAGATCTGTGGAACCAACGCTGAAGTCATGCCAGCTCAGGTACCCTTTGAGAGGTTGAACACTGTCTGATATCAGTTAATACTCATGGTAATAACACCATCTGTGTTGAACTTCAGTGGGAGTTCCAGGTCGGGCCGTGTGAAGGTATCAACATGGGGGACCACCTGTGGGTCGCTCGCTTCATCCTTCACAGAGTGTGCGAGGACTTTGGTGTGATAGTGTCCTTTGACCCCAAACCTATCTCAGGAAACTGGAATGGTGCCGGCTGCCACACCAACTTCAGCACAAAGGAGATGCGAGAGGATGGAGGCCTGAAGTAAGCATGATGACAAAGTTACCTAAATTTGATTGATGAAAATGTAGGTCTCTTTAACACCCTCTTCTTATCACAGAATCATCGAGGAGTCCATTGAAAGGCTCGCGAAGAGACACAGTTACCACATCCGGGCCTATGATCCCAAAGGCGGGCTCGACAACGCCAGACGCCTCACCGGTCACCACGAAACCTCAAACATTGACGAGTTCTCAGCCGGCGTGGCTAACCGTGGCGCCAGCATCCGCATCCCTCGCTCGGTAGGGCAGGACAAAAAGGGCTACTTTGAGGACCGCCGTCCATCTGCCAACTGCGACCCTTACATTGTCACCGAGGCGCTGGTGCGCACGTGTTTGCTAAAAGAAGAAGGAGAGGAGCCCACGGATTACAGCAAATGAACATGTCCTGAGCTCAATATCAGTGCTGTACATGTGTCTGTGTCCAGACTCTACAGGCTGACCGATGAAATAATGATTGAGGTATTCCTGCATTGTTTGTGTATTCAGTCCTGACGCAATCACTGCCGTTATTTAGTAGCTGATCATTTGCATAGACGTACACTGTTATCTCGTCTTTAACTTGTACTAATGTAAACAGTCAGAAATTTGCTGCTCCTCTTGTATAACTCTCGTCCAAAGGATTCCAAAGGCATTTGAATGTTTTCCAGCCTTAGCCTCTGTCACAATAGCAGTTTTTATTACTGGATGTTGTGGATAGGTAAGGTCATTATGTAATCCATCTACTTTTGTATGAGTTTTTTTAAATAATGTCTGTTTTGTTTATTTCATGTGTTGTCAGACTCTTTAATAAAACAGCTAACATTTTTACATCTGACTTGTGTCTTCAGTTTAATCTCACACGCACCAAAACCCAGTTTGTCACAACCAAAATCAGCTGACGTGAATCTCTGAAATGTGACCGGCGTTAAGCGAAAACGAGTTGTAATGATTAACAAACGGTAGCAAATTTAGATGAGTGACATCCTCCTGTAAATCAAAGGAGCATGCTGGAGCGCAGGAGTTGGCAAATGAAGAGGCCGGCAACGCTTTAGAAGACAGGTTGTCATGTAAAGCCGGTAACAACGTGCGTGTGAGCACTAGCTGGATCCTCAGGATGTGCTTATCTGTGAGAAAGGTCATTCCAAAAAAAGAAAAGGAGCCTTTCTGGTATGTTGTTTTGACATTACCATTGATAATGAATGGGCTGTTTTTAGAAATAGGCCAGTAAAGTATATGTGTGAAGACCAGAGGGCCCATGGAACAGGGGTTAGAGTTTTTTTTGAACAGTCGTGTACTATTTACATATTGTATTAGGTAGTTTAAGGTTTAGAAAACCATTTAAACATTTGTCATGCAATTTACCTAAAAAAAACCTACCTATCACGTAACAAAAAGTGTGTGAAATACCCCTTTAAACATCCATATTTGTTTCATAAGCTTTGCAAAAAAAACGTGATTTGAAAACAAGTCATCTACAGTAAATGTACAGTACATTATGTACTGAGCTGATCATGGTGAGTCACTCTCCACACACAGGCCCAACATGTTTTTCTGCCAAAAATCTGAGAACCTGATGCCCACTGAGGGTTCAAATCCAGAAATTGTAATGCAAACAAGACAGCTCTGCAAGTCGACCTCTAACCGTCCATTTCATGTTTACCACAAATCACTCGTAACTGTACTTTGCATCAGATTCTCAAAGGATGCTGGATTGTAGGTTTTTTTTTGTAGTCGGAAACAAAGATCGGAAAACATGCCCGAGTTTGGTATTTTATTACAGAGGACGACATGTCGGCTTAGATCCTCGTGATAAATATGCATCCTTTTATCATCAAACATGTCAGTCTCAGGCTTTCAGCTCACACTCCAATCCACTTTTGTGGATTCTATACTTTTTTAATTAAAAACAGTTGTGTAGGATTGAGTCTGTTTACTTTTCCATGAGTGTATTTTAGTTCTGGGGCTGTGACCCGGCATTTACTGGTGTCAGTGGGACCAGTATGTCTCTCTCTGTTTTCCATAGTTGTGTTTAGTCGGGGCCTTGGGCTAGACATTACCTGTTAGTAGGTAATGTCTACCCTAAATAAGGCTACCCTAAAAAACTAGGTAAAGCTCGTGAAGTATAAAAATTATAGTAAAAAACATGTCTGCATGAGGGACAAAATCAAAGCATTTGGACATCCCGGAGTAAGGACGGGTGGCGCCGCTGTTTCATGCCAAGCTTGACTGGATGATCTGTACAACATTATACCATGACGGAGTGTGCTGTGTCCTGTTAGAGCTGCTGTACCTACTCTGAGGTTAAAGAGGACGGGACAGATATAGGCCTGCACACTGCCAGGTTGAGGAGAGTTTTCTTTATAGGGACACAACTACAATCAAACTCAGGTTGTTCTCATGTGGACATGTCACATGTGATTGCTACGAACGAGGTTTAGGGCCACGAAAATGTGGATTTCTGTTTTGTTCCTCAGAATTATGAAGTCGCACTTAATTCTTGCAATTGTGGCTTAATTCTAAGATTTTGTGGAGTGTGGACCCTGTCATCCACTATAATTTAAAATAACAAGCTCTGGTTAGCCTGAGTTTCTTTTAATGTGGATGTTCTTAAATAGGAGTGTGTGTACTGGGGTTTGCTTCCAGGGTTTTTTTTTTGACATCAGTTTAAGAACACACCAAATTCAATTTGGTCCTGATTTTACTGGAAAGCATAGAAGTCCAAAATGTCACTCCTTATCATCGTGCCCTGCAGCCAAACTCAGGAAATGTTCCTGCACTGGTAACACATACACTATTCAGTCTGACAAAGAGACAAAACATGAGGAATCCTTTCCTTCACATGTTTTCCTCCACAGCCGTGCCTGAGGAGGTGGACCTCTGATTGAAATGCAGTTGCTTGTGTGTGCGCGTCTTCTACAACTGCGTGTTTACCGCTACACAACCCGTATTGAATCTTCTTGCTGCGTTAGCTGCCTTCTCAGTTTCTCCTGTATTATCCGACTCCATTGTTCTGTGTGTAAAAAGCAGCTTTTTCCCTAACAATATGAAGCTTAACTGTGATATTATGAGCTTAGATAACCTAGGTAGATAAAGTGGACAGAGAGGAGGTCTCATGAAGAAAAACATAACGCCTTCAGCCTTGTTTCCATGGCAGCCGGAGTCTGAGCTCAAGCAATCTGTTGTGTGGAATAGGGGTGGGGGTTGGGCTCCATTCCAGGCCATTACATAACAACCTGCAGGTCAAGAATATGTATGGTTCATAGTTTACCAAGCGTGACTGGCTCTCTGTTTTTTGTTTTTTTAAGTGTAGTATCTATTATAGGCTGTTCATTGTATAGAAACATATGACTTGCATTTCCAATCACAGGGTCCAGAGCTAGTAATCATATCCCCTAAACAGATCCCCAGAATCACCATCCAAGTCTCCAAGTCTAATCTTGTCACATGATGAGTGCAGTCTTTCAGACTTTTCTGCTCTGGAGGGACCCTCCTCCCCTGTGGAGGTGGGTTTTAGGGGGACATAAAGTGGAAAATGTTTGCAGCTGTGAAAGCAGAGCTGCACAGCAGGACACAAAGGTTAAAGAGCCCTGGACGAAGGAGCACGGACGGACGACCACCAATTGTGATAAACATCACTGTTGTTCCAAACAAACACACAGGGCAGTTACACAATCAGAACTGCCCCTAACTGTCGCAATCTAAAGCAGATAGTGAAATACTTTCTCTAGCATGATAATGGGATGCAACATGGCTCAATTCGAGTTCCAGAGCATCCACATATAGCACAAAAAGTCAATACTGTTTGCACAGGAGATTCTTTATGAGCCTGCGTGTGTGTCCTATTAAGATGTTGTCTGGCTGCACATGCACTGCAGCTGACACGCTGACAAGAAATATGAGAGAGGAGGAAAGCCAGTGACAAGCCCAAGAATAAGCATGGTGACATACATATGCTGCGTAACTCACCTTGATTCATAAAATGGGACACATTCCTAAACCTCGTGGAATGCCTTCCCAGAAGAGCCGGAGCTGTTATAGCAGCAAAGGGTCAGAGATGTCATGTTAAACTCTATGGAATAAGAATGGGATGTCACTTAAAGTCATATGCATGTAAAGGCAGATGAGCGAATACGTTTGAATACTTTTTGAATATATATCTGTATACATTGCTGTAATTGCTACATCATGCTTCGCTTAGCACAAGGGTACTTTATTTTGTCAGCCCAAGTGACAAATCACAGGGTATATTCAAACCTAAAAACCACCATTTGTATTGTACAATTTTACATAAAATGTAAACAAACATAATATAAAATGTAAACAACAATAATATTATGTGTTAACTGTGCATTAGCGTTCAATATACACTACCGTTCAAAAGTTTGGGGTCAGACATACAGTCTAGACATTGTTAATGTGCTAAATGACTATTCTTGTTCTGATTTTAATGGAATATATACAAAGGTATACAGAGGCCCTTTACAGCAACCATCACTCCTGTGTTCTAATGGAACATTGTGTTAACTGATCGTGTTAAAAAGGCTCATTGATGATTAGAAAACTTTATGTTAGCACAGCTGAACTGTTGCTGAGCAGAGAAGCTGTAGAACTGGCCTGGTGACCCCAAACTTTGGAACAGTGATGTATATAAAGGATCCATTTAGTTTTCAATGAGTGTTTAAATAAAATTGATTTTTTAATGTTTTTTTTTATTTTATTGTTTTTTATTTTTTATTGTATTTTACAACATTACATACATGCATTAGGCAGGCATGAACGGAGGTGGGTTTTCTGTTTGCAGCAGCTTTTTTGGCAGCTAGTTCCCATTAAATCCAGTCTTTATACTAAACAGCCCTGCCTTGCCTTCAGCTTAAGTTTTTCTTAATCTTGAGAGTAAGATCTGTTGCTCTAAAGCTGATATATTAGAATATTTGTTTAACAGCAGTGCAGAAGGCTACAGAAGTTAAAGTGGAAGTTTGACATGCAAATTGTCCGTCAGCTGAGGTGTCAGTTTGTCCGCAGATTAAAGATGGTCAGTTTCTAAACTTTTCTTTTTACATTATGTAGATGTGTATCTACTATGTTGTGTTTGTCTCAGCAGCATATACTTTATGCAGCTCAGTAAGCTCACCTGGCTTGCAGAGGCATTGCAAAACATGAGAAGTGGTAAACACTTTGTCAGTTGTTAATCTGTTTTTCTCTGTAGTGTTTAGCTTACAGAACATGATCGACACTTCTTCCCCAACACGTTTTTTCACACTCTCATCCTGACATAATTCACCGGTATCAAGTTTCTAATAGGAGGCTAGCACCAAACATTCAGTCCTTTTTCATCCGTGTCCTCGTTTTGTTCTTTTAGAAAGTTGCAAAAAAATTGCAACATACTATTGAAAAGCCTTATTTGACTATTTTACTTCTGTCTCTTAACAACAAACAAGTCTTTGCCCTGCAGGACAAACTAATCAGCAATAAACCTCTTGTTGATTGGCCTATCTTTGTTTTTGTGAATATTATCAAACACGCACTAATCAATGAACTTATCAATGTGAATGTTTAGGATTGATAGGTTTAAAAAATGTTTACAATGGCTTCTAAGACTTCAGGAAGCGTAACGGCCACACCACCCCCACTCCAATGTCAAAGATAATGGAATTTTACAAAGGTCACACAAGAAAGCAGAGGGTCAGCGGGGCGTGGTTTAACCAGGACCAGCACCCCACTCTGAAAAGTTAGGGAGCATGCACTGCTATAGCCCTGCATCAGGCTTTGTACAGTAAAACTATTTAAACACATTCTATACATTCAAATAGTTATAAATTGTTCTTTTTTTTATATAATGGAATAACTGCGTACACAGGGAGGTTCAGCTGCTGTTCTATGCCTTGGACAAATGTAGGATGTTCCTGTTTACCTGACACCATCCTGCCTTTAGCTGACCTCGTCCTTTTGGTTTAGCAAAGTTGCAAAGTTTTAATGTGCTCATGTTAAAAGAAAGTTAACAACTGTACACTGTCCTAGAATTGTAAATATGAGCACTGTTTACCATGGCTGTGTGAGCCAGTACTGTGGCCTCTTTGTCTACAGTATTTACAAAAGACAGTTGGACAGGTTGTACCTATCACACCTGTACATTCTCAGATTACCTGTTTTTGTTCATTGCTGTCCTCCTGATGACGCCTGTTCAAAGTTGAGAGCAAGTCCGAACGTGTTTGTGATTCACTTTTGTTTTTTGTTTTTTTAATCTGCCATTTGCAAATTGATAGTGAAGGCACATGATATGTGCAGGCTTTTACCTTGAAAGCTTCAGATTTAGAGTAGTTTAAGGCTTAAGATAAGGGAGCAATTAAAGCTTTATTTTGTTATTGTACCGTGGGTACAGCAGTCGCTCAAAAGCCCATACTGGTGTGTTTGCCTGTGTAATTTTGTATTTATAATAATCAGGCAAACATTTTGTTTACATCACAAACCTATGTTCACCGAGGTGCTGGTGTGTTTTTTAGTCCAGTGTAAAGGAGGTTTGGTTTGACACAGCCTTCTCATGTGCAGTTTTAAGAACCACCATATTGGCTGATGTGATGTCACAGCAAAGCATATTCAACCATTTCTACAGATGAAGAAGATGGAAGTCGGTGGAAAATTCCCTAATCTGGTTAGTTCCCATATGAACACTCTGCGCCACCATTGAACTGAAGAAACACCCCCCCCCCCCCCGCCCCCCAAAGAATGCAGAGTTAAAATAGGTTTAAATCAATGAAATACTCAACTATTGAACGAAGCATGTACATTTTGTTTAAATGCGCAGATGGTTCTAAAGGTCACTCTTCATTGTGAGAAAGCATGTCTTCATTTCAAGTGGAGTGGACACAAGAGACAAACATTATCCTAACTGAGGGTCTGAAAGAAACACAAACACAAAGCAAACTAACAAACAGCACTTGTTTTCACTCCCAACAGGGACTTCCTGGGTGACGCTCTCTGAGCTGGTTGTTAGTACAGCTTCGGCATCCGGGTTCATGTACGTCACTGTGAGGCACTTACGCATTGTCCACCACAGCTTTGTTGTGACAGCTTCCAAACACAAAGACGCACTCATGGACTCTTCAATTATTTTAAACAATTTGTACACATAACGTCAGTCAAATGTTGTCTTTTGTTTTACCTGTTTGTGTCACACTGTCCTATTGTGAGGTATCACATCACTTAATGTAAACCTGAACGCTTAAATAAGACAATTTACAAGTGTAATTGTGATGTTGATGTGTGGGAAACTGCAAAGAGAAGAAACTCCACACAGATAAAAACTTGATATGCGTGGACGAACAAGATACAAGTGAGTTTAAAATGCAGCCTTGTGAAGGTGATTTGTTGAAGGTTCAATTACGATCTGCTCTCCTGGGAAAAAGGCTCAGAGCGCACAGTAGCACTGTCCATTTAATTAACCTTTCAACTGCCTAATGCACGCAGGCTGGCTGCTTCAATGCTGTTCTCTCTACTGCGTCAAATAAAGAGCCAGTGTTCTGTCAAAAGAATGAGCTCCATCCCTGCTGTAGGCCAGCGACTGACAGATGTCTGTCCAATAAGTGGATTTTTTTCCAGTATAAAAGTATTATAGATCATTTATAGCATCAGTGCAGGCCCGTACTGCTCACTAAATTCTTACAGCAAGAATTGGTTGTACTCGTTTACAGTAAAGGACTAAAGAAAAAAATTGAAACATATTTATCATGTTGGATACAGTGTTCTCGCTGAATTAAAGCCATTCTTAACTTTTTTAAGCATAACGTGGGGGGGGGGCACTGTTTCCTGTGTTGGTGCTCCCTTTTTTTAAAAACATTATACTTTGAGATTAAAATGAGAACATTCTGTTATTTTCAAGCAGCACATGTGTTTACAATAAGATGTGCTCTAAGATAAGGTTTCTGCCATTTAAATAGAGCCGGTGATTTTCCACAGTTTAAGCTGAAAAAAATAAAATGAGCAAACAGCGACATCTAGTGGCCAAATCGTGAATGTACAATCAACCAAAAATCCACATAAAAAGAATCCCAGGGACAAGAAAGGCATCATTTGTGTGATACTGAATTTGTGTATGCGATCTCCTAATGTCATACTAAATAAATCAGTGGAAATGAGAAAATTAGGAAATTTTTAGCATCCATGTGTTTTTATCATTTTTAATCTGCATTTATAAGGCTTTTATTTTTCATTGCTTTATTTCAAATAGTATCATAATGTATCAATAATGTTATTTTCTTGTAGAAATAATTGATTCCAGGCCAAATATAGTTCATAAATGAACAACACTACAAACATAGGCTATAATTAACATATTTCAGAATCAGAATCAGAAATTACTTTAATAATTAACATATTTTAGGTGGGGATATATGAACTATTTCTTTATAAAATGACAATGTATTGTTTTCAATGTCCTAATTGGCTCTGTCTCCCCACGTGACCTATAACTAATATTTATTTTCAAGTATCAATGCGTGCCGCAATCAAGCTTCAGACAACATGGCGGAATAGTTTATGATTATTTTTTAAACACGAGAATAAATTTGCTTTGGAGGTGCTTTATAAAGATTAGTTTTTAATTATTAAATAAGAAAAATGCTCTCAACGACTATTGTAATAAGCTAAAAGTTGTTTTAACACACAGTAAACAATCTAACGTTAGCAAAAGCTGAACATGTTTTTTATATAGCATAAAGTAAATGTGAAGGTGTCTGCCTGTGGCACTGTTACTCAACAGGCAGCATGCACACGGCTGGTAAGCTAAGTCAGTGCAAGGACAGCTGAGCCCTGCTCAGAGGATATCATTGCTGTTGCTGACTTGCAGCATAGATGCTGACCCACACATGGCTGCTGCCAAAACTCCGCCTGTTAACGCCACTGAACATCTCCCTTCAGTTATACTAGACCCTGGAGCCAGTTTAACTCTCAGGCATCTCCTGGACCTGATCAGCTCTCAAGGGTAAGTTGCTCTATTAAAAATGTTTATAGCAAAATTTACAATGTGTTTTTATGTTTATGGTAAAATACAGTGGAATTGTTGAATACAGGTGTCGAATAACTGCAAGGTGTAAAAGCTTGATCCTGGTAAATGCAGCAAGAAAGAAGGAATATATGGTTTGACAAATCATCTCTGTCGTCCTGCAGATGTCTAACAGGACAGATGGTGAAAAAAGAAGTAAAAACAAACACCAAAAAAGACATTATGTCACTCATTGTGCTCCAGACGCACATATCATAGGTGCCTCTCATAATGTGAAGACTGACTCTTCATTTGGCAGTGTCTGTGCAGGTGTGGGCTCCCTGACAGAGAACACTGAAATGGAAATCCTTTATCTGAACCCTCAAACGCCAAAATGGTCTCTCGTGGAGAAGTTTGCAGAGCTTTCACAAGGAGAAGAAATGGAAAGTAACCATGGCCAAGAACACAGCCGTGAAGCGTCGCAGCGCACTAAAGGTACAGAGACCAACGACACGTATGATCCTAATAAAGTGCTTTTAGATGACGTGCAAGAGAAAGAAAGGAACTGCTTCAAACACTTGGTGAGCCAAAGAGAAGTCTCAGGCAAACGGAGGACATCTAGGCTCAAGGAGCTAAATGTTGAGGAATATTCTCCAAGTGTTGGTGAGAATAAGACCAAAAAGAAAAATGTGAAAAATCCTGCTGGTAAGAAATTGCTTAGAAAACGTGAAGACAAAAAGCTTTCTCAGATTCTAGTAGCAATGAAAAAACGCAGTGGAGTGGACACAGAGCACCGTCCCTTCAAATGCACACACTGCCACTGGGCTTTCAAGAAGCTTTGCAACCTGCAGAGTCATTTACAAACACATACAGGCCTCAAGCCACATGTGTGTGATATATGTGGCAAGGCTTACTCTCATCAGGGCACGCTGCAGCAGCACAAGCGCCTGCACACGGGCGAGAGACCGTATCACTGCCCCTTCTGTGACAAAACCTATATCTGGTCCTCAGATTACCGCAAGCATATCCGCACACACACAGGCGAAAAGCCCTACATCTGTGACACTTGCGGTAAGGATTTCATCCGCTCCTCTGACCTGCGAAAGCATGAGCGGAACATACACACCAATGACAAGCCCTTCCCCTGCACGCACTGTGGCAAGACCTTCAATAAACCCCTTTCACTAAAGCGTCATGAGCGTAAGCACCTGGGAGAAAGGCCTTTCTCCTGCCCTGAGTGTGGGAAAGCATTTGCCCTGGCCAGCCGTATGGCAGAGCACCAGAAAATCCATAAAGGAGTGCGTCCCTATGTTTGCTCCGTGTGCTCCAAATGTTTCACAAAATCCTCCAACCTGACTGAACACGAGGCCATTCACAGTGGAGTGCGGCCCCACAAGTGCACCGAATGTGGTGTGGCATTTGCAATGGCATCCCGCCTTGTGCGTCACCAGTTCATCCACAATAAGGAGAAACCACACAGCTGCACCGGCTGCAGCAAGAACTTCAGCCAAATTACAAAACTGAAGCTTCACCAGGAGCAGACCTGTGCGGGGAGGATCTATGTCTGTGTGCAGTGTGATAAATCTTTCCAGTGTGCCACCAAGCTCGCACAGCATGTTCTGAAACACAGGGACGACAGCGTCTGAGCTCAATGTCATCAGGCACCAGTTTATACATGCTAAATTTTTCATTTATTTATAATGATTTGGCACCATGAGTTGTAAAAGAAGCCCCCTCTTCCACCGTAGTGCTGGGCTCCCAGGATATGCGGTGGGATAAAAATTACCCCCAGCACAGCATGACACTGGAGCTGACAGTTTAATGCTGTGATATGAAACTAGTTACAAGGGCAGTGAACTTAATGTAAAATGAGAACACAACTTTAATTAATTATACGCCACATGCATTTAAAAAATGCTAATGTGTTATCATGATTGGAGGTCATCTGGTGTCAAAGGTCACTTTGTCTCATGTCATATTGGGCATTTCATCAACCGGAGTTTATAGGTACACAGGGATTTTAACTCCCCACAGCCCAGGCTGCTGGATTAGGTTTGTCATTTTATAATCTGTAACTTTTACCTCAGGAACATAATCTAATCTGTGTGGTATACTTTACACCTCTGCTCCTGAGACACATAATTGACCACATTATTAGGCCAGTCCAGTTTTAGTGAAATCAGGGATGTTGGCTTATCCGTCAGCTGTTTTTTTTGCCAGTGTGTCTGTAGCACATTATTTTTTATCCATTGTGTAAGTTTTTTTTAACATTAATGTGTTTGATATGTAAGGGTTGATTTTATTTTGTAGGAAAATCACTTATGATCACAAAATTCTATGCATGCCTTTACTGTAGTTCATGTTAACAAAACACTCTTTCATAAATCTATCAAAGCTCAAAGCGATTACACTGTGACACATTATTGGCAGTAAGAGTAAGCAGTGACTCCCATACTGTGTGTGTCTGTGTGTGTGTGTGTGTTTCCCAGCTAGTGTTTCTGAGTCACACTTGGCTCTTGCAGACTAATCGTAAAAGGAGATTGCACCTGCCGTGTTGTCACTTGTGCTGCACTCAGTGAGAGCTCTGGTTTGGAATCACAATTATTTCTTTTTCAATAATTATTTATTCAAATGTATTTATACAGTTTATCTGTTTAATTTTTCATCATGAATTCAGCACCATTATGGTGTGACGTAGAGCGAAATCAATCAAATATGTATTTGTGTAATATAACAGTAAATAAATGACCATCAGTATGTGAAACGTTTATCCTAGTGCCGCGGGTCTTACTTATCTTGTACAGAGAAACGTGCTCAATTTGTGCTATGGAGTGCAGAATTATTTTAGTTTTTTCTTTTGTGGCAGATGTTTAGCATTACTTTTTAATTGAAGCACAAAAGGAGTGGTGATGAAATGTTTTGTAGTACATTCTGACAGAAGTGTTTGTCACGTCAGAAAGTCTAAAGTCTTATAATCTATTGAGTTTCTGAGGATTAAAAAAAAACAAACTCCATGAATGTGGATATACTTTTTTATAACACTAATTCTGAAGCAAAAAGCTCTGATCGTCTGGCACTAAATACATGTCATGTGCTGGTGCAGAGGTAATAAAACGCATTTATATACACATTAATACTGTAGTTAAGCAAAAATGACTTCAGTCAAACCATCTCATTACAAACACGTTTACAAGGTTAAAGCAATAAAAAGTGGCTTTGAAATTTTAACATATATTACTGTGGTTTTACATAAAGCTTTCGAGACGCACAGACCTTTGTCTAGTATTAGTAATAAAGCTGAAATGAAGCCATTAACACGTAAACAGTATAAACAGCTTGGTCCAGTAAGTGTCTGCTGTGCTGGGTGAGGACATGAAGCCATGGTGTTGTGAGTATTGGCTGGCTGCCGGGCAGAGGTCTTCCCCTAATTCCCCCCACCCCCCACCAACCAGGTGTTCTCATCAATCTTGGCAGCGTGACAGCTCGAGTGTATACGTTCCCCCGTTTCAATTTCCCACACACCTCCTATATGACTAAAAGTAAAACTGCTGCCCTTTGCAGATCATAAAAATAATCAAACACCGGCCGCACTGTGATGTCAATTACTGGCCTAGGAAAAACCGGCATTGAAAACAGGGAGAGTGAGCTCGGCAGTTATTACTTTCCTGTGTGCAGTGATTTAAGATTACACAAGGTAAAGAAATGTGACCAGCAGATTTATATGCCTTAATTAACTACACACTGAGTCCCCTAGTGGCAACGCAAGATGCTTCACTGTTACAAAGGCAACATTGGTCACATTGGTCTCCTTCATGTATAAATGAAATCTAGGTCAATTAAGCTATTTCATTCTGTAGACATGTCCACTGGTAATTTTCCTGCTGTCAGCTATCAGTAAACACACCTCAGCTGTTTCAGTCACTGCAATATGAGTTGCTGTGCCAGTCCATCCAGGGTATTTCTGTATCTGACATGCAACATGATGGTGCGAAAGCTGTGCAGGGCTCCAAAGGGCATACCTAAAAAAGAAATGCAGGCACTCATGGCAGTATGCATCTGACTGGTATCTATCCATGCTTAGGTTATGCTGCCAAACTGGGATATCCTTCTGCACAACATTCCATTAATGTTAATGTATATAATGCAGTGGAAATGTGTCAATGATTGGATTTACCTGTGGCAGCGTCTCTACCCCAGCTGCTGACCTGTAAAGAAGACATAGATATTTATAGAAAACTATCACATTTGCATATATTTAATGAACATGGCCAACTGCTGCAATGTGTTAAATTTCAGCAATTAAAAAAATGCTATCATGAATGTGCTTCAGCCAAATGTGAAACCGGACACACTGGTCGGTAAATAAGTGAATGGCAGCGAGAGGATTCACAAGGGTCAGCGAGTATGTAACGTAAGCATCAGAAGAATGTGGAACATGTCTATTATGACTTGCATTGTTGATGTCAATTTTAAAACTGTGATAATTGAATATTACGTCATCCGTGGCGTGACTCACCTGCTTTCCTTGAAAAAGGATTCATCCCTGGAGAGGACGGCTGGGATAGAAACATGCCGGGAGGGACAGCAGCAGGTGGGGGAGGAGGGCAGAGGCTAGCAGTGGGTGATGGCTCCTGGGAAACACAACACAAATATGTATTTTACATCACCAAATGAAAACACTGACCGTAGTGATTGGATCTTACCGTCTGAGCTGGGCCTCCCTGCTCTGAATTGTCCGTTGGAGAGTCTTTGGGTTTTGATCTGAACCAGCCACTGAACCACCCCGTCTTTGTGTTCTGCATACAACACAGAAGAAAGCATGTGAAATGATTCAAGCTTCTGTAACAGGGGAGGATATGACAGAGGCTCTTCACACCTGCTTGGGAGGCTCGCTGCTCTGCTCAGAGGCCTCAAAACCTGGAGGGAGGTGCTGCTGCTGTGTCTGAGCATCCATTGGTAAAGGTCAAAAAAGACATCTGGGTTACTCTCTGAATCAGTGCACTACAAATGTGTTTTCATTCATGAATATCTAATAAATACATCAGAATACTGATTGTGTCTCACCATGCTTTGTCCAGAGGACATCTCTGTGCCTGTAGGAGTAGTCAAACCAAATAAACAATCAAACATGTCATAGTAAATATCTGACTAGAGACAGGCATGACTGACATTCGGTTCTCACCCACTGCTGCTGACGGCAGATAACTCCCAGGACAATGTGCAGAGCCACTTTTAACCTCAGCACTATCTGTGTTATGATAACTGAAGTTTTGGCTCCCAGCCACCGTGGCTGCTGGGGGAACACTTGCCACCATTACTGGCATAGAGGGAGAACTGGCAGGTGGCCTAGACAGTGCAACAGAGAGAGAACAGTGACATAACAGTGTCTGTAAGGACTCGTCTTTACATCTGTCCAACTGACAGATGGATAAAACCACACTTTTTTTTTACCGGTCCTCAGCTCCTCTGACACCCCACATCACTTCCTCCTTGTCTCCTCCAGCCAGATGTTCAAAGCTCTCCTGACCCTCAGTGCCTCTGTAATACAGGAGCTCAGGTTCTGGACTGTGGGTGTCATGGTGAACATCATTCACATCAGATTCTGTGGGGAAACAATGGAGAAGGACCCACTGCTCTTTAGTTAGAGAGTGGCGATATAATGGCTCATTTGAAGTGCGGGGACTAAAACTAACCTGAGCCCACGCTGTTGTCCTCATAGGTGAGAGCGGTGCTGCTAGGAGTGGGCTGGTATGTTTCAGTGCAGTCGTAATTCCCTGTCTGAGCAAAAAGTTAAAAAAATCCAAACTATTAAAACCTGTACATGACTGTACTGTGGCGCTTTAAGGGAAATGCCAGTGTTAGCATGCTAATATGCTCATTATGATAATGATAAGTCCATGTTCATCCAACATCACTCGATTAACACCATATTGGTATTGGTGTTAACAAACGTGGTTAGCATGTTTGGCCATATTGCCTTAGCACAAATGATACATTTGGCTACAACAAAAAATAATTGATTCTGTTTTTTTTATGTTGATCTAGTATGTTGTCCTCTTAGGTTTGGTCTCTGGGTGTACCTGTGTTCTGTTATTGTGTCATTGTTAGCTGTAGGTAATGTTCATCTTAGTTGTGTTTTCAGTGTCTCGTACTTCCTGTTTTACTTTGAAAGTCCTTGGTCGGTGTTTCCCTTTGTGTCCCTGTGAGTTCGATTCCCTTGTGTTCCTGGTGATTACCTGCTCCCCCCTAATGCGTGCCGCCTGCGTCTCATTGTCTTCCCTGATCATCTGTATATCTTGTGTGTCTTCCCTTCACTCAGTGTCAGTGTGTTCTGTGTCTTCGTGGGTTCATGAAGTTACTCTGTGCCTTGTCAGCCTTCACAACTTAAATCCTCAAGCCATGGAAAAACCTTGTCTCATTGGAACCGCCTTAAAATCCATGCTATGAAGAACTCATAGTTAAGCCAAGCCTTGAAGAACTTTTGTATTTATCTTGAACTCTTAGTTAAGTCAAGCCTTGAAGAACCATTGTATTTAACTCCACAATCAGGAATTATCTTTGTTTTTTTTTGACTCCGCCTGGAGAAAATAAAGACTTTGTTGACTGTGAACCACTCCTGTCCTGCACTTGTGTCCTCACCTCGCCGCTGAACCTTGACAATAAGTGTTTAATATGCACCCTAAAGTCCACAAAATCACAATAAACATTTTAAAAATGCACAATATTGAGTTTTTGATGCTATGTTGTCAATTCCTGATATGGATGTATTTACATATTTTCACCTACAGTGGTTATAGATAACAGAAAGGGAAATTTGCTTGATAAATTGAGAAGTTAAATTTGTGCTGGAAGAATACTGAATTATCATAAGCAACAGCTGCTATGCTCACAAGTTTGGAGTCTGGATTGATTGATAGCTTCTGTGGACAGGTGTCTTTTACACAGGTAAGGAGCTGAGAGGGCTCCCAGTGTCAGCTCCTTACCTGTATGAAACACAGCTGGGAGCAGAAATCTGGCTGATTGATAGGAGATCAAATACTTATTTCATTCATGAAAATGTGAATGAATTTTTTTTTGACATGCATTTTTCTGGATTTCTTTGTTATTGTTATGTCTCAATGTTCAAATAAACCTACAAATGAAATTTGAGACTGATCATTTCTTTTTTCTTTTTTTTTAGTTTAGGGCTTGGCTTCATTATGGAAATTGGGGTGGGGGATGAAAAATGTTTTTTCACTTAAACCAACAGTAACAGCACAGCAAGTCATGAGCAGAAGAAAATCACTATATTACATATATTACTGTATAGAACTATATGTGTATAAACCCGATCACCTGCAGACTCTGGTGCCTGGCACGTAGGTGTTTCAGCCAGTCTGGTTCCT
Organism: Parambassis ranga; assembly: GCF_900634625.1. NCBI lineage: Eukaryota > Metazoa > Chordata > Actinopteri > Ambassidae > Parambassis > Parambassis ranga. Next base: position 4,669,834 of record NC_041025.1, read on the forward strand.
GGTAGGTACCACCAAGGCCTGCTTCACTGTACTGACCCTCTGAGAATCTGAGTCTGTCTGACAGCTGCAGGAGAAAACATACTGTATGTATAACTCTGATAATTAGTCAGCTGGGTATATACAAAATAAACGTGTGTACCTTAATAACCTCTCCAGTCAGCACAAAGAACGGCTCCCTCTGCCTAAGGATGGCCTGAGCTATGACCTCACAGTAGTGGAAGGCATGAGAGGGAAGGCCACAGTCCAACAGCCGAGTGGCATACAGGAACTTATACACCTGAGCACAACGCAGCGATCATCAGCTTAGACTCAAATGCATTGAGTGTCTTTGTTGAAGGCAGTGCCTGGAAGTACCTGAAAGGATGCTATTGAAAAGCATTTGCCCCTGAGAGTCTGGCAGTACTCGTATAACTCAGTGCACCGGATGGCAGAGTTTGAGGCGAAGTCTTCAAAAGCTTGTCTGTGATTTGAAAGAATAAGACATTTTGGCTGAAAATGAAATTGTTGCTCTCAGCATGAGCACCTGAACAGCAGTTAGACTGATGAGTGGCAGTAAGCTGGAGGCACAGCTCACCTGTGGCTGCTGCTGAGAAGCACCAGTCTCTCTGCCTTCTGTGTAAACACCCCGAAGGGAACGCTGGCTGTCAGGTAGCACACATGGGCGGCATGTATGAGGCCTCTGGAGGCTGTGCGGAAACAATCAACACAAAAACATCACCTTGTATGTTTGTGCATGACAGCCTGTCAGTCAGTCAGTGTGTGTGTGTGTATTACCGAGTGTGTCTCCCGTGGTGATGATGGCCTTCTGTTGGGCGGCTGGATCTCCTGTCTCATTGGAGAGCATCACAGCCAGATGGGGCCTCCAGTCTCCCCATTTTTCATTTCCACAGCACTGAGCACAGAATGTCACTATTACAACTCATAGAATACTAAATCATATGAGTTTTTATTGGGTTCATCATATTTTACCATGGCTACAGCAGGGATTCTCCCAGACAGCAGCTGGAAGAGAGTCTGGAGGGGATCACTAGGTGTTAGCTGGCTTGTAAACCTGCCAACAAAGCAGTGTCTGTCATTGCACATCTTAACCAAAGCTTTACTACAGGCTAGGAACTCAACTACTGTGCTAAAACCATCTAATTTAAAGAGTGTACCCTGTACAGAAGTAATGACATACCAAACTGACCCCTGTTGTCAATTACACATTCAAATCAGACTCAATGACATCCTGACATGTTACAGTGCAGTATATCCCTGATTCCAAAACAGTCTCTACAAAGTGGATTAGGTTACATGATAAAAGGTTTACACAATTTGCAGTTTAGTACCAACATTTCTATACACTTAATACAGCTCCTTATACAGCTCCTCATCACAGATATCCTTTAGATAAATGAGGAATAATAACCCACATTTCCTAGCAACATGAGTTTAAAGCATACAGCTCAGACAGCCTGTGCCTAAGTTTAGTCAGAGGCGGCATTTCTTCACAGATTACCACTCGTGCGCAGAGTAGTGTCCTGATTTCTCACAGCTGTCGTGTCTCACATGCCTTGGCTTTTCTCACCTGTTCAGCACAGTGGTATACGACCTGTTGTCCATTTTGCTGGCCAGAAAAAGTGCATGGCCCCATAGGCCACTGTTCATAGCCGACTCCAGGGCCTCCTGGGAACCACATGGGGGGAAATCCTGGCTAAGTTTAAAATTATCTCACATAGTCTGGCAGATAGAAAGTAGGCAAATGTTTCATACAGGCTAAAATTAAAGAAATTTCAATTTAAAGACCTTCTTTCTTCCAGCTAGCAGCAGCTGAGTGTAGCTCTGAAGGGCCTTCTCCGAGGTCTCTGAGGTGAAGCTGCTCCAGTTTCCTGTAAGAAGGTCCTCTCCTTTGCGAGGTGCTGCTTCGGCGGTTGTCTCCTCATTAAAGTCAATGAGTGTGGGAGTCTCGGACTGCAAGCTTCCATCTGCATGTGAGCCCTGCATCAGCAGCTCGGCAATATCTGACCCCACTATTTGCTGAAACATTGGAAGAAAACTATTGAGTAATTACCATGACATATGCAAGTGGCATCTCTGTGGGCTGGGTAGGCATTATCCACTTACTCCATTCTGTCTGCAGAGCAGTATCAGTAGATTCCACAAGAGGGCAGCAGACCTCTTATCAGGCAGCTCATCATCTCTCAGGCAGGTGCCTGCCCTCTGGTGGGCAAACTCTATAGCGTCTACTTTGTGCAGATCTTCTCTACAAAAACATGAACAAGCCACAGCCAAACATGGATTTTTGTATATAAAACAATAATAAAGTTTTATATATAAATCAGGCAGATTAGACATACAACTGAATGGATTTATTGGTGGGGGAGCAGTACCTGGTTAAAGGCCCGGGGAAGTTCCTCATCTCCTGCTGTTCCTCTGTCTCACTCAGAATGACCTGTGCAGATGTTATACAAAGGAATCAATGTGCTAATAATAATTACAACTACACACTCATTACATGTAAGCTAACCTTATGTATGAGGAAATTAAATCCATATTGTTCTTATAATGCAGCTCCCTTGATATTTGGAATTAAAATGTTTAGAATATATTTGTAATTTACAGATAAATACCATCTCATTTGTAATTGAAATGAAATTTGAAATGATGAGGACATTTGAAGAATCTGTGAACATATATGTTCATAAAATAAAACAGGTCCTCACATTGTGTATAGACTGACTACATTTTCATTCAGCTCTCCTTGTACCTGTGTAATTCCTTTCTGGAGCTCTGGCTGCTGCTTACGAGTATCATCCTTAAATATAAACCTTCATTAATATCTCTTTTCATCACATGTTAATTTTGAACCTACTTCCAGGCTGTGAATTTCCAGCTGACTGACATTCTCCTGTGTTGACAGCTGTGGAGTGACTCGAACCAGTTGGCCCGCAGGCCCAAAGCTGACCACTGCATGAGGGATCGAGTACTTCAGAGGAACTGACACTTGATGCGCACGTCCAAGTTCTGAGAAAATGTGAAGCAGAAGAGAAGCAGGCAGTAAACACCGAGTCAAGTGGATATGAAAAAATAAACAGCTTTAACTGTGCACTCACCGTCATCAGACGTGTGAGCAGGGTCGGCTTGTTCAGTTGCATTCATGTACTGACTCAGCTCGTAGCTGCTGGATGATAACCCTGAGTTTTTGGAGCTCTCTAGTGTCCCAGGGTTGTAAGAGGAAATCTCTTCATTGTCTCTGGAACGATGATCCACATAGTCACTGAGGTAATGCTGGGAGCTGCCCCTCCTTTGCTCATACCTGAAAGGAGGACATTGGTAACCTTTCTGTTACCTTTCATTCTGGGAATATCAGCAAGGGAAGAACACTTTCCCCTGCACCCAGCCGAGTGGGCGAAGCATGGTTAGATAGCCACTGACTACACCGACCTACCTGACAGATCCTCTATGGTAATGATGCAGGTTTTGTCATCCACAGACCACCTCACACATGGTGGTTTTTAATCATTCACAAGCATAATATCAATCTCTCATGTTATGCGGATGCAACTTAACATTCAGTCTTAACAACAGTGTGAACATCAAGCTGTGTATGATTTAAAAAAGAATGGTAGGAAGCTGTCCAATGTTAAGAAGTCTACTCATACTTTTGCTGTGACCTTTGTGACCTTTGGGTACATGTGATTAAAAAACCAACAGATGGCCTTGATGCTTCTTTCTGTTACCTCAACAATACAGAGCACATGAGTCTAGATATTATTACTGACACTGAACTGCCTACAGCATTTGTTCTATCTTCCATAGACCCAGTCCCTGCCACATGGAAGCCTACTTCCACTGGCTTCTTGTCATGTTTCAAATACACATTTAAGGCATTCAGATGATGACTATCTCTAAGTCTTTGACAGAGAATGAGAGTAAAAATAGCATAATGTAAAGAGACACACTGAGGTGGAGTATCGTGACTCACCTGTAGTCTTCTGTATGGTGGCTCCCTGAATGTTCCTGCTGCTGTGTTCTTTCATGGTACTGATCTGTTCTCCATGGGTCTTGTGCACCCCACTGGACCCCATCTAAATCAACAGAGAAACATGCAGCATCATATCATAATACTGTTTCAAATATAAATCAAAAACTTTTGTATACCCGTCTCACCTTGTCGTCCATCCTGTCCTCTGTAGTAGTCATAATAGGCGTAGCTGTCCCACTGACTGTGGGGAGGATAGTCATACCCATACCTGGAACAAGAAAGAATACAAGCATTCTCCTTATCTCTGATGCTTTGCATATCCCAGCATGCACTGTCAGCAGGCTGACGCTAGGCTTTTGCACCACCTGCAGTCCCTGCAACAAAACAACACACTATACAGTGCGAAAGCATGACGGCTTTTTCTTATACAGACCTTCAGATGCACTCACCTGGGCTGTGGGTTTTGGTGTCCGTAGCCGTATGGGTAGTGCTGAGCGTTGTAAGGAAACTGCTCAGATCTGGGAGGAGGACTGGAGAATTGAGCGCCGTAGCTTGCATCACGATGACCCCAGTGTCTGTCCCTCTCTCTTGGGTCCGGCGGCGTGTAGGTCTGGTCCTGCTCGTGCTGATAGTGCCTCAAAAAGCCATCTCTGTCTTTGTTTTTGTTTCTGTGGGAGTGGCGGCCAGAGTCGTGCCAGCCGTGACCTCTGTGATCCATGATGACCCCTTACTGCCTGAGGTAAACTCAAGGTAAGTGTCTTCACTGTCAATCCATGCAGGTTTTGTTTTCAGCTCAGACATGCCAGTCAAAGTACATCCACAACTGCCACATCATTTCATGAAAAACTCACAGCAGCTGATAACAAGTCAGCATGATAACAAGAGGGTAAAGTTCATATCCTGCTGTGACCCATACCAATGTGCACAACACTGTAACATAGGACGGCTAACTTGTTAAATAAAAACATTAGACCTAGTATTTAACTAAAAAATAAGTGAAATCATACAGTTGAGCGTGTGCATGCGCACTCCTTCATCGCAGCTGTGTTTGCATTGTGCTGTCAGCTGAAGGTAAACACTGGCTCACGCCCTAACGAGTTTGACAGCTGCAGTCCCACAAAGCTGGAAAAGACAAAATCACGTCCATCCTCGGGCTAAAGAAAAAATATTAGTGACATCCTCCTGGTTGCCAGTCTGGCATGACTAACCGCGTCCTCGGACTGTAGTTCGTATTTGCTGAAAGCAAAGTAAAACTTTGAAGTGTTGCGTCCTGCCACGTTGCCGGTAGAGAGGATGCAGATGACGGTCACAGTCGGTGCCTCAGACTCGACTGGTCTCCGGTCAGCTTCACAAATGAGTTGGGGGAAGAAGAGTGAGTGGAAACTGGTTTGGAGTCAGCGCTGAATCACTGCCTGGCTGCCAGTAAGAAGGAAAAAAGACAATTCATCATTCTACCACCAGAGGCGCTCTAACCCATGGGAACTTTCTCAGTCACTGATTCATTCCCATGTTTGCAGATGTATGAGCATGAGAGCAGTAATACATGTACTGTAGGATGCATTTGAAATTTTAGTTAGAAAGAAGACTGTGTTAACCTAATAATAGCCTACACAATAAGAAAAATAAGTGTTAAAAATTTAAAGCACTTGATGGATAAAGACAAAAATACTGTGTTGCTGTGTTCTCACTTTAGGAGCAAACCATAAAAAGCAACGAATATTTTTTATGACAGCTTACCAGTAAAAGTCTGAAGACTGATGTATAAATTTGAAGTATACTCATCTAAGGAGCATAAAGTTTAAGGGCAAATATCTTCATATTTATTTTTCTTCATTAACATTTATATTTTCATGGAAAATGAGATTGAAGTCTAAGATTGGTTAAAATAATGACTTAACGTTGGTTCTCTGTGTTCCCAGAAACAGGCCATTTTGACCACCTGTATCTGTTTTTGGCCACAGGGTGGCGGTATACTCACAGAGCGAAGCTGAATCTGGAGCGTGTGTTCATGTGACCGGGATCCTCCAATGGGAGGTGTCTATGTAAATGAGTTGCGGGCAGCCTGTCTTTTACTACTGGAAACACAGTGAGCGGGCATACAGTGAGAAGGTCGGCACGCAGGACTCACTTCATTCTGGATATTACAGGAACACGAACCGTCTGGATGTGCAATATGACTTTTGAAGAAACCAGTGGAGATAATTCAACAGAAAGGTGAGCAAATGTTATTCAACTCTCTGCTTATGTCACAAATATCCCTAACATCATTTTAATTCTTTTGATATGAATTTCAGATGTGTTTTTTGGGCTAGAACTGGTTTGTGTTTATGTTTAATTAAACATGTTTTATGTGAAGTTTTGTAAAATACTGTCAGTTTTGACGTTTTACGTTCAGCTTACGTCAAATGTGTCTGTTATACTGTAGTCGTGCTACGCTAGTTAGCTGTTTCTTGCTAATATTAAAGTGTTGTTTGAATAAATAACGTCTTTAAATGTGTATGTGTGATGGAACATTGTCTTATTGCTGCGTACAGCAGTGTGTTGGTTCGTGTAGCAGTTGCTATCATACGTGCAGCGTTGCATCATTAGCTGCTCTCCACCTCATATTAGTGAGAGTACAGGAAAACTTGGGCTTGTGAAACAGCAGCTAACTGCCTCATTGACTGTGTCATGGGTTTTGCTAATTGTCTTTCTCTTTTAGAATGGACTCGGTGGCTAAAGCATTGGAGGAAGTCCTGAGCTCTGCTTTGCCTCAGGGTTGCATCACTGTCGGTGTGTATGAGGCAGCAAAGTCACTGAATGCGTAAGTTCACAGATTTCTACTCAAGCCTGAGCTCTTAAAAAAGAATTGTTGCTAAATTTGAGATGGCTGCGTGTTTCCTCCCCTTTTTTCCTCACAGCTCTTTTTCTTTGTTTCTCTCAGGGATCCAGACAATGTGGTGTTGTGTCTACTGGCCACAGATGATGAGGAGGATGTGGCTCTGCAGATTCACTTCACCTTGATCCAGGCATTCTGCTGTGAGAATGACATCAACATCCTGCGTGTGAGCAACATGAGGCGTCTGGCAGAAATACTTGGTGGAGTGAAGCCAGGAGGCGAGCCCATGGACCTGCACTGTGTTCTAGTTTCCGTATGTGTCATTACTCATGTCCACTTACTGTAGACTTTTGTTTATTGTTCATTTCCTGTAAGCAGTCACATGTCACAGGACTTTTACTACTCAGTGTCATTGACTGTACTTGGTTGTGCAAGCTCAATCATTGCAGTCTGTTTGCACATTTCATAAATCAGTAGACACTAACAGCTTTGTTCCTCTTCCTGCAGAATCCTCAGTCGTCCCTGTGGAAGGATCCTGCACTGAACAAAGTGAACAGATACTGCAGAGACAGCCGCTGTTTGGATCAATGGGTGCCCGTTATTAACCTCCCCGACCGATGAAACTGTTTGGAGTATTAATGTCTTAAAGTCTTTGTGCATTGAGGAAAAAGTGACTACACGAGGCCTGTGTTAATGTCTGTGTTGGACTCGTTGGAATGCACCCCAGAGAGAGAGAGAGAGATAGAACACGAGGAGGAGAAACGTTCCAACAAATTTGCCAGGTTAGGGTGAACTTGTGGGCCAAGGAAGTATGACTCAGCAGTCTGGGTTCCAGGATTTCCAACAAATGACTGGGCCTTCTCTGCCGAGAAAGAATCCTTGAGAGGAAACTGAATCATGTGAGCGGACGAGCGGACAAGCACACACGGTGGCGAGCATGTGCGCAGGGACTGAGGAAGAGCAGGCAGAAAATGCCTCGAGAGCTGGACCATGCTGGAGTGGACCAATCAGCTCGCAGAATTCTTTCTAAAAAAAAAAAAAAAATTGACCAAACTTGAGCATTTGTTTCACAGCACATTTATTTAATGGTATTTAAGATGTGTCACTTTGATACCTCAAAAGGGAAAGTTGTTTTAATATTATTATTACTATTAAATATTGTTAATATTATTAAGGCAGTGCTTCGACCTGTCCTTCAACTGATGTCTTTATGTTATTAATTTAATGAATTATATTTATTGTGGATAGTTCATGAGATTCTACCTTGTTAAGTTGAATGAAATAAATAACTAACAGTTGTCAGATTGGCTTTGCCTCAGTGATTTCCAGTTATTACAGCCTTTAAGCTCACTACGTTGCCAAACAGGATTTAAATGTCATTCTGCCACATTGCTGCAGCTTGCACAGCAATGGGAAGTCAGCATACTTTCTCTTCCATCTTGGAACAGAAACCTTTTCTTCTTCTGCTGAAGTTACTTGAAATTACCTCTACCGCTTCATGGGAACTCTTGTAAAACGTGACCTTTTACATATTTTGCAGATCTTCTTACACTGAGGGGAGGAGAGTTCCCATTGTAGTTGAGTGTGAGCGGAGAGCCTGTTCCACACAGCTGTTTTTTGTTTTCTTCAGAACTAAATTTACTGCTGGGTGGAATAAAAATAGCAAAAAGCAGCTGAAGACCCATTTCAGGCTGCAAAAAGAGAAAACTAGAACTTATTGGTGCTTGTGTCGAGTGGGGAGGGACAAAGGTTTCCACACATGAGTGTCACGAGACAATGGATGCATGAGTCAGGGCTATTCAGGTCTATTGCTAGAGCTGTACAGTACTTTAGCTTCATGGCTAAAAATAGCTCCATGAATAGAGGGTGCCCCCCTCCCTCTCCCTGACCACTAACAATAGTAGCACTTGTAATTAACAGGCAGCTTTTACGCACAGACCTGCTGCAGAGATGCCAGATTGCAACTCAAGAAGACAAGAAGCTCCTCTGGTGGTGTTATTAGGTGGAGGGGAGCAGATGGGGATGAAAAAAATGGGTCAAAATACTGGACTACAGGGGGAAGACTAGGGAGGAATGCAGGGTGTGATCGCAGCCGGAGGGTTTGTGGTCATGTTAAACTGATGCAGCAGTTAGCAAATGTGATAATGTCAGTGATTGGTCCCACACACTGCAGAGAAATAACACCCTAGATACATTTTTCACTGACTCAACAGCTTCATAATTTTTTCTTTCCAGGGAACATTCCAATCATCATGTCTAGTAAAAGGCTGTGCCATTTTTCTTAGGAGTCTCACAATAATGCCAGAAATGCCCGAGGGAAAAGTGATACCTAAGAGCAAATTAAAAGAGAGGTTTTGCTTCACACGGGGAGGGGCCACTGGAACCACTGGAAGTAGGTGAGATACTGAGATATTAGATTATTAGCTTAACCCAAGGCCTCTTCACTGCACCGACGGTGCAACACAATCACTGCGAATAAAGCAGCGACAAAGCCAGCCCTATCCATCATCTGACCCGAGTCAGGATTACATCAATGTGGGCCAACAAATATGGCCTGACCTGAATGTGGATGTAACATCACACCCGAGGAGACTGAGAAAAGAGGGAAAGGACCGTTCAGATCCAGCTTCTGTTGCATAACATGCTGGCTGTGGCTCGGGGGCACATACACACCATCGCTGGGAAATTGGAGCAAACAAGGATGTTTGTCCTCCTGACCTAAAATGCTCATTTACTTGTTTGAATGTGATACTGACAGTCACCTGCCAAGTATTCTTTGAATGGCTCCTTCTTTTCCCAAAGTGTTTATAACATGTAATCAGAGTAAACCATTGCATTATATAATGAACAAGCCATGTTGTAGAGCTGCAAGTTTTTCCACAATACAGTGCATTTAAAATCATCACACAACATGCCAAAACATGCCACTGTAGTGTGACATGTGACATACACTGCAGTGATCAGAACAGATGTCCAGAGTTTTGACAAAGGTTACCATAGTAACCATTCAGGCATTGTAGCCATTTACATACACATACATTTTGGTGGCTCATACTGTATACATAATGACCATAATTACAAACAATAGCAATGACCTTCAGTCTTCAGTTAAGTTAGCAGCAGCTCTATTGGGTGGAGATCAGGTGACTGACTGTGAAGAATATCCCAGTTCTTTGCTTGAGTATATATGTGTACTTTAATGCTTTTAGCATCAATCACATCATCATCATCATCATCATCACCACAAACAGGTAAAGGCAGAATATGCCAGCAAGTTGCTACCCACGCTCACCACGTGTGAAAAACCACACAGACGTTCATTTATTTTTGCGATAAAAACAAAAATTAGATGTAAAAATAAACCACAACAATTAGTTTTAATTCAAAATGCTGGATTCATGTCGCAAGACAGACACTTAAAAGTGACCAAGCAAGCACATACTGTGGTACACAGACATACATACTGCGCTACACATACAGGCATATGAGATATATATTAATGCAATTAATCATTTTTGAAATATTATCCACAGAGTTATAAGTAAGATATACTCCCTTAACTTAGCTAAAGGGCCTTTATTATTCACAGTATTAGACGACAGCACTTGTGTGACTGAAAGGTAGTCAAGAGGTTGAAGCAGGATCACTTCATCATTAAGGCCCTGGCTGGTAAAAATGCAGAAGTTTTTTTTTGTTTGTTTGTTTTTTTCTATGAGCACAACACACATGTCCGCGTGATAAAAGCTTAAAGTTAGCATCAGAGCAGCTGGAATGTTTCAGAGGTTTAACAGTCATTGAGTGTTTCACAGTGCCTGCATCAGCGTCTGGTCTGCAGACAGAAGCAGAGAAAACAGATCTGATCAGATGGCACAGACGGCAGATCTCCTGCAGTAATGGCAGAATAACTGTTTAGATCACTTGGAGAATGCCTTCACTAAAAATGACAGCGTGCTATGGTTAGAAGCAAGGTTTCATATTTCATAGAGTCGAACTGATTTGATAAGAAGCCTCTGTGTTTTTACTGATGATTGTAAAGGCTTTGACTACAAGAGCTGTGCATCAGTGGCCATGTGTTCTCCTGTGATGGACAGAGCAGTTTACTTGTCCAATGACAGGATGTCATTATCTCGGCTGCTCATTATCAGCCACACACAAACTACAACAACTGTTTCCGCAAGCCTGATGAAAGTAAGAGGTGAAAGCTGAAAGCTTAAATCTGTTTGGACCAATGACTAAAGAAGAGGGAGGGGGGGGGGGTATGTTTATGCATACTGTGATAATTACAGAGTCATCAGCTCTCCCACTGATGGCACAGCAGTCTGTGGCCTTTCTAGATCTTGTCAGATTACAGCGCAAAGGGAACAAAAGTTGCCACCGAGCCCTCACGAAAACTTTTTAATCATCTTTGTTTGAGCTAAAACTTTGATCCTAGTCCACAGTGCCAGACTTCTTTGGTGTCCTTGCTAGCTGACTGACAGGCAGAAGGCACTGCGTTCCTTCTTAAACCACAGCAGGCAAAAGTTAAGGGGTATACTGGCCTTAAGGCAAGATGTGAACAGCATTAATATCAGCACTTTTACACACAAGAAGCACAGCCACAATTTAGATGTTCCTCTACAAAACAGTGCACGGCTTCTTGTCCTTGAAAGGGTTTTCTGAAGCGGGGACGCCCATGAGTAACGGGTCGTTCTTGGCGTGCTCTCCGCAGTAGCGCATCAGGTCTGATGAAGCCTTAGAGATCTGCGAATGAAAGAGTAATATCATCTAAATACATGCATAAAATACAAAAAAATTGGACACTGACAGTGGCAGGAAAACACACACACACCTTTATCCTCTCGATGCTGGCTTCTATCCTCAGCTGCCGCACTGTCCGCCTGGCCTGAGCTATGCTGCTGGAGCTCTGCATTTTTGATGACATTGCAGTTTTAGGACAGCGGTGCTTAAACCTGTATAAAAAAAAAATACACGCAACATGCATGTTAATTAGAGGTGCACAGAAGACAAAAACATTACTCAGTTGAAATGCTGACCGGCAAAAAGATGCTCCTGAGTGATTAAAGAAACCAAACAAAGTTCATGCAGCAGCTAAAAACACACAAGGTTTTTAATACTACCTTTACTCAGAGTCCAAATATTGACCAACCAAGCTGATCTAGATCTGATGTTGGATTTTACTGTAACTAGCGATCGCTCACTCGTGAGAACGTTCCTGCTGTGAGGCAAAAAGTGCACCACCCAACCCTTATCTCCATTGCTCACCCACCTTCAAATACAACACAGCCATGCATGCAGCGTGATAGTGACCGGTCATTGTCTATTGTGTAATACAGCATCTATATTTGATATGAGCAGGTATTTTAGAACTTTATGTGCATCTAATGGGGGAAAACTGTGCTGATCCCCAGATCCAATAATCAAAAGGTAAAAGTGTCTAATGAGTTCTGCTGCTGATGTATCATGATCACTAGAAAGCTGTGATACTGCGCTAAAGGGCTGTCTGCAAAGCAAGTACACAACAAAGGGTCAAGAAGAGGGAGCGAGTGCTGCAACATTAACTGGGACAACGATGCAGCTGTTGAGAAGATCTGTATGAAAAAATAAATTAGATTCAAGCTAGCATGTGGCTAGATCTTTCACAGTAGAGTCACTGCAGAGTGAAGGCACTCCTCTGCAGTGACACACAGAGTGCTGTTCTGTAGACTAAAGTAATTCTAGAGCGTCATACCGCTGAAAACCTGGAAAAGGTTCTTTCTGCTGAACAAAACATGAATAGCAGAGGCTGCCAAGCAGCCCATGCAGAAGTTTCAAAAGCTCGCATTCATCTGTGGTTATATGGAGCCTGGTGCATGTATGCATGGTGCAAATGATGTGGGCGTTCAGCTAAAATCATCCATATATTTATTTATTTTAAATCCATTACTTTTGCTATAAAAGCACATCACTAATTATGCTGGTGACTAATCTATCTAGTACATCTTAAGAAAGACTCTTTGATTACAGCATGTTTACACATGAACATCTTTGCACAATATGACAGTAAATCTAGGAGTGAAGGAAGACATGTATGATCTCTGCAGCTGTGCAACTTCTCAGAAGTGACAGTTGACCTAATCTGGATTTGACTCAATATACGTAAGAGCTATGACCCCACCTAACGGACTCCTGTTTCACAATTCCCTCTTCCAGGATACAATGGTTTGCTTTTACGTCACTGCCTGGGCTGCTTGAAGAAAGGAGAGGCTGCCCAGTCTCACTCTGTCCAAAGAGAAGTGCAGAAACCAAAGAAGGGAAGCAGGCTTTAAGCAAGCATGCCCTGTTCTATACATAAACATCATTTCTTAGAAGGAACATCTAATGCAACAGGAACAGGACATTATGTATTAAAGTGCACACAGAAGCTGCTGAGAAATACATAAGAATCCCTCTGTGTAGCCAACGACAGCGCAGCGTCTGTTCCAGGAACAAACGAGGAAAGCACAGCAGAAAGTGGCTCTGTGGGGCAGACTAAAATAATCTTTGGCATGTGGTGCAGTAAATGTTTGCTGTGTGCTCTGGTGCAGGATATTACAGAGGAGGGGAACACGCTGGAACGGAAGGGAGATGAAACATGGTCAATTGCAGAACTGACTACAGAAAGGAGACAAGACCGTGCACCCCTCTGATCCCCCACCCACTCCCATCCGCTTCCTCCACAGGAAGCAGTACGGCCAGTAAAGTATAAATGATTAAATATGGGGTGGAGGCTTTAAAAATAGAAACAGTGGAGGGGGTAACAAAGGAAAAGAAAAAGAGTAGCTGCTATATAGAGTGCAAGGCTCCTGCAGACTTAAGGGTCTTAAACACTGCATGCTGACAGAAAAACAAGCCACACTTGCACTTCTTCACTGCAAACTGCTTTCTGGGCCAGTGCACTTATTGTTCCAAGGAACTTCATGTTGTGCCTGTCTTGTCAACACAGCTGCACCAGCCAGACATGAGTGGACGCTGAAAAAAAGAGAGAGTTGCGTCACAGGAGGGCTGCAGATCACGCCCCCGATGTCTGCACGGACACAATGTGACGCCACTGCTGCTGCAAAGCCTTGAAAGTGGCACTTACAGAGCGCAGAGGAGGAAACTATTGGAGTTTTGAGATTCCAAAAGCAACAATCTATAGTGTGTTAGTAGTTGAAAAATACAGAATACAGCTCCCTGTAGAAACTTACAGAAATGAATGGAACCAATATAGTCATAGAGCTACATTTCTTACTATTACTCTCTAACAGTGTACTGGAAAAAAAAATTTATAGATAGAAACCACCCACAGTGCATCCACTGAGGTCCCACTGAATCACTTCAACATGCTCTGATCAAGGAGAAGCAGTACTCGCCACGCATCATCCTCTGCATCTTAGTAGAGAAGGATCCATACATAAGAAGCGCTGACTGTCATGGACTTTCCTCCCCTCCCCTCCCCTCCCCACCTCAACCCCACTGAACATTTATAAATGACACATGTGACACACATCCCTGGCATCACAGGAAAACTGCAGCACTGTCAGCTCCACAGAAACAGAAGCTGCTGTGACATGCTCCACCAGAAGTCCCAGAAAAGTGGAGGCTGTGGAGATTTTTTTTCTTCCTCAGGCCAGCAGTGCCAGATGTGGCATATCGTCTGCCACAGAGGTGAACAAGTTTACACACACTTCTCACACACAGACTCTCGTCTCAAGAAGAGGTCTGATCCAGTGAGGCCTCTGCCTCAAATGTGCTGAATTTACAAAATAGTCCACTCTATTTGGCCAGCAGGGATCAGACAGACTATATTAATGCATCCCAGCAATCAGACTGACATACACAAGCTAAATGAGCTATGCTAACATTGTCCTAGTTCTAGTCTCCTAGATACATCAAACAGAAATGAGAGTACCTGCAATCTGGCACTGTTTTTAGAAAGCACAAAAATACACTTAAGCCATTAGCTAATTGCATTTTTATTTTTGAAACAAGACCTCAGTTAAACAGAGTCAAAGGAGCTCTGACACAAACAAGCAGAGGGTTTATGGCTGCAGCGTGTGTGATTCTGAGCCTTCAGATTCCTACCAGCCAAAAGTATGTCTGCAATGCCTTCAGCTGGGTGCGCCTGTGTGCATGTAGCGTGCGTAAATGTAAACATGTGGCACCCTCAAAGCACTGACAGAGGAATACATCTGAGGTCCTGCTGCAGCAGAGATGTGTCTTTGATGTGGCTGCAGGGCTTTGCACAGGTGGGCTCTCACAGTGCCAGCAGAGAGGTCCTGCAGAGTTTATGACAGCAACGTTTCACTGCTTAGATCTGCTGCCTGATCAAATACTCCAATAACGTACTGGATTCACATCACCAGCATGAAGACACTACTGAAGTATTCTTCAGGTTTATAAGCTTAAAGGATATTATCATTTGCTTTTAAAGCATTTATTCTGTCATACTGGTCCTGAAGAGTCACACTAAAACACAGCAGAAGAAGGGAAGAGTTTAAAGATCTCTTTGAAAATTGTAGAAGAGACATGCAAGTATCTCTGCTGCTATTTTTAATCCTTCTGCAGTGGAAGCTCAGCTAACTTTTGAAATCATCTGCTTCTCCTACGTCACCAGTTCAATAGGGACAACACGCAATACCATTGTATCGTACGGCATGTTGAAACATTGTGTGCTTTACACCAGCTATTTCATCTCAGACAAGTCCACAAAGGGGTTGTGCATTAATGCATTATGCAAAAATATTCATGCAAAAATTCCTAATATTAATTTGCCAAATTTCAAAATCAGTTTTGGAAAAGTAGTTTGCACAGCCTTAGTGAACAGGGAAAATTTATGTTCATTGGATTTTTTTTCTCTTAAAGAGTACACAGTAACCTTGTCAGCCAAGGATAAAGCTGCAGCTAGCAGCCTTGCTATAGGTCACTACCTAGGTTGCTATCTATCGTGATTTACGACATGAGACAGCTTAGGATTATCAGGTGAAGGTTTGTCCATCTTTATTCTTTGTCCGTTTGGATTAACAAACACAACTCACATAAGTTTCTTTACAGTTAAAGGAAATCCAAAATTGTTGGTCCATGGGACACAGAGCAGCTCTGTTATCTGTCTGTTACACTGCTAAACTGCCTGGCAACGACAGTGGTGGACCCCACCGTCCGCTCCTGGGCCGGGATCTGTGGCAGCCTCTACAATAAGCTCCGAGGCTTAGGCACATTTGAGAGGCATGGTAACAATGCAGACAGGCTATCAGTATTGTAACACATTCACAACGCTATTTGTGCATTGTGTAGAACAGAGGCGACCGGGACAGGACTCCAGAGCTTTTACAAGTTTAACTGCGCCCTCATGAGCGTTAATCTCAGACAGCCTGATGCTATCAGGGAGCCAGCCTGTCCAGTCAGGCGTGCAGGGGAAAGAGAGACAGAGGCCTCCCAACGAGTTACAAACACACAGTGTCTCCTCTGACTGGAGACAAACTGTATGACTAACATTTCAAACTTGTGCAGGAACATCAGCAATAACAAGCTTTGATGGTTACTGATTTTATGAAGGTGTTAATGCTTTGAAGACAATCCGTGTGAAGTCAGCCGCCATGAAAAGAAACACAGGAGGCGCTGGTGTTTGCCCTGCTGACTAAAACAGGAGATGAAGCATCCAAGGCGCTGAGTCACACTCAGACAGAGTTTCTGTCACTGTGCACCTTTGCCCTGAGCTCTGTAGCCGCTCGCAACACTTTTGCTAAAGGTGAGGTCAGTGACAGGACAACAGTCTCTCACTCCAGTTTCTGTCATCCTGTCCTTTCCTCCCACCTGGGCCCCATGTGCAGAAAAACAAGTTCCTGTGTGTGTGTGTGTGCGTACGATCACAGAGCCTGCAGATAGTCACAGCCGTTAAACACTTCAAAGCAGTGAGTAATGTGCTCCTGATTCCATGAGAAATAAGTTCATCTGCAGCCCTTCATATCCTCCCTGCAGAGAGGTGTAGTGAATAACATCCATAGATTAAGGCTCTCTTTGAAGTTGTGGCAACTTTTCTTTTCATGTGTTTGGAATTCAGCAGAAGACAAAGCAGCTAGAAAGCCCCGAACCAGGTGCTTTCTCATATTCACCATCGTCATGCATGTGCTCAGTTTCCTCCCGGCTTTGATTGTTTTTCCCCCCATAAAGACAAAGCTTTACTTCAATATAACATGTATGCACAGATGCAACAGGCTGACACAGAGACACGGAGCTGAATCTGGTCAGCCAGATGCAACGCAATGTGCCACCAGCTGCTTCTTTTAATACACAAACACAACTCATACAGATGAATGTGGGCGGGGGGTTCTCGTGCAAACCTGTTGCATGCAGATCCCAACTTTGAAGTGTAATAAAAAAGAGCTTTGTAAGCAGCTCTCATGCAAAACACCATTCTTCTTCTTTGGGATTATTTTAACTGCCATTCGCTGGAACGCCAGGAGGCTGAATATGGCAGATGCTGCATATTCAGTGTTCCCAGAGGAATAATGACAATAATAATGACTAATGGCACAGCCAAACACAATGTTTTGTTTACTATGGCAAGGATAATGCAAATGCAGCTTAGTTATTTTTATGAGAAAAGCTTACGAGTGGCTATATACGGTGACATTGTTGTGTGTTTTCAGTCTGCAGGCTAATAATCCACAAAGGAGTTTGGTTTCCTCTACCTGTTCTACAGGCACATGTATACAAATACAAAAGGTCTTATTTAAAATCTGTAAATCAATTCATTCAATTGCTGAAAAGGGCCTTTTAACTGCTTTTTTATGTGACATTAACTGTGCATTAACAACTCCTGGATATCCTGCTATTCAGGTATATTCTGAGCCATGTTCACCGAGCACAAGTTTTGAGGGGGTGGGGGTTAGTGTTAGTGTTATTTCTGTCTTCCCCAGACTTTATTATCCTCGCTTAGATATTGGAAACACCTCATAACTCTGCTGTCAACACCACAAATCCTCCAAAGACGACGAGTGGTCTGGGCTCCAGTGGAACGGCACAAACGGCTCCAAGGAAGAGCCCTCAGGGTGCAGCTGAATGTAACAGTTAATGGACCCTTAGTCAGCCCTGTCTGCTCCCTGATCTGACGCTGTGTGAACTGTCACGCCGCCTGTCTTTGCCTTATCTTGCAGCACACAGTCACTCAGAGACAATAGAGCCACACAAAGTGGCTCCACAAGCAAAGAGCTAAAGCTCAGCATTTGTGGTGTGTGAGGGGGATAGTACACTGTACCTGTGTGTGTGGCGGGCATTGTGTATGTTCTGCATGCAAGGTGGGTCATTGCTGCTATTTCCTGCTGAGTGGGAGACATGAAAGCAGAGAGATTTGTATTTCGTTGATATCACTTTACAAATGCACTAAGCTGTCTCCACCCTATCATGGGAGAAAAACTCCCACAACCACCAACAACAACAAACAAAAACACCCTCAGCTATGCACTGCATTCGTTGAAATCCCCGAAGGGAAAAGTGAGGAGGATGGGGAAAAAAAACCCACTCTCTCTCTCCCACCAATACTTCCTGGAGCCTGGGGCAGTCCTGGATCTGCACGGGTCTCCCCGACAACTGAGCTTTGTCTAGACAGAAACCAATGCTCCGCTCAGCGGATAGGAATTCAGTAAACCCACAAGCCCTCTTTCTCACACCACCTTTAGCCTGCTCCTCTCACATGGCAGCAAAGAACCAAGTCACAGCTCTCATTGTTACAATAATCCAGCATTTACACTTCTAGCTAACTGCACCACCCGGTCATTCAGGGATGGAACAGAAATTGGTGCATTTTACTTAACAGTGTGCACTCTGTGCATAAAAATCAGCCCTTAAACTGAGCTGAAGAAAATTCCTCTCATTCCACCTCCGCCTGCAGCACACCCTGCACAGCTCATTGCATCCTGTTGCTTTCAAAACCAGTAATATGGGATGTAGACAGTCTGATGTGTGAAGGGCATGGAGAACTGAATGACATCCAAAAGGCCAACATGCTGTTTTTTCTTCTTTTTTTTTCCACGGTCCGTTGCTTAAGGATAAACATCAGCCACCCTTCCTCCCTAGTCTAACCATTACATACTATAGCTGATGCTTTCATGCCATTCCTCCAAGGTTATTAACAGAGAGTGCGCTCACCTTTTCCCCACTTCCACACACACACACACAAACGTCTTTCTAGCAGAACCCCACACACACACACTTCACAGATATGCTGATGTTTCTTTGTATTCTTTCTTTTATCAATACCGTCTCAATGAAAGGTTTACTCATCATGTCATGTCCTGCACTTAACTTATAGCACTGATGTACAGGAACACTCAGTAAAGCGACTTTGTTAAACAGTCAAAAAGGATTCAAGGACTTTTTGTGCAGAGCTCTGGTAATGGTTTTTGTTTGTGTCCCAAATGTCACAGTGACCTCTTGACAGCAGGCTTAGGTTTGTACAGAGACATTATGAAGGCATTATGTTTGTAACAGAGTAACTAGAGCAGTTAAGGAAAGTAGTAAGCGATGCCAGCAGTGTGAGGCTCCAGCCAGCACACTCCATCCAATTCTACTTAAAGTTATTGGCTGAATGATGAAGTGAAATGACGAAGAAGAAGAAAAAGTAGCAGTTTAGGTGGGCTGGAGTCTGAAGTTGCAGCTATCAGCTATTTAGACGCTATGCAACTGACACCAGTAGGACACCCAGTCTGACAGACACTGGGGTCCACACATTATGTTGAATGTCTTTTGTGCTGCATGAACAAACCAAGTTTGAAGAGAGATTTTCAATCAGGTTTTCCTGGAGTGGCAGTGACTGTTACACAAAGCTCATAGTTGCATTTGCATCAGCAACACTGAATCTATAAGGAGAAAACAAGAGTGGTCTTGTGGTTAAAGAGGTTGATCTAATCAACACAAGCCCTGCATTTAGAGAAGGTGGTGGTAGGTGATAGGGGACTTCTTCCCCGCTGCCAAATGACTGCTTATCATGACGAACCAAAGACAGAGAGAATGGAGGAGGAGGGGAAAACACACAGCTCTCTGACCTCACCAACAGAAATGACTCTCCCACCTCCCTCTCCTCCTTCCTGTGAACTTTGTAGCACCCCTGAGCTGAGCGAGCACTAAACTGAACATAATGAGGAGCCACGGGGGAGGCAGGAGGAGAAGGCTGTTGCTGTGTGTGCCTCCTTATAGGGAGGATCCACAAGTGGCTGCAGCTTTTGTCTCATGACAACTCTCTGTCTGGAAGTCACCTGATTGTGAGCCTGCGGTCTTGACGTATTAACAACCTGCCCTTTGGCCCTAAACGTTATTACTAGAGAGTCTGCACACACAGGGAAAATCACAGCAATGAAACAGGTATTATTAACTGAGAAAGAATCCCAAACATCCACCTTACCCAGCTCTGCACAAGGGTCACTGCAGGCAAAGTGCACACGTGAGAGTTTCTTTCCTGCTCAATGTGGCCATTAGTTCCAAGATAAGATCTAGGAAATTGCATTTCAAAGCTGCAGGGTCATATTTTTACACACATTTTGACTTAGTGATCCTGCAGGATTTACTGTAAATGTGTTGTACTGCTACTGGTTGTGGAGAAGCCAGATGTACAGTAGAAACATAGTCTATATAGCCTCTGTTTATGTTTTGCAACACATGCCTGCAGCTAGTGGCTACAATTGCAGCAATATATCTGTTCTTTACAAAATTTACACCACATGGTCATATATGCATACCTGAGACTGGTGTTATACATGCATTATCAATTACATCTTAAATACATCTGGTAACACATCATCAGTTAGATAGATTTACAGCCTTATAACTCTGTTATATGGAGCTAAATGCACCATTATGTGCCTCTATTTCAGTTCGCTCTTTAATGCTGAGCAGTCTGCAGCAGTATTATAGGAATATGCCTGCATATTGTTGCTGCAATAGTGGAATTTCCCAGCTTGGGATGAATAAAGTACTTCCATTCTATTCTATTCTATTCTATTCTATTCTATTCTATTCTATATCAGTTTAGCCAATATACATCTGAGTACTTCTAAAATTCCTGTTCTAAGAACAAACAAAGTAACAAAGTTTAATTTCTATGAAACAGAAAATAATAATAATCTCAGAGCGTCAGGGAAAGTACTTTTGTTTTGTGACAAGGCAAAGTAGCAACACAGAAGGAGGGAGCCACTGAGGCACAAAACCAGGAAGGAGCCGTTGGAGAATCTGACTGCCTTCGTGGAACCATGTGTGTATGTTAAGTCTAGACCACTGCTCAGGGACTGACTCCATCATTAACAGGGTGTGACAGTGTGGTGCAAGAGCCAAGACCCTGTGTCTTCTGTGGTGCAGTCACTCATTCACAGCAGACACATAGGCTCATGCCTGCAGAGCACTCAGCAGCACGAGTGACAACACGTCAAAAACGCATATTACAAAGAAGGAATGATGCAAAGCATATTTGCATTTACGTTGCAAATGTCTGTATGCATAGCAGCTACTACAGTCCTAGAAATCCAGCAACAGGATCTGCAAGACTTTTAATGTCACTTAGTTCGTCTCGGTTTGTGCTAAAGGATCTATGTCACTGTCTGGAAGTACGAAAGGAGGATGTAGCAGTAAATCCTTTACAAGAATCACCACTTTATGCTGTCTACTGCACATCTATTATCCAAAATGAGGAACTTCTTCTCAAAGAAAAGGATTGCATTACCTCAGTTAACCTACATAATATGATATCCAAACCTGGCATGGTGCACAGAGGTCAAATGATGACAGAGTCGTTTTTCAGTCATGCATTTTGGAGCGTTATAATGCTGTATTCATTCAAAGCACCGACCAGGATCTCACAGGGAAAATATGCGCGGGCCGGTTGGAGCGGTTTGTTTTCAGAACAGTGTAACTCCAATGGAACGCAGCTGCAATGCCGAGCAGCATACCACCCTGTTTCGCCCCTAATGAACATCAATCAAAGGTGCATTTTTACTGCAGCACAGACCACCAAGTGTACACTCGCAAGGCAATGCAATTAAAAGCAACTTATTTCTGGACTGGAAAATATTTCCTTTGCCACTGTCTGGTGAAGGAAAAAAAAACATCAAAGCAGGAAAGAGCAGCTTGTAGAAAAGAATCCCAGGCATGTAACTAGTGGCTGGGCAAACTTTCTGGGCAGGGTGACATCCTGACTGCTGCTTGCTCTTCCTCGCTCAACTGCCAGACCCTTATGTTTGGACGGCTCCCGCAGCAGAGATCAGGGTGGCTGGAATTCTTGTCTGGCAGACACGTGGCACAGAAGTGTCTCGAAGTGGACACAGCAGCACATAGACAGATAAAGTGAGCGGTGTGGACTGTTTATTGTCCAGGTCCTGCAGACATGATTAGAGTTTGTCTAGCAGGGGACATTCTGTTGCTTGTGCAGAGACACTTTCTAACACCTCCTGAACACCAGCATTCATAGTGACACAAACATACTGCAGCAAGCAGCTGCTGCCTGCATCTACAAGAGGTGTAAAGGCGTCACAGACAGTCAATACACAATGACTGGAGAGGCATGCATGAAAAAACTTTGAGTGCATTAAACCAGAGCAGGCTGTGTAAGCAGCAGGAACCATTTTTTATGCATATAAGTCATTTTACATTAAGTTTCTTTTCTTTCCCTAAGAAGAAAACATTAGGTGATAATGGAGGAAATTTCTGTGACCACCCAGAAGTTTCAAAGAGCAGGTTTGAGTCTGTTGTCATGCAGGCAGCACCAGAGTCCACCTAAACACATAGTTAATCCAAATACAGACAAAAAGGTACAATGGAGATAAAGTGGGCATTCACAGAAGCAAAATGCTTGTGATGGTATCTGCCTGTAAGAAAGTTTTGGTACCAGGGTGTGAACATGTTTATTTCTGCTGTAAAGTTGCACATTTATCATGGAGGTCTATGGTACCAGCCCCTAGAGGCTGTGAGGAAAACTGCAGTTTTTGACACTTCTGCACCAGCTATATTTCTCAGCTCCAGAGGTTGGAGCTTGGACAGAATGGTTCAGAATCAGAGATCACATTCATTTCTACCATCGGAATCAATACACTCAGGACCCATCGCTAGTCTGCTAAATAGACAAGACAAGGAAAAACACCATGCAACTCAGATACAGATAGCTGTGATATGTAATCATAGCTGCTAATGTAGCTTCTAGCTGCAAGCAGAAGTCAGGAGCTTCCAGAGCCACAACGGTTTGTGACATTTTTTACACATATGCATACTGTGCATTTAATTAACTCAACACACAAATATCAACCTCCTGAATGCACCAGAGGACCAGCACTCCTTCTCTCAGGACCAAGGTTTCAAGCCTATCCACCAAGTGACTGTTGCCATCCCTTGAGACTAAAAACAATGCACACATAATAATAGCCTACCTGCAACTACCTTCACAGACAGAGGTGAAGTCAATGCCTGGCAGGCAGTTCTGTCAAAATCTTATCCATAGAAACAGGATCTGCAGTGACCCAGTTGTTGTGTCGGCTGATATGTCACAACAAGGAGGGGAGGCATATTTATTACACATCTGAAGCTGCACTAATAATTCTTTCATGCCAAGGGCTTTATGCAGGCATATGATTGGACTGGTTGGACATTCCATTTTCTTCCCACACAGCATCACATGATTTCAGTCTAATGCATATTTCCCATTGTAAAATCTTTTACAGGTAGACACAGTGACTGGAGGAGCTCCAGCTGTACACCTTCTGTGATACTTTCCCTGTCCCGAGGCAAAAACTTGATGAAGCTGTTTGTCCTGCCTCAAAGCTGTGTGTGTGTGTGTGTGTGTGTGTGTGTGTTATAGCTGTGCAGATAGGACAGATAATCTCAAGTGCTATCTACATGCATCCAGGGCACTTGGAGTTCACCCAGCCCACACCAATCCTGGTTTGAATTCCCAGAATTAGAGCTATATAAATAACATTAGGAAGGTAAATCTTTCTCAGGCAAAGATTTATTTTTGCAAGCCACGCAGCAGTTCAGAGGGAGTCTGCATGAGAACAAAAGTCTTGAATCCATTTAATTCTATCTAGATCAAACAGTTTTTTTCACTTGTCTTTCATGAGCAACTTGAAGAGAGTGTTATGGGACAGAGGCAGCTTCACATGCAGACAGATGAGCTACTTTCCTCCTAACATATGGCAGCAGGAGTAACCTGCTCCCACCAAACAATAAAAAAGGCAACATCCAGTTCATCCAGTGCTAGGTTGCTCATCATGAGGGCATGCCATCAGAACCGGTGATCAAATGTGTATTAACCACATTATTTCCTGCACAGGGAACAGCCACTCCCGCCTCTGCCCATAACTAACCAACATGAGTAGGAGTGTGTGTATGCGTGCGCGTGTGATCTGGAGAGGGTGATTGTTCAGGAAGCGGACGCGGTGCAACCGAGCAGAAGGAAGGAAGATGCCCATATATGAACAGTTGCTTATGAAACAGGATGGAGGACATGCCTGAAGAGCCCTGGGATCTCCCTCGGGTGCAACAATAATGCAGTAAATGTGTAAACCTCCTCCCACACAGATAGACAACACACACCCTGGCACTCAAAAAGCTCAAGTTGCACCGAGCCCAGACTTTCATTGAATCTGACACTTACACCATCGTCCTCTGTGTTCAGGAAACATCCTACCTGGAACCTCTCTGTTATGCAATTATCCCTACAGACAAATGTGGGAAATTAAAACAGGTAATAAGGATATTAATTATTTCCACTGAGCTACTGATCCAGCAGGTTTCTGTTTCTGTCGCACAGGATAAACCGAGGCCCTGAAGCCAATTATCAACACACCTGCACACTGGAAAAAGAGCCTTTGTTTAACACCTGGGCCACTTCTTTTACTCACTTACTGTATTTAATCAATATGACTGCATGCACACACACATATATATTTTCCCTTCTCTGGAACAAAAAAAGATCTACTGCTTTTATTTTATATTGCTCTTATTTCTGTGCATGTGTTAATCATTCTGCACAGCTACTTAATGTAATACAGTGATGGCTCACTGTGCCACCACACATACATTAATTATGCTCACACGTGAAACCCTGTCATATATCCTTAAATGATCATATTTGATAGCATTACCAAACATGGAAAGAAAAGAGGCTATTCAAATAATACACCAAAGATATCTGATCATCCTTTTACAAAGGCAATGTGTCATCTGAGGCAGAAAGCACACAAACTGACAGACTGTGCTATACTGCCATCATGTGGAGGAAATGTAGAATACAGTCTATATTTAGGTTGATTGCTGCAAGGCCATTGAACTACCAAAATGTTCATCTCACAGAGGACATTCCAGGTCAACTTCAAGTTTTTCTCAAAAAATTATAATTTTTTAAATATTAAGCAATTTCGGTGTCATTTTTAACATTGAAGTCAATGAGAGAGCCCTTCAACGAGGGTCATCTTTCAAGCTACAGACTCCATTTTAGTCTTAAAACGCTCATTAGATGCTGCTCTATCAAACTTGTATTCAGAATTTTCTAATTCCGAATCGTTTCCGCACGCAGGGCTCTCAAAGTTGGAGTGGTTTTTGAGGTCTCCTCTGCTGTTACCATGGTGACAGGCTGACACACAGAGGCATACAAAGCTCTGAATTGCTCTGATTCTCCAGCAATTCAGAGCAATCCTTCACATCAGCATTCAAAGCAATGCTTCAGCTGCAGCAATCAAACTTTCTTTAGGAAATGCTCTTTTCTAGTTGAAATTTAAATTTTGCCTTTTTTTAAACTGAAGCTCACATGTTGGTGGATGTTGTCATGACAGCTGGTGATGTCAGAGGTGATAGCTGGTCATAGCTGCTTTGATCTTCCCGCTATATATTTGGAGCTTTGAGGCATTCACACAGTTATTGACTATACATCCACGGTTCACCGCGACACACGGATCTACAGTCACTACACATCGACAATCAACATCGCATCGCGTAAGTCTACAGAACAACTTTAAACACCAGCACAAACTAGTCTACAGACTCAATACTGTCTACACTCTTGTGAACACATTGCTTACTACTGTTCCACATAGGCTTTGTTTCTTGCTGTCATGGCCCAGAGACAAAACACAAGAGTGGGATTCAACGGTCCTCTTCAGGCTCCAGAGACACACTCCATCATCCGCAAGCTTGACAAGCTGAGGGCCAGGAACAACCACCTTGAGGATGAGAACAGCAGACTGTTGAACTTCTCTGAGAGACTGGGGAAGATTATGGAGATAAGTGAAAGACAATCCAAGCAGCAGACCGAGGAGTTCAACATAAGCAAAGCTGCCAAGGAAAATGCAATGAGAAAAATTGCTAAACTTGAGACAGACCTGCAAGTCCAAGCTCAGCAAAACCAGGAGGTCGTCCGTGAGCTGGAGGACCGGAACACTTCCCTCTTCAGCCGCTACAAAGATCTGGAGGACGAAAACAGCCGACTGTTGGCTGTCAACAAGAAGCTGAAGCTGAAGAATTGTCATTGGGACGAATACTTCAAGAAGCAGAGCAAAGAAGAAACCTCTGCTGACAATGAGAGCACCCTCAAAGAACAACTTGAGCAGATGAGACAGTTGCTGGTGGCCGAGAGGCAAAAAAATAAGTCCCTTCAAGAAGAGGCCTCATCTCAGTTGCTGAAATGCCAACAAGAGGTTGCACAAAAGAAGGAGGAACTCGCACAGAGAGATCATGAAATCCTCCAACTGAGGGGGGATAGAAGAAGAAGAAAGAAGGAAGAAGAAGAAGAAGAAGAAGAAGAAGAGGAAGAGGAAGAAGAAGAAGAAGAAGAAGAAGAGGAAGAGGAAGAGGAAGAAGAAGAAGAAGAAGAAGAAGAAGAAGAAGAAGAAGAAGAGGAAGAGGAAGAGGAAGAAGAAGAAGAAGAAGAGGAAGAGGAGGAAGAAGAAGAAGAAGAAAAGAAGATGGTGGCTGTATTTTAGACAAGACTGTAACCTAACCCCACTTTTCAACTCATCAGATCCATTCAGATAACTGTACATAGGAGTCTGTGAACATAGTTTTTTAATCGTTAATTTTTTATGTTTGACCTTTTTGGCTGCAATAAGTGACGCTGGGTTGGTGTCAATGAAATATGAGAATATCAGCAACAATAAATGCAAAAGCAGCATTATAGTCTCCTCTCATTTCAAGACAGACACCAAAACATGTTTATAAGAGACATTTCCTGCTGCCAGTAGGTGGCGCTCTGAATATGGTTTTATAGATGTGTTTAGGGTCAGACTCTGATCATACATGTGACATCTGGCACAGATCGGACAGTAAACACACAAGTTATACACTGCAACAACTTAAAATATTTTTTATATTTTACTTAAAATAAGCAAAATTGCAAAATGTTGACTTAATAAAACTCAAAAGCATATCCATAAAACTTAAAAAAATGGTGGCAAACGATTGCCTTATTTAAATTAAGTATTATTAACTTAAAAAAATGTCAGGTTTCAGGTGAATCACCGTCCTTTTTTAACATTTTAATATATAAAAGTGTTGTTCTCTCAATGCACTTGCTGTTTAAAACAATTATATCTGAAATAGTAATATATAAATACATATTTAACATAATTTTTAAAAGTGTAAACACTTTATTTTGAGCAAATATTAAGATTTGTAGAATTAAGTGGTGGTAATGACATATCCAAGTGAAATAATGAGCAGCTGGTGGGCTTTAGGGCTAAGGTGGCTCTTTAAAATTGTGCCGGTGCCATTTGCATCATCACTGTAAACTGTGTTTCCACCACAAGAGGGCAGCACCTCACAGTCAGTCAACATGGTCTGACTGGAGATATGACTGCTAAGAAAATAATGGATCAATAATGGATTGATTGGTGAGCAGTGTTTGAAATCTGAGCCACCTTTCAATTACTGTAAAGGCTGAAGACGCCAGCGGCAACAGCTGTTTCAAATGTGCAGACAAAAGGCACTGACCTGTGTGGGAACAGATCTTCAGGAGCATGTGTTTGGTGTCCCTGCCTTCCTCAATCTGGAAAGACAAAGAAAAAACAGTTAATCTGAACCTGGCTACTACAAATCATTCCTTCCAGCAGACGCTACAGTACCATGAAGAGCAGTCCCACATCATCTAGGCAAAAACATGGAGCAATGGCAGGCCGAATCTGTTGAGGGTGGGGTATGCTCTCCCCTCTACTGCATTTGCATTCATTACCACATTCCAGTGAAACCAGTTAGATGGCCAGTCCTTTGGTCTGAAAACTTCCTGTGTGTCTGTCACAAGCAGCTGAGTGGGGGGGGAGCAGACACTCCAAGAGGAGAAAAAGATCTAAAGGACAGAACTTATCAAAACAGTAAACTATAAGATGGAAATACAAGAAAGATCAACATTTTTACAGCACTTTCACTGTAAAATATAAAACCATATAACCTGCCGTGTCTCAGTGGCTAAACAGACACTCACTTCCTTGACTGGTTTATCATTTACAGAACTGTCCATTATCAGTGAAGGGTGGTTTCAGGTCAGTAAAATCGTGATGGAAACTAAACACAGTGTCATTAACCTTTAAATGATAAGCACTCACACATCTGTGCTGGCAACAACACATCACCTGCACTTATTTAAAGGTGTCACCAAGGTAATGACACCGCTTCTTCACACACATGCGTGTCATTACTGATTTACTGCTTTGTTGTCGAACACAAACCTGGTAAGGTTTATTCTTGCTATAATAGCGGAAGACACAATTCTGGGGAGCAAACGTCATTAAAATCAGTTTAAATGTAATACTTTGGTTTTGTATTTATAGTACTCACATGTTTCAATTAAAACACAATGGGATATACTGTAAATAGTGCGACCCAACTGACCAATTAGTATCTCACCCACAGGAAGCAGAGAAGGTAATTAAATGTAACGACAGCATCTTTATTAGGTGAGTCAGTCCCTCGATGCTACACAGATGCACCGCAGAGACCTGGAGTTGCTTTGTGTAATTGTGTCAGCTGTGTCGCACATCATGCGGGACTTCACAACAAGGCACGTGTCTATAAATAACCTACAGCAACGATATGACAGCTTCCACAATGTCAGTGAGAGCAGACGCAGGGTGACACCAGCAGGTGATCTGGCTTCTGTCATGCAGGGCCCCGCATGTCACTCTGCAAGCGGGAAACGACCCAGGTGCTGCCTGCAGGGACATCCTGCAACAACGGTGAGGCGGCCCTTTGTGCTCACACTGTCTGATGAAGAGGCTTTCCAGGAAGGCTCATGAGACTTATGGAAGTCATTATGCAACTGATCCTTAAAGTGTCAGACAGCAGGTTTATGTGCAGTCAGTGTCTGGTGTAGCAGTCTGCAAACCAATAAACACTGATGAGGACAGCCATGCAGGCCTAATTTCATCTATGGCTCTTCGCTGCTGCCAGGTAACCATGGCAACACTCACTTTTTGACATCGGCTTCCCATCCCAGTCAAACAGATGCTTTTGCTTTTATTTATAAAAATGCATCCTCAGACAAGACCACTATTACAAGTCTTTTAAATCTTGCCATAACATCCACTCAGAGAATAACAAGCTTTATAAATCCATTTTATAGTTTTATAGTCTATGTGTGTTTTGTGTCTGTTTTTCTGGAATATACGGCAAAGGCCAGTAATGAGTCAGGTATATTGGCAGGTGTTATTGTTACTTTAAGCTTCAGATACCAGCAGCTTTCATAAAGTAAGAAGTGAATGCACTGCCAACATCACTGTTTACAACAGTTTCCATTTAAAAAAATGGAAACTATCAGTGGGGAGAAGCCATGAAAGCCTGTTGTGAAAGCCTTCCATCACTTGTGGATAAGCAGTTAATGCTTTGTGTGCTAAGCAGCCCTCCTCTGTGAGACATACTCTCTTCTTCGAGAAGATATAATACCTTCATCACTGTGACACGCTGCAGCGAGGAGGAGGCTGAGAGCAAATATGGCTGTGGACTAACAGAGTCAGAGCGGGGCCGGTGGTGGTGGCTCCGCTACGTTGACTGGAAGTATTCTCTTTGCGACCAGAGCTGTGACGCAGAGACGAGCTCCCCAGAGGCCTAGCGTGGAATTTGAGTCGAGGGATAGAAGAGGGAGAGAGGAGAGGAGGGGGGGGGGCAACGCTCTCATGAGATTAAACCGCGCCAAGGTCTGCACTAGTGAGTGTGGGGGGTAACTAGGCAACAAGGCCAAACCCACGTCAGCACCGAAAACCCACTCAGGTGGAGTCAGACTGCCAGAAGCCATGAAAGGATAAGTCTCCTAAAAGCACATCAGCTTGTCCAGTTTGAGACATAGTGATATTAAAAATGAATCACAACATGCAGACATGTCATCAGATCAAACACCAGTTCACTCTCTACAATAACCACTTGGGGCTAACATGACTGTATACTGTACGTTGGGTCAGGCCTTGTTTGTTTAGTCTCTGCTCAGCTCCCACGTAATACTGTTATATTGCAGAGGTTATTTATTCTACCATGCCTGGTTCCAGCATCTCAAATGTTAGCACCTGTTACCCTGTTTGTATCATTGTAATAAACATCACATCCTGTACAGAGGATGCACCAAACCTCTGTGACCCCTGCTCATATCATATGAATAGTAAAGTGTGTCTAGCATACATTTAAAAAGCAATAAAGCAAATGGGAAAATATTGTTGGTTTCTTGTTAAGGGGACCAGTGCGGTGCTAACAACACAGGCAAAGGTCCCCCAGAAATGTTTCAGGGGCCCTAAAAATGACAGAAATCTTATTGTTGTGTTACATATTTTAAGGTTGCTGCACCATGTATTAGCCTACCAAGTTCCAAACTAACACATGAATGGAGGTCAGTGTTTTATCTTTGTAGTAAAACAGAGCAAAAATGTTCCCACACTGGCAATAAAGTGGCACAGTGTCCTCTGATTTCACATAAACTTCACATGAGTTTAAACATTATGCTCAATGCTGATTTACTGCATGATTCACAGAAAGCTGTAAAGGCCTAGTTCTAGTTACACACAAGCGACCTGAAATAAATATGATGATATTGTTAATGCCTCAAAATTACATCACTGAGAATCAGATGCTGTGTTTACAGCAGCCAGTCATACTGTAGCACCTGTTCACAGCCAAGGAAAGAAACCTGCCTGTTGGCTGTTCTGACAGGCTGCAGTCCATTTATTACAACACACACACACACACTGATACATGGTGTTACCGTGCCTTCTTTTTGGGCTGTGTTAATGAACTGGAAGTTCACAGTTTACCGTCTGGCAGCGTTACTGTCCACACACACACACACACACACACTTATCAAGAAAGATTATTCATGTAATCTCTGTGCTGATACTCACTTGGCCCCTTTGGATCCAAAGCAGGTTTTAACGTCTAGCCATGAAATAATCCCGATAGCTCCCACTTCAATGAAATATCGACTGAAAACTTTCCCCTCGGATTAAACAAACATTCAGCCGTGTATCGCTGAAGCACAGCGACAACAGGGAGACGCCGCCTGAGCTGTGGGGCTGGACTACCCGGCCCCTCTCTCTCTCTCTCACGCTCCCTCTGTATGTTTAGGGAAGGACAACAGCGCCCTCTGTCGGGCGCTCTGGACATTTCTCCTCATACCGTTCACAATAGCTATTAAGTGTAGATGCATTTCAAAATAAAGTGTTTTTGAAATGATCATTTAGTAACTGTATATAAACAATAAAGCTTTTGTTTTATGTTTCTATTCCTCATGAACAGAAACATAAAACAAAAGCTTTATTGAAAAAAAGCTTAGCTTAGTATAGTAATAGTATTCACCAAAGATATAGTATTTGTAAATTGGTATTGATGCTCACTATTATTGTAGGTGGTTCTGTTATTTATTCTGCATTTTCCGCTATAGTGGGTTGGAGCACATCTGCCCCTGGGATGTCTATGCTAGTGTACAAATAGACCCGCCATGCCATGCTAAAATATCTTGCAGTTGTTGTTGCCTGAGACATTCGTGCCATGGATACAAACTAGTTTTAGGAATAAAACAAGACAACATTAAGGTGCAAAGTCTCAGATTTAATCAGACTCAGATTACACGACTCAATGAGCTCAATGAGAGATACATGTGTTACAACACTAAACCTTAGTGTTCAAAAGTAATTGGACAGATACATGCAAGCCTTCAGTGCAGCCTGCCTGTTTTAAATGTTTCACATTATTCAGATTCAGATCAGTTAAGAATACTCTGATTGTTTTGATCATGTGTGTTAAGGGTTGTTGTGTTGCCAATTGATGAGATGCAGTCCAGCAAGTTTTGATACATTTGGCTGAACGTGAACACACATAACGCTTATCAAAATGTGTATTAACCCTTCACTGAGCGTGGACGTTATTCCTCAGCCACCTTCCCAGTGATCCTGTAGGCCTCTGTGGGCCCATGCTCTCCACATGTCAGCTGTGTCTCTTGACATTCTGGCTTCTCCGTTAAATCTGTAACAGAGCCTCACAATAAGCTTCAGTTTTATATTTACATAGCGAATATCTCTTTCAATTTGTTCCGAGAGGTGGATTCTATGTAAACAGCAGCAATGTTACACACCTGTATGTTGACTGTCTGCCGACTTGTTCCTGCTGTGCTTGTGTGAAGGGGCATAGAGGAAGATGATGGCGAAGACGTACAGGTTCCACATGCCATAGATCCCCGTGAGAAAGGCACTGTGGACTTGAAGGGTGTAGTCTCCCCAGTAACAGTGACCTTCACTGACCTAGGTTTAGAATTAGGAACACAAATGTGTCAAAAAAAATAGAAATCTTGTTTACTGAAAAAAAATGCATCTGATTGTCACATGCTTCAAGTTTTTTCCCAGCACTGCAGATAATGAAGTCAACACTAAATTACATGACTGTTATTTTGAAGGTTAAATAAAAAGGTTGCTCTACAGATTTATCCAGTTTATGACTTTGATTCAGCATCACATTACCAGCAATCAAAAGTAAATAATTATTATAAAACAAGCAATAAAAACTCTGATGTTGATACTTACTTGATTTAAGATGAAGAAGATGACAGTCATGGCTGCACATGCAAGGCTAACCAGCATCAAAAACTTGAATCTAAAGATTATACCCTGGCAAAAGAGAAGATAGGATGTCATTTCATTTTTTTTTTCTGCCAGCGTTTTGCTTTTTTATTTTTGATTTGGATCATCCAACCTTGTAGCGCAGCCTCCGGGCTGCAGGCATTGTGGGGAGCTGTTGCATTTTCCCACCGATGGTTCTGAACACACAGAACACCATGCAGCACAGAGAGAAGAAATACAGACAGGAGGAAATCCCCGCCACAATGATGAAGGTAATCTGTCAGGGTGGTTCAAGAAAAAGCTCAAGAGACTCCAGTTCCTATTACTTCTTATAACGCAGCATAGAAGGATACCAAAACCTTTGTCCCAAATTCTGAAGCCCACACGTTGTAGAAAGGATTGTGTAAATGACCACCTCTTGTAAAAGAGAGAAAGCAGGTCACTATACAAAATATACCACAGAGAGAAGCAACCCCTTAAAGTCATTTACCTTTCAATCAGGTCAAAAATAAGTAGAATACAAGAGCCGAACAGCACAAGCCCAACCTGCCACCAGTACGCCGACAGCCGATTCCTCTGGCTTTGGTCCTGAACGGTAAAAAAAATAAAACTTAACTGTCAGATAACATACTGTTGTGAACAAATGGAATGCTTACCATGAGGTGTTCGCCGCAGAAGATGATCCAGAAACAGAAAAGCACCGAGTAGAACACACCCTGCTGGGCATCTTCAAACAGAAGGATCCATGTCCACTCAAAGCCCAGAGACAACCACTGCACCGGTACATTCAGGAAGGTCATCGAGACTCCCAGAGCCAAGATCACCCTGAGCAAGGCGGACACATGAACAGCCAGAGCAGTGCTCTAACTAATGGAAGCACTTACATCTGCAGTAAAAGGCTAGATAACTCAGAAAGAGTACTGACCTAGTTCTAAGCAATCGTGCACTTTAAACAGGGTTCAAGTTACCCTAAAGCCTTTTATACATCTTAAATATATGACATTATGTGGTATTCTGAGAGAGCTTAAAAAGCCTGAGATGCACTACAAAGCAAGTGACCTGTTGTATAACTTAGTTTGTGCTCAGGCTGCAAAAAATATGAAACAATTATTTGAAAATTAAAAAATATATGGAACATTTATAAAGGCAACAAGGTGGATTAAGTAATGTTAGATGTTTTTTTTTTTTTTTTTTTTTTTACATACTTTTCCAGGAGGACTGGAGGCCTCGTCATTAGGCTGACCCTGTGCCAGTACCAAGCGGTTGCCACCAACATCCAGGAGCTGAACACAGTCTTCATACTCATCCACACTTTGGTGAAGCCTCCATTCTGGTGGATGCCCTTTGAAAAAGTAAACATGTCAGTGAAATGTGACGCTCAGCTGCCGGAGTTTCATTCATATAGAATAATGAAAGAAAACTCACCACGACATGGATGTCCTTTATTTCCCCAATGCCAATGTTCACTGTGTCATTCACAGGCAAGCGCATGTTGATTAGAAAATACTTGTGGGCCACGCTGCCCAGTTCCAAAAACGGTACAGGGTCACACTGATAAAAGCGGCCCTCATTTTCATACGTCTGCAAAAGCATGGAGGTTACTCAGATAAGTGAATGGCCGCATGTATTAAGTCATTCAGGTTTACCTTAGGGACTCCAAGTGTACACCTGAGTGGCCTCTGCTCCACAGAGTCAAACTGTGTAGTCCACTCAGACAGCACATTATCCCTGTATGCCAGACGAGCATCGATAGTGATGGTAACATCATCCTCTGCATAAACAGGAACAGAATTCAGACCTGTAAAAACAAGAGAGGGGCTGGAAAATCTCTGACATACATAAAACCCATAAAACCTGTCTCACCGATCTGATTGATCATTTTAAAAGCAATGTCAAACTGCAGGACAGCCAGCATGTACTGAAACCAGGGGCTCATCTCATGGTTGGGAAGAGGCAAGTGCACAGCAAAAACAATATCATTGGCATCCAGCGTTTTTGCCATAGGCTCGTCAAAGCTGCGAATCTGCTGGCATCGAGTCAAACCCCACGGCATGAGCCAGGCGTGCGTCCTGTAGCGGTTAATGCATTTGGTAGCCAGGTACCGGATGGCACTGGTAGGACTGGGAGCTATGAGAAATGGAAACAGTCAAAGTTTAGTCATTTGGCTGAAATCAGAAAAGCTTCAAATACAAAACAATATGACCTATTTGTTACAACAAAAACTACTTACCAATCAAGGCTCCCACTAAGATGGAAAACACCTGGCAGACAAGAATAAAAAAGCCAAAAAGGATCAACCTTTTAGTGCTCATGTTCTCTATGATTGCGCCTGCCATTTGGAGAGAAAATATGTGATCCCAGCACACTGTCACTCACTCTACCTGCTCACCCACTCTGACTCTCCTCACGGACACATCAGACATCACAAACAGAGCGTGTGCAGTGGGGGGTTGGGAGGCGCAGCCATCGTGAGTTCAGATGATTATAAAGAACACCGAACTACCGTCTAAAAAACATGTTTCCTTTATTGCTTAAAGAATACAATTTTATAGAACAGGCCAAGTGAATGTGTATCACAACTAGGTTACTTGTCTTTACACTGAGGATTGACCACAGTCACAATGCAAATGTCTGACAGTGCACCCAAGGAGAAAGGAGAAATTACAAATTGGGTCTGGATATCAAAGCATCATACAAAGTTATAGGTAATCCTTAACATTGTTTACACTGATCTGCAGTCAGGAGTGAGAATCACAATAGCACCTACACCTTTAACAAACAAGCTCTAGGCTAGTCTCTTCTCTATCTTTGGTTCCAAGAGACGAAAATATTCAGTTTCTCAAAGGTGTAGCTAATTACCAATACTGTGTGTGGTTTAAGGTTGAACAAAAATGCAGCATAAGGTATCTTAAGCTAAAATTAAACAAAATGTCCATTTATTTGTCTACTTAACAACAAATTTAATATTCACAACCCTTCCAACAAGCCACTGTTAAACAAATATAGTAAAGGGGAGTAAAGAAAACCTTTTCTGTGAAAATGGCCGTCAAACACCAAAAAGGAGAAATAGGATGCTCTGGAATCGTTCAAGAGCACTTCTCCCAAATCACTGAATGTGATTTAGTGCTATGGATAACATAAACACGCTACCTGGTGCAATTCATCAACATATGCCAGACAGCATCTGCTTTCAGTGTGTCCACAACACATCCAGAGATCTACAAATTACAACAGAATATCAAGACTTAAACTTAAGCAACTTAAAGGGGGGGGAAATGAGATTAATCCAAAACTTCATTTACAGCCTTTTCAATCCGAATCATTTTCAGGTGGCTGAGCGTGTGGCCATCTTGAAATCCCCCTTCGTCTTTCTCTTTATTGTCCGTTTCAAATGTGCACTGTCCACTGTCATAAACCAGCTCTCACATATATCTCATGTCTCTGCCGGTGACAGCGCTGGGAGATCTGCGTGCCAACACTGTCCCCGGGAAGGAATTCGGACAGTCGAATGGTGTCATGGGATTACATGTCGTCCTCTTCATCTTCATCCTGAGAGGAACCGGCCTGCTGGGCGGCGCTGGCAGATGCTGCTGCCATCTGTGCCTGCTGGGCGGCCTGCTGCATCTGCAACCACTCCTGTTGGGCGAGCTCTGCCTGCTGCTGCCGTGCCTGTAGAAACACGATGAGACATGAGACAAGAAAAGGCTGATTAGCCTGGATCATAACAACATGAGATGCTGTAATGAGATTGATCAGCTCAATGCATCAGTAGACAGCGCTGGGCATTTATAACATGCCTATGGTACGCATGTGGTTTAAGCAAGCCGATAGTTAGCATTGGAAATCAATTATGCAAATGTTTCCTGGGAGTTTCTACATAAAAGCCTAACAAAGTGATGCAGCTCACTTTAAAGAAGACCCCTTGCAAGCCAGCCAACACAGCCACTGCTAAGGAACTGAACTCCAAAGGCACCGCAATGTTTATGTGGCACATACTCCCATTATTTTACATTTGTACAAATCAGTGTTTCCCATACATAGATCAATGTGTGGTGGGCTGCCACACTATCAACGCCCACTGTCCCAAATTGTGATTTTACAATGTAACTATAGTTCCGTTCATTCATCTCCGCTCAACACTCTCTCTCCCTCTCATTCTCGTTCACACACGCGCATGCACAGATACTGACAGCTAACCCTAACCCTAACCCTTCGCCCGCTCCTCCTCCTCTCCATGCGCAATGCCTGATACCTATAACCTATTGAAGAAAATTTGACACATTTTTGCACAGAGAAGACAACACAAGACCAGATTGACATGTTGGCTGAGGTCAGTCTTCACACTTTTACACTGCGAAATAAAAAAAAACCTTCAGCTTCAGCTGTTTTTGCAATACATTCCTTAAACGACACTGGATCTAAAGATTGGAACTAAAAAAGGCACAAATTCAAGTAAAGACTCAACTTTAATTTCAATTTGGTGAGTAATTCATGAAACATAACATGAAGACGGGTCTTTCTTCAATATAAAGGGTATTTGGTCCAGGCAGGGTTCTAGTAAAAATGTATTTGTCTTATTTTATCCGTCAGAACTAACTTAAAAGAATAAAGATTGAACTGAATAAATTCAAATTGCTTCTTCTAGCTTTGAGAATTGATAAGCATACAGGTGTATATTTAATCTATAGTAGCTTCAGAAAGTTTGAATCCCGCTTCCTGCACACACTCTGTATAAACCCCAATGACTGACGCCACCGACAGTCGCGACACTATCCCACGCTGGCACCAAGGCGCCACCACAAATTGCTACCTGGTCTGTGGGAAACACTGCAGATATTTAACAGTTTTGACTAGGTTTCCATGCTGGTTCAAAGTGTATGCAATTTTCTTTTCTTTTTAAAACAATCCACACCACAATTACAACATCAACACATCTAATTAACTACTGTGACTTCAGTTGCATATTTAGGTTTCAATGTTTCCATTTAGATTTTACTTAACTTTATGTACCATCAATACAGTAATCATAGGTACACTTTTTTTCAAAGTGTCCACTTTGTTTCCTGCTTGCACACAAAACAGCTAGTTGTTGTAAACTTTAGCAGTATTTTCTACTCTTTAATTACACACATTTCAAACTTATAATGTATGTATGTCAAACTATTTTAATGGGTAACTGAACTATGTTTATGACATGCACATCCAACAGTGTCCTGTCAGACCATACCTTGGCAAACAGCTCCTGCTGCTGTCTGAGGAGCTCTTCCTCCGGGATGCCCAGGTTCTCCAATCGAGAGCTGGCCTTCCTCCTCTTCAGAGCTACAGTTTTACACTCCTGCAGGACGTCTTTCACTTCCGTAATGTACGATGCGAAACCGAGACTCTCAAGGGCTTAATGAAAAACAAGACAAGAAAGTGCGACGATTACTCTCTGTGGTTTAAAACTCAACAGTTATATAAACACACCACTACGTGTTCCAACAATACATTAAAAACAGAGTTGTGACCAGGACTCACCGTTAATGACATGTTCAGGAGATATGGTTTTCTTGTCGGACTTGTTGCATATATCATTGGCTTCTGAGGAGATGAGGTGGATGAACTCCGTGCAACAGTTCACCACAAGCTCTCTGGCGTCATTGGCCACTCTTACATTAGGGAGAGTCTCTTTAATCATCTTGTTAATAGCTGCTCTCGGGATGGTGAGGTCGTCGTCGTTTCCAGAGGAAGAAGCCATTGTGACAGGCAAATGACCGCAAACCAAACTCAAACTCGAGTTTTCGACTAAGTCGTAAAAATCAGAACTACAATGGCCTTATTGGATCAGTGGAGTGAAAGTATTCCACCCGGTTCAACACGACGACAACATAAAAATAAATGTCATGGAAGCAATGAAACGTTTCCTGAAGTTAGCCGGCTGGCTAGCTTGCTAACTAATAAGCTAGTAGCTAATTGTGCGTGTTAAAACAAATAGAAACTGTCGTTTCCACCGGCGCTCTTACACGGAATGTGCCAGAAAATGAAACGTCCAAGAAAAGTTAATCCACGAATACGAGAACACAGACACGCTAATAGTGGAAAAATGCTCAGCTAGCTAGCTGCCAAGCTAGCTAGTAGCCGTGGTCCCTGTCGCTGGCAAGCCGGAACGCAGAACACAAGTGAAAGCGGAGTCTGAGAGCATGGCTAAAGCTAGGCTAACAATGAAGTGCCCCTTGTATATACTAAATAGTTAACTGCACTAAGCCGACAAATAGTATAAAATAACCAAAACGCTGCCGGGTGCTCTGCCTTGCATCAAAAAATTAAACAAGCATTTGAAATGAACTTAAAGTTAGTAGAAATGTAATTACAATGTTCTATTCTGTGCAACATTAGCTTATAATTGTACGGATATGACGTCACACAAAGACCCGGATGCCGTCTGTCACCAGGATGTGTTTGAAGTATCCTAACTAATGTTTACTGCCCCCTACCGGTCCCTTGGTACAATAACATACCTAAAGGCCTACTACCATATTTCATATAATATACTTGCTGTTCCAGCCTTAATATTAAGAATTTCTAAATATGTTTTTCAAAAGTTTTTTTACAATTAAATTCCACGTTGTGTGAGGATCAGAGCAAAACATCTGAATTAGGTCATGTGTAAAACTTCATATAAATATATATATCTAGTGTCACAGACACAATATGCCACCAACAGAACAAGTCTTTAAAATTGATTTTAAATATACATATATTTTTTAAAGTCAGCATTTGAATTGGTTTATCTGATGTGATCACTGTGTATGTCACTGCCCTCTTTGCTTACTTGACAACTTAACAAATTGTGTAACATGGGACATAGAGGCTTAACTTCTTAAGACAGATATGGTATTCAGCTGAGTGTACAAGGGTTTATATCCTGCAGAAGGATCTGACACACGAACACATGGTTGTTCATGACTTTTTATTTGCTCGAAAATGTAATCATAAAAGGAAAGCCACACAACTAACATGGTTATCTTTATTTCACTAAAAAAACACTCAGTTACTCTTGTCCTTTTCCAAGGTGAAACTTTTTCGACTCCTCCAGCGCAAAAGCTTGAGGAAGTTCAGGCTGGCGTTGAAAACCTTATCATGCTCAAATACCATTTTGTAAAACGTGTCAATAGGAAGGTCACCGTTGGGGTCTGCGTATTTGAGCGTGGTCATAGGAGTGTAAAGAGTGTTTGTCTGGTGACGGAAAGGAGGATTCTCCATGGTGATGATCTTGAGGGTATGCTAGAAGGAAAAACACAAGACAAACATAAAGTATATACAGTGTATATTACACACTGTGTTGCATTTTGATGACTGAGTAAGCAGTTCTTTTACCTCTGCCACGTCCTCTGCAGTCTGTCCAAAGGTTTCAAAAATTTGGTTGTAGTTCTTCAAGTAGATGTTGGTGAACATGTCAGCTGTCACTTTGTCAGCTTTGCTGAGGTCAATCTTCAAGCCTTCCTCATAAACCTTCCGTTCAAACTCTGTGATCACTGGACCTGGCTCGATCAGGCTGATGCTGAAGAAGTAAAAACACATCACCTATACCACCTGGCTGTTGCTGAATGCTGTGTTAGAACTTGCCTAAAACCAGGGTGTGCTGCACTTATTTCCTCATATTTTCCTCTTAATGTTGAGGCAGTCGTTGTGCAATATGACTGCACAATTAGCAGCTTTGCGGCACATTTTGACTTTGAATTGCAGGTAAAAATAAAAGAATCTTACTTCAGACTGAACCTCAGGGCTTGGACTGCTAAGCTTTCACAGAAACCCTCCACTGCAAACTTAGACGCAGCATAGACGTCATTGAATAAAATTCCTAAAATGGAAAAAGACATCATTAAAGACACACCGTCTCACAAACAAATGCTGTCCTGCAGAACAGATGCTGACCCTGAATGCCCATGACACTGCTTATCACCACAATATGGCCTTTTTTCCTCCTTTTCATGTCAGGCAGGATCTCCTTTAGTAATCGCACCAGCCCGAAGAAGTTGGTGTCCATGACGGTCTTCATCTCATCAATGGACTGACACTCGATGGGTCCAATCAGACCCATCCCAGCATTGCTTACTGTGAGAGGAAGTCACCATTGTTATATGTTGGAAAAATTAGACATGATACCAAAACAAGACTCTTCTGTAGACTTACTAAGAATGTCCACTCTGCGCTCTGGCAGGCTGTCCACACAAGCTTTGATGGAATTCTCATCACAGACGTCCAACTGCTTGATCTCCAGGGTCCTGCCCAAAGTCCGACCGGCTGCCTCCACCAGAGGCTCAGCCTTACTCACGTTCCTCATGGTGGCATAGACTGTAATTAGAAGTAAATGAATCAGTAATGCTGCTCAAGGTTGGACATCATCAGCCAAGAAAAAAAATGGAAGGTAAAGCAGTTTTTTTATGAAATAGCAGAAGTTAAAACCAACTTTCAACCTTCTTTCAGGGAAAAAAGCCATGACCCATGAATGCCCCAGAATAATCCACCAACTTTAATGGACTATGACCACAGGAAGTAGTTACAATACAACTAGTTGACAGTGATGGGTGAGGACCATTTAAAATAGCCAGAAGCTTACAGTCCAGTTTGTACTAGCACATGTTTTACAGGTAAAAACTTTAAAACAATGGACATCAAACAAATAAAAGACTCTATATGGCATAGAAAAAGGTTTTTTTTGTAAAAGGACCATTAACTTAATGTGTCTATATTCTGTTTACAGTAAAAATTTCTTTAAAAACTTCTTTAATGAAGGAAACATAAACAAGGATTATTTTTGCTTACCAATAGTGACTATTACTATTAGTCACTATTATATAATCTGACATTAACCCTTTAAGTTTCCTCTTACAGATAGATAAGGCACTTTAATTGTGGCCTCTTGAGTAATAATAACTTCACACATATATTATTATTAATAAACTTCATACTGTTTAATTCTTTCAGTTCGCATGTAAAAACGTGCACAATAAACAACTGCACCTGTCATGAAAAAATTTGTCAGTGTCAGCAAATTTACCCATGAACCTCTTCTTCTCATCTTTCGCGATGCGTGCAGCCAAAGCGAGGCCGATCCCAGAGGAGCAGCCCGTGATGAGTACCACCTTCTGGTTCATTGTGCTGGGTTAGTGTTTGTCTTGCAGCTCCAGCAGCAGAAAATAAAAAAGAACAAAGGCAGGGAAGACAAGCAGGCTGTGTGAAGGCACTTTTTAAAGCCTGCTCCTTAATCCACATTGCTGCAACTCAGCAGAAGCCAAGTGCACATGACCTTAAGATTATCAACAAGCGTGGCGAACACATGGCCCAGCAGCGTGGTGAGGATTTAGGCTAATGATAGCTACTCCAAATGTTGCAGTGAATTGTGAGATACAGAAAATAATAATATACTGATAAGCTGTTTGAATAAAACATGTGCGCACAAAAAAGGTTGACATTTTTATTAAAATTATAATCAGAAATGTTGCAATCTAGCCTGTAAAAAGAGACACTTAGGTACAAATATAATGACAATTCTTCTACTTTTAAAATGCTAGTACCTCTATAAAACATCAAAATAAATGAAAGGGCACACTTAACTCAGAGGACATTGTGGTTTTTAGAGTT
The DNA here is from genome assembly GCF_900634625.1 of Parambassis ranga. Lineage (NCBI taxonomy): Eukaryota > Metazoa > Chordata > Actinopteri > Ambassidae > Parambassis > Parambassis ranga. Next base: position 4,712,291 of record NC_041025.1, read on the forward strand.
TAATGCCATGAAAAAAATAAAAGCATATATATATATATTTGTCATACTGTGAGCATTAGCTGTTTGTATCATATTGCTATTTTAAGTCTTCATTGCTCAATTTCAGATATTTAGCAGATGTTTTGTGATGCTTCTTTGGGTCTCTACTTGTTCTTTTTGGCACAGGTTTGCATGACCTTCAGAAGATCTTTTTCCCACATTTTGGGGTCCCAAGCATGGAACCAGCCAGTGAAGGAGGGGGGCTCCTCCCCCTGCTTCACAATGGCCACAGAGATACCACGGCGGCCTGACGGGTCTGAATTCACGTAGTCTTGGGCTGTATGGAGAACGAGAGTTCATCAGATTATGTAAACTGTAATCTCTTCTCTGAATTTCTATTTATTTCTGTTTTTCTCACCGATTTTGGGTGATCCACTTTTCTCTGCCTCATTGGCATCGTTTCCGATCCACACAAAGATCTGCGGGGAGAAGTACTCATTAGGAGACTGAGAGCAAGGAAAGATGGTAACAGAAAGATAAAAATCAGTGGTACCTGATCCCATGTATCCAGGATCATCACATCATCGGTTGCCAGATCAAGCTGTGTGAAATCACCAGGCACCTCCTCTGCCTAAATATCCACAAATTAAAGAATTTAAAAAAATTAATTAGTGCAAAAAAGTATGTTAAAATAAAAAAATGAATGTTAAATTGTGAGTACTCACAATCAGCCTGCCGGTCTTGTTGGAGCAGCCAAACAGCCGCGGCAGTCTGAGTGTTGTCTGCAGGGTCTTAGAGGTCTGGTAGGCCTTCTTTCCTCCCAGTGCTGTCCAGAAACCAGCTGGCAACAAGGAGAAGAGTCAGTTTCTCAAAGGAAATGTCAGGTGACAAAGATGCTGTTTTGAGCACTCACCTGGCTCCTTGGTTTCCTCCACCTCAGTGGCAGCACCACCAAGCAGGCTGGCGACATACTTAGCTGCACCCATCTCCTCTGCAGTCGCTCCTTTGCCCTTCCACAGGATCAGGGAGTCGGGCGACTTCAGCACAAACACATCGTTGGTGTTGAGGGAGGAGGCATTGGGCACCACCTGTTTGACAGAGAGACGGAAACTGAGTCAGCTGTTCACTGTAAAGCATCAGTTCATGCAAATTCAGCGTGATAAAAGTGGCTGACCTCCACAGCTCGCGTGGCTTTGGTGGAGCTCTGGCGGATATGGAAGAGCCGCGTGCTGCCAGGCTTGCTGTCGCCAAGCTTACGGGATGTCCCACCCAGGTGGATGACCAAAGGCTTGTCCTTAAACAAGCTCACAAGATGTGGGGGCTCTTGGCCCTGAGTGACCCGGACCTGTAGAAACAGCAGCACAGCTCAACCCGTATGCTTAACATAGTTATTCCTGCTGACGTTTGAATGGTAGGATCTGTAAAGCACTAGTTTTGCATTTTGCTAAGAGTTAGATGAGAAGATTGACACCACGCTTGCCTATTCATTCACAGCTAGCATTTGGTCAGTTTAGCTTAGCATAAAGACTGGAAACAGAGAAGCATCTATGCATTAATCAGTAATTATCTTGCTCCTTTGAGTGCATTTGAGTCCAAGCTAACCTGCTTCTTCTGTTTCCAAGTACATGTGTTTTTTTTCCTAAAACGTCCTGCTTTAAAGAAAAACATAAGAATACTTGAACACCTCACCTGTGTAGCTACTCCACCCATGGAATCGTCCAGGTTGACAGTGAGAAAGGCCGAAGCTGCCAGTTCATCCTGAGTGCTCTTCCGTCCTTGCCTACAGCAAAGCCACGGTGTTTAGAATGAATTCATATGAGATCTGAAAATCAGTTGTTTAAACTTCTTGCACCCACCAGGTGTAGATGATATGCTTCTCCCTGCCTCCAGCATTGTAGGAGTACAGCACCAGGTAACAGTCACCTCCAAAGAACTGTCCATAGGTGGACGGGTCCACAGGCACTTTGTTGCTTCCTTCCACACGCCAAATCTACACACACACACACACACACACACAGCATACTCTGTCACATATTCATTAATATGTATTGAATGTACGTCATCACTTCTGTCAAGCTAGTGTCCGTACCTTTACTTTTCCGGAGCCGTCATCCACCATGCCATGCTGAGCAGCCATGGCGCTGTTGCTGTGGAGTTTGGAGGGGTCGAAGGGCACCTGCTCTACCTTGGCGATGCGGCCGACGGTGTAAACCTGACCCGGACCTGTCTTGTCCCCTTCCAACCATTTGAAGAAAAACTGCTTGAACAGGGTGGTCTCGCTCCCTGCTGGTATCACCTGGACCTATCCGTGGCAAAAACACAAAGATGTTAGAGTAAGCAGGAAGACACAAAAGGAAGGATGACACTGTTTGACCTGATCGTTACCTGAGTTTTTGTGGAGTAATTTTTGTCTTTGATGAACTTCTCTGCAGCTGACAGTGCTGCTTTGCGCTCTTCTGGGTTTGCATTCCGCCCTGAAGTGTGGGTGTGTGGTTAGAGATGTCACATACAGTACAGTACAATAGGTCAACATGGAAGGGGGGAAGAGTGGAATACCTTTCCAGACAAAAATATGATTGTCTACTCCATTGTCCAAGATGTAGCATTCACTCTGGGAGAGCATGTCTTGTTTGAATGGGTTTTTCTCAGCCACCAAAGTCATGGTCATGGAGCCGGCAGCATCAGAAATCTAAACCGAAGAGAGGACATCTACATTTATCATCTCCATCTAATAATGGTGAAATGAATCCCCATCTGTATGTGTGTATTTACCAGATACAGAGAGGCCTGGTTGTGACTGGTCTTCTCAGCAACTGTATCAGAGCTTCCAGGTTGCAGGTTGGGCAGGGGTCCAAGTTCCTAAACACAAAGACTGCACTTAATATCCCTTTCTTGTTTCTCAGAGACACCTGAACCAAATAAGTAAACTCACATTAATGACAGCTTGTGGCTCAGAGCCTTCTTCAATCATATGCACAGTGGCGCGGCCGTTTCGCTCATTGTCGCGGATATCCATGGCCATCTGCGTGGTTCTGAGACGCTCATAGCGATTGCTGTCGCTGCCAGACCAGTGGTAGATGTCCTTCACAGAGAAAGAGCGACAGAAAGAGACAGTAAAACACTTCCATCACATTCCATCACAGGGTTCAGGCGTTACTCTGGATCACCTTTCCCAGATCAATGATGAAGCAGTCCCCTTTGTTGAAGCTGCTCCAGCTGAGGTCCACCTCTGTGGCTCTGATCTTCCGACGACCTTGAACGTGCAGCAGACGCTTGACAGGCATGTCGTTGGTCACCACATGCTGGAAGCCTGTTGCGACTCCACCTTTCTGTAAAAACACATACAAACCACTTTAACTTCCTTCTTTTGATACATTCCTACTAGGTCTATGACATGTATGGTACTGAAACACCATCTTATACAGCTATTCGGTGTTTTTGGCATTTGGTGAGGAAGTTTCTGCTCGCTCTGTTTGCTGGTTCTAACTCTCCATGGAAACCTTCCACGGAAATGTTGAGGGAGCAAAAGTTCCATGACTCCAAACAGCTCCCAAAATAGCACTGCAGCACAGTCCACTTCCCAACACACAGCCTAACCACAGACATTCAGCTGCTTTTATTTTGAAAATGAATTCATCTCGTTGAGTTCTTGTATCAACATTAAGACATGCAAATGCAGTTTCACCTTGTATTTGATGCCTGATTTGAAGTAGCCCAGAAAGGTGTTGGACTCTTGATTTTGAAACTCATTGAACTGTATTGGGACTCCGCCCAGGTGGCCATCCATCTGAGTTAGGAAAATGGCAGCACAGCCCTTCTCATCCTGGGAAGCTTCGTCACCTGGAGAACATAACAGCAAAGAAAAAAAATGGGAGTTTGTAAATGAAATTAGAATAAAAACAGACCACACACCAAAAATATCCTATATACCAATCCATGAATGAACGTTGTAGGACGGAGCCGGGGTGGTGAAGAGAACTATGTAGGCATCTCCAACGTAGAAGTCTCCATTGAGTTCAGCTGGGACAGGTTTCAAATCCATTTTCTCAACCCGCCACACTTGCAGGCCGGGCTTCTTCCCTGCATTCTGGAACTCTTTGTGTACCATGGTGTTCAGGGCCTGAGAGGACAGTTAGACAAAAACATTGTATAGTTCAGCTTAGGGTTTAGAAACAGAGCTGTCCGACCACTTTCAGACACGTCTACTGTCTGACCTTTAGGCCAACCGATAGACCAAAGACCAGAGCCCAAAATTTGGTAAAAAAAATGCAGTTATTGATATTGATCAATATATATCCAATATACTGATATATATGTGATAGGCTGTGATGTTGACTCTTACTTTCATCAGGCAATGTATCTGTCAGACTCATGTGTTTATTGTTTTATGCTGGTTTAAAATCTGAAATTGTCAGAATCAGACTGGAAAAAAGCTGCTGATCCTCAAACTGATGCCAGTTTCATCAGAACACATCTCTCTGTACTCTCTTATTCTGCAGCATCTGTTGCATAAGGCAAGTGTTCCTACTGATTTCAGTGTGGTAGGCAGGGTGTGTCCTCTACAAGTGCTGCCAGACTAAAGGCAGTATCACTCAGGTGATGAGGTGAACTGCCCACAATATGAGACAAAATACTCTGCATCGTACTTAATGTTTGGTGTCTTATCAATGACCACCCTCAACTACACTTTCAACTATTTTCTTTTTCCATTGATGTAAAGTTAAAGTCAGACAGAGCCCTTGCCTCTGTGTCTCCTGCCTTGCAGAGACTTGTTGCTATTTCACAATTGCGCTACGAGACATTTCAAAACAAGACGCAGCACGCATGGTGTAAGAAAGTGTTCCATTACCTGATGAGAACAGAAGTCAGATGCTGGATGTGAAGAAGCTGCACAGCTGCTCTTCCAGTGGTCCGCACCGGGAGCCTGCGCGCGGGGCTCCTATATAAGCCGCGCGAACATCCGCGTTCACAAGGAGAGGCGTGTTCCAGCCGCATCCCGACCCCACCCAGCGACATACCAAACATTAGGAAACAACTGGCTGAGTACACGTACACAGGGGCAATTCCTCAGGTTGTATGAAACGTTGCTTCTAAACAACACGCTATAAAATCAGCATTAATTTATATATTAATTAATAAATTAATAATTTATATATGCAAATGTTCAGCCTCAATCTTGTACCAGTGGATTAAGAGTAAAACATTCATGAAGCTTAAAAATTTTTATTTATTCCTTGTTCAGCATTAAAGTGCAAAGAAGAACAATTTCAGTTTTTAGATACTTGCTGTCTGCTTGATCATTTCCTTCATCAGGATTACTGTCTCTCCTCTTAACTGGTTTTTATTTGCATGTTATGCAGCTTTTATACAAACCACGTGATTAGATAATAATAACGTACTTGTGCTTGATTTGAATGAATGTCATTTACTTTGAGTCGTCCTTCCTCCATCCTCTAACACTTTCTCGTTGTTGTATTCATTGTGTGTTTTTGCGAGTTTCTTCAGCTTCTGTTTATCTCAATAAAAACCAACCATAGCTGAAGGCCATTTAAAGCTGGTGATTAGTTTGCAACACTGTCAAAAACTTGTGGTTATTGTATGTTTGTAGCTTTTCAGAACCTAAGAAGGACCCTGTTGGCACATTTATTGATCAGGTTTTCTTCAACAGAGGATTTAAAGTGGGGATGTTTTTTCTAAGAAGTGGCTCTGAGGTAACAGGAACAGCTACCTATCTCTTAGAAGTCATTAGTTTGTACTCCCTCTGATAAATCCCTTATCTCCCCTGCTTGCACAATTGATTTGGCAATTCCATTGTTGTTATTTTAGCACGCCTTTTGAGTAAGGGGTGCAATTGTCTGCCACAGGCCTGTCAGCGGCTCCAGTTTGTGACGGCTCTGACTCCCATGTGGCAGCTTGACAGAAAGCAAAGGCACAAATCTCTCCTCTGAGCTCCGGCAGTCGCCTCAGGTTAGGGCTGGCTCCATCACTCCTACTTACTGGAGCTGCATCAGCACATTCTGCCTCATTGTGCAGTGTACACACAACTCAACACAGTGGGTTTCAGGGACATACCGCCTCGCCTCCACAAGACAAAACACATACACAATCCCTGACCACAGAGGCTGCCAACTACAGGCTACTTGTTCTGACATGAAGAGCTCTTGCACTTCATGTTGCATAACCGTTAAAAATGATGTGGGCGCCTAGCATGACCCAAGGGGCTGCAAAGTTTCACACAGAGACATAAACAGCTCTCAGAAGCATTTTGCTGTAACACTGCTGTGAGGGATATGGCACAGTCTGCTACCAAAGTTTCTTCCTGGCTAACAAGCATGCAGCAAAATGAATCACTGAGGTGCGTCCCAGGTTGACCCTCCTGCAGCAGTACTTGTGGAGGATCTGTTTTAGCTGGTTTGGAAAAGCCTGAATCCAAAGGATATGGTTAAAGGTATTGTGTAAGCAGTGTAAAGTCACACACACAATGGTCTGTTAGCTTTAAATGAAGGCTGAAGGTAGCCACATTCCCTCCTGCTGCTTTCTTTATCTTCCCTATTCCTGCTTAAAGGACCAGTTTGTAGGCTTCAATGCCACCTACTGGTGAAGCTGCAGATTGCATTCTACTGTATACCCTTTATTCACAGCTTCATTTTCAACCATAACAATGTGGTGGTAACTTCTGAGGCTTAGAAATGAAGCCAACATGGAAGTGTCACAAACATCCTGTGGCCTGTGGGGGTGGGTCCAAAAGTGAGTCAATCCCCAAAGACCTCCTAGTTAAAATTTCCAACTTTAGAGCAGAGGTAAACATGTTTACAGCCTGGTACAAGGACGGTTTCGACTGCATGGCGGTGGCTGTAGACACTTCTGTAACAGGAATTAGATATAGATTACGATTTTTAATAGCCTTGACTACAACTGTGGGTCTGAGTGTCATTCACTGGTCTTGTTCTGTGTTACAAGTAAATTCTACTCTGTTCACCAGACAATAATTTCCTGATTCTTGACAACTGAAATAAGTGGTACTAAGTCTACCAGTCGGGGCAAGACTTGTCACCATGGTAGCCAAGAAAACAACAGAGTAGCTTGTGGCAGATGGAAGGTGGTCTCATTAAATGTGTTGTGAAAACTCATGTTGTTGTGTAACTCATGTTGGTTAAATTGAACGGGAGTGTGGTTGGTGCAGTTAAAGAAAGAGAGGCTGGATTCAAAATTTCTGAACTATGTGCTCTAAAAACTTGAATGTAACTTGAATGATTCGGATTTTATTAAAACATCAGAATATGTCTTCACTTTGCAAACACACATCAGTGCTCCACATATCAAATTACCACACTCACTTGCAAAAGTGGCTCATCCTCAGCTAGTCACGAAAATAAGTACTGCCTTCCTTCTCAGATCAGCACTTTCACTTCTTAAAAATTTCAAAAATTCAGTGATTACAAAGCAAATGTCTGAGATCACCACACTCATTGTTATGATGCATGTTTGGGGCATTTGGTTTTAGTGAATGGTTCGAAACTGTCATAACAAAAACGTTTGTCATGGCCGTACTAGACAATTTGTTTTCATTGTGCACATGCAGTAAACTTAATACCAGCTCGCACAAACAAATCCACACCAGTAAATCTGTCTGGGTTGTTTCACCAGTGCTTGCCCAATTTTACAGTGGATTATTATATTACACATATAAACAGATGACAGAATAAATGTCAGTTAGAAAGTGTAAAAAGCATGTCACTCAACAGATGTCGCTAACCTGCACGGGTTTTGTAGCTAAAGGCACAGGTGTCCTTATTAACACCTTATTACACCTGAACAAAGAGACCTGTTGGCAGGCGGATTAACCTGTTTTCTTCTTTATGTGGGAATGTGTGACAAGAACAGTTGAATAGCAGCATTACTTAAACTGGCTTAATCTCATAAATAGCAGCTCAGCCTGAGAGCCAGGTTAGTTTAGTTTTACACAAAAACTGCAAACACCCAACTTTGGTTGGTGCAAAGACCAATATATACTATATATATATATATATTATAGATAGATAGAGATGTACAGGCACTAAGCATGCTATACTTTAATCTATAAAGGTAAAAAACAATATCAAACATTATTATAGACTATTATAGAATATAGGAGATGTAAGGTATATAATATATAATCTCTTTGTACACACAAACATATATGTAGTTTTCTTGTGACGCAAGCATGCATCTGTGAAAACTAATTCTGGTACTGCTGCTGCTCTTTTCTGGTGTCTTGTCATCCATGTGAGGTTGCCAGGCAACCAGCAGAGACTACAGGAAGTAACTGCACACAGGCTGTAATTTGTAGGTCATACTCACTTTTTTATCTTTTTTTCTTTTGGTCCAAAAAAGCAAACTTGCCATACATCAAACACATTTTAGCATTACTGCCCAGTCACCATGACAGTGAAGAGAGTTTGATTTAACTGTTGTAGATGTGAGAATTGCACAGCCAGTAGTGTGTTATCATCATTTTCAAAAGGACAGTAAGATTTTAAAGATAATTGTCCTAATTAACCTGTACCTGCTTATATATAATCAAATGAATCCAAGCGGTGTGTGGTCTGATAAAGGAAGAGCCTGCTGATTGTTTTCTTTGCTACACTGCTTTCTGAGAAGCTCCAGTGCCCCCTGTGGACTCATTAGCTGTGAGCTCCTGCATCTGCCTCTGCACTGGTTCCTCTCAAAACAATGAATCTGTCAGGGAGTATTGATGCATGTTTGTGTGTTTATTGTGGTCCCACTATCTTGTTTCACTTTCTATTGATCACAAATATACACTCCATATACAGGCGCAACAATCATCTCTTACAGAGGACAAAAAGAACGGACAAGGAAGCAGGAAGCATTGATCAAGATCCAGCAGATTTGCCCCAGTTAGAGTTTAATGTCTATAGGTCAGTAGTCAGTGGAAGAAACCCTCACATAGCTCCCCAGCATGTGACACTGTGTGAAACAAGCCGGACTGAATGAGGTGTGATCACATCGCAGCCGCAGGGAAGATACAAATAAAGCATTCAGATGACTCACCACAGGAAACAGACAACAGGCTATTGATCCCAGAGAGAGTCACACTCAGCATACTTTTATATCGCTAAAGGAAATACAGCTGTGTCCTTCCTGATCTATCACACTGCAACATGACTTGTTTTTTTTACTCCTACAAGCAAAGTTTCATATATAAGAAGAATGTAATAAATCATAACTGAATGAGAGTACAGATTTTCAGGATTTACTTACAGATTATTCATTGACTGGGATGGGTGCATTAAAAATGGACTGTTCTGTGATTTCCCATCTTTGGATTATTTAAATTATTTAAGGATTATATAAAGAAGATACTGTCAAATTCATTGTGCTATGGCCTTTAATCTATAACACTAAAAATAAAGACAAAAAAGGAGGCTATTTGTACTCAACGCACAGCCTCGTGCAGCAGGATGGAGGATGTTGGAGCTGGAAATGCTACAATCTGGTTGAAAAGGAGCAGGTTGTTCACCTGAGTTCTGCTGCCAGCTTCTCCATGGCAGCTTTACGCTCTTCGGCTTTCTGCTGCGAGCGGCGCAGGATGTTCCTCAGCTCCTGGAGGTGGTCCAGCGTGCCCACCAGCTCACCCTTCACCGTCTTCATCTGACTCTCAAGCATCTGTGTGTGATGGAGGGAGTTCCTCCTGTATCGCCTGCTGGAGCGCACCTTTTCCTCCAGGTCCTCCACTGCATCCAAAGACAGAACATTTATAACACCACACACACACCAAGGTTTGATTTGCTGTTTATGATACAGACCCATGTTCTCCTGGTAGCCCATGCTGTCTGAACTAGACTCTGTCTTCTTGTCCAGCAGGCTCTTAGTCTGCTGCAGCATCTTCTCCATTTTAACAAGCTCGGCGGCCTTTGTGTCGCTGTCTCGGCGAATTTTCAGCAACTCCTGCTCCTTCTGCGTCAGCTCACTGTGACACTTACTCATGTCGATGGTTAAAAAGTTAAATGACCTGCAACACAACCATAAGGCAGGATGACACTGCCTCTGAAGCTCCACGGTTCAATCCCTAGAGCAGCATAGACGTCTCTTTCTGCTGGAGTAGCACATGAAACCACCTCAGCACACGCCCAGAAGTCATCTGCAGACAGATCTCTCAGTACACACCATTACAATTAGCCAGTCATAAGACTGGCTCCACAAAGCCCCTTAGGAAAAAGGGATTGTTTTCACAATTATTCACTGTTAACAAAGTTCTGAGGAGGAGCAAAATATGTGAAGCAACTTAAATGTTGAGAAGGAACTCACACAATAACAAAACATATTCACAGCATCTGTGTACTCATTCAATACAACATCAATACACATAGAGGACCTTATCAGCTCACGCTTCTTCCAAATGGCCTGCAGGCATTCTTTAGACCTCATACAGAACACTTAGATAAAATCTAATTGCATCTCACATGACGTATCAAACTGCTGTTGTCAACCAGTACTTATCAAGTTCTTATGATGCTGCTGCTTCACCTTTCTCACCAGCTTGTTTTTGCTGTTTGGATAACTGGCAAGACATTATGCACACAAATACAGCCTGAGCATCTTTGAAAGGTTTGTTCTTGCTACACAGTAAGATGTGAGTCTTTCAGCATCAAATCATAAAAGATGCAGCTTATCATTTCAAACCAGATCCACAAAGGATGGTAGGAGAATGCGTAGATTTTTAATGAGATCAGCACCCTGGACAGAGGCAGGGACTTAGGTGATGATCAGGAGCATGTAAGCTAATGCTAAGACACATTTCTATAATGACAGTAAATAATAAGCGGCCTGTAGGTTTGCCTGCCCTGCTTGACTACCTGTCACTGGCAGGACTTGACAAGTGCTTATGAAACATATTGAATCACATCACAAAATAATGTTTGGTGTAATAGTTTAACTACTCCCTACTATTGAAATACATTTAGATATACATGGTCAGTGTCAGTAGTTTCAGGGTACATAGTCCAATGTTTGCCTGTGTAACTTGATGGCAGTCCGCTCTGAGCCACTACCACCACCAAGCAGCTGACACACACTCACTGAAACACAACCACAAGCACCAATGCTGTAGATCTAACACTGTACCCCAGAGATGCTCTAAGCAGTGATTCTTGTTCACATCGCTTGTTCAAGTGAACTGTTAGAGAACAACAAAGCATAAGATTTATTTTTGATCAAACAGCAGGTCAAGCAGACTTAGAAAGTGTGTGTAGATGAGCATACAGTTTACACACTACATACAGGTATACATTGGAAGTGGACAGGCTGGTTGCAGAACATTTAAAGGAATGAGTGACATTTTTGTCATGGTGCAGATATGTTAAGAACAAATGACTTTTTTTGTTTGTCAGAAATTTAGCAGTAACAGCACACACAGCATTAAGAAGTGGGATTTGAGCCTGTTTACCATTACATCCTCAGCTACAGAGGATGAAAAATGATTTAGAAAGAATTAAATAAACATAGAAACATGAAGAAATGCAGCTTGCATATTTATTTAACTTATCATTTTTATCATCCTTTATATTCCACACTCATCTGTGATGCACATTGACTGTGTTGTTGTGATCCCTGTGCTGCTCTGCACAGATATACACATGCTTCTGGTGTCAAGCAGAGCTAATCAGTAGCTGATTGTCCTGATTAAAAATAATCGCAGACTGCTCCATTATCAATACAATATTCCAGTTCAATGTGTTGAGTTGTTTTTTTTTTATCCTGTGCTATTATTAGTGTGCCACATGTCCCTGCATGACTCCATGTCCCTCCCCAGGCGTTCTGTGGGATTCTTTTTATTGTTCTTCCTCTGCAGCCACCTCCTCTCCTCTCTGGGCAGGCCAGATGCAGAAACAAACCATTTATTTATTTTGAAAAACATGAACCCAGATCTTATGAAAATGGTGTAATAAAGTACAGCTAAGATCTGTGGAGAATCAGGATCTGACATGCTCTGAATAAAACAGCAGCTCGCTGAATAGAAAGGAAATATAACCTTTGACAAACCCATTATTTTAAATGCATTTCCTACTTGATATCTAGTGTTTCTCATTAATATTTACTTGTTCAAGAAAAATGAGACAGATAAAAATGTATGGTGGTTTTCTTCCTTCAGGGCAATTCGTTTAGACAAGTGACCTAAGAAAAACCTACTGTGTTAAATGTGACTTCTGAACAGTGAAGCTTTTTGTCCTTGTGTGTCCACATGACACAAACTCCATAAAAGCACATATACAGACCCTGATCACATTTGACCCTGTTCTGAGAGCAGTATCTGGCTGATGCTTCTCCTCTGCCTGCAGGAGGCACCAGGCCACCAGGTGACGACCCCACATCTCAGCTCAGCATACAACAACACATCTTTTGTCGATACATCACTGTCTGGAAAGCACTTTGGGTCACAGGTTTGAAAGTGCTTTATGAATAAATTGATTTAATGATGTCATAGTCTCTAAAATCTACATCAGAGGGATAAGCATGTGATATAAATGGCGCAGCAACATTTCGCAGGCTCCTTGTGAAAACATTAGTCATCACATTTACATAAAATACACTCAGAGCCATGGGCACCATCTGTTATGTAATTTTAAACTAGAACTAGCATTTCCAGAGAGGCTGATCCGTATCCATGTTTCCATATGTGCAGTATAAAATATTCGGAGAGGATCAGACACATCTGACTGGAGTCTGAATGAATTGATAGAGACATGTGTGTCTCAGAGGGAGGCTGTCCTGCAGTGTTCAGGTTTAACTGGGGTCAGTGCAGATGAACGAGGGGCTGTACTCATGTCATTTACCAAATGATAACATGATATCACATCACATCAATTTCTATATGGTCAGCAACTGTATATTAAATAACGTTACACCTTAAAGATAGACTTTTTGTTATTCTATATTAGTTTTGCTTCATTACCCTGTGTACCATCTTGCATTGCTAAATGTTCGCTGCTGTATTGACTTAATTTCCCCTCATGAATCAATAGTCTTACCTAAATATAACAGTAACAGTCCATCCATCATCTGAACCTGCATTGTCCTGCAGTGCAGGGTCACAAGGGGCCCTGGACGGGTCACCAGTTCATCACAGGGTGACTTCAATCCATTGAAAGAATAAGGACGTCCACACTGCAATGACAAAAGATCGTCCACACCGATGAACAACAATGTTCTTTGAACAGGCGGACAATCACATCTGGCATTTTGAATGTGGCATGTTAGGATGTATTTTGATTGACTGGTCAAGATTCATTCAACATTTCATTAACGTCACTGTCGTCATGGTGATGACATTTTATATGACTGTGTAATCAGTGTTATAATGACTGTTCTTCTTAACAAAAATGTGTCAGCAAAACCCTAACAAATGTGAAAAATACACAATTTCATTGAATCATACAGTCACTTCAAGACATTGAACTCCAAATTGCTCCTTGGTGAAAGGAAACATTCACCAAATAAGTAGTAGAGGAAGTGCATATATTCAGGACTGTTTTTGTCAGGTTTCCATCTCTGGGCCAGGGCATTTTATTTAGTACTTTGTTTATTTCCTGTTTTATTTTGAAAGTACTAACCCCCCTCTGGTTTCAGGTGTCTTGTCTTTTCCTTCCTCATGTGCTCCCTCCTTCTGCTGATTACCTGCCCGCCCGAATGTGCTTCGCCTGTGTCTGATTGTCTCCTCCCCCCTGTAGCCTCATAGTCATTAGCCAGTCATTAGACACACCTGGCACAGACAGTCAGACCAACACAGGGAAGTATGGAGACATTTAGAGCTACTGTTTGTGAGTTCAACACAGACCCACCCACTGAGGTCCTTTGTAAAAGTCAGAAAAGTGTTGCTGTTGCAAAGATATTAGACACACACTTTCTTGTGTAAATTGGATATTTGCCAGGATAAAAGCACTTGTGCTGAGTGAAGCAGCCAGGCAGTGAATGTGTAATACATCCCTCTCACCATGAGGGGGTGTGCGTGCTCTATCTTAACAAGGCAGTTGAACGTCCATGCTCAGGATAACACCAGTCTGATGTCTGTTAATGATGTCAAACATCAAAGACGATTGACCTGGGCGATGATGATGATGCTTCCTGTGTAGGCTGCTTATTGGGTTTGGATGTTGATGGCAGTAATGAGCAGGTGTGGGCTGTGAGACTCTAACAGCAAACACCTGTCCATTAATGACTGGTCAATCTCATTTAGCGATCATTACATATAGAAGAACTGCAGATGTTTTCCAAAGAGGATCTGAAAGGTTATGTTTGTGGCAATTGTTTGCATAATTCTCTCCCTGACACAGACAGTAACAAGAAACTGCATGCAACTGTGCATGCATCCAAGCAGTGATGGCAGCTGTCTGCTGTAAAGTCATCTCTATGAAGAAATTTTTCATTTGTGATGCGTGAATTCTTTATTTCTTTTCAATTACATGTGAGGGACAAACAGCTCTTCAATGCTCTTGCACACTGATACTTTTTCATGCAACACAATCACACACACTGTGTTGATGGATGATCATGCCTGCGCTGCACCTGCTGTGATGTGCTATATAACTGAGAGCCCATTACCTTTTGCTGGTAGGTGTGCTCCCTGCAGACGCAGCTATATCCAGAGTACTCTCATCTCACTGCAAAATCAACAACAGACACATTTTTGGAAAGAATTACTGCAAAATCATTCAAGTGAAAATATAAACTATAGAAAATGATCTACACCTGTTACACCTGCTCAGCCTGAAAGCCTCCACTTCCCTCTGAGCTGGGAGACCTGTGCCTCAGGAACAGCTCAGAGATCTGCCTCATCTACCAGGGAGGTTTGCGATCTGACTGTAGGGTGTTTTGATCATGTTTGTTATTCTTCCCCTGAGTTTTTACCCTGTAGGATCTGATGCAATGTGTGTAATCATTTCCAAGTAGCAGGGGAATTTTCTTACACTTCCATCTAACTCTAGAAGGAAGGAGGTCTTTCGCTATTCCCATTTTCTTAGCTTCAGCTATGACAACACAACACTTAAATATGGTATATCCTATTTTTTAAAAATAGACCCTATCATGTTGTCACATTTTAAAATATGTCGTTGGGCATTTTATGCTCTCAAAATGAAAAATGCTCACTATATGAGTACATTATTAATAAAAATCAAACTGGTAGCCATCCTCTCTCTCTAATTGGTCAACGCGCACCCCCCCAGAAGTGAGCATGGCCCAATATGAGTCCGACTTCTCCGCACTCGGCGGCGCAGCTCAGTGTGCCTGCCTCGCTGCGTCCAAACGCGCATCCACAGAGCCGCGGACAGAATCAGTGATGTTTTATATTTGGATATTTTCCGCCCAAATAGGCGTCGCCTGATGTGAAGCCGATCATTGATTCCTCCGGCAGCTGGTGTGAGATGTTCTGCATTGGCCATGGCAAGGGGTCTGTTTCCATGGGGCTTCTTCAGAAAGCCTCTGTACATCCAGGTAAGCTTCTGGGAAATCCCTCCTCACTCTGCTGGAAAGTCCAGTCGGACCCGGCTCCGGCTGACTGCACGCACTGCTGATGTTACAGGTAGCCTTTATAAACGGCGGGTCGACTGATCACTGTTTTGTTGTTTCATCATTTGACCTTCATATTTTTTGCTCGAACATTTGTGGAAATTTGCAGAATGCTGTTTAGGGGCTTCCACAACGAAGTCACTTGATGCACGACGAGTCGAAAAGATTCAACCATCCTCTGGATGTCGGTTGCTGTAGCAACCACTTCCATCATGCACCTAGCTGGCACAGCCAGACGCTGGAAAAGAGCCTGTTTCTGTGGCTGCAAAAGTTTTATATCAGGCATTTACTCTCCGTGTATCTGTATTTGGTGTACGTGTGTGCATTATGGGCTGCCTCAGCACCGTGGTGCTCTGATCATGCTCATCTGGGAAGCTGTTGAAGAACATTATGTAACAGTTTGATGTAAGTGAAACTGGGTGAAGTCCACAGAGGCCACTGTTCTTCATAAGTAAAATTAAACTGCTGGGGAAGCCCCTCAAGGACAGGTGGAGGTTTCAGAAACCCAAAAGCAGAACGCACACGCTTGTCACTTTAAACTGGCAGCTTGAGAATAAAAATGCCTCCCTCATACTGTAACTGATGATTTTTTTTTAATTCAACGATATTAACAGGAGGCTTCTGCTCAACTAATTTTGGTCTTATCTCAGCTGTTTGTTGCCACTTGCTTCCTGCATGTTAGAGACGAAAAAAACTGTCAAGAGCGGGGAAAGGAGGAAGAGACAGTTGGTCTCAGGGGACAGCCACCAGCATTGCTCCGTTTTCTAGGCCAGCACAGCCTTCTAGTGACAACTTAAGAAGTGTCATTGAGTGATCCTTGGAGAGAAGCTATTTCCACTGAAATACAAAAAAACTCTTAAAGTCCTCTAAAGCCTGAAATGTTGCTCTTGTGCACACACAGAAGCTAGAGAACAAAGACGATCAAATGTCTAGTCTGAGGACACTTTTAGCCGTACTATTCGAGACGTTGTATACAGATTTATTGTCAGTTGCAGTTATGTCCTAATCTCCACTTTATCTCATTGTGTATTTGATCTTTGATACATCTGCAGCGTTTTCAAAATCACTCTCTGAAATAGATCATGAAGAAATGCTCTGATTTGGAGGCAACATTTTTTCCATTTACTGATACTACTACTACTTGACACTTTTCAGTCCGTATTGCAGCTGGAGAACACAGAGCAGCAACATTCACCCAAGATTTTCCAGATATGAGAGGAAGTACCATGCACATGCATTGACTGTGCTTGAATTTTCCAGCTGTGTGACAGACAGAACAATTGCTGATGAAGTGTCACGGGTTGACGTTGCAGTATAGAGTCAGTGTGACAGAAGAAGGGGGGGGGGGGGTGCCTGCGTTCTGGTCTGGGATGAGTCAGATCTTTTTAGACAGTGTGGCATCCTTCTTCCTTCACGGAGTTTGAAGGAGGAGATCTATAGTGGCGCTCTCTCAGGTGGTTGTGGGTCAGTCTTTATCTGCACAGTGTCGGCGATATGCTCCATCCTTCTCCATCACCATCTTTTGTTTCCCTGTGCTCGTGTGTTCTCAGCTCTGCAGCCCATTACATGGCAGCCTCTGAGGGATAGCTTTATAATCATACATAATGGATGAATGGTGCACAGACTGCAAAAACCAAGTGTCAGAACAGCACTGTGCTGCTCATGATTAGCTCCTCTGTCCTCACTTTCTAAATCAGGTGGCACTTTGTTACAGCACAGCCTGTCCTCGATTGTTCTGTGTGCAATTTCACAGAACCTTCAGGGTTAATGTGCTTTGAATACAGTGCTGTGGGCGGGTGCGGAGGACGGAGTTCACTCGGATAAAGACAGACCGTTTCTTTCCACCCAGCTCAGCATTATAGCCACAGTTCCCAGTCAGTCTCTAATTAATAGCTGTCACAGCAGCCTCAATCAATACCGCCTCATTAGCCATGTTTGTGTAACTCTTTCTGCTCACAGAGGGTCGATACATAATCCCATGGATAGAAACACATGGGGTAAACCTGAAATGAAAGCCACAAACTATCGATTAGAAAAAGGGCAACCATACATTGTTTTTCCCTGTGGAGTGTTATTTCCATAATGCTTTTGCTGTAGATGCATTTCATCTATGGAAACATTGATGGGAGGGATGCATCACTTATCTGTGTGGTCACTGTTGTTAAATTTGCTGGGGGGCGGTGTGGTCAGGTTTGTAAGCAAACTGATCAATGGGTAAATCAACAGAAATCTTATTCTAATGATAGGATGATGAGAGGATCAGCTTACGTTTCTGTGAGGCCTGTGTGTGCACTGTAGGCTGTAATATCAACATCCTGATTAGACAACGTCATGTGTTAATGTAGAGGATATTTCTAGTATTTAAACGTTGGTGTGAATGGATCACAGCTGAAGATGTTGAGGCCAGTTATAATGATTCCACTGTCTCAGTGTGAAAGTCACTGTGTGGCCCCTAATGGACTGGTGACCTATCCAAGGTGTACCCCCTGCTACTTGCCCTTCGGCAGCACGAATAGGCTCCAGCCCCCGAATGTAAGATAAAAAGGGCTAAAACTATGGATGAAAGGAATCATGAAAATGCTATTTTATGGAAGTTAAAGAGAGATGGATGAACCGTGTGTGATGTTGGATGATGCCATCTTGGCAGTGCCCAAGTCTGCCTGGAGCAGAAACAAGACATAGAAGAAGAATGCTCAAAGAAACACTGAACACAAGTAAGAGGAAACAGCAGGTGAAACAGATGAAGTGACACTTCAGCTAAATACACTGGGAGCCACGACACAGGTGAAAATAATGATGGTAGACAATTGTAATGGAGGGAAAAATACACAAAGACTATCCAAATGTGGGCAAAGTGATGGAATGGAGCTAAGAGAAGGTAGACATGTGAGACAGCCCTCCACCTGTCCTTCAAAGTGGTCACACCCTATGTATCTTCAGGAAAGTAATGTCAGATCCTCCAGATATGACAAATGATTATGCAAACTGAATATATGGATGTACTGCTAGACATATAGTCATATATTAACAGAAGATATTATTGTACTGCTTGACATCTTCTGACCTTTGGACTGATACAGATGTAAAACAGTAAAAAAAAAGGCTGGGGATGGTTGAAGACTTTCACTTAGGAGTCTGAGGTTCGAGTCCCCCTGACTCTGCAAGCTGTTTTGTTTCACCTGCTGTAAGTCTTTAAGTTTTTAATCACAGCTGGATTTGCCATAAAGTACAACTGCTTAAGGTTATGCATGCAAAACAGGGTAAGGGGTTAAGTCATCCTAAAACACATAATTCTATAACAGTAAACTCATTTTTCAAGGAACGCTGCGGCTGCCATTTCAGCTGCCATCAGGACGAGTCCCCGCTCCCATGAACATGAGATGCAGCTGAAGAAATACACATACCTGTTATGGTTGCGCCTCCTTATTCTGTGTGGAAAGGAGATTTTCAGGATACACAGTCAGCAATCTGCATCTTCACCACTAGATGGCACTTACATACTCATACTAGTCCTTTAAGCATCAGCTAGAACAGGGTAGCTGTAGGTAGAAGTAGGAGGAAACAAAGCTCTAAGGTAAACTTGCCTAGTGTCTTGCATTCACGCTAACAGGCTATTGCATGTGACTCTTGCTCTTGAATACATATATTTTATTTACTATTTGTCCATTGTTTTGCTACAAATTTTGCAGTAGGATAAATCAAATATTCTCTCATTAACTCAGCTGCTAGATAGCTGAAGGAATTATAGCTACATAACTTCCTTCAGCTCAGTTTTTTACAACTAATGTTCACCTTCAGGCGCCTCAGTGCCATCAGTATTTGAGATAACGCACAAGACACTCCCATAAAACCTACTTTGAAAATGCCAAACAGCAGAAAGGCAGAGTTAGCAACCAGCTGGTGAACATAATGGAACACTGAGAGGCAGATATTTCTCTCGAGAGTTGTTGGAAATCCACGCAGCTAAAAGGAGAGTGAATAGTGGACTCACATTTGTCAGCTGGCCAGAAACACGACTCTAAATGAATGCTGCTCCATATCTGTTCGAAAAATCTGCACAAAGATTGCTATCATGTACCATAGTAACATTATAACATAATTATGTGACAGTGCCTTGACACTCTGCCAGCATGAGGCTTAAAAACAACACAGATTTATATTATAAGGATATTGTCCTGTGGTAATATTACATGTCACTGTTGTAATTGTCCTCGAAACTATTTATTAGACATGATATAGGATAAAATAAAATAACATGGGATTACAGGCTACTGCCAATGGGTAATTTAGATTACACTGTAACATATAGATGCATCCTGAGTGCACATTTCTGCATAATGTGTGCTCAAAGCTGCAAATAGATAAGTTCCATTTGAAAAAAAGATAAGACAAATGTATTAAACTGTTAGATGGGAAAGTGGACTCTTACTGAAAGGAAACGGGGGAGAGAAGTGTCAGAGACGCACAGACTTATGCCAATAAATAAAGTGAAAGGAGCAGAGGGTGGATGCAGGGGGAGTCCATCACTGTCAAGCTCTGAGTGCACGAGTCATTAACAGACTGGGGTGTAGCACTGCTAAAAAGTCTGTTATTTTTCCCTAATGTTCTCCAGTTGGAGCTGTGCCATTATGGATCTGAGTACACCATGTATTTTATCCACTGGGAAATTAGAAAGAAACTCAAAAGAAGAGCCTCTAAATGTTCCACACAGCACCGTTTACTGTTAATTACTGAGCACCTATTTAGAGGCAATTGAACTAATGATGCACTCCATGATACAACTCAGTCTGGACCTAATTTGTATTCTACTTACAGTCTTGTTCCCATAACAAATACGTTTTACAAACACAAATTAGAAATTGCTTTATTGACTCTCATCTCTCTCACAAATTGAATCATTGTGCTGTGAAAGGGGTCATTCCTGGTGACAAACCTACACAGAATTATCACTCGGCTGATGTCTCCTTCTGCACTTTTCAGGGTGTTACAACCCTCACCATATGGCAAACCATGGCAAGGCCTTAGCAACATGCTGGTGAAAAAGTGCACCAAGTTCATCATATTACTTGTTTAGGATGCTCCCTACAATTATCCAGGCTCCTGTCCAGAACTGTTGTCCATTACCATCTGCTCAAATGTGGTACACAGATGCATGTGAGGCTGTAGCCACATCTGGCTATTAAATGTGCCAAAGCTTTGCCAACTACATGCACACTCTACTGCATGATTTCACGCTTATTACTGATTGAGATGTCCATGTCTCTCATCTCAGACACACAGGACTCAAGTCCAGTGCCAGTCACCCTAATCAGATTAGCTTCAATGTAAAACCAAATCTGTATCCTTGTTATAACTTGCTGTATAAGTGCTATAACAAGTGTTTCTGCTGCCCCCAAGTGATCAAAGATTAAAATAGTATTTTCTGCTCCATCACTGATTGGAACGAGTGAGCTGACCATCAGGCTAAATTCTTTTACAGAAATGTCCTTTAAATGTTGCTATTTCCTAGTGTTATTTGTCATCAACTGCCTCTAAGAATATTCAGGGTAATGCAAAGGTCACTGTGCTCATGATACTATAAGAGGGGACTGATGAACAGGCCTGCAGCTACAAACATGACCCTCATTAATCTCCATTATGTGTCATCTGAACAAGAAGCATCTTTCCAGGTTTTTAGTGCACTAAAAAAATCCACAAATAAGATAATAAGAGTCTTGTTTTAAAGCTGATGTTGACACTGACAGTGAATGTTATGTTGCCAGCAGACCAGATTCTCCTACCTACACATGAAGTACCTGTTCTTTTCCTGGCTGGCGGTGTTTGTGGGGAGCTGGATTGTGTATGTGGAGTACTCTTCCTACACAGAGCTGTGTCGAGGGCACGACTGCAAAAATGCAATAGTAAGTATTTAATTTCGCATGTGTATAAACGTTTTTCTGATGATTACTGTGGCTATATTTAATTCTTTTTTGGACATATTTTCAGTGTGACAAATACAGGAAAGGTGTCATTGACGGCTCCGCCTGCAGCAGTCTGTGTGAGAAAGACACACTTTACCTGGCAAAGTGCTTCACTGTCAACCCCCACAGCCAGGTGAGTCCTTTTTAAACCATGTTCCTCTCCGGTGGGTTTGTTATTAATGCAGCGGCACCTCAGGCCTGCCATGTTTATTTTAGGTTTACTCAGGAAGCTGGGGAGACCTGGAGGGGGTCATTAAGTGCCAGATGGAGGATGCTCCTCATTACGATATTGGAGGTGAGATGGAGCCAAAGAAGGAGGCTGCCGCCTTCAACAAACCCACTAAAGGAACGTCAGTGGAAAAGTTCAGAGAGATGATCCTAAACCACCTAAAGGTCAGGAAGACTTCATTAAACACTGAGGAGTCTGAATTCAAAGCCTTGATTTGTCTTAAAATCTTTTTTTACAGGCTAAAGTGGGGGATCAGGCCAACCTCGCAGACTTGGCAACCCAAGTATTGTCCATTGCAGATGCCAATAAGGATGGCCATATCTCACTGCCAGAGGCTCGCTCCACATGGGCACTGCTGCAGCTCAATGAGTTCCTATTAGCATTAGTCTTGCAAGACAGAGAGCACACGCCCAAGTTACTGGGCTTCTGTGGAGACCTGTATGTGATGGAGAAAGTGGCGTACTCCCCTCTATATGGGATTAATCTACCCTGGATCATTGAGGTGTGGATCCCTGCTGGTCTACGCCGCAGCATGGATCAATGGTTCACCCCCTCCTGGCCACACAAGGCCAAGATCTCCATAGGACTGCTGGAGCTAGTTGAGGACGTTTTCCATGGCACTTTTGGCAGCTTCCTTATGTGTGACGTGAGCGCAGTGCGTTTTGGCTACAACGAACGTCATGACCTGAAAGTGATGGACGCAAGGTACATTGTACCTGAAGCAATCTTTGAAGAAATAATCAGGCAGCAGCGCTGCGATGTGGACGAGGACTGTCTTTTTGGTGCCGACTGCCTCACTTCCTGTGACCTCACCAAGCACCGCTGTACACCTGAGGTCACCAGGCCAAACTTAGCCAAAGCCTGCGACACACTCAAGGACTACATTCTGAGGGGAGCACCATCTGATGTGAGTGAGGAGCTGGAGAAGCAGCTGTATGCTTGCATTGCACTGAAAGGTTCAGCAGAGCAGATGGAAATCGAGCACTCGCTCATTCTGAACAATATCAAGACTTTGTTATGGAAGAAGATCTCTCATACAAAAGATTCCTAAAAGTTAGCATCAAAACCATTCCTGTATCTGACTTTTTCAGTACAACAGACAATCATGTCCACTGGGGAAACACTAGATATAACCTCTTGTATTCAACTGTAAATGTATAACTGTATTTTGATTTAGTTCAAAGGCTATCAGATATATCACTTTACTATATCATGTAACAAGCAAACTTTATTAGCATTACTGGAGTAAACTAAGAAAAGTGCAATTTTTGAAACTAGGAAAAATAAATTTAACTTATGAACCTGCAGTCTAGATTCATTTAGACACTACTAAATGGTATTGGGGAACCTGATGTTGCTAAAAAAAATGATGTGGAAAAACTACACAAGAGCACCAACTCTTTTCATTAGATTTATTAGAACAAATTTCTGCAGGAACACAGTAGACCAACACCTCAATCTGTAGCCTCCTGTTCCTGAGCCCGGAGGAAGCTGGCCTTCTTCTGGGCGACGCGATCTTTCCTCTGGGCCAGAGAGAGCTTGGCACGGTTCCACCTTTGTCACAGAAAGGCACACAGTTAGCATTTGTAATTGTAATAGAGTACGGGAATTACCAGACTGTTAAAGTCAAGAGTAACCCTGTTCCATGTTGGGTTCTCATCCAAATTACAATTCAAAGACCTAAGAATTGATAACCATTAGGACATCTCACCTCTTCTTCTTGACTTCTTTGGGAGGCTTCTTTTCATGGACTGGATTCTCACGAATGGAAGCATGAGCCTTTTTGTACATTTCCTCGATCTAACAGAAGGCACTGGTAAATCTCATATCCACAAATTGACTTCACATCCAGCAATGTACTGTTAAAAATTACACCAACTGTGATAAACACTTAAAAAAAAGTGTGGGTACTGTCCTGATACAACAAAACACTGCATGTGCAGAGGTTGGAATAAGTTTTTTGATGAAAAGGCACAGGACACTTCATCTAGGCCAAATTCTGATGATGCAGCTGCATTATATAAAGTTACCTTACAGAAAATGCCTTTAAAAGAAAAATAAAACAGATGACTACATATTCACACTGTACACACACATCCCTGACCAAATCGATTCAAAAACTATTTCATCTCCCTACAGACACAGAGCAGAGTGGTAGTTTAATAATGCAGACTTACAGAGTCAGGGGTGACTCCATTCTTGATGAAGCGGGAGAACTGCTTCTTGTAGGCATCCTCGTCCTCCTCCATCAGGTAGCTCATGTACTCGGACACGTTGATGCCCATGATGTGCTTGCGGTGGACTTCAGCATTGAACTCCTTGCTCTCAGCATCATACCCAGGGAAGCGCTTGGTACTGAGAAGTGCGTGGGGAGAAAAAAAAAAAATACAAACCGGTGTTATCTTTTCATTGATGACATCAATTTGTTTTTCACACAAGGTTTTTTTTTTTTACTATTAGCACATCAGGCTCATAATAGTGGGTATGAACTTATTCTTGTCATGTATTCTGGCATGTGGAAATGAGCTTTTCAACCAAACATCAGACACATGGGTTTACTACAACGTCGTTACTACTTGTATACATAACATCCCTTTACTACATCAGGGCATCATAGTTAGGGCAGCCATCTTGACCATGTTACTCATTCATTAAGACCTATATATGCTATATGCAATCTGTTAAGGTTTTGTCTAGTGTACAGTAATGGATGAGAAAAAGCCCTCCCTCCCCTTTTACTGGTAATTACAACACTACAAAGCGGTTTAAAGGCATAAGACAACTCAACGGGCTACTTATTCCAGGATTCACAGCCATATATAATTCTACACTGCCAAGCCTGATGATGTGAGGTGACACACATGATGTGACAAGCAAATTATGAAATGCAAACTGACTCAGAACCCTGAAAAGGGACCTTCACTGCCTAAAAGCACAATCTTAACTTGTAACTCTAAAAAGATATTAGCCATTTACAAACTCAGAAAGTCGAGTAACATCTAGCAGCCATTTAGCTCAGTATTTAACAAAGCCTGTTCGTCGGCACGTGCTAAGAAAATTTTCGGACAGATTTAAAATGGAACGCCCAATTCATTCAAAAATTGCATTCACTACTGCAATTCTCACTCAGTGGAGGGATTTCCGATGCATGTCTGTGCTTTAATGTCTGCTGAAATTACTCTACAAGTGATTACCTGCTGACGGCTCTGCTAGCTGGCTGCAAAATGTGGAATGGATTTCCTCAACGGCATATCTCACCGAGAAGTGGAGTAATGAGACACGCCTCCGTTCTAGAAATCCATTCCACAGCTCGCAGCGAGCTAGCAGCACTGTGGCAAACTAACTTTTCATCACAACTTAAAGTCCAGGTCTTCACACGCCACATGACATGAACGTCACCGCACAGAAATTCATATAGACTATCCTATAAATGAGTCAGCGGCAGCCTACGCTGACAAAGCCGTCTGAAATTAGCGACTTATCGGACAATCAGAAAAGAGAATTTCTTGTTGCCCGGACCTATGCTCTGAAGGCTGAATGTTGTAAATGAGCTGGAGGAAGAAGAGAACCATCAGGAGAGGGACTCTTACCCTAATAACCACCACTGCTCAAGGGCCCATTTGGGGCTATATGTGTTTTTCTTTATTCTCGTCTTGAATTTTATAAATGTTGCATATTTGTTTTCAGGTTGGGATTTTTCCCAGGATTTCATGGTTTTCTGACCTTATACTTACCTCAAGTTGCCTTTTGGGAAATATATGCATACATTTGTACATATACTTGCCTGTAGAGGAGTTTTACAGCCTCATATAAAACCAACAATAATTGTTATAATATAATGATAATATTGAAGCAAACAGAGCTCTGGTACCGGTATAGTATCGGCCAATCAGTTCCAGTAAACTACAAAATGAAAGCATTTAACTCACAGGTATTACTAAAGCAGTGACGACAATCACCACCTGGTTCCTGAAACTAAAGCTAAATGGAATTCAGCCTTCATTCAAAAGTAGAGTGGTGTAACAATAAACCTGGAATTTACAGATTACTCTACTACAGCTAGTCTTACCATCTTTTCTTCAGTTATTCCACAGAAATTACTAGCAATGACTGACAATAGTTCCTCATGGACATAAATTAGAATCTAAAGATACACACCAGTGTCATGGTTTGGTTTGTATCAGTGTTAGAGCCACAGGTCAGTTTCCTGTGGGAACAGCGTTGATGGCATGGCATCAGCTATGCTAAAGAATACTAGATTAACTTTGGATAATGACTCGTTCGTTGTAAACACCGGCATCACATCAACTGTGTAACCAAGTACACTAACACTTCAGACTACGTTTCAAATCAACTACTCAACTACTGAAGTATGCAAATAAGAAATTTCCTATAATGAATGCTGGCAAATGCAGCCACATATTAACTATCAAGTCAATGAAAATAGTCAGTCAAATATAAGTACGTACAACAACATGCAGGGCATGTGTCACCGTTTTTTGGTCCGGGCTGAATATTGTTACACCCCCAGTGATCATGTCTGATTAAGCGTCATGGAGAGTAGCTGCTAATCAAACCATTATGACTGTTAGAGAAATTGTTAGCAAGATGCAATGGGCTTAGTAAAGAGATACGCTTGTTCCACTTTCAGGGCAAAACTGACTTTGTTGGCCACCAGTCAAATTGGAAACACCAGTATTACATGAACAGACTGAATCTCTGCTTCCCTAACAATGTCTGTGATTTGTTACCTGTGTGGGATGGACAGACCTCCATCCACAGCCCCCTTCAGAGCGCCGAACACCTTGTTGCCTGTGGTGGTTCTAGCAAGCCCAGCATCCAGGTAGCAGGTGAAAGCGCCTGGCTGACCATCAATGCTCTCTACGTTGAACTCATCGCCCGTCACCTCCACCTGGCCTTCGTACACCTTATCCAAGCCAAACTTGTTCAGAAGCTGAAGACAAAAATAAGCCATAAAAAAAGAAGGTTACCACATGGTTGCCTATGGAAATCATTCTTTTATTTGACTTCAATACTGCCCCTATTACGTAAGGTTTATACATACTCTGCGGGCCAGCAGCAGACCAGTGCAGTAGGCTGCTGCGTAGTTTGTCAAGCCAACGGAGACCCCATATTTTGGCAGCTCGTGTGAGTAGGCAGCACACACGATCATATCACCCTCAATCTTGGCATAGGCAATCTGCAACGACAAAGTGACTGCATATCACTGGTCACAAATATAAACTGCATTTAGATGAAAAGAGGTTGATTGTAGTGTACCTGACAGACGATATCCCTGTTTGAGAAACGGACAATCATCCGGTACTTAGGTGTGTTGTACTTGTTCTTATCTTGAACGACCAGGCGTTTACGAGCAAAGAAGTCAGTCTTTCCCTCTGTAACGTACAAAAACGGATCGTCAGAATACATAATACACTCATAATCTACACATGACATAATGGTGGATAATGTCGTGGGGTGCTTCACCTCTCCTCCTCCTGAATTTGACCTGGTACCTCTTGAAGTAGGCCTTGTTCTTCACCACTTTAACAAAACCCTGAAAAAGGACACGAGCTGGCATGAGGCAGACTTTAATGAACACAAGCTAGCTAAGCATTAGTCCATGGTACCTGAGCTGTCACTGTCAGAGAGTAAATGTACACTCAGCTAATGTTAGCAAGCCTAGCCAATGAAATTGAACGAGAGGGGTTAGCACAGCTGCTATATAGAGTTAACGGTATGCTAACGAAGCTATGAAGTTGTTTGAAATGGAAATATATGGAGTGTCAGGACAGAGATTAACTGGCCACACGCCAACACAAATACCACAGCAAAACCGGTGACAGACAGCAGGAAGCAGTAAGTTAGTGAAGGCAGCAGTTAGGCCACGTTTAAGCAGACCAGGGTAGGCATTAGCAGGACATAATCTATCTTCATCTGAACACCAGCGGCATGTTTTTAAACATTTTACAGCACGCAGAGAAGCATATATGTCTTAGGTATGCATGTCGAAACATATTTGGGGAAATTACAAACCATTTTGCAGTCTTTTTGTCTCCTTATGAAGGAGCCCGGAGCCAAAGACTGTGGCTTGACTCCGCTGCACTGGAAAAAGGAAGATTGCCGTGCGCATGCTCCGTAAATAGCGCGTCACAGGATGAGCCGCAGCGACCAGCGACGCCATGCTGCGGTGGATCACCACTCTGCCCCCTACCGAGCTGGGGCGGCCATTGCCGGCTCCGGCTAGTCCCTACCTCAACTGTCTGGCAATAGACTGGGCACACTGTCAATGGGTACACCCTGGATAGGCTCTGTTTATTGCAGGGCGCACAAAAATATTAAAAACAACAACCAAAACTTTAGAGAGACATTTTTTACCCTAGATATTTGAAAGTAGAGAGGTACTGGTGTAAATAATTGCACATAGCATATATGTCTTATATTGTGTTAAAATGAAGTTTCTCTTTTCTAGGAAATTTTGAATTATTTTAACTCAATACTATATTTTATATTTAGCAATCAGTAGGAGCTGTTAAGGAGAGGCATATGCTATGTACTTTGACATTAATGTCTTTCTATCAAAGATGTGAGACCGTTGCATTGGTGATGTGTAAATATATCTACCACTAATTCTACTGAACTCAGAATCAGAATCAGAATCAGAATCATGTTTATTGCCATGTAAGTGAAGGGGGTTCACATTACTAGGAATTTGCCTTAGTGATTGGTGCATACAAAGAACATATAACAATTAACATGCAATAAGATAAAAACTAAGATAAAATTAAGTAAATAAACTAAAGTAAGGCTAAATTTACATGACAGACATGGCGTAACAGACATACAATGAACAGAACATAAAATACTGTGCAGATGAAATGGTAAACATAGACCCTTATATGATCAAATGGAACAGTGTAATAATGTAATAATGTAACAGGTACCACATGGATCGGTGAGGTGGTACTCGTGTGCAAGTAGTGCAAGATGGAGTAAACAGTGCAAATAGTCGTCATTGTGCAGTGACTATACTAAAGTGACCTTCTGAAGACAGTGCAGAGCAGTGCATTAATTACAGTTTAACAGTCCAACAGCAGAGGGGAAGAAGCTGTTCTTGTGGCGTGAGGTTCTGGTCCGAATGGACCGTAACCTCCTGCCTGAGGGGAGTCCGTGTCCAGGGTGAGAAGGGTCAGCTGTGATCCGACCTGCACGCCTCAGAGTCCTGGAGACGTACAGGTCCTCGATAGATGGCAGGCTGCAGCCGATCACCTTCTCAGCAGAGCGCACCACACGCTGCAGTCTGTGCCTGTCCCTGGCAGTGGCCCCAGCGTACCACACTGTGATGGAGGAGGTGAGGATGGACTCAATGATGGCCATGTAGAACTGAACCATCATCCTGGCTGGCACCTTGAGTTTCCTCAGCTGCCGCAGGAAGTACATCCTCTGCTGGGCCTTTTTGATGAGGGAGCTGATGGTGAGCTCCCACTTGAGGTCCTGGGTGATGGTGGTACCCAGGAAGCGGAAAGAGTCCACTGTGGAGATGGAGGTGTCTGTCAGGGTGAGGGGGGGTGATGGAGCTGGCACTTTCCGAAGGTCTACTGTCATCTCCACTGTCTTCTGGGCATTCAGCTCCAGGTTGTTGTCAGCACACCAGGACACCAGACGGTCCACCTCCATCCTGTAGGCAGACTCATCCCCATCTGAGATGAGTCCAATGAGGGTGGTGTCGTCAGCAAACTTAATCAGCTTGACAGACTGGTGGCTGGAGGTGCAGCAGTTGGTGTACAGGGAGAAGAGCAGAGGGGAAAGTACACAGCCTTGGGGGGTACCGGTGCTGATGGTCCTTGTTTCCGAGACATTCGTCCCCAGCCTCACATGCTGTCTCCTGTCTGTCAGGAAGTCAGTGATCCACCGGCAGATGGAGTCTGGAACATGCAGCAGGGACAGCTTGTCTTGGAGGAGAGCTGGGCGGATTGTGTTGAAAGCAGAGCTGAAGTCCACAAACAGGATCCTAGCATAGGTTCCCGGGGAGTCCAGATGCTGCAGGATGTAGTGAAGAGCCAGGTTGACAGCATCGTCCACAGATCTGTTAGCTCTGTAGGCGAACTGCAGGGGGTCCAGGAGGGGGGCTGTGATGGTCTTGAGGTGGGACAGTACCATGCGCTCAAAGGACTTCATGACTACAGACGTCAGTGCCACAGGTCTGTAGTCATTAAGACCAGTGATCCTTGGTTTCTTGGGAACTGAAACAATGGTGGAGGATTTGAAGCAGGCTGGCACATGGCATGACTCCAGAGAGGTGTTAAAGATGTAGAGAACTCACTACAATAGAAAGGAGGGGAATGGAATTTAAATGATGTTCTGAGATATCCAGTGTCTCTTTTTAAACAATGTGCTGTGATGTCATAATAACCCACAGATGCAGCTCTGACCAGTTTTCATTCAGAAATATGTATTAGTAGCTGTTGACTGATGACGGATGATGATTTGACAATAGCAAACTCAATGGGTTTTGCCTGAACATGCACTTGAAAGTAACACTAGAAAAAGCATTTCCTGAAGAAAATGCAAGTTTGATTGCAGCAGCTGTGCAAATCACACAGCCTGTGCTTCTTATAAGTTTATGTATTATTCCAGCCTCAGACCTTTCATATATTCACAGGCTAGTCTTTAATGTCATGACTTCATACTGTTCTTGTCTTCAGCAGCGTCTCTTTCTTTGTTAGCTGCGGCAATCAAACTTGCATTTTCTTCAGGAAAAACTCACTAGAATAAGCAGGATACTAGTGTCAACATACAGCCAACATACCTGCACAGAGCCTGTTAAAATATTAGAATGACTGTAATGTGTGTGTGTGTGTGTACCCCATTATCTTAATTGCTTAATTGATTTATGTTTTATATGTCTTTATCTTAATGTTGACATATTCCTAAAATGCTAGCTCACTTCCTACTGGTGGCCTTCTGCTGAATCTATTTAAACCTTTTGGCAGGACATTCAGAGCTTTCTAATTATTTGAGTCTGACAGGTCGAGATGTGATTGTTGTAACAGTGTATCAGAATCCGAGGCCTACAGCTGGTGTTGCCAGAGTAGCCTACAGTGTCAGCTGCTTTTTTAGCTTCCTCTATGAGAGGAGTGTCTAAGCCAACAAAAGATATGAGTCACTGCTACCATGTGAAACCTGAAAAGTAGGTTTCATGCCGGATTGGTATGTGAATCAATGCAGTCGGTTTAGTCACATTTTCGTCAGCACACTCTTGGACCGCCTAGCATATTACAGGATTTTTTTTAACTATTTACTTGGATTAGATTTGTACCTACGTTGTAAAGGATCTATGGTTTATCATCTGCCTTCATATCTGAAGTGAAAGAGCTCCAATACACCATAGTGTTCAAACATCCAGACAGCCCCTCATCAATGAACTTCAGGTAAGATACTGGTTAGATAAGCACTATGTGTAGTCTTTGACTTAAGCACCATGCTGCTCTGAAACACAAGAAAACTGTGACAATTTCCTGAATATATAATATATCCTGAATATAAGTGGTGTGGTGTCTACTCATATTTTTGTGAGAAGAACAAAGTGGCATTTACTGTTAATGTATTGTAGGCTACATTGTATTGTGACCCTATTCAAAGACTCCTGAGGAATAGTTTTTCTAAGTATTCAGACATGGTGGTTTTTGTAAACAAGAAACACTGATTTTTCGCCCGTGATCTCATCACAAGTACCTCTGTTTTCTGAAAAGTCTTTCTACTTTCTGAATGAAGCCGATGCAGTTCCACGCCGGAAACACGTGGTGGCAGTGTTGTTCCAGGTTGGCGCATGCTCTGTGCGATGTAAACAGTCGGTAGGCCGCCGCCGTGTCTGAGCTCTGCAGACATTTGTGTACACGTATTACGGCTGCATGGGCTAGACCGACAGACAGTCAATGGGAACAAGCTAACGTAACGCTGGCTAGCTTTTAAGGGGACACCTAGCTAGGCTATATTTGGTAATTTAAACCAAACTAATAAAGTATTTAAATATCCCATTTTATCTTGTAATAGTGGGACAATATTTTTTTGCATGGGAAGCAGGCGACGTTTGCTGCGGGTGGCAAAAAACGCTTCACGGTAAGAGATGGGTCTGTTTTTCGGGCTCTGTCTAATCACTGGAATCAACACTAACTTATAAACCACTCTTATTATCCCTCTGTGTCTGGTCAAGTGAATAGTGCGATAGAGTGACACAACATCTAAGTTGTAGAGCTTTCCTTTACTTAACAGATAGTAGCATCATTAGCTTGCAGCTTGTCAGTGTTGTCGCTGTTGTTAAATACTTGTTACTGAACCCATCTAACTTGGTTTGTAAAGATTCCGGCTATCACCTGGAACTAAAACATTGGTTAATTTAACTCTTATTATTAAGATAATTTCAATTCGTTTAACATTTAACCGTTATGTGGTGTCGTCCAACTCGTCGAGTCTTCTGGAAGACATACAGAACAATGCATACTGTTGCATTTTATGCTAGGTCTCCATTTCAGCTCACTACAGTAGCTAACCATAAAAGGAATAGAAACAAGAGACTGTATCTAATGCGTCGGTCCTCTGTTTTTATTGCATGAAGTGCAACGTATCTTTGAAAACCGAGGGCATAATGTGTAGTCTAAGCAAAGGATTTAAACTACTCAGTGCTGGCATTGGCTGTGTCGAAGCCAAGGTTATCTTTAACTCAAACTGCACATGAGCAACATGCAAGTAGCACCAGAGATGCAGTACAGGACGGACACCTTTGATTCTACAAGCTGACAGTATTCTGCTGAATAGAGGAAGGGCCAGTTTGATAAGTATATGTGAGGTAAGCTTTTAAAAGAGCCAACAAAACTCTTAATGATGTGGTGCAAGTAAATGTTAGCTTGGTGTGTTGATCTAGTAAACTGGGTGAAAATGGATGTGGGCTTCTAACAGAGGCAGACTACCAGTGACCACAATTAAGTTACTGTATTAAATGTTCCATCAGACCACCTGATGGACCTGTCATGTAAGTGTAAGTAGTGTTAGCCAAGTACAGGATGTGCAGTGTGTGTTATTTTCAGGCCCTGTAAGTGTATGATTGGGGTTAAGTAAACTTTAGCTCATCATCTGATATTCAGCTTCACTACACCTCTGAGAATTCATCTATTTGAATGTTGTTGTTTCTGGTATCTCTGTGCCTAAATTAGCAACTTCTTTGACACTTGTGAGTGTGACTTTCATGGCCAGATGCTTCCGTGTTTTGCACTGAACAGCTTTTCACTATCTGTGAGTCTAGAGATGGCCATGTCAAAGTATATGCTTGTCAGTACTTGTTGCTGCTTGGACAGAAAGCTTTAGTGTGTGTGTGTGGGGGGGAGAGACACTGATGAACATACCTGTAAGGAGGAACAGAAGACTTGCTCTCCACCTGGTTGTTATCAGTCAGGGCCAGGGGCACAGAGTGGAAGATCTTACGCCTGGTGCTAATGTAGACAATAGTGATGGCACAAAAGCTACTAGTTGTTTTAGGCAGACCGTCAATGTTTCTCCAACAGAATATACAAGCCAAGGCCCAGAATGCAAGAAGATATGCCTGTACACTAGTTTCTTATGCTACTGTAGGGCTTGTTCTTGTGGGCTCAAATATATCATTTGTAGCTTTTGCTTTGTGGAGGAATAGCCTTCAGCAAGACTATTGAAATGCTGATTTTACACTGGGAAAATATGAGCTTCCCTCCGCATGTGTACTGACAGGCCTTTCCACCTCTGGAGGGTGTTTTTATAAGTTGGGCCTCTGGATTTTAACACCCTCACACAGCACATGGACGTTCCATTTCCATGAATATGGTCTTTCCTGCTGACCCAGAGAAGTTTGTTCTTATTCTTTGCCTAGAAAAGGATAATCTGAAACAACTCAAAGTTTTACATTTGCCTAAAGTTTGTGCCTTTTTTAGAGCACTGTGAAATACAGTATGTGCATTTTTGGGCTAGAAAGGAAATGCTTTTCAGTTCTGCCTTTGGTCTTTCTCAGTTCCGCAATTGCCTTGAAGTTACTTTACCAGGGCTTTCTTCTTGCATGGCTGTGGGCTTCATTAACTATGCACACTGCATCTCAGGGCCCCTTTGAGTTCTCTGGCAAACAAAAGCAGCAACAATCTCTGTATTGGGGAATAAAAGGGAAGCCTTGCCTCAGTTGGCGTGGCTTGCTGGCAGGAATGTCTTCTCTCAGGCCACCTGGACATTGGCATCTGTCAGATCATATCTACTTCTGGCCTTAAGATCTTGCTTAAGATCATTTTTAGCCTTAAAAATAACTGCAATAAAATACATGTGGATAGGATTTAGGTTTTATGAATTAGAAAATCAGTAACATTCATCATCATAGCAAAGATATTAAAGGTCTCTTGGGTGTAGTGTAAACATCATCCTGATGTTTACACTACACCCATCTTTTCTTTCCCCAGGTAGTGCTGCATGGTATTCTACATTGAAAGTCAGTCTTTGAAAAATCCACATGGCATTAAATTCTGTTTTTTGGCTTTCAAAGGGAAATAGTAAAGAGACAATACAAGCCTGGCTAATTTTTGCCCAAAGCTCAGGGTGAAAAGGGTAAAAAAGACCCATTTACACAGGATAAAACTGGGCAATACATTTTTCTGGGGCCAGTTTACAATGTAACCGTGTTTGTGTTCACTACAGGTTTATTTTAATTTGTGTATGATGAGTGTAATATAATCTTATAATATTTAGTGTGCATTGTAGGTCAGCTAAATCAATGGGATAATAAAATGGGTTTTATAAGGTTTACCTTACTGGCTACCTTACTGGGTGCTGACAGAATGTTGTTGCTCTTTCCATGTTTTCCCAGCAAGGCTAAAGTTACTTAATGTAGAATAAACAGCACGATGCTCCATCCAAGCTGATGCAGCCACCATTGTAGATCTACAGGATGAGAGTCTGTTAGTTGGGCAGTATTGTCAAATTGTAGATGATGGTCAGTAAATAAAATGCCCCCCATGGTCACAGATCATGATCTGGGTGTTGTTATAAAAATAACAAAGTGTGTATATCTACTTCCTGTTTCTAGCCATTGCAAAATTTCCTTGGCATGGGGTCTCTGTAATACTATGTATGCAGTGTCTTTTATGATTCATAAATAAAAGCTGTTAAAACAGTTCTGAATGCAAACGTCAGACTTATTTTATCTGACACTGGGAACAGTGATTAATTAGTAAGAAACCTAACCTCACATAGTTTAACGATGGTAATGAAAGCTGTCAGTCGGTGTGTCTCTGTATAGACAGGGAAAAACATTTTCATTATGTACTACCACCAGACTGCCCACAGTCTTTTCCTCTGTTTTCTGTCCTTCTCTTTTATGTCTGGTGCTTTATGGAGCTTCTACACACAGAAGTGCCTCGTCATTTTAATCAGTGTAGTGCTTGGAATGATCGATTTCCTTTCTGGAGTATCCAGACTTCCTGTTGGGGTGAAAGCAAAGGCAAGACTGATTCTCAGGTGTGAGGCGGTTTTCTTTCCACTGGGTACAGACAGAGGTACAGAGACTTCCTGC
This sequence comes from Parambassis ranga, assembly GCF_900634625.1. NCBI lineage: Eukaryota > Metazoa > Chordata > Actinopteri > Ambassidae > Parambassis > Parambassis ranga. The sequence goes on from NC_041025.1 coordinate 4,747,599, forward strand.
TGTATGCAGATTTCTGCAGGAGAAGAATGCCTATCTTTTGTGGAGCACTTTGACCCCTCAGAGTATGATCAGCATATGACTGTGTGACGTTAGGCTGGTCGAAGGTTCAGATGAGTGGAATAAATTGAGGAAGTGTGTTAAATTGAATGTATTTTTAAAGCTGCTTATTTAACGAATGTATACCGTATTTACTCATGGAGTGCAGCTGAAGAGCTTGGATTATTTGGAATAGCAGGTAGGAATATTTAAAAGATGCCTTAAAGTTACTTTTTATGCTGTTTCAGGGGGAGTTTAGAAACACTTTGTGTAGTAGTATCTATACCTATTTCTATTTCTAAGTGCTGAGCTGAGTATGGTGTTGATGCTGTTGATAGTATTATCCAGTGAAACTGAACAGCTCAGAAATGTTGTTTAGCTTGGCTAACAGTTTTGAATATGTAGCTGACTTTTAAAAGAAGCTAATTGTGTTGCAGTCCTTACTCAACACAGTTCCTCTTGAATAAAGGAAGTCATTTGAAGTATTGATTAGAGTATCAGAATAGGGTGAATTCATTTGCTGACTTTGAAAACTATGCACCTATCGATCCAGTCAATACTGACAGCTGGTGCTGCTGCAACAAAACTGATGCAAACTATGCAATTTCCCCATTGTGGGACTAATAAAGGTTTCTTAATCTTAATAATGTACTAAAATGGTGCTGGTGTACATAGCAGGATCGAGATGAGTGGGTAAAAATGCATTCACTGTGAATAAAAACTGAAAATATTGGTAAGCAGTAGTTTGGCTGCTCTTTGTCTGGGTGGAAAAGAGACGTTAAATAATGTGATTTTGTATCTGGTACTAAAGGTTGGCACTCAACCCTGCTCCTCCTCTGTCTTCTGCAGGTGGCGACAGACAAGGTTGCTGGTAAGCTGAGTTCTACTCTCTCATGGGTGAAGAACTCGGTGTCCCACACGGTCAGTCAAATGGCTAGCCAGGTGGCCACGCCCACATCCTTGCAGACCACTGCTACCTCCTCCTCCACTTCTTTGTCCTCGCCTGCCCTCTCACCGTCCTCACCGGTGCAGCTCAGCCCTGATGATGTGGAGCTGCTTGCCAAGCTCGAAGAGCAGAACAGGTAAGCTGTCTGTCTCTGAAGCTTCTCCTGTCCATTAACTTCACTGTGATTTACGGTTGCATGATCCAGAGAAGACTTTCCTCAAGTACCATGTACACTGTCGCTACGGAGTAGCGAACATAATCTGACTCGTTGACGGACTGTGTTTTTGGGTTTTCCAACTGTGCAATGGTACAATCAATTTCCACTCTATGGTGTAAATGTAGTATCTATCCTTTGGTTAAGTATGAGGTTTTTGTTTTACAACTTATTACTGTAATAGCGGTCAGCCTGACCATTACTCTCTTCATTAGTGTAGAATTTTAAAGTTTGTTTTATATGGAGCAGGAATAGGAGCAGGAGGTAGGACTGTATACGTATATATGAATACTCACCATGCTTATAATAGTGGCAATGAGGTCTTGCATCATAAGTGGAAACTAACTGTTTTGATGTTGTTTTGTGTGTGCTCTGTTTGTTTTTGTAAGCACTAGACAGGTAGTAATCCTCAGAGTTGTAGGGGATCATTTGCTTCCAGCTGATGCTGAATAACTTCCTCGGGAAGTACAGATGCTACAGTGATATTACCACGTGTCAGACTGAAGTTTTAATTCTTATTACCTCCAGTGCTTCTTAATTAATGGATTGACCAATACATCTTTATCAAATTATTTGATTAAACATTTCAAATTTTCAAATCCATGGTCATGATCTCACTGTGATTGTTTTGTGTTTGGGACTTTGTGGTTGGGTCTCTACTCCTACAATATTGTGACATTAGGGAAGGAATCATTTTGCAAATCCCCACCATCCCCCTCTTAAGCCCCATACACACTCACACACACAGTGACAGGCTGTGACTTGCAAAGTAGCTAACTGAAACATGCATAGGGTAGGGAAATTTAAGAGACTGCAGTTTAACAGGTTTTGGTGTCTTTAACAGTCAGATGGTTGGTGAAGAAACGTTTTTACCTTTTTATGTATTGAGAATTTGCTATTTGTTAAAATTGTAGTTTCATAAGGAAAAAAGTTTAGACTGTATATTTACAGATTGGTGAATGTACACGTGTGTGATGGCTCAAGAAAGGCTCAAGCCTGTTTGACACTGACTCCACTAGCTAATCAGTAATACACACATGGTTGAACTGATTTCTTTAAAACATTAGTCTTAGCACTGCTTTTAAAAGTTTGTATGTAGTAAATTTGGAGTAGTGGTCTCCCTAATTCTGGTTGTAGATTAGCTTATCTGAATGTTGGATCAGAGAGAGACTTCTGTCCAATCTCCCTGAGGTGCTCATTGTTCACATTAGATTAAAGTACTGTTGAAGGATCATGCAACGCCCCCTCTATTGCCAGCTTACTGAATTCTTTCTCTGTTGCCACTCTCACCCATGGCTCGTACTGTCTGTGTCAGCATAGAAACCAGGCAGTTTGGAGGTAGGGATTGTGTCACAGTTAGCTCTAGTGAAGAAGACAGCAAAGCTCTGTTTAAATGCAGAGGTTGTTGACTCATCACCACACACACATAACAGCTACTGCTATAGAATGCTAAGCACTTGTGATGCTTTTCTTCAGTAGTAAATGGAAAAAATATCAATTAAAAATAGGTACATTCTTTCAAGAATCTTTCATGAAGCACTGAGCACATGCATCTAGCAAAGAAACATTTCTATGTCACAGATCTCATAGTTCATCTGCCCTTTTGATCCATTCTTACCTCCCTTTTAGCACAGCATACTGACCTGCACCTAATACACAAACCTTATTATTTAGTAATCAAGGTGTTTACAAGTCAGGTGCAACAACAAGAGGGAGGACTTTGGTATTCATGTGTGTATTGATGATACTGCTCACTAAGTGTGTGTGTTTGGTGAGGCCTTTGTACCCTACAGAGCAGATAAACGGTTTGAGCATTTGCTAACTCGTGTCACACGGACAAGGAAGTCCCGCACTGAATGCTACAACCTGTAAATCAGACATGACAACGCTTCAGAATTCCTAGAAACCTGCAGACATGTGGAGCACATCATGAGCTTATCTTGGTAAGGTGGTAGTATTTCATGGCTTGTTCTGCTGTTTGAAGAATTGAAGTCATGACACACTTGAGAGAAATATGTCTTTTTTTTTCTTTAGTTTTTGCTCAAAATTAAATCAAAATATAATTTTAATCACTACAAATATTGTCTAATCAAAACGATATGTCTTTAGTTGCTTTGTGTTGTGTGTTCAGAAATGTGTTTGACTAGTGGTGAATTATTAGCTGCGCTCTGTTTGGTTTCATGTTGAATACTTGAATGCTTGTAGTATAAGTTTCAGCATTTGGAGTATTTGTGTGATTTGTTAACTGAAATGCCCTAAAAGCTGTCAATTTATGCAAAATTCTAGCTACAAGGTACACTGTTTTGAAGTTCTAGCTTCACGTCAATGCTGTATACAACTAAGAAGCTCTATTGCAGGCTGTTCTTTCAGGCCGACCATTTCACTCCCTCCCACATAACCCAACTTGGGCTGTAACCCAAGCCATTCTGGGATCACACTCGGTGACGTCGTCGGCTCCAGTGGAGAGGCCAGAGCCTTTTTCCGAGATCAGGTGTCTGAGCCTTTGTTTGTGTGTCATGAGCTCCTCAGTGCCACACAGGATTGGAGTCATGGCTTCTTTTCTCCATGTCTGATTCTTGATCAGGTGCTTAGTCATCATTGATAACAGGGATGCAATGCAAGAGTAACGTGCTGAAAAACACATAGCTGAAGCTGTTCGACCACCTGAAATGCTGATGAAAACACCTGATGATATAGGCATAATGAGTCACGAAATATTCTCCTGACCTTCACTAAACTGCTTCACTTCACTTGTAGCCTCGCTAATAGAATTAAAATAAATGGATGGCATCTCTCTTTCTTAGTGGATATGTTTTATGCATTGACATTTTTGTCTGATCCTTCAGTCTGATTACCTATGAATTATATGGATTTGATACACTGTGAAGCAGTGGTTTATGTTTTGGCTGTACTACTTTAGGACAAAGTGACTTTTTAAATAACTGTTTCATTTTTAGCACTGCTTGCAGAATGTGGGCAGTCTGTCTGTTTGCTTTAATTGCAGTTTCTGTATTGTTTGGCAATGATTGTTGATCTAGAAGATTTGCAGGCTCACTTTAGTGTGTTTTTCGTAGCTCTTGAGGTATGATGTTGGTTTAGGTTAAACGCATGTGTGGCAGCTCTCTCAGGAGTCCTGACATGTTTTGGTCAGCGTGTCTAAAAGTTTTCCACTTTTGCTAAATTTGCATGCATATCATTGCACGAGTGAAGTTTAATTTGTACACATGGCTTTCCTACAGACTTCAAAAGAGAAATGTTATTGTGACTAAAGTAAACATTTTGGCCTGTTTTGCAATTATTGACATGCTGATCTTCAGACTTTATGATCCTTGCATGGGATGGATTTGACTGACCCTTGTACTAGCGCAGACATTTCACAGCACCACCAGTGACAGTAAGCAGGCATTAACACTTCACCTCGTACCTGCACTACAGGCTGCTGGAGACTGACAGCAAGTCGCTACGCTCCATGAATGGATCCAGGCGAAATAGTGGCTCCTCCCTGGTGTCTAGCTCCTCCGCCTCCTCCAACCTCTCCCACCTGGAAGAGGACTCATGGATCCTGTGGGGACGAATTGTCAATGAGTGGGAGGAGGTGCGCAAGAAGAAGGAGAAGCAGCTTAAGGTAAGACTAGTGCACATGACTACCTGTGAAGTGACAGGTCTCGTGCAGACCTGCTTAAGAGCTTACTAAAACATGACTGCATTATTAGCTCACTGAAGTATACTGGAGCTGTTAGTGAAAAGGTTCAGACGTGTTTGTAAGACAGATTTTTGTGTCTGCTTTGTTGATTTGACAAGAATACTATTCAGCGTCAATTACACACGATCCCAAAGATAAAACAGGAACTCATTGTCTCTGAACTGACATGGTTCTAAGTTATTCATGTCTTACCTACATGTGCTCTCTTGTGGTATACATGCATGAATCACTGAGATTTGTATCATGAGCTGGCTCAAATGCTACTATGGCTCTTTCTGTGTGAGTGTTTACATGGTCTAGTAATCATTTCCAAGACTTATCTTTGTCCCCTGTGTGTAGGGGTGCCCCTGTGGTGTTGTTTCTGAACTTGTTATTTTAGCTCTTGACACCTAAAGTTATTTTTAGCTTGCTTGTTTCTACAGTTGTGCTCTGAAGATAACCCTATGCCCAGCCACTGTCTGTTGTGGTCTGATATAAACTGCATAGGAAAGGTGGACATTTGTGTAAACACAATGATCACTATAAAACCTTGTCAGCACAGTGGTGGACCAGCAAGTCATGGCACTGACGCAGCAGGCAGGCTGCATTTTCATGATGTGCACCCTGCTTGGTGCAGATGTAAAGGTTAGACACTCTTTCTGCTTCAGCTTTTAACATTATTTCATTGCATTTGTTGTTATTCACACAACTGATACACTGGTACTGGTACTGGAACTGGTACAAAAACATGCATGTGGCATTAAGGTTGATGAAGTTGCTCATGTAAATAGCAGGGGTGTGCAGGGATTCTGTTGTTCTGGTGTGTAAATGGAGAAGTGTTGCAAAGGACCTGTGAACATGCATGGTGTTATTATGTAATTTAACAGAAGTAGTAATCAGCAGATGGGTGCAGCCAGCCTGGGATATTAATCATAACTGCTGAGGCCTCCACAAAATTGATGTTTTCTTCCCCTCGGCTTACAGAGAAATCCAGTTTCTGTTGCATGAAGGAAGGAACCTTGATTTTCTGTGTTGTCAGCGAAACGTTGATGTGTCCATCTTTTCAATATTTCCCATGAAATTAACCACAAACAGTGCTATGCTGTATAATTGACATCTAGTTTAGAAAAATGTTTAAATGCATTTTTGATTAGTTTATATCAATTTAATTACTGGTGGGAACAGAAAATGGTTAAAGCAGTGGTGTAGCTCACTGGCTTTTTATTCATGATATGAGATGGTGCATTGTTCCAGTCCAGAACAAAGCACAGCTTGTCTGGTCTAACCTCTGAGTGGGGAGAGGGATCCCCTGCTGAAAGCCTGTGTGGGTGGACCTTTGCTCCAGATGCACCCTGGACTGACCAGATGCACACACACACTCATCACAGCAGGAAAGACCAATGTTCCCTGTCAGCACAGGAAATTGCCTAATCAAATAGTATCAGCAGTAATATATGAAAACAAATCCTTCTACAAAGTGCCTCACAGACAGGATTATATTTGGCAATGGAAATTGTGTTATTATGAGATTTACACTGTGCTGAAATGACAGAAAGTTATTACATTGTTACAGCATGAAGCATACCTTGGCATGGCTTTATCCAGAAATTGTCAACTGTCTGCTTTTATATTTCCATGAAGGCCTTTATATTCCCCATTGTCCTCATTCAGATGAAGCAGAGAAAGCTGGCATCTGAAGTCTTTAAATAAAGATAAATTAGTTACAGTTATGGAAACTGAAGTGCTCCTACACCTGCAGTGGGCTGGACACACATTTGCTGTGTGTGTAACAATTTAGCACATTGATAAATGTTACTATTATAATCCAGTAATCCAGTAACTGTAAGCCTTGTTCTAGCAATTAAGGCTGGGCGATATGACTTAAAAAAAAAATCTCAGCGTTCTCCACATGAAACCCGATTTATGGTTTTATTTCATTCATTCATTCATTCATGCCACTACATACACACACAAACACACAGTGACGTGGGCGATTTGGAGAGAGTGGGACATCTGTGTTATTAAAGATCTTTGCAGCACTGTGAGGATAGATGATAGAAACATTTTTGAAAGGCACACTTGCTTCTGGCTCTGACTCTGCTTCCAAACTGCCTATTTTAGGGGCAAGCTCTTCTCTGCCGGCTGCCATATTGTTTAAGTGCGTCTCTGTAGGATACAGGTGAGGAAGGGCTGAATCCACTTTGAGGTACGGGAGCACAGCGGGGTGTGTCGGCGGTGGATGTTAAATCGATTTTCATGAAAAACTCATCATTCTAAAAAGCAAATGCGAATAAAAATTAAAAATTGTTCTATCACCCAGCGCTACCAGTAATACTGTTTTGTGTCATGTACTGTGCAATCAATAGAAACTATCTGAGGACTGTTTCAGGACATTATACTTCTTCTTGACCCTAAAAGACCCTTTTTTTCTGCAGGATCTTGTCAGAAAAGGGATTCCTCACCACTTCAGGGCAATAGTGTGGCAGCTGCTTTGCAATGCCCAGAATATGCCCATCAAGGATCAGTACTCTGAACTCCTGAAGATGACATCACCATGTGAGAAGCTGATTCGCCGGGACATTGCTCGTACTTATCCTGAACATGAGTTCTTCAAGGAGAAGGACAGCTTGGGCCAGGAAGTGCTCTTCAACGTGATGAAGGTATGTCTCCTTTTGTGTCTAAGGAAACAGTTTGCAGATTGCAGATAAGCTGCCAGTCGTATGTTCAGATAACAAAACTGGTATTTGCCTTCAACAAAAGTTGCAAGGTGTAAACTGAGTTGAGTAAAGTCACAATGGTCCCTAATAACACTGAACCTGAGAAACTCTTGACCCTCAGTAAAAGTCCTGTAAATTTCTGCCTCCTTAGGCATATTCTCTGGTGGACCGGGAGGTTGGCTATTGTCAGGGGAGTGCGTTCATTGTGGGACTCCTACTTATGCAGGTAATAATCACAACACATGGCTGCAAACAAACTACAATTCTGCTGCTTTAACCAAGTAGCAGGGTATGTGCTGTATAATTGAGTGACATTTCATTAATTATTATTTTTCTAGATGCCTGAAGAGGAAGCATTCTGTGTGTTTGTAAAGCTGATGCAGGACTACAGATTACGAGAGCTCTTCAAACCCAGTATGGCTGAGCTGGGACTTTGCATGTACCAGTTTGAATGCATGATCCAGGTAAACAGATTATATATTGTGACAACGGTTTGTCAAAATGTTGTTCTTCACAGTAGTAATGTTAAATGTTTCCACCTAACAGGAGCATCTCCCGGAGCTGCATATGCATTTCCAGGCTCAGAGCTTTCATACCTCCATGTATGCCTCCTCTTGGTTCCTCACCGTCTTCCTCACATCCTTTCCTTTGCCTGTTGCCACAAGGATCTTCGATATCTTCATGTGTGAGGTCAGTTACAGGGAATCATTGCTCTCACCTGCTTTGAATGAGAAACATCAGCTTAAATGTGCCACATACTGTAAATGTGTCATTCTAAAAAGAAGAAAGTATCTTTGTGTTTTGGCATACTGCTGCTATTACTTTCATTTTCCTCACAATAGAAAAGGAATGTGAAAAGATTTGACATTTCTACTGCTTTACTTAAGACGACATGTAAAAAACTGTTTTAGTTTAAATAAAGGTAACTCAGATGGAAACATTATGCATTAGTGCCACCTGTTGGAATATAGCAGGTACTGTGAGTGGTGCCATCATTTTTTTTTACCCTAATACCACTTCCTTTCTTTAGGGTCTGGAGATTGTTTTTCGTGTAGGACTGGCCATCCTTCAGATGAACCAGGCAGAACTTATTCAGCTCGACATGGAGGGAATGTTACAGGTATATCACCATAGCCTCCACATAACTTGTCATTCAGAAAGCTCCGTCTTCTGGTGAATGTCAGAGCAACATCAAGAGAAAAGCCTCCACCACACCTAGTTAATTTATACATGCTGTCTCCCAGTTTGTACCCGTGGACATGCTGACATTTGATGTAGTGCTTTGAGGTCAGGGAGGTTGATGTGTGGCACTTACACGGCCCCTCTTTCTTTACTGTGCTTCAGCATTTTCAGAAGGTCATCCCACACCAGCTTGACAGTGGACCAGATAAGGTCATTCAGGCTGCTTATCAAGTTAAATACAACGCCAAGAAGATGAAAAAGTAGGTACACCTGTCATGTCATTACATTACAGGACACACTATAGGGCAACCTCTCCTGTTTATTTCCTATTTACAGTCTAAGGCCTTTCTGAGAAATCAGTTTGGAATTATCTGAAAATTACACTGCAGGTGGACTTTTAAAAAAGTATTTAAAAAAGTGTTTTTTAAATAAGTTGATTGTTGCCATTTCTTCAGTACATCAACCTACTGCTATTTTTAATATTATCTTTACTGTGTCACAGTAATATGTTTGGCTTTGATTCTGATTTTTGTGATTTTTTTTTTTAACAGGTTAGAGAAAGAATACACTACAATCAAAACAAAAGAGATGGAGGAGCAGGTGGAGATAAAGGTTGGGCGTTTGAAAAAGTGTTTTAAAGGCTCCAAAGCTGCTGTCTGTTTTTTACTTGTTGTGATTTTTATAATTCCTTGTTTTGCAGAGACTGCGGACAGAGAACAGGCTTCTGAAGCAGAGGATAGACACACTAGAAAAAGTGAGTGCATGAATGTTTGTAACAGGTGCGCCAATCAGGCTCAGCTCATCAACCATACATTAACCCATCCAGCTGTCAATACATTATGCATCTCTCCTAATGGAAGCTTGTCTTTCACCTACTGTGCTGTGTTAGTGGTCGCCCGTTTATATGATAAACTGTTGATGACCTGTATGGGGAATGTTCTGATGTCAGAAACATTCCTGGGTATCAGGTTGTCATGGTGACCGCCTCTGTGGCTTCAGTACTTGGATGTAGAGTTTAAAAATTTAGTGGACATCACCGACTGAAGCAAAGACCGTAGCAGGAATGCGAAGGGGGCTGCTTGATGTCGATACAAAGCACTGCATGCCAGGTTGCACTGTTTGTATCATTCTGCACTGTACTGTGTCTCTCTGAATGGGCCCTTCTGCTGCCAGGTGAAGGCACCATGCATGAGATCTAGCAATGGTGTCCGCTAAACATGTTGCCTGCGGAACGCTGTGGTCTAAACAGTTCATTACTTGAAACCAGCTCGAGGCTGCTGCTCTGTTATGCATCTATCACATAACTCCATGGACCTTTTAACTCTTCACTAACTGAAACCATGTGCAAGCTTGGATAAACCATCGAAGCCCAAAGCTTCTGTTCAGTGAAAGTCACATTGCCCTTTAACGTCATTATGCTGTTGTTCACTCAGCTCAGCTTTACTAGGCCTATTCTGTGCTTTTTCCTGTCTGACACCTGTTTGTGTTATCAGCACCACCTAACTCTTCTCTTTGTCACCAGCTATTTGCACCCTTTTCACCACATGTGCATGCAATGTTCCTTTTCAACCTCTGAATGTGAACAGTTAACAACCATTTCTGGAGGGAAAATGAACATTGCTTTTCCTCTTTAAGTCAATCAGTTGTTCTTTTATGTACTTTAAACTGTCCTCTGGATTGTCTCTCTCTCTCTCTGCTGTCTCTTGTTGATATTTCTGTTTTGTAGGAAAGTGCTTCCTTGGCAGATAGATTGATCCAGGTATATTCCTTATTTTCTCTCTGCCCTTATAACTTATATTGCACCTTTCTCCTTCCACCTCTCTCTGTCTCTTTAGCATTGCATGCTTATGATTATCAGAGTGAAGGATAGTAGAAGTAATAATATAGCAATGGACACTAATGAATCAAGAACTAGTCCATGGTAGCTGATCACAGTGTCTAATACATGCATGGAATTCTACATTGTGGCATGTTAGACAAAGTAAGAGAATCAAAAATTAGAACTTAAAATACAAACCACAGATCAATAGAATTCAAACCAGCATGTCCTTAGAAAACCCAATCCTTCATCTTCTCTGATTTGCCCACCCATTCCGCCCTTTTCGTTTCACTTCTTGTCGTGCTCACTCCACCCCTCATCGGTTGGTTATGTCCAAAGGGACAAGTGACTCGAGCTCAAGAGGCGGAGGAAAACTACCTGGTCAAGCGGGAGTTGGCCACAGTCAAACAACAGAGCGAGGAGGTCACTGCTCAGCTGGAGCAGGCCAAGAAAACCATCAGGGAACTCGAGCAGCAGCAGCAGCCACAAGCGGTAAGGAGGGCCACAGAGTTCCCGGCTGGCAGGTGCAGTTCAGATCCTGCCGACTGACAGTAAGAGTGGCATATCTCCCAGTGCTTAAAACATCAGGAAGACCCTGGCCATGAGGTGTGTTACAAATGACGCATCATAAGAATCTGTTTTCAGCAGAACTGATAGGTATCCATCTTCTCCTTCATATTATCACCTAGCAACAACATATGAGCAGGGCTTTTCTCACTTTGCACATCAGCGTTGGGTAATGATCTCTTTTGGTATGCATGAATGCAAATCGGGACACAGAGTACTACACAGTTTCTGCCACCATTTGCAGTCTTCTGCATTCTCTGAAATGCATTCATGAATTTGTAAGCAGTTGTTTTACAAGCTGGTAGATCTCACACATGGCCACTGTTCACAGAACCCTCTCCTTGCGTATCTGTCGACCTAACGTTCTTAATTATTGATGGTTGGATTCCAGATGATAATATGCAGGCATCACCATGTTTTACATAATTTGTTGTCTTGCTTTACTGTGAGTGCTCCTGAATGATTTATGTGAAAGTAAAAAGCTAAATGGATTACCTCAGCTGGGATTAAGGTTCAATTCTTTGAAGAGGGGTGTGGAGAGAAAATAAAGTCTGTTCTATCTCTATAGAAACCATAGGAATTTACTAGGACTACAGTTTTTAATAGACTTGAATTTCACATCAAGTACAACGAGGATTCAGTAAATGCTGCCACATTGCTGCTTCTATTCACTCACACTTCCTGTTGGTTGTAGAAGGGGGTTCCTCGTTTCTCTGAGGAGTCGGTCCTGCAGCTGGAGAGAGAGCTTGTGCAGGCCCGGCTAAAGGAGGCAGAGTCCCAGTGTGCCCTCAAGGAAATGCAAGATAAGATCCTTGATATAGAGAAGGTGAGAGACTCCCTACACTTATTGATTACACAATTATCATGTGATGCACACTGCCTCCCCTGCGAACTGGATTTAAAATGTATCTTTCTCACACACCAGAGGAACACATCACTACCAGATGATACCAATGTGGCCCGGCTTCAAGAAGAGCTAATTGGGGTGAAGCTGAGGGAGGCTGAGGCTCTGACTGGACTGAAAGAGTTAAGACAGCAGGTCAGGGATCTGGAAGAGCACTGGCAGGTGAGCATAAACATATCAAAGATCAAACATCTGATTATTATCTTGACTAGGAAAGACTTGTCTCAGGATGCAAATACTGCACGCACACGTCATACTAGAAGTGTTTATTTATTTAAGGTAAAGGGGACTGACTGTACACTCTCTTCCCAGCGTCACTTGGCACGCACTGCTGGTCGCTGGAAGGACAGCCCCAAGAAAAACACTTTGAGTGAGCTGCAGGATGAGCTTATGAGCGTGAGGCTGCGTGAGGCTGAGGCTCAGGCTGAGCTCCGAGAAACACGACAGAGAATGCTGGAGCTGGAGACACAGGTCAGAGGTTACATCATGTTCCTGTTATTGTTTATCCTTCATTTAAAATCAGACTTTGTATGTGTCTACAATGCCATCGGTTATAAGTAATTGAGTACACTATGAATGGTGATATCTGTAAGTACAGTGAATATACAGTATCTGTAATAATCTGTATTGTCACACAGTAGCCTTTAGAGGGCAGCAGTTGTTCATTCTATTTATCTATCTAGCCTCACCACTGGACACTTACTGATAATCCTTCTATCTTATTTATTTATGCAACTTTCTCTTTCAGAATCAAATTCACAGTAACCAGCTGCGGCGGGCGGAGCAGGAGAGCCGGTGTCTCCACGAGCGTGTACAAACCCTGACAGTGCAAAATAAAGATTTGCATGTGCAGCTGCAAGAGATCAAGCGGAGACAAGCTGAGATTGAATGCAAGGTACAAACTGTGTTGTTTATCTGCAGCACCTAGCACTGCTGGGGTAACCACCACTGCTCTGTTGTGGCATTAACTGTTAAGTACACCCCCCAGACCTTCAAAACAATGTCAAAGTTTGATTTCACAACTTGGAGACTTGAACTTGTTTAGCCTGAGAGCTCTTCTCTGTTTACTGCAGAGTAAGGAAGAGGTGATGGCTGTGAGGCTGAGGGAAGCTGACAATATTGCTGCTATGGCTGAACTCCAGCAACAGATCTCTGAGCTAGAGATTCAGGTAAAGTCCCAACTCACATTCAAGCATTTGATGTTCTCAACTCCCTCAAAAACTCATAAAAAACATGCAAACTTTCTTCAGCCACAGAGGGAAATACCCCATACCAGGCTGTATAATATGGTTATGGCAAAGCTGATTTTCTTATATTTATTGATGACGAGATGTCGGCTATATGGACGACTATATGGACACACTATCTATAGTAGTTTTCTGGTTTAAAACTGGCAGGAAAACAAATCTGTGTATGTGATCACAGTTGATGTGTTTGTTTTCTTGTGTTGCCAAGGAGACACTGGCGTCAGTCAATCTGGTTTAAATATGGCCTCATCCTTTTATTGATGAAGCTCACTTTGACTCACTGTTGCATATTTAGTCATAAATATGTAAATCTGCCCTAACTAAATGTAGTCCGCTGCTCTTAAGAGAATAAAATTCTTGATTATGTAATGTGGAGCTACTTTGCATTTAGGTGCGAACTCTCAATACAAACACTGTTTAAATTCAAAATGAACAAGTCTAAACAAGCAGGAAGCTGTATTTATCCCTAAACAAATGTAACATGCTGCACAACAACAAGGGTGACCAAAACAAATACAGGCTACTGAACCAAGACAGTGTGCACAACAGTTTTGATTCAGTTGAGGCTTGATTGTGGGCTCAACACTCTTCACATACTTTTCATATGAGTAAAGCTAACCGATGAACTGTGAGTATACCAACAGGCAGATAACGCTGTGTGCAAACAGAGGATTAATGGCTTTGACATGCAGCATGTCAAAAATACTGTTGTAGTTGTGCATACAGGCAGCACCCTATGGATCTATTATGGTTTCTTTAGAAGCAACAAAAATAATCAGAAAATAGATTTATTTTCTGATTATTTTCTGAGGCTTTGTTTTTTAGTCATAAGCGAGTAAGAGTCTGACACTTACGTACCTGGCAATGCACCCACATACTATCTGTTTATGACATAGTAATATTTAGGAGAGTTCATGACTTATTGCATCTAGTAATATGGGAAAATCTGAGTTAGACTCGGTGCTGACTGAGTAGTGAAAAATATATCTGCGGTGCAGTAGCACTGGTACTTTTTTCCAGTTAGTACTGCTGCTAACTGGAAATAAAGTCACATCACAATGCAGTCACATCCATAAAGTCCACATTGTGTGTATCTGCTGTACACAACAGTACAATGGTTTTAGTTGTCTTAAGTTGTCTTAGTTGTCTGTGCTAATCAGAAGTCTCAGAAATCTTTAAGCTGAAATATCTATCTAAGAATGATTTGTTTTTATCTTTTTAGCTGCCTCTCTTGAGTTTCAGGTCTTTGTCTTAAATTCAGTTCTTTGCCTTTAAAGCGGTGGCAGAACATCCTGCTGATAACTCTTCCATGTAAACCTGTAAAGATGTAAAGATAATGTGTATTAACACTGCGCAGTGGAACAGTACAGTGATGTTCTTGCAGCTCCGCCTGCAGCAGTTTTATTTGAAAGTTTCCTTTCTTTGACATTTTAATCATTGGAAATACCAAGCTGGAAGCACTTTCATTACTCTTTCAAACATTCTTTCATTGTTTTTAGGTTTTTCCGTCAGCACTGCATTGACCAATTTTGGAAGAATTGACCTTTTTAATGTGTTTGCTGCAGGTTTTTACACTACAGGCCAAAAGTGCAAGAGTAAAACACAAATCACAGTTTGCATTATTCACTTAAGCTTTTGAGAGTTTGCATACAAAAATCCCAATAAATCTGTGTCCATGCAAACTACCATAGAAATGACTAGAAAGAAACAAGAGTACAGATTTGTTCCAAACATTTGGGCTGTAGTGTAGGGTGAGTGTCCAGCAATCCTTGGATTCTGCTTTTAAAAAGTAAAAGTAGTAATAAAACAAGTTAGAATACTGACAAATAATGTACATTATTAAACAATGAGGATGCCACCCTACTACATGTATACGTTCTCTACTTGCTAAATGGGTTACTCTCATGGATTTATTGTAATCATGGTTATGCTGGAGAGGCTACCTGTAAAGACGTCTGACTGTGTAGACTTTTCAAAGCACTGTCTAGAATTTACCTTTGAGTTTAAAGCATTTTACCTAATTTAAGCTGTAACACAGGCTATTTATATAACACCTACAAAAAAAAATCCCCTCACAGGCAAACTCAATCGCACAGTGTGGTCTGAGGTGTGGTTACTAAGTGATAGAGCAAAAACATGCTGCACCGAGAATTCACCACTCCCGCCCTCATGCTGTTCAGAATCTTCGTAGTGAGCTGAATCGAGTATGTCGATAACATGAAAAAGCCTTGCACATTATATTTCTGTATTTGTTAAAGGATGTTCTTTAGAAGAAGGTTCTTGTGGGTTCGTTTTTGGTGTCAGGAGGATCTGTGTAATAAATCACTGTAACAGATTTGGCTTCTTGGTCTGTGGTTTGGTTACCAGGCCATACCTACTGTGGGTGAAAATTGTGTTTCAAATAGAGAAAAAAAAATCTGTTTCTTGGCTTTCTTGTCAGAGATGACGACACATGTTGTCTGACTTTCCATACTTACTCAGAGCAGTAGCAGATACCAATCAAGTGTCAGTCATTTTCAACAGCATGCACCCCGATAATCCTGTAGAGACACATAAAGATGATAACAACCACTAAGTAATGTTGGAATTTTTTTCTGTGAAACTATGATGTCTAGAAAGGTTTCTGTGAAGGACTCTTTCACTATCACAGTCATGGCTGCCACAGCTTCACTGTCTCTGGGCCTGATAGGAAGTGGTTTCTCATCTTGAAGCAGAGACTATACCAAAGGTGACATGCATGGTTTATTTTGAGGTTTCTCTGCTCAGAGATTTATACTAAATGTTTTAGTCTGTTGAAATACATCCCTGTTGTTCATTCTGTTTTTGTTTGTTTCATTAATGTAGGCAATAAATTAGTATATTTAACATCTCGCACTTTAAATATCCTAAAAAAAGCCAACCACAACAATGCAAAAAAGAAAACCTCTTTGAATTCTGAGGTTTTACAATAAAGTCATTGTCTTTAGCAGGTCCTGAACAACAGCCATGACATTACACATGGCCTGGAGGAGCATTGAAAAATTGAGTACACTCCTGCTTCCATAGGAATTAACAGGTTAAGTAGCAATGAGATGCTGCTAATGAGACACCCTTGATTAATTGATTACAACTTGAGTCTGACCACCTTTATAAAAAGAGAACTTTTGGTATTTTGCTGGTCTTTATCACAATGGGGAAAAAGGAAAGTCCAGAGTTTTGTTTTTCTTTATTTTATTTTTTGGATGACCTGCACCAGCACTACAGTTCAACCTTTGCCCCTGGCATTTGGAGAAATATCTGTTTATTACTAAGAAACAGCTGGGTTGTAGTCAAATGTTTAAATCTTTAATGACAAGATTTCTTCATGCTACCACTGAATTTTCACACATTTTTTTTTAGATTTAACCAATACGTCATTGCTACAACAATAGACATGCATTAAAAAAATGTGCTGCCTGAAATAACACACACTGCAAATGAAACTCTCCTGCTATTCATATCAGCCTCTTCTCTGAGCTGTGATTGTGCTCATGATGTGATGACAACATCTGTTCCAATGAAAGGATGTGCTGTCAGATTATCAGATGCTCAGTTCATCGCTGTCTACACAGTAAAAACATCTCATTTGTAGTCATAAAGAAGTATAATTTTTACAGACAGAACTCTCCACCACTGCTCCACTGCTAGAACTAAGCAAAGAGCCAGTAATCTGTGAGTGAAGAGACAACATTTCTGTTTGTTTGACGTCCGGCCACAACCTGACACCTGCTGATTCACACAGCTGAACACGAGGAAGTCTGATTAACTGTCTGCCCTTAGGGCTACTGTGTTTTGGAGTAGCAAAACCTCAAAAACAACACATCCTTGGATTAATCCCACTTGTTTAGACACCTCATTGTCAAAAAAAGAAAAAGTCTACTGGGACCTGCCAAATTTACCACAGGGATCTTTAAGCCTATCTGTATTTTGGGTTGTTGGCCAGCCAGTCTCAGTCTCACCTCTTTAGTTCAACACCCCACCCCTCGCTGTATGCTGAACACACACTTCCATTTTTGGTCTGCATTTGTTTTCTGAACTCTTCAGCGTTCCTGTCACCGGTCACATATAGAACTGGTAGGTTGAAGGGTGTGATTGAGGTTTGAAATAGAATGATATGTTTGTCTCTGATTCCTGCAGATGTCTTGTCTCAGGAAGGTAAACATCACATGGGCTGTTTTAACTGTTGGAGCTAACAACCAGCCTCATCCCCAGGGCCCTTTGAGGAAATCAAGCACAAATGACACTCTTTGGTGTTTCCCCACACATCTGTCACTTTGGTCACCCGCCACACATGCGAGGCATTTTGCAATGCTACTTTTTCAGCAGCGTGCTCCGTTATCTGTTAGTCCTGCTTGTACAACAGTTCACAATGATGTATATGCAAGCTCAAAACGTTAGTATTTAAAAAGCCACTTTGTGTCCCATCTCATCTCTCTACAGAAAGAAGAGGGAAAGGTCCAAGGCCAGCTAAACCACACAGACTCGAGTCAGTACATCCGTGACCTCAAAGACCAGATAGCAGAGCTAAAACATGAGGTAACAGATCCACCACGAATCACACTGCCTTATTTCTTCTAGAAGTTCAGATTTTGTTGTTGTCAACTCTTTGATCTAGCCTTTGACACGATTTCTCAACATTCCTTCAGATATGGTTTTACTTTGAGGCTTACAGATTAGTCGAAGTGTTAACTACACCCAGAGACTTCCTGTGCGGAGTTGACATACACGCCGCCTGCAGATACCCTTACAAATGAAATGTGCAGAACACCAGGACTGAAGAGAGCTAATCACAGCATAGAGCCAAGATACCAGCCAAGACGGATTCACCCAATGACTGTCACAAATTAATGAATTAAATGAAAGCCTCATAACCTCACACTTTAGTTTATGCCTAGTTAATTAGAAAAAAAGGCAGTTTATCAAAAAGCATTTCTCAAAATGGCCCAGTGGTCATTTTATTTTGTTTTTTTTTAATCCTGGTTATTTATGTGTCTTCGGTGAGTAAACCTGAAAGTAGAGTGGCTCACTAAGGCCCACCTCTTCCCTTTACATAAACCTGCATCATATTGCTGGAAATTTTGACTGCTATCACTCAGATGTTGATTTGAACACGATTTCCTTTTTACATGGCAACAGGAAGGCAAGCTGCCAAATTTAGACATGTGCAGGTAAATGTAGGCTTATTGTGCTCACTGTGCTTTGAATTGGCCTCTAAATATGCCTTTTTCTACATGTCTGTTGCATGGCAGGCAAACACAGGTGAGTCGTTTCAGATGTGCCAAGAAAAAACTCCCATTACTTCAGATCTCATCTTGTGTTGACCCTCACCTCACTGGTTGTGTTGCCCTGTGTGGGCCTGTGTTATCCATGGCGTAAGGAGATTGTCCTGAATGCTTCTATAAAAAAAGTCAGGGAAGGTGAAGTTAGCCTGCCAGATTAGACCACAGCTATGAAATTAAAATGAAATGAAAACTGAAATAATTTTGTTAGTACATACTTAAGAGTAGCTGTAGGTCTTTTTGAATGTATTCAGATTGGTTTTCCTGCTCCCTGGTGTGCCTAATGGGGCCGGAAATTACTTATTAGAACTTTATTTAGTGGGAGGAAACAAAATAATGCTCATCTTCAATCATTAGCCACTTCCCTGAATTTTGCAACAGGAATCATCTGTGACCATCTCCCCTTATATGGAGCAAACAATCATCACACACAGAATCCTACAGTGGGTTGTCCCAGATTTATTCTACAAACTTTCTCAGTTTTCCATATTTTGTGCACCTACACCGGAAAAACTATATTTACCTAAAATGTACAATTGGAGATGCAGGGGCTTCAGCTAGTTAAACAATACAAGGTGACTGTGGATGGTGGTGAATAGCTCCATATAAATGTCAGAAAACAAAAGGTTGTTGAAACATTTTGTTTTCCAACATACAAGGAATACAGTGTACACTGAGTTCCTTGATACAACTGTTCAGAATGTCAAATTACATATTAACTAAATGTGTATTACAGTGCAGTGTGGAAAAGGCTCACATTGTATTGTACTCTTTTATTTTTTGATTACCTGTATAATAGATTTTTAACAGACACAGACGGTCCTGTCTATCAGATTGTGTTACTATGCCAGAAATGACTAATGTTGTGCGTGGTTGTCTATATTTTCAATTCATGATTTGAAAACCAGAAGTCAAATCTATATACTGTAGGTGGGAAGACTAAAATAGTCTGTCCTTGTTGCACTTGTTTGTTTTTTTTTGTAAAAGTTCCACTTTTTTAATGAGAGATCTGGCCAAGACAGTCGGCAGTAAACAAAGGCAGAGGTGCAGAAAGTGTGTGTGTGTGTGTGTGTGTTCAGCCTTTACAAATCTGAGTGTGTGTTGCTTACCTTCCCAGATTCGTTGTTTGAAAGGGCAGAGGAGCTTGGCCAGTCAGGCCACTTTTGATGGGGTCCACATTGTCAATCACTATGTGGGGGATGATGAGTCTTACCAGTCTTCAGACGACGATGCAGCCAAGGACCCCACCCTCCAGGCTACACAGCAGAGGAGTGGAGGCCGTATAAAACTGCACCCGAACCTCGGAGACACTGACAGCGAGGAAGAGGATGGCGAGGCCCTGCGGCTCTCTGTGCCTCAGAGCAGCAGCCATAAGACAACCACTGTGTAAGCAGCAGGGTTGAAACAGGCTGTCGGCACTCGCTAATGAAGAGAGGGTGTCTCCTGCAGCCATTTCAGACTAGAAGACCTGGACTTGGGAGTTCAAATCTTCAGAAAGGAAATGCATCATCATTTCATATCATGCTTATAGATTCTGGTTTTTTTTTTGTTTACCTCCGTTTTGTAGTTTGTTCGGTGGCAGCAAGCAGCAGTCTGTCTAAGCTCGACTGACAGGAGTACAGGTCGGCACGGACCGCAGCAGAGAATTAAATAATGTGGGGTGTATCAAACTCTACTGGGCCACTGAGACCAGACGAGGAGGATGAAGGCTTTAAAGGGGTCACCCCTCTGACCCCTCCAGTTGGTACAACACAGAGAAAGAGACTGTGCAATAAAACATTTTATGCTATATTACACACTTCATTCAATGACTTTTTATATTTTTAAAGCGTTTTATAAATTAGCATTAAAAAGGTATTGATGCCGTTACTACTAAGTGTCCATCATGCAGAGACAGAATTGTATGAGCGAGTGTGTGCGCGTGTGTATGTATGTAAATATAAATATTATATATATCTATTGTCTTGATGAGCTTGGTCAGAGCCTGGTATCAAAGCCGCTCCTATCAGCCAGCGATGACTTTTTGGCCTTAGCAAATGACACACACCTTTCACCAGGTCGGTGTGACATCTGCATATATGTAGATATGTAAATGTGTATTATGTTTTTTTTTTCCTTTTGAACTTGAAAATGTGTATGTATTGCATATCTGATGTCGACAGTATATTGTACAATTGTACAAAAAAAGGGATATGTAAGTTAGTTGAATATGGTAACATGGATCCTGAGGTGAATAACTAGTCTCCATCATTCAGCAGCTAACATGAATTGAAGAGGGCAGGTGTGTTTCTGAGCTACTGTTGCTGTTTTCTAGAATCATCTTGACTTTACTTTAAAGAGGAGAAAGTCAGCACATTTGTTGATGAGTCACGTATGAGTCACGTTTTTCATGTTTTGCACACAAATGTATGTCAGTCTGACGAAACATGAACTGGGAGATAAAAGCTGACAAATTTAAAAAAAAAAAAATCTGGAGATGAATCAGGATGCCGGTAATCAGTGGCCAGGTGTTACCAAAGCAAGCACTAATTTCTGAAGTGTGCTCAACCATGAGCCACTTCCACTCCATTTCACAGGCAAGGACCTGGATGTGTAAACCTGAATTCCTCCGACTGTCCACATTGAACACTAATTCCATGTGTCATGCCCAAAAAAACAGAAACGATTATAAGTGGTGGTAATGTCCTTTCACTGAAGGTGTTGTTTAATGGGAGAGGAACATGTTATGGCACTTTTTAAAATCTGTGATGCAGTAAGGACACACATGGCAACACTATGGAGCAGTCAGCATACTCTGAAAACTAAATGAGATTGTTGTGTGTGTGTGTGTGTGGGACAGATGAGTTCACAATAAAATGTTTGATAAACTCTTCACCTTGTGTCTTTTTAAAGGGCAGCAGAGTGTCTTTTGAATGTGCAGAGATGACTGTGACGTGGTGTGTTTTTGGTCTCGGGCTGCCTTCCTTTGTAGATTCTTGCATAGATTGACAGCTTTCAGGAAGTGATTTCTTTTCAGAGATGAGCCTCAGCTACTAATCATTGCATACACATTTAAAGGAGCATCTCTTCGGACACAACCATTACCAGGTAGGTGATTATTATTATATAAATGCTGGAATGAAGGTGAGACTATTAGACCTTGTGTGTCCATGTGCTGTAGAAATCATTCCCAATATATATATATATAGATAAATAAAATGAATATATAGCCTATACATATATAAACTAGATATACAGATAAATAAAATGAAAATTTTGGTGGCTGCCTTGCAGCACATATTCAGATTTATGCATTTCTAGGCCTAGAGCACAGGCTTAGTTTTAATACGGCCTACAGGCTATATTTAATATTTGTGACTCTTACATCTGACCAGAGTAGAAAGTGCGTCCTGATAGGCTATTGAAGTGTTCATGCAAATGTGAGGCTGTGCTGTGTGGCGTTGAGGACGTGAATCATTTGCTTCTTACATATTTGGCTCTGTTTTTAAGGCTCACTTTCACCAGTGCAGAAAAAACATTTAAAATAAATTCAGCAAAAAATAAAGAATAAATCCGGTATTAACTGAGAGCAACCATTAGATAAATAAAAACATCTTTCAAGAACATTGAATGATGCATTCTTTCTCAGTATTTTATTATTTGTATTGCTTCATTTATGAATAAAATAAGTATACACATATTTTTTTTTAAATAATCTGTCTAATCCCGCTGTGACGCCAGGTCGCCACAGCGGGTGTTGTGCAGCGTTACGAAACCGGCCTGCGGACAGCCGGACCTGCTGCTTTTATCGGTCCGGGCTTCGTATCTGCACTGCAACGGTATCCGGATGCTGCTGCCGTGAGGCGTCTAATCGAGTCGGGACATGTGGCCCTTTGATTTCCTGTCCTTCAATCACTGATAACAGTCTGCCACAAACTGACCGAACAAATTCAACTGAACCATATTTTAGACCTAAAATAAATGATTTGATTCAATTTCCGCCTGGATAAATCAGCTTATTTCGTCTTTAACAGGATACGAAAATGTCCTGTGAGTAAGTGCTCCTGCGGTTTTTTAATTTTGTCAATAGCGCAAACCATTCGTGAGTTACGGTAATTCCCGCATGTTTTTGGTTTGTTTTTTTTTTACCCACGGGCGGATGTTAAGACGTGAAGCGAGATAATTGTGACCACTCGCGCTTTAAAATGTTTTTTTTTTTTTTTAATCTATTTATCGATATTATTAAACGTTCTAACTCACGTGCTGTGATGTCACGCGGGCTGCTTAGCCTATTGCTGCCAATCAAAGTTCATCCACTCTCGCGTTAAATTAGCTTCAAGATTCACATGTTACACCTGCTGTGGATAAAAGGCGCATTCAGGGCGCTCGGAGAGAACAGAGGGCGACTGTTGCCGCCGTGCGCTGTTTCCTATGGGGCACAATGCGCACGGTAATGTGAAACTGTCACCGCAGGCGTGACGACGGCGAGTGTCTGTCACATAATAACAGTGTGTGGTCTGACAGCAGTCCGGCACAAAGTTCCGAAACACGCTTTGACCACAATGCAATTATTGTGAGTTTGTACCTAATTTATTTTCTAAGGTTAATTCGACCTTAACAATCTGCAGCATCCGACGACCTTGTCGCTATTATAAGGCTCATACCACAGGCCTAATTCGTTCCGTTTCCTCCACCCCTTTATTTTTACCACTGCGTGGTATAGTTCAGCATCAGTATAACACCCTGGAGTGCGCCCCCGCGCTTCCTCTCGCCCATCACCCTTTAAAAGATTAAATGAGACGCCGGTGCCGCGCGTATCACTTTTCCTGATTGCTATTGGCTCCTCAGGAGACACGAGCTGCAGTCTGATCTGAGAGGGGGGAGAAAAGTCTGCAGACTCACTGTCCAAGTTTTATTTTTAAAAGCAAAAGTCCCTGCCGCTGTTTCCAAGCGCGCGTCTGTGTCAGAAGCAGGACAGAGGTGAACCCCTCCGTCATAGGTAAACTTGTGAGATGAATTCATTTGCATTGACGAGCTGTGACAAGAAGTCGCCCCCGCTGCAGACTTGTTTCCCATTACCTGTAACCGCACTCCGCGCAGACTGAAGACTAACGCACCGCAGGGCAGACCTTCACTGCGGCGCCCTGAGCTACAGAGCAGAGCTGCTGGGACACCTGTCAGAGCAACACCTGGCAGGCGGGACGGACAGTGCGCGCATGCTCCGTCGCCAGGTTGAACTCTCTTAAAGCACTTGGGACGCGCGTCTCTCCCATCAGTGGAGATCAAACCTTTGAGCGAGCAACGCCGTGTGTAGAAGCGACTTTCTTCCTGCAGCTGGATTATCCCATCATCCCTGATCTGTGCCTCTCACTCCAGAGATGCCTCGCTCCTTCTTGGTGAAGAGTAAGAAGGCGCACAGTTACCACCAGCCCCGGAGCTTCGAGGATGACTACAGCAAGCTGGACACGATCCTGGCGCACATTTGCTCAGGTAGGTGAAAATCATTATTATATTATTCCGTGCGCATTTATTGACACGTTTGCGCCTCTTTTTGGTGGAAAATGATTTTTTTTTTTCAAACTGTAAACTACATGTTTGATCGCAGAACGCATAGAAGCGACATCATGTTATTGATAAAAGGATTATTAAAGTATTGGAAACAAAAAAGAAACTGAAGCTTTTTTTAAAGGCCTGAAACTTTTCCCTAAAAAACGATTCAACTTTGATGAATGTTTTTTTCTTTATTGCAATATTGGATTTCTGTTACTAATAACGGGCTCATTGTAATATCCTGCTATATATTTTGACAATTCATAAGTTGGTCATTTAGTATTAAAATAACATCAAAGTGGGCTGACGAGTCCTGTCTGTCCATTGTCCTATCAGAAACGGATAAACTCACAGAAGAAGACCCCGATGTGTCAGTGGACAGGTACGGCCTCTCTCCGGATTCCCACCTAGGCGACGCTGTTGACTTCTCCCCCAAGTCTCCTCTGAGTTGCGCCCACAGTCTGTGCGGTCGCTCCCCGGACTACGAGGACTTCTGGAGGCCTCCGTCCCCCTCTGCGTCTCCAGGTATGACCAGACACACCACCACTCCTGATCCTGTAGTGGAATTACATTATCCATGATATGACACGGCTCTAATATTTTGAAGTTCTTAATCTGCGAGATTATAATTTGGTGAAACGTTTAAAATGAGAACTTGTCACAGTTGCCATTTGAATTATGAAGCCTCTCTGTGATTTCCTATGTTTATATACATATATGTTTTGAGACTTGAAGCAGATTTAACCTCTACATACCTGGTTTCTCCACCAATCATCATTTGGGGATTATCTAAAGAACACTGCATGACTCCTTAACACCAACCCCCTGAGGCCCTGCGGGGGCCTGGGGACGCTCCGTTTGGCCCATGTCACAGCTGCCATTAACATTTCATCCGTTTCCCCTCTGCAGTGGATTCGGAGAAATCCCTGTCTCCTCTGGTGGATGAGACCCAGCCCTTTACCGTTCCATTCCGGCCGTACGCCTGGAGCAGCTACCCGGGTCCGGGGCTAAGGCCCATGGTTCAGCAGAGCATGCGTCCCAGCGTGGAGGTTGGCAGAGACCAGGCAGCAATGGCTTTTTATGGGGATGGTGGTGTCCATTCTGCGCTGTACGCAGACCGCGCTCTGGCAGAGGACACGTATGGTGACTACAGGAGGCACGCTGCTGCTCTGCTGTTCCCAGAGACAGGCCTGCACGGAAAGACCCACGACGTGAAGGCCCAGTCTGACCTGCTGTGCTCCAGTCTCATCCTTAACGGGGCCTACAAGTGTGTCAAGTGCAGTAAGGTGAGGAGGGAGATTATACACAACTGCATCTGTGTAGGGAAGATGAATGTACCTCCCACCTCCGGTTAATCCAAGGTGTTTTTCTTTGCATTTTTTTAATTCTAAAAAATAGTTTGTCGTCTACCCATCAGGTGTTTTCCACCCCGCATGGTTTGGAAGTCCACGTCCGCAGATCGCACAGTGGCACCAGACCGTTCGCTTGTGAAATATGCGGCAAAACATTCGGACATGCAGTCAGCCTGGAGCAACACAAAGCCGTGCATTCTCAGGTAAACACATTTTAACTTCGAAACCACATCCCGTACTTCTCACCTTTTTTTTTTTTGGTTGTGTGATTTTTTGCACCTCGTTTTTAACCTTCCTGTCAACGTGGATGCGCTGATTCGAAATCTTGCCTCTGCTCACGTTTCAGGAAAGAAGCTTTGACTGCAAAATATGCGGCAAAAGTTTTAAGAGGTCGTCCACACTGTCCACTCATCTGCTCATCCACTCCGACACGCGGCCGTACCCCTGCCAGTACTGCGGCAAAAGGTTCCACCAGAAGTCAGACATGAAGAAACACACCTTCATCCACACAGGTGAGGAGAGAATGGGCAGAAAATACGGACTGATCCTGTGCGCAAAAGTCAGGATTTTACTTATAACATTTAATTTAACTTACTACAACTTGATATATTTTTTGTATTTATCTTCCAGGGGAGAAGCCGCACAAATGTCAGGTTTGCGGGAAAGCGTTCAGCCAGAGCTCCAACCTCATCACACACAGCAGGAAGCACACCGGGTACAAACCTTTCGGGTGCGACCTCTGCGGCAAAGGTTTCCAAAGAAAGGTGGACCTGAGGAGACACAAGGAGACGCAGCACGGACTGAAATGAAGCAGAACGGCGCACTGCACATCTTATCTAATGTACTCTGCCTTACAACGATCAGCGAGTCAAATCGGACATTTCAGACATGAGGCATGTCCCGTTAATCAGCCTGAGGACATTTCTTGAATCAAGATAAAGCTTTGTAAAAGTGCATCGACAAACACTAATTACACCATCCCATAAGTACAGACAACCAGAGATAAGCTGTAAAATAAATGCTGATATATTCATAAGATTGTGTGTCTGAAACTCCAGATACTTGTGTTCACACTTCAGTGAGGCCACCGGGGAGATGGAAATTTGCGCTTCTCCAAAGAACGGAACTATTATTTTTATTTATTTTTATTTTTTTTTAGCTGGCAGCGATGCTGGCAAAGCAGAGCCTCCTCAGACCGTGGGATCTCATAAACAGGAGGGTCCCTGCTCCACTCACGGACATCTTATATCACTTTATTTTGCACATTTTCATGTCGAATAAAAGTTTACAAAATGAATATTTCCTCCCATTGTACCGGATTTTAATTGAATAGTATCTAAATGTAGGCCTTCGATAAGATTACAATAAAAGTCTTTATAATAATAAAAAATAATGGTTTAATGTGATTTATTTTCTTAAAAGAAGATTTTTCTCTAAAGGCTGTTTGTTTGTTTTTGATACTCTACCCAAAGACAACGTTTTTTAAAGTTTGAAGTTTTTCTTTTTCTGTTTATTTGTTTGTTTTTTCCCAGTGAAGCGTCAGGACGTTTAACCATCTTGCTGCTGTGATTGCGATTGCCCAGAGGCGACTGTTTGTTTTGACACTGCAGCCATGTGTTTGGACCTTAAACAATCTGAGCAGATTTAACCGTTAACAAAATGCCTTTAACCCTTATGGCTGTTATTTTAGGGAGGGGGGAAACCAGTTTTGTCAGAGGAGGTATCACATGTGGCAGCTGGAGTCCTGAGAAAAAAAAATTGGTGCTTGGCTTAAGTGTATAAATGACTAAACAAATGATTAGAAAGGCGAGATTAACCCTATACACACAGGATGACTTTGAGGCAGTGGATTTATCTTTGATTCTCACCCTGTCTTATTAAAACCTGATTCTTGTACTATCTCATCTTTTCCATCTACAAGAGATAAAAAAGAACAATCACTTAGTCGCCTTCTCTGAACATTGATTGAAATCACTGACTCACAAGGATTTTCTATGCCTCACTTCCCCCAAAATTGTACAACATCCAGGCCTGCGAAAATAATGAATATTTTAAACCCCAAGACGAACAGACTAAAGGAGAACAGGAAAAGGCCTGCTCATTTAACAGCAAGCCAGAGCTGTGCACCTTCAGGTACAGACTGAGTCATATTCTTTTAGCAAAACATTAAAAATCTACAATTAAATATGATTTTAGCAAACAATTTCCCATGTAAGGGCGGCTTCTAAATGAAATTCCTAAGCGTCAGATAAATTACTGAGACAGATGCTGCTGTATGAAAAGGGCACACTCCCTGTTCAGACTGAGTGATGTTGAATCTGGTCACTGGGGAACCTATTTCTGTTGGAATGAAGCTGAGTTCTCCTTTAAGTGCCTTTAACACTCTGAGGCAGCCTCAAGCCACCAGCCTGACCACGACCCTCAGAGCGAGCCAGCCAGGCGGTTGTTTCAGGTGCGACACAGAAAGGTAGAAACTTAAGCTCAACTCATGATATCCAGCTTCTTTTCATAACTTTGTTTAACACTAGCAGTTATTTACCAACATGCAATACTTGGTGATTTCACCACCAGGTATTGCATGATTCCCTTAGAGAGGAGCTCTTCAAGTGCAATCTCAGAGAGGAGCTTTTCAAGCAAAAACTTTCAAACGAGCCATTAGACTGACCAGATTTCCTCCAAGGGCACGGGTGGATTTTTTTTTTTTTAAAGCTTTACCCCACTGCCCCAAGGCATATCAAATATGAATAGAATACGGCTGGATCGATTGGAGTGGGCGAGTAATCAGAACACTGCAGTCTGAGGTTCAAATCTAGGCCTGCATCCTGGCCTGTATGTGCATATGGTGGAGACGGTCGCACACAACCACACATGCAAAGTGTATACATGTGGAGGTATGGCTGCATTAATTGCTCCTGACAGACATAGTTGCGCAATTAGAAAGTTCAGAGTCTGGTCCTTGTGGTTTTGAGTGATCTATTATTAATCTCAAATTAAACATGAATAATAAAAGAGAGATTTTAGAGACACACTTTGGAGCTGGATTCTGATTTTTTGCAAAAAAAAAAGCAGTAGGAAATGGACAAAGCGCACATTAACAGTTATGGGTACAGATTTCAATAAATGTAGAAACACTTATAAGCAGAATCTTCCTTTAAAATTAGCTCGACAACAGCTTTTTAAACTAGACACTATGAACATTTACCACTGTGATATGCAGAAAAAAGTATAATGTATAACATACATCGTAGATTACAAAAAAAGGCTGACAGATGTCAATATCTGGAAAATATCTAGTGTATGGTGGTTTATTTTCATGGCAGTAGACAGAGAGAGAGCTAATGTGATTATTTCCCTGAGGGTGAGCAGACCTGTTGTGTGTATTGTAATAATAATGCAGTATTTGCTCTCATGCTGCGTTCAGCAGATTTTCCACAGGTTTGACAAGTTACAAAGTGAGATAACCCGACAGAGATGCAGGATTTCTTCCACACGGCTCTGAAGAAAAAGCACTGATTAATATGTTGGGATAGGAGGGGGGGGGGGCAGAAGTTTCTTGGAAGATGAAGAGATAAAAAACTGCTTTCGTACTTTCTGTTTGTGCTTTTAATAAAGAAAAGTTCCTGCATTAGAGAGACTCCCCTGCTCACCTGTCCTCTCCCCGGTGGTTGACACGCAAACTAAGCTGGGAAAGATGAAGAGAGGCAGGGCTCATATAGGACACAGCTCTTTTGTTGCACAGGCTTATTCATTATTCACCTGATCTGAAAAACAGACTGCAAACCAACTGCACAGCTGTCATCAAGCAACAAGGCGTAGACACAAATTATTCATGACTCGGCAAAGAAAAGGCAGCAAAATGAGAGGAAAATAATAACAAGAGACATCAGCGAGGCAGCTGACAGGCTAAACACGTGCAGGGAGAGCCACCGACCTCTTCAGGCTTACAAGGTTCCTCCTGGAGTGCCAGCCGCTGCTACGCCACACTTCCACTAGACTGCTTTTATACACTGAAGACTTTTATAGAGTGACAAGAACAAGAAATCATGTTGACAATGATTTCCACCACTAATAATTGGAGAAAAAAAAAATCAAGAAAACCTGCACAGGACAGCGATTCTTTTTAGTTTTCTAGTCCAGGTAATTTTACTGTAATAGGCTTCGTTTTAACACATTTTAACTTTTTGTCATCGTGATATTAAGGTAGTATTGTGACATGGACTAAGTTTTGAGAAAACTGAAACAGACAGTGATGACTTTTTTTGACACATCATGCAGGGGATTAAGGGTGTGGACAGTGTTGCTGTTTTCAGGACTGTTTATAATGGCATGTCCCAAGGTGTTTTGAGCGTGATGCTTAAGGCCACACACACACACACACCACTGGCATCAGAAAATGGTGGAGGCCAAATGAGAGCCGACATTTTTCTCCGGCTGCCTTGAAAGCTTTCCATTAGCTGGGCTCTGTTCTGAGGGTCTGAGGCCCTGAACAGCATGAGTCCTGGGGGTGGGTGACTGGGGAGGGGTAGATGGGTGAGCATGTGTGTGTGTGTTGGGGGGGTGAAAGGGCAGGAAGGTTGGTGAGGCTGCCCACTCATTTAAAGACATGTTTATCCGGTTCATTTAGCATTATATATCACTAGACTATTTGGATATGAGCTGTCACTCAACTGAAGGCGCCGCTCATGCTGCTCTGTCGAAAGCCCCCTCCTCTCTGGGCAGTTTTACACATTTGATTTCATATTCTGTACCTGTACAAAGTGAACCTGTGTTAATCCTTTTACTGTATCTGCTGCTACAACATGCTTTTACCTCTTGGCCTGGTTTTGTCGTCTATACCCGAGGCCGCGTCTAATCACATATGAATCCTGAAGGTGACATTAAAAGGATTCACTCTAGGTAAAAGGCTTGATGACAAAACATTCTCTTCTCTTTGGGGGGAGAGAAAACACAAGAAAAAGAAATCTTCTGAACATATAAGTGACAAGGCAGAGAGCGCTGCAGCCTTTTAGTAGGTGATACTCATGTTCACTCAGAAAGGGTTTTACATGACCGAGAATTTGAAATGGAAGCACAAAGCAGTAAGATACATGCACAAATCTTTGCATGCTACACTTAAATAAGAGAGAATAATACTGCTGTGTGTGAGTGTGTGTGATACAGCAGTGGAGGAACAACCATGACCCCCCTAGTAAAAAGTAATTTCGAGGACATGCACCTCCGACGTACAATTCCTATGAAAGGATCAGCCACCATGTTTTGATAGCGAAAGACGGATTCAGCCATGCCAAAAATAATGCTTTAGTTATGCTGGCTGCAGCTTTTATAATGTAAGTGGGGTCTGTCTTTCAAAATCTCGTTTGGTGGGTAATATTGATAAATGTAAAATGCCTCTCTTAATTTGAGTCATGTTCTCTTAACAGAAATTCTGCAGTGATTTGTTTTTAGGACAGAATCAAAAGATTTTGTAAACCTGTCCATGATGGACCCTTTTTAAACAATGACATTAAGTTTATCTGTTTGTTCTGTGTGTGTTGTTAATTGAATTCACACAAATTTATATTTAGACCAGCACCATCTCCACCACTTTGAGACCAGCATTTCTAACCACATACTACATACATACTTTTTCCAGCTGTAATAAATAAATAAATAAATACATATATAAATGTATAAAAATTAAATTAATGAATGTTTTCTTAGCTAGCTGTAATAGCTCTAAGATTCCCATAAACCCATTCTAAGGGATACATAGAGAGGTTCAGCAGTTTGAATAATAAAAAGAGATGGGATAGAGACGTATTAATTCAGACTCACGGCTGAAATTGCCACCCAAGTTGCATTCTTTAACTAATTGATTGGGTTTGTAAAGATCTGTTCTCACATTTAAATGCAAAACAATAAAACACTGAAACTTCTAAATAAAAGCGAAAGTACATTTACAAGCACTCTCCTGTACAAACTATGACAGACTGTGTAACCAAAATGTTAACTAAATAGTAAGGCATGTAATAATAAAGGAAACTCTTCCAACCTATGCAAACAGAATATGATTTGTGAGCGAGCATGGCAGCATAAGATGTTACTTTGTGATACTGCCATCCCCTTAACCAGGCCTGATTGTAGCTATGAATCTTTCTAAAAAATTCATAAGATCCATTTCACAAATGACCAAGCCGAGCATGTGCCTGTATCTAAATAGCAAGGAGAGAGCAATACGAGGTAGATCTATAAGAGCAGTCTGAGCAAGGAGAACAAAATGACAAAGATTTATTCTCAGCCATAATCAAATATTTATGCTGAGGCATTCAAGTAAAGTTACTTTTTGTGTTCTGATTTAATGAATGATTTGAGCAGTGGCAGTGCTGGGAGGCACAGATGTTGGGTTTGCTGAAGCCTGCACTAATGCCCATTCAGGGGTCTGTGTGGTCATGTGTCAGACTGCAGCAGGATCAAAGTAGAGAACGGCAGTGTGGGGATCACAGCTTAGAAGAGTAGGATGGTAAGTACCTCCACAGCCCCAGAGGTCTACACTAAGCCACTGTTTCTAGGTAGTGTTTATTTTTTTTAAATCTATAAATTAAATTAAATTAAATTAAAATCATTCAGGCTCATAGTCCACCTGCCACTGACACTGATCACAAACCTAAGATCTCCAGGTCTTTTTATCATGCATTGCACCAGTATGTTGCCCATCACTTTACATGGAAAAAAAAGAACTGAGTAAGGTGGGACTGATCCAAATTGACAAAGTCACAGATAAAGGAAATGGATCCCAGCAGTGCACTGACTCTCCCATTTTCCCTCTGGCATCCTCTGAAACATTAATGACCCCAAGCTGAATCTGATCTGGCCTTCTTTACTCAGTGTTTTATCTGAACCCAGAGCAGTCTGCCCAAGAAAACATAACATGATCCTAAATATTACTATCTGTGAAAAATTGATGTAACTTTAGGAAGAAAACTAATACACTAAGACACTAATAAATAATACTTAATTTACAAACAAAAATCATAATAAAATAAAGGACTCAAAATGAAATTGTGATGCCAGTAAAGAAGGGTCCAGATCAGATGACCTGAAAGGAAGCCATGAGTGGGCAGGAGGTGCCAGGAGACATCTGTGGCAGGTGAAACAGAAATTCTAACACTTGAGTGAACACTTAAATGGATAAAGGGAGTTTGGAAAAAAGGCTAAAAGCCTCCACCACTTCCAACAAGACATTGGTACCCAAAACACAGTGTCAGCATCTTTAAACACAGGAGAGAAGAGGAGATGACAAAATCATTTTGACAGCCAGTTCACATGTAACATCTCCGATTCATCCACCTTGGGGAGTTGCTGGGCAGTTTTACTCCGCTGCCGGGGGAAACCGGGCCCCATGTGTTGTAGTAGAATGGGCAGGGTCGAGCTTGTGCATGTTGCCACGCAGCACTTATTGATTAGAGTCGGACAGGGTGTCAGTCTCCACAGCCCAGAGATACAGTGGGCAAGCGGCAGCTATCTGTGTCTATTAAGGTTGTCCGTTCTGTGTGTATTGATTAGCAACAACTCAACACAGGGAATTGTCATCAAAATGCCGCTTTACAAAAGGTTGAGCAGGCGGTGATGAAGTCCACATGCATGGTCCAGGCGGTATGGATTAGTCGATGCAGCTCCGAAGGCATCGCTCGATACCAGACAGATGCTACAGCTCAGGAAAGACGGAGGCGTCTGGCCTGCATGGGCCTTTGTCTCACCTTGGGAGCTTTCAGCTCACAGTACACTGGTAGATGGAGCGGCTTCATGGCTTGTTGAATGACGTGAAAAAGACTCAACTACACTACAACAACAGCCTATGCCAGAGCACAAACAGATGTTCACTAAACACACTCAGACTGCGCCCGCACAGCCACTCCCTGCGATTGTTTGCTACAGGGACAAAGCTTTTACAAAAAGGGGCCAAGGTCAAGATTCTCCCTGGTGAGGCCACCATCTCCATTAGCTCTTAGTACACTGACTTCACTTTTAAACAGTGCCATCGGTAACAGAATAATAAGGAAAGGAATTCAATGATAATGTCTCACCTATACATTACCAAGACTCACACTACATACATATATTACATCGTATTTAATTGAGCCATACTGATTGAAACGCATATTCATTATAAAGTGTAGTCCCACAAGCCAAAAAAATGAATGCTAAAAATACTGCCTACAGCACCAAAGGTGTATTTATATTACCCTAATTTCCTTATGTTTGCTAAAAAAGACTAGCATTGAATGTTGATACCTTGGTCACTTACTGTAAATTTGTGTAATATGAGTGAACTACACCTTTTAAAACCTTTAAAAGCACACAAGAATCTTCGGATCAAACAGTGAAGCAGAAATCACAAACGCAAATCTGGACCATATGAAAAATATCTTGAAATCAAACACAACTTTGTGACTCAGAAAGCAGCAGTGTAGCTGAGGCAGGACTCGTGGGAGAGACCCTAAACATGCCAGTTTTTCTTGACAAGCACAGCGGGGCCCGGGGAGGTTTGGGGCAGACACAAGAGCTTGAAGCAGTCTGCAGAGGCCTCCAGGGGAAGGCGGCTGGATAAATAGTTCACTTAGTACCTCTCACTCTGTAAGAGGTCACCAAGGAAATATGGAATGGAAAGGGAAAATAGAGAGGCTTTATCCCACTCTCATAGGATTGCTGCCTGTTTGTATACCAAACTGCTCCATAAATACTGCACGCATCTGCTGCACCACTGCAATGATACGCTCAATCCTGCTCATTTAGGAATCTACTCAGTCCTCAAAAAACATACCTCCAATTTTCATAGCAGAAAAGTACAAATAAACATTAGACTATGTGCCTGAACTAGTCTGCCCGTACTGGATTAAGGCTCTGCACATCTTGTTACACAACTGCCATTGCTGTCGTCCAGCAAATTAAATATACATGGATATGTGATATCAGTGACCTGAGATATGCCTCTGAACACTGCTGAACGCTCCCCACATGCCTTGACAGTACACAGACTGCATACAGTACCTAAGTACCTGATGTTAACGGATACTTTGAGGCATCCAAATAAATTCATTTGTCACTTGGCGTAGCACACTTCCTGATACAGTCATATGGGCTATACACATTTATAGAAACATAATTAATCCACCTATTATTTCCTGGCAAATTACCGTAAGCACAAATCAAACTCAACTACATACACTCAGAGATCCTTTGAAGAAATGATCAGTCTGAACCGCTGTCTTTCCAATCAAACTAAATCTAACATGAAGACTTTGCCAGGAAAACACTTACACTACACTAACAAATACATCCTGAGAAGTGGTATAGGCTGAAATTGTCTGCACTGCATTTATCTATTGAACAACTGTTCTTCATACAATTGTGCGGAACACTGACTTCAGAATCACAGTCTTCCCCCACGCTGTGAGAGATGACAAAATATGTGCATTACATATATTTAATTAACTGATTGAAGTGGGCAAAGGGAAGTGACATGCATCAGTCTGATCCAACTACTGAAGGATGTGACAATCAGGGTAGTTGTCATTGTTATTTAAAATTGACCAAACTACACTGATAACCTTCATTAATATTCTAATGAATAATATTAGTTCTGTATATGACCATGAATCGACTGAGCCTCGTTTTTAAGACCTTAAATAATTAGACTTTTACTTGCTTTAGTTTTAGCATTCCGAATGCAAGACCTTTATTTGTAGTAAAATATCTATACATTTTTTGTATTTGTACTTCTGAACACAGAAGTCCATTTGTAACCATAAACTATTGTATCCACACCTTCAGTCTGGCCTTCCAGACAAACAGTGCCCTCCTCAGTTGGAAATTGATCACTGCTTTGACTCACTCTACATTTTTTGCTCTGAAAAATACAAATCTGGGAATCTGGAAATAAAATATAGTAACTTCACTTATATAAACGTAAAGTGGTAAATGTCTTTCCTTGACACAGCAGTCTAAAAAAATCATAAACACAGACTGATCATAATCCTGGATGGAGTATTCCATTCACCAGGAGCACTGTCAAAACAAAACCTCAACAACCAGCAATTAAGAATGACAAAATCAAGGACAAACATGGAGTGAGCGGCAGTCTGTGTACTGTATTTGCTTTGTGGCTTTTGTCTAAGGCTTTCATCACATGGCAATATGGACTGAAACCCTGAATGGCAGATGTCAGCTAAATCCAACCGTTCAAACACACTTCTCTACCTATTCATCTGAAATCAGGACTTGAGCTGCTCCTCTAGCTAAAGCTGTCAGCCTTGAGCAGGAAGTCAGTGATTGTTCTTCTATTATATTACACGCATACACTCACGACGGCCGGAGGGAAAGGGGATCAAAGCCTTTGTGTTTACACAGAGGAGCAATATGTTGTCATTAATCAATCAAGGAAAAGCATTCTTAATCCCCATGCTTCTGTATACAACAGCCTGCTCTAATTATATAGAAAAGCCTGGAGCACCAGGGCGGATTTATTGGTCTAATATACTGTCAAATTACACGGCCAGTTTTTTAGTCCAAATCTACAAATTTGGTATTACATATTATATGTGTCTAGCTACTTTTAAATGGAGCTACATACTCAAGTATGGGGGCAGAAAAATGGTGCTGGAAAACATGATTTAGCAATCACTCAATATATATATAATATATAACACAGAGATAATAGATGTTCCTTGAGCTCAGAAACAATGAGCTCGCTGCTACAAATGCACCTACAATTCAGAAGTAACTAGCCTGTGTGCATGTGTTTATTGAAAGTTATTTTAGTCACAGACTACGCTCAAGTGGCACATCCCCACCTACACTGCAGGAAGCTAATGAATAGTCAAGTGAGTGAGATCATAATCAATTCACTAATGGTTGAATTCAATGTCTATTGCAGAATCAACATGACTGATCCTTCCAGAGACTTCCACCTTTTCTATGACCACATAGAACTGCTCTGGTTTAATCCTATTACATGTGAAGCACAAGGGAGATAAGAGGTTTATGTTTGGGTTCCTTACAGACTGAATCTCTCTTACTCTGTCAGTCGACACATCAGGAGCATTACACATTTGGTCATTTTGCGACTGACACTGCTGTCACAGCTTCTATTGTGGCGCACTGGAAAAACAGACATATCGTTAATAGGATTTTCTGTGAGTCTGAGGAAGATGCTAATGATGAATGAAGATCAGGTGAATGCCATTATCCAGACATGGGTAAGTGGACACGATTCTGTCACTATAATAGAGTGTATCTGAGGTAAGATTTAGGGGGCATTTTGAAGGGAGAGGTATGTTCGAGATGTGCAACTATATGAGATCATCCTCCATCCTGTATTTAGCGAGATACTCAAGAAGAAGATTTGAAGCCAGAGGACTACAAGCAGTTCCAGAATTTGGGATCCACCTGTCTCTCTGAGTGTGACAGTGAACAACTCCTGAAATTCATACAGGATGAGAAAAACCAGGTATTGTTTCTTCCTGCAGCTCTATCCTCTGTCCCCACTAGCACTGTAGTGAACCTTACAGATATGAAGTGACAACATATTGACAGTGTTAATCTGTCATATAGCACCAACTCACATTGCAGCCTCATTAGCAACAACAGCCACATATCTACTGGAGCGAATAGGAGTAGTCACTTCCCTGCTACCCAACGATGCTAAACATAAAGGTGCAGCTGCTACTGGCTGCCTGCTGGCCTCTTGACCTGGAGGTGTGGAGGGAAAACAAGCAGATATTCAGTCAGATTTCTCGCTCCACTGATAACCGTCTTCAATACGGCACTCCTCTAAGTGCCCTTGGTTGTCCCATCTCTCCACGCTTCATGCAGCTGTGTGTAGTATACTTTTAGAAGCACGTGTCATCCTACTCCTTCCTCTTTCTAGGGCAAAAACAATCTCAAGAGGTTCCAATGATTGATTATTAAATGAAAAATTCCAGGCTTTCAACATATACAAATAACAAGTTTTAAAGAAATGTGATCTGTAGAGGAACATATAATTTTGGTAAACTGATTAGTACTACACAAACTACTGTCAAAAAGAACTACCCACGCTTATAATATCAGACATTAGATACTAATTGTCAAACAAAAACCTGCAGGGATTTCCATTAAGTAGACAGTACATGACTAGAGGAAAATAGAAAAAAGCAAGATGAATTCTTTTCAATAAAATATTGGCTCAACATTATTAGGCTAAATATACACGCCACATCTCTCTCCATCTTGGAGGTACGCAGGCCTGCCGATGCTATCACTTATCAAGTGATGATAAGTGACACTTATATCAAATGTTTATTTTCAGTCACACTATAAGCTGCTGCTGATTGTACAGATGCAAAGCACAAGTGTGAAACTTCATGTGCTGCATGCATCCGTTTATGCAACAACTCATGCAAATGGATAGGAAATGCCAGGCTTGTCCATGCCAGTCCATTTGTGTGGTTACTATTGATTGTTTCTTTTGCACATAGGGGATTGTGAAGTCTATGGGATGTGTTCTCTTGGCACCTCTTGTAAAAGAAGTGATTAAAAAAGACAAGAGTCTTGATCATTGCCAGGCTGCCATCACACATCTGACCAAGGCAGGTACTATTTGTCTACTACATATTATGAGATATACATTTGTTGTATTTATAGCTTCATCTCTTCTCTTATGTCTATAGACTTGCAGGCCAAATGAACTCCTGTGTAGCTTACATGAACTAATTGAAGACACTGATCCAGGTGCCATTTCTGAGACCATACTGACCCTGCTTCCACATCTTCAAACAGGTAATATGTTATAATATATAATAATACTACAAACTAATATGCTATAAATCTGCAAGAAGACACTTTCTGTAATATCTATGATGCTTAGATACCTCTCCAAGATGTTTAAATATTAAAATAACAATGCCAATATCCGATAACAAATGTTTAACTATTACACATTACACTACACTTTTACTTGCAATTTCACACACTTTCATGCACTGTATATAAATCTATAGTGTAATGAAAGTGCTTTAAAAATTGCTAGGTCTAAAAACATAAACCTTCATGGGGCTCAATGGGTGCATGGAAACCAATGCAGTTAGTAAACCAGAGGTTTACACCGAAATATAATATAAACCGAAATATAAAATAATAGACAGTAAGTTGCATTACATCCACGAGTATTTGGCTCCCCCTGCTGTTCGATAACATTAACAGATAACACGTTTCTTTAAAAGTCCTGCTCCGGCTGGATGAGAAGAAGGCGGCCTGTGTGGGCATGGCTCTGTCAGCCGTGCATAAGCAGCTGTCCCGGCTCCCTGTACCTTACACCCAGAAGCAGGAGGATGCTGATGCGTACGGACTGTGCCGCTGCTGCACTGCCTTGGCTGTGTTTACAAAGCCTTTTATAGAGGAGGTGAAGAGAAAAGATGCAAATGGTGTTTGTAACACTGAAGATGAGGAGCTGAAGACTGAGCTTCTGAAGTTGTATGTTTCTGTCCTAACATTACGTTTAAATTACATTTGGCTTTACTGTGTGTTTGGACATGTTCAGGATGACTGAAACTGTACTTTCCTCTTTCCTTATCCAGCTGCATGAGGAGCTTGAGAGAGCCGTTGCTCGAGGCTGAACTACACAAAGACAGACAATCACCACTGTGGCTCTTTGCAGTGGAGATAATGGTAAGAAAAAAAATCTCAATTTGGTATTTTTCACCAAGAAGACTTTGAGAGTGCCCCAAGTCACACGCTTGTCCTGCAGGTCACTCTACCTGCCATCAAAGAATCTCTGTCAGGGCTGCTGTTCTTCAGTTCACTGAGAAGAAGCACTGTGATGAACAACAGTCAGTCCAAGGAGTCACGAGCATGTCTGGCCTATCTGCTGTTTGTCCAGCTCATAACTATAGACAGTTTCCCAGCAGTGTTCAGGTGAGAGGTCACAATCTAATCAAACTGTCGAGGTGTTTATTCATATTTATACTATGCAGTGTATGTTGGAAATGTACATCAACTTCTCACATTCCCTGCAGTCCTGTATTTGTTCTTCAGTGCAACATGGAATACATTAATCAACTCCTCAGTAGGTATGCCATCCAACACTATGAAGTGATTGTATTATTTGTTTGAAAATGATTTAAGATAGTATGATGCTGTTTTGTTTCTTCTGTAGCAAAAAGGAATCACACTTGCTCAAAGGACTGGTAAGGCCCATTCTTTGTGCAGAAAAACTTCAGTGGTTAATGCAAAAAAAATACAATAAAATCAGTAAACCAAGGTTCAAATTGTGTGTGTTTACTCAGGAACTGTTTGCAAAAAGTTTGGAGTGTGTGCAGGACAACAGTCTTCCTGTGAATCTATTGGAACTTAAGAGCTTCTACAGTGTACCACAGGTAAGACCAGTGTAAAAGTAACAATGATTATGTGAAAATAAGGGTCTGACTGCTATTATCAGTCTGCTTTCAGCTGTAGGTGTTTTAAAACTAAATTCTACCTGTGCAACAGCACCTGTCTGGTGTTTATCTGTACAACATGATCAAAAACAAGTACTTGTAGAGCTGAGAAATGTTTACGTCATCAGTGAGAGTGACCGTTTCTCTCTGAATTTCACAGAATCTGAGGCAACTTCTCACGGATTGCCCAATACACCATTTGGTGA
This sequence comes from Parambassis ranga, assembly GCF_900634625.1. Lineage (NCBI taxonomy): Eukaryota > Metazoa > Chordata > Actinopteri > Ambassidae > Parambassis > Parambassis ranga. The sequence goes on from NC_041025.1 coordinate 4,787,747, forward strand.
GTATGCTTTGTTAGAGAATTGTAATCTGTGATTCTATAAAAGGCATGATTTTAATAAATTTTTGTTAAATTTGTGTGATCACTGCTGCTCCAGAGAGAATCAGGCCTGCAGGTTTTCCAGCTATTTATCAATAAATTAGATGCTGAAGCAAAGCACAAGTTTTTCAGGTGAGAATTGTCACAAATTCTTTTATATTCTTTCAGAGTCTTCTGTTTTTATCTTTCACCGAGCAACAAAATAAAACTGACATAAAAGTCTTCTTTTGCAGGTGCATGTTAAAAACAAGCAATCACACAGGAGTAGAAAGTTACATAATCAAAAACATCAGGAATCAAATTGAATTTTCCATGAAGGTGAGTCCAGGGAGAACAGATGTGGGACCAAGCCTTCTGCCTCTGTATTTGACCTGTGCCTGTACACTTTTATCCCAATATGTTTAATGTATAAAAACTGCTTTACAGCCAGAGAATACTAATAAATGGTTCATGGGAATGGAGCTCCTCTCATTGTTGGGGCTGGTGCTACGTCTACCACAAGGCACAGCGACAGATTTACTCAACAGTATGGACAAGTGAGTAACAACAATAAATAGTACAGAGTTGCCTGCTTAGTTGTTACGTTTATGCCTCAAGACAAAAGAGATATTTCAACATATGGATTTTATAGACTGAGGTGAACCTGACCAATTCTCTCATGTAAGATAATACAACCTTTTCACACATGTCTATATAGATATTTTGGGCTGTATTTGTTAAAATATAGGGCTAAATTAAAGTAAGATGTAAAGATAATAATGCTTACTCCCAGACAAAGGTCTGCTTCATCCAGACTGAGACTTGCTGTCTTTGTTATCCAGGATAATGGAGAGTCTGAATCTTTTACGCTATATGCTGATCAGAGACAAAGAGCTGAGGAACAATGTAAGTCAACACTCTCACTTGTCTGACAGCTCGCTAGTTAATGCAGAAAGCTAATGATCCACTCTTCGTCGGCACAGGCAAATGTGTGGGAAGAGCTGTGCAAGATCAAAGACGAATATCTAAAAATGCTGCGTGTGTGTATCAGCATATCACGAGCGTATTATTCTGCTGAACTGAAAGCACTGAAGGAGGATCAAAAGCTGAAGGCAAAAGGTAAGAAACAACCTTTAATCTGTGCGACTAAATTACACTGAAATAATAACATTGCACAGATGGCACACAGTTTGATTTTATATTGTCAACCCTCTCTGTTGTCCTTTCCTCAGAAGCCAGAGATGCTGCAAGATCTACCAGATTAATCAAAAGCATAACAGTAAAACATGAGAATGTCTCCAATATGTCCCCAGAAGTCCAGCACCAGGTACTGAAAAAAATCCTATTAATTCTTAGTTTGAGATTGGAGTCTGTCTTGCAGGGAAGTTGACTGTTCTTATGTCTGTCAGGTGCTGCAGAGTGCATTGGTGACATTTGACCTGATGGAGAGTCTCATAGTCCGTATTGAAGAAATCACAGATGAAAAGCTGAGTAAATCAACCTGAGGCAGTTCATGCCATCCCTGACCGCTACTTTTTAAAAAAAATACAGCTTTGTTTTATTTTCTTTGTTTGACTATTTAAAAAAAAAGGTGAGGACTATGGAATTCACACTGTGAAATATGTTTAAACATGTCCTTCACCTCTGCTTTTGTACATGCATTTAATACGGAATGTGGTGGTTTGCATTAAATAAAAAGAAACATGCTGGATCACCTGCTGAGCTTTACAGCATGTCTCTTAACATCTCCCACACAGGACTGCTTTCAATAATGTGAGCTCGAGCCAGAGACATCCGGTCCCGGATTTTATCCACATGGGGTTTACTGGTGGCCTGTGAAGAAATCAGAATGAATCAGAAATACTTTATTAATCCCAGGGGGAATGAAATAAATGAGCTTACTTTGAGTTTTTATTTTACATGGCAGACCAACAGAATATCAAATGTATTGTGTAAAACAACGCCTCCTGTGCACTGCCTCTGAATTTACCTTGGCAATTGTCAAAATTCCTTTGACTAATTCAGCATTGCTCCGTACGGGCAGGATCTTCAGATTGCTGCCAAAGAATCTGGAAGGATGGATAAAAAAAAAAATCAGAGTCCAACAAAACAAAAAAGGTACACAGCATGGAAAAAACTGTCTTTTGTAAAGACATAGCACAAGTCCTTTCATTTATATACCTGTTCTGAATAAGAGCCAATACTTCCAGTTCTTTTTGCCTGTTAAAGGGGGCATACAGGAGAAGGAAGGAGTTCCTGTGGACTTGCACAAACTTGTTTATTCTTTCAATGAGTCCTGATCCTTCAAGAGGTTCTGGGAGGTCCTCTGGGTCAACCAACAGAAATGCAGTACCTAGACAAGTCAGCCATAAAAACTGTTATTTTATATTCAGCCTGAAAAGTATTTAACATTTCAACAACAGCTTCTGGCACCTCCCAAGTTGTTTCCTATTGAAAACAATATTACGGACTACGGAAGCCCCGAGGGATTTGGTTTTACCTGACAGGGGGAAGATAAAGGTTCCGGACTCCAGGCTGTCTGAACATCTAATGCGGTGCTGCTGAGCGCTTAGCATCCTGTGTGTTTCATGGTTCTGGTCAAATAAAACCAAAGAACGCAAAACAAAGTAAATTTATATGAACCCAGCTTTAACCCAGTAAATAGACCAACAATTTGCTTGAGTAGCTAGTATTTACCAACTTAAATAATTACTATTACCCACGAACTGGCTGAACGGGCGTTAGCTAAATGATTAGCATCTTTTTTTGGTTAATTCCCTCACAGACAACACAAAATGAAGCGTCAAAATGTAGTACACGTGTTTATCGTAACTTACCCGGAGTGATGTGCTGACTATAATCGTTGTTTTCCACTGAGGAGTGCTTTCTTTGTGTGTTTCCATTTTCTGCTGGTGGTTGATGACGCAGTTACAAAGACCCTCACACTTGTTAATCACTCAGGCTCGCGGGGCCCGGCTCCAGCGCCAGATGTGGTAACATGAAGCCGCCAGAGGGCGCTACAGCACCACGAAGCAGATTTCTGAGTACAAGTCCTGATACATATTTTATTTACCGTTTTGACGAGAAAATGGTGACAAACTTATTTCAGAAACACAAAACTTTATTTTCAGTATCACACTAAATGCAAGCCAATAGGCTAATGTAATTTTTGTTTAAGAAACTTCAGTCAACCAACTAATTAGGAGACTGTCAAAAGAGAAAATTTCTGAGAAAGAAATTATGTTTTTTTTTCTGAATCTTGAGCTTTCTCTACAGCTTCAGAAGCAACACCAATTAAACAGTCAGACATACAAAAATATCAGCATGCACAACAGCCCGTTTGTGACAAGAAACAGTCCACTAAGGGCGTAATGGGGAATGCAAATAAACTGCTGCAAAGTCCAGAGTTCTGCAGAGTCCAGGGGGGAAAAAAAGGACGCCACAAAGACCAGATGTGATCATAAATTATAATAAATTAAGACAAATTCCATGTAGCAACATTCAAAGTTCAAACAGAAGGCTCGGACTGTCCCGCAGGCTCTCCCCTGTGTCGTCAGTGATGCGTTTCCAGTTCCACGATGGTCCACTCACCCTGTGGAGATGCAGCGTCTTCTGGGGAGAAGCTGGTCACAGTGATGCTGGTGGAAGAGTCCTCCATGGGCGAGATGAGCTCCGCCCAGCGTTTGAAGGTCTCCTTCTCTGGGGACAGGAAAGCCTGCGAGTCTAGGCAGTCACGTGACAGGGACAGTGTCTGCTTGATAAGGTACTGGGCCAGGTTAAGCTCCTCGGGCACGGGGTTTATGATGCCCAGATTGGACTCGTGTTCTGATAGGAGCTGCCGGAGCAGGCTCCAGTCCCGCTCTGCAAACTCACTGCTACTGTCCTCGTCCCCTCGTTGCTTTTCCTCCTCTGCCTGCAGTCTAACAATCCTGTCCTTGTCCGAACAGTGTTCAAAGGCTTCTCCCACATCCATCTCGTAAATGGGAGAGAGGGCTTTGGATGGTCGGCGGTCATGTTTGCAGGTTTGATCCAATCTGTCACAACCATTGTCCCCTAAAAACAATTGACAATACTGCAAAATGACAAACTGAATAACTTCTCTGCAGTTCTTTTCCTCATTGTAGAGGCTATTAAATTAAAACAGAGATAACTGAAGGTTTACCATTAATGCAGCTGTGCCCTTTAAACAATACCAGTGACGCCAACTCAGTGAGTAGGAGGCGACACTGATGATCACATCATGATCAGTTAAATGGCAATACCATTAGCCACAACAATGTTAAAAGTCATCGGTTCAAAATGCATCCATCACTCCTTAATGTGTGTATGAAAGGGCAGACAGCTGCTTTAAAGGTAATGTACAGAGAAATGCTCTTCTGAATGCATCTCTTTATCCACCTGTTCAAACAGAGTAAGCCATGCATTGCCAGCACCAGTGAACTTTGCATTTGTCAGTAAAGTAACAGTGATATGTTTGTAGCTTTACGTGCAGGTCTTTGAACAGGCAGACCTAACAGACTCAAATACTATCACAAAAAAAAACCTAAAAGCAAGCAACAGTGCTTTAGCACAGAAGATGGCACACTACCATGTTTCTTTTAACATTCTCTTTTTTCTCTCTTTTTTTTTCTACTTATAACATGGCAAACGACTAATCACTGTGTGATGTTTGATGTGAAAAAGAAAAGAATTCACATGTTTGGGTAATGGTGCAGCAGGATTTCTGTTTCTAAATATGACCGTGAAGAAAGAGAGACATGGCAGAACCATGACAGCTGCTCTAGACACATATCAGATACTTTACAGAGGAGGCTACTGACACTACACAAAACCTACTGAACAAAACATAACACTTTTCTTAAAAAAAGGTGGACATCTATGTATCTAGACACAAGTCTACTGGGTGTGACAGGAGGTAATGGGGGAAAAAAAAATCAAAAACGTAGACATAAATAAAGGATGGTATGGGGTGACAAAGCAATAATAGCATGCATGTGTGCAGTGCAAAAATAAAACAAAAAACATAGGAACAGGTACATTCTTGAATAGAAACAAAAAGAAACTGCAAGGTGATGCTTGGGAAAAATTCCCCAGTATAACATTTTTTTTTTCTGAGAAATGTGCAGTGGTAGTTTGGTGTCTTGTAATTTACCTGAACGAATTTAAAGGTGCTACAGATCTACAGCATCTTAACATCAACAAATCATTTTTAAATGTTAGTAAAATCACTGTAAAGAAACAACTTCGCTGAGAATCTGAGTCTGTGGAGTGTAGGGAATGAAAAGGCAACAGAAAGAAGAATATGACGATCAGTAGTGTGATGTGTTTACGTCAGAAATGGCCTGACAGTCCTAGTAATTCTACTAACACATTCAAATGAATTTAGTAATGATACATCAATGTTAACATACTGTTTATAGCACCATTGTCAAATAATCTATGGCTTTAAAATGCCAGAGACGCCACTGCATAAAATAAATGACAAAGTAATCAAAAATCCTATTTTTTTTTTTATGTACATAAAAGTGCATTGGTATAACTATGTCACAGGCCTTGTCACAAGGCAGATTAGATGGATTAATATCGAAATGTACACTGCTTTCCCTTTTTGTGTGTAAACTGAGTTACTAAATGCCTCTGATTGATTGATTGAAAGGTAGTTCAGTTGTTTAAAATGTAGTTTTGGTGAGACCAATCTCCATCTTTAAAAGGATATTCATGTTGCAAATTCAAATTTATAACAGCTACATAATCAATGGGCAGAGAAGAAGAAAGCTATGTGAGGATATGAGCGCAGGATCGGTTTGAATTTGAACTGTAACTAGTTATAAAACTAGTATGCTCAATGATATCCTTTTTTCTAAGGAAGGGATGGGTGTTTCTTGGTAGAGGGAAAGGTGTAGGAATAAAAGGAGCATGAATCTTGCAAGGTAAAGTCTACCTTCACTGATGGAGTTTGGGGAGATAAAATGGGTTTGGGGTCTGTAGATCATACATTACCTGCTGGAGACTGTGCTGTATGTACAGGAGAGTCCCCTGTCAGCTGAGGCTCATTTAAGTCTAGATGTAAATCAGCTTTCTTGCGTTCGGAGGGATTGGAGTGATTTTTGCTCATCCCTCCGTTGTACTGTTCAGTGTGCCGCAGATCCAGGTGGCAGGGCCGCTCTTGGGGGGGCTGGTCTCTAGTATCAGGGTCCAGGGTAGGACAGCTGGACTTCACTCCATCCATCTGGATGTGATTACTCTCCTCCTGCATGGGCTCTTGGATCTCTGTGAGGAATACGGAGGATTTTTCGTCTCTTTCCTCTGCCGGTTTTTTGTGCCTTATATCTGTATTTTCAAGATGGCGGGGCAGGTGATTGTGTTCTGCTGTAGTGTCAGACTCGAAAACATCGCAGGGAGTCAAAGCATCATCTTGCTGCTGAGGTGGAGTTTGGATGCCGCCCTCTTCTGAGCCCAGCTCCTCACATTCGTCAACAGAGAGCAGCACTGACCGACGGAAGTTGGAACTGGACTGGTAGTCAGGCTGGTCATTCTCCTGGTCTACACCGTCATCATCAAACGCTAGGTTGACGATTCCCTGAAAGTGTGGCGAGGGTTCTGTTGGCGGCGCTTGACCCTGACTTGGAATCACCTCAACTTCTGATCTCTCATCTTCTGTCTCCTCCTCATCATCGTCTTCCTCCTCAGAAGAGAAGAGCTGGTGGTCAGGGACACTTTTTACAGTCACAGTGGCTTCAACCTCTGAGTGCTCCTCCTCCACTGGAACTTCATCTCTCTGCAACCAGGAGCGTGGGCGCTGTCTTACCCCCTCTTCCTCACTGGTGGTTTCTGCCTCTCTCCCGCGCAGCCGCACCTCCACTCTTAACCCTGCCCCACCTTCGTACATCTTCAACTCCTCTGGGGTGCTGGTGTCACTGCTACTGCGACCCAAAAAGTCATGACAGCGCATGGTACCGCACTTGGACACTCCTCTGTCGTTGGAGCAGTCATCATCTTGGGAGCCTCCTGCGTCATAGTCCTCTGAGCGTGGCTTGATGTCATCAGAGGAAGTGGTGTGTGTGCTGCCAGTCTCAGACTCTGGGCTGACCTGATGGTGAATGCCACTCCAGGAGTCTTCTACAGGAGTATCAGTGCTTCCAATGCTGCAGGGAGTGTCTATGGGGTGTTCAGTGTCTCTTGGGGAATTTGGTGAACTGACCTCATGAGCTTGTCCACCACTAATATGAGCAGGGATGACACCACTTTGAGGCGGTTTCACTTTAGTCCCTTCAGTTGGTTTGCAAGAGTCTATTTTAGAAGCTTTGACTTGGGGGATATTGCTAATTGCTGGTGTGTCGCTGCCCTCATCTCCTGCACCAGTGTTTCTTGACAGGCTTTCAGTCGTTGGTTTCGGGCTTGATTCCAGATGAAGTGAGTCTCCTCTGCCCTGGTTTGCTGGCTGTGTATTTAGCGATGCAGGCTGGTCAGAGGGCGCTTGTTCTGCAAGATCTTTTTGCTCTGCACCAGACTCAGTTTTACAATGTGATTTTTTACCATCCACTGCCTCTCTTGCTTTAGTTTCTGACTTCTTGGAAGCAGCAGAAGGTCTGGATGCTCCTCCAGCTTTTGGTGAGGCTTTCTCTGTAGATAATTCAGTAGTACTTTTTGGCTTTGGTCCAGACTTGGCAGCTACTACTGAGGATTGCTTGGAGGGGGCCAAAGAGGCTTTCCCAGGTTTAGCACTGGATTTAGCTGAGACTCCAGTCGTGGATACAGGTTTTGTGGGTTTCTTTTTTGGAGCTTCACTGGCTGCTTTGTCTGCTGCTGAGGCTGATTTCAACCCATCCTTGCTGTCTTCTTTCCTGGGGGAAGCTGGCTTTTTCATGGACGATCCATGTTTGGAGACTAAACCAAGGCAAAAACAGAACGAAACATTATTACTATGCAACATATTGACTGTGGAGGTACGAAGTTTTGTTTAGAATCCTGTCATCACAGAAATTCGGTCATTGGATTTCACTTAATGACAATGGTAACGGGTAGGAGAGGAACAATAACAATAGCTCACTATTTCATTCAATTTCAGCATGAGTTATTCTGTTATCTTTTGTATTCTAACACAAAAATTGGATCAATTCTTCTGGGGATGGTGTGGAAAAACCCACTCCAGTGGTACCCTCTGTATTGGGCATCTCACCATGGTGGTCTGGTGTGCTTCTTCCCTTGGCGTCTGCTCTTGCTGTCGTCACCCCGGCTGCAGGTCTGTCTGATGCAGCAGTCTTGGCTTTGCCAGTTTCTCTGACACTTGGTTTATTGGTAGGACTGTAACAGTGACACAGATGGGCAAAAACCACAAAGACAATAAAGTAACCACAAATGATTTGCCCGGGTAATTAAAACAACGGACTCACATCATCATAATAATTATGAGAAGAGTTGCAGGGAAAGTGAAATAATTCAGTTTAACACCAGTGGGGGGCAGCAATGGTTTTCCCCCTATCAGTTTGACAAGGGCAAGCTTCTAAGGCTTGAGCTGTTTATCAATGCAAAGAATTTCAAATTGTTACTTGTGTCCTTGCTGAGGATGTTCTTCCCTTGTGTTTTAAATAAGCCAACTTCAAGAAACCAGAGAGTACATTCTAACAGCGTGAGACTTGCTGTGTGCTCAAGGTCAAAAGAGTTTGAAAAAAACTCTTAAAATTGGAGTTTTATCTACCTTAGATTGTCATGGCCATTGATAGACATCCAGAACAGTTAAATGTATACACTGCATAGATGAATTCTTATCTGTACCCTATTTCATTAAAAAGAGTTTTGTCTAATTATTTACTCTACCAGCTATTTATTGGCTAACTTACAAGCATCCTTTTTGGCGAAACAATTTAATAATAATGTGTTCCCAGGATGGATACTGACTGTGAAACAGGTATTTTTAACATCTTTGAAAGACACATAAGAGGCTTGTCAGCTACACAGCCGATTTCATCCTGTCTGACAACCACATGCAACCTAAAAAAAATGACAGGTGATACCGTGTTGCATCATATTTCGTATTTGCCTTGCATTTACATTATTAAACATTCAATTGTACATATTTGTTTTGTGAATAAATCAAAGTTCAATCTTCAATTTAGTTCTTTTTTTTCTTGAATGGTTTCCTTAACTCACAGTATTAGTGTTGTCTGTTATAAGCCTGGATATTAAAGTGTTTGTGTCTTCTGTCACATCTTCAATACTCTGAAAGTTGCTCCTTTTCATTTTACACAACTATTTCTAGTGCTCCCTTACTGTAGCAAGGCAAACGTCCCAGAAATATATGCTACTGTAGCAAAACAGAGATTTGAGAAATGTGGGTTATACAACAGCTATTTTTATCAAAAGGTTTCTAATGCCTGCCAAGTGTTCACCATTTTGCAAACGGTATTAGAGATAGTATGGCTTTTTCACCCAAGAGTCAAGTTATTGCCCTTGACTGAATAACTAAATTGATAACACTGTGATGTTAGGAAGTAAATCTCACCTGCTGGTCTTTGTTGTATCGGATCTCTGAGGAGGTTTTGTCAGTGGGGATTTGTTCACTGCCTTGGCCTGCTGTTTGGGCTTTGCACCTAAAATACACAACATAAACCAACTGCTGAAACTCAATTGGATCTGAGAGCAATCACTGTGGAGTACTTTTTCATATGCTGTGTTCTCAGTGTGTGCTCACATTACAGTCGTTAGTCACTTTCTGGGTGGAGCACATGGACACCTGCTGCTCTTGTGCCAGCACAACAGACAGCTGAGGCCCACTCGAGCCGTAAACTCTACTTTTCTAAAGCTACACTAAACACAAAGGTGATCAGTCACACCACCCTATGTGACAGCTGTACAGGGCTATGACCTCTGCCGTTTCACTGTTTGATACCAGCAGGCTGCCAAGGACAGCCCCATGTGGTTTGTTTCCTGATAAATCAATATTCATACATGACACTACCCTTGTCTTCCAAAAAAAAAACCCTCTTGGCCACAACACAACATTCATCACACTAATTAGCTTGCAGGTCCTTCCATATTTCAGCTACAGTGATCCCTCGATCCCTCTCGCTGACACTTCTTCTTGGCTGCAGTGATGCACTACATTGTAATCGCTGTCAGTCACAATAACCAAATGTAAAGAAATCAATAAAGAGCATAAACCTGGAATAGAGTGAGTGTCATTGCGAGGGCTGCTGGCACCGTTCTCTGGCGAGGCACTGCCTGATGTGGATGAAGCAGCGGGCTGGGCCTGGGTGGTGCCAGCAGTGTTGTCAGCCTTTCCTGCTGAGCTTTTCTGAGCCTTCATTACCACTGCCTGGCTTGTAGCTGTGCAGCTCGCAGGAGACGTTTTAGGCCTTGCACCTGGGTTTGGCTTCCTTTCTTGCTCTTTTGCCCCATGAGGGCTTCTGGGGCCATTGGCGCTGGCTGTATCCCGTCTGGTCCCTGCAGCCCCTGTGCCATTGACAACTGGTGCGGCAGCTGATGCTGTCTTAGCTTTCGCTGCTACACTTCTGTCTCCTACTTTCTTTACAGTCTTGGACTTAGATGCGTGACCATCTCCTGTTTTGTTAGCCGTCCCCAGTCCATCAGACTTCATGGCTGACGTAGAAGTGCGGGAGAAGGAATTTCTGTTTTCAGACAGCCTCAGCGCCCTTTGCACAGGAGGACTCTCAGGTGCAGATGAAGGGCATTTTACAGCCTTTGGCTGCAGGAAGAAAAACTACATTAGTCAAGAAGCAGTATAATTTTCCTGGATTAACCAGCAAAGCTACTAAACCCATCTTGACTGCCTAACAGTTGATATTAATGGGAAAAAGAAATTGTGCTTCTTTCCTCGCCTCCTTTACTTTCCTTGTTCTAATTATCCTTAAGTGTCAGAGGAACAATGACATGAAGAAATTACCTTGCAGGTTTAGAGAAAGCATAGAATTCCTCTTTTGCAGGAGCTTCTCTGCTCTGAACCACTCAGGCCTAATATCTTTGCAATCCCCATGTGATCATGTCAGCCAGGATTATCTTAGCTATGCCCCTGTTTAGAGAGGTCCTGCTGTTCATTTCATACTATAGCTCTTATCTGTGAGAGTTGGGCAACTGTGACATATGGCATCTGATGGCCACAGACTGTAATGACTGACTGAGAGGGATCACAATTTACATACATTTCTCTGGCCTAAAACAGCCTTGGAATCAAGTTCACATCATCAATTGGGTCAAAATTATAAGTACTGATTAACAAATAAATCTCCAAGTGTATTTTTTTTTCAAACATTAAATAAGAAATAAATAAAGCGGTCGAATATTACCTGTGAGCTACTGAATACAGGCTTTTTCCCAAGTCTTCGGTTGTCCCCTTTATCAATAGCATCTGATAAAACAGGATAAAAGCAATATGAACTCTTTGTGTTTTCCTTGCAAATCAAGTTATTCCAATCTGAGCCAACACAAAAAGAGCAGCAGCATTATGCCTCAAGCTGCTACTTGAGTCCTTCATTATCAGAAACAGAGTAGTCATTCTTTTCATTCACAAAATTCCTATTCCCCCCCACCCTGTGTTTACCCGCTGACCGTAAGGAAACAAACATTGAAATCAATGGATTGATCAATCATTTCTGGTAAACACTCTGGCAAACAAAGCAAGCTCCTTTCTATACTAAAGCTAACACTTGATCTCATCTAATTTAAAAGAAATGTGGTAAAATTGACTCTGTTTGCTGAAAGGTATGTTATGTTCTCATGTATGGTCTGAAATCAGAATACACACATGCACACACTGATACCAGGCAAATAAATTATTCATGCAGTGCATTTCAACACATTACTAGTTCAACAGTAAGAAAGCTGTACATTTGTATCTGTGAAGGTTTAAAAAGTGCAGAGCAAGTGCATAAAAACAGCAATCCAGCCGCTCACTCCCACCCATTAAAAACAAGCATGTCGCATCTGGTGCAATTGCCATGTTGGTGTGCAGTCATCTGCCCGAGACAAAATAGCTCAGACAAAATGCGAGCCAGTGGACAATAAATGGGTTAGTAGTGGCTGTGAAGGAAGAAGCTGAATGTTAAATCAGGCAACAGCATATGTTACAATGGCTTCAGTCCATTTCTAATGATGCAGAGCCACTGCTTCACTAGGCTGGGTTCAGAAGGAAAAAAAAAATCACAGACATCTGCACGTACTGCAGTATGAATATCATGCTGACTGGAAAAAGGCTAAATGTTAAGATATTATTCTTTACCTGCCAGTATCCTTTCTCTGTGTTTGGATGACAGAGTCTCCCATCCCTGCGTGTGGCGAACGGCATAAAAAGTCTGAAGCAGGAAGGTCCAGAGCCGCCCGCGTAGAGTACAAATCTCCTGCCTGAAAGACTGGCGATAATACCAAGGAGAGAGGGAGGAGAAGAATGGAAGGGGTGCGCTAAAGCATAAGCGAATCAGCAGCTGCTTGAAGAACCTTTCACCATGGCAACAAATACCCCTCCCTCCTCCTCGCTCTCCCTTTCTCTGTCCCTCCCTTCTCCGTCTGGCTGTGTTGCAGAATCCACTTGAGCTCTCATGGGCGAAATCTGTGATGTCACTGGCTGATGCCCATTCTCCTGTTACCACGCCTGATTAGAAAAACAGGGCTGGGAGGTGGGGAGGAGCTATCCCTGCCCTCTTCCGCTTTCCTAACCACACACACCCTTCAGCAGCAGATACACAGCCAGATTAGTGAAGGTTGCTGGCTCACGTCACTGTCTCCCTCACACTAATCCATTCTGCCATACTGTCCAGTATTTACAGGGGTTATGCGCTTTAACTTGTTCAGCCAGGTCACTTTCTTCTGCAAGTCATCTTGCAGGCTAAACTGGCCTGCTCTCGTGGTTTTATCAGTATGTATTGTGACTGCTGAATATTGACTGCTATGCTTGGTGATGCTACAACACAGAATAAAACATAAAGCTAGTGATATTCCACCCCTTTTTCAAATCCCACTAAAAGACCAAAACACACAAAGTTTATGTAGGACCAGCCGCCTGGCCTTAAAAAAAATACAAATAAAAATAGCTGCAGCTAGATACAGTAGTTGTTGGCAAAGGTGACCTAAGCAGGAAAACACTGTCCATTTAGAGGGGATTAACTTTTCAATAAAAAAAAAATCATATACAGATTCATATACCGGTACATTTGGTGCTTCATGGCATGACTTAAAGACTTAAGAGTTACTGGACTTCTTCCATTAGTGCTATTAACACACATGCACAGACATGCGGGTGATGTAATAAACAGTCGTACCAAATATGCTGAATTATTCCATTAATAAAAGGGGAGTTAACAAGCCATGATCAGTTACAAATAGCAAGGAGCTGTTGCTGTCCAAAAAACTCCAATAGGGATAGGGGTACTCGGGTAGGTAAGACCTTGACTTGAAGCCAAATTGGGTGTGCATGTGGGCTGACCCCCATCAGTATCTATGAACAGAGGCTTGAGTTGCCCCACAAGCAACGATCCACACTCTCTAAAGTCTGTTAACACCTTAGTGACTGATACAAAAGGGGCTCTAGAATTCTTGTTCAGTCCAGGTCTTGGTGGTACACCGCTGCATTAGGCATGAATGATTTGTCCCATCAGTTCTGCAGACTTATCCTTTAAGGTGATATGTAAAGTGGACTTTATGCATTTTTCTACAGACATTTGCTATTCAAAAAAACTGGTCTAAACCAACAGGACTAAAGAGCCATTTTTATAACCCTCCACCTCAAGTCAAGCAGCATCACACCTACATTACATTGCTGACTAAATCAAACCAACACTAGACACATACCAGTTTTTTTTCTTGATAAGGCAAGTGCATTAGGACCTTGGCCTTCAGAATCTGTGTGCTATCCTGTATTCAGAGTGAAGTAAAGCTCACGACTATCAAGCTGTGAATCTGACAGTTATCATCTTATCAGAAGAAAAGCGTTGTTTAAACATGCCATAAGATTAAGATGTTTGCAGTCCAATCCAGAGAAGGTTTGTCTGGTGTCTGGCTTACCAGGCTACAAAGCCTGATCTAAAGAATCCACTTTAATCCTCAAAAAATTGATGCTCACAGTGTGATGTAATAAGAATCAGCTTAATTTCACCTCTCGTATTTGCCCTTGCTGCTCCAGGTAGAAATCCTCCACAAAGTCATCTCCACACAGAGAGTGAACGGCAGTGAAAAGATCACAGCAGTTATCCACAGTCACACCTTCCCTGACGGCTGAACACAACTTCTTCAACAACGCAGGCTCGGTTGTAAACTCCTCCCTCTGTAACACAATGCAGACAGAGAGAAACCATCCTAAGGATCCATGCTGAATATTCCCATCATTATTGCTGCATCCCCACCTTACCCTGCGAAGGTCCTGGAAGGCCTGAGTGTGTGTGACTTTGGAGAGGTGCTGGACAATGACACACAGGCTCTCCTCCTGTAACTCTGTGGCCAGGCTCTTCACCTGCTGGGCCCACTTGACCTCAGGGAGACTGTCAATCAACTGCTCAGTGCCACAGAGCATGGTTACTGCATTCTGGACAGTCTGAATGGAAACATCTATCAGTCTAAAGAGACTGTGTCTACATGAGAACACAAAATAGAGTCAAGCGATCTCAATCCTACTGTATATAAAAATCACCCTTTCACTCCTGCCCAGGACCTATTGATCAGTGGAGGGATTCCCTGTACTCTGAACATAGTTCTTGGCTAGCTCTATATCGCAGCACTTGCCAAGATTGAGCAACAGTCTTGTTATATTCAGAGAAAAAAAACTGCCACCTTATTTCGGAAAAAAAAAATGAGATGCTCAAGACTCAATTATCAATTACAAGCCGGGATCTTTCTGCAGCCACATCATACGCCTTAATTACACTGTCTTTAATAACTGTGAATTTAATAAAGGTCATCTCTGATTAGATCATGTTCAAACTTCCTTCCTGTGGAAAAACACTGGTGAGCAGCTTTGTGGTATTTGTGCTGTTACATGAATAATACTGGGAGGGAGGACCTTACCATGGTTTCAGTCACAGCAGTTAGACAGGCTCTGTGGAGCTCTGGGGACAAGAGGGAAAAGTTCCTCTCACACCAGGCCTTCACAAAATGTTCAGCAACCCACCTGAAAATACACATAGTAGAGATAACAGGAGAGTTCATTGATTTGACCAATCAGAGTGCAACAAACTCCTGGATGCCTCTCCAGCCTGGCTCCGCTTGAGGGAACAGCAGAGCCAGGCTAAGACTCTCAGTGATGCACTGCTGCACAGAGCAGCCCTGCTCAGTTCACCATCATAGTCGCGTGACTCATCAGACTCAGCAGAGACAACACGGCAAGCGCAACACCCCCCCACCACATCTACATACACACACCCATGCACACACCACTTCAAATGAGAACCATGAGAACCAGCTCACAGCTTCGCTCAACACATCCTATTTCCCTGACCTACATTCACACACTTCTTGCCCATTTACTGCAGTGTGCAAAACTGTAGTCAGTGGAGGAGAACTCAGAAAGAGAAGATCTGAGATTGCAAGTATATAAATGAATGTGCAGCACAATGAAATATGACAGCATTTACAGCAGGGTCTAAATGCTTGTATTTTGCTATGTTATTTATTCTGTTAAGTAGGAATTCATTAAAAACAGAAGAAAATTCCACACCGAAAAGTTGCACTATTTCTACATCAGATACTTCAGTGTCATTGACCTTATAAACATCTTCATGTCCATCTACTGCAGCATTTAGGTGAATCTGATGGACATATGGCTTAATCTAATGCATACATGCACTGTTCACCTCTTATAAATATAGGTGGGCATTAGGTTTTCAGTAAAGCATTGATTACGAAGTAATGATAGTGGTAAATGTGGATAGACCGAAGGTATCCTGAACTCCTGAAGTTACAAAGCAAAATGATATCATATTCTGATATGGACAGGTTCAACTTCTAATGAAATGCAAAATAAAAGTACCAGCAACAGTGATCTTAGATCAACCAGATAGTATAATGAAAGGCCTTTTACTTTCTAGAGGAGTGGTCTTTTCTTTTGAAAGCAGGACTTTAACCAAATAATAATTGTGCCTTATTAAATGTATTTAATTTATATATTATCCAATACTAATATTGTTCAGAAGAGTTATGTTTCTCAATAGAGCAATTTGCATCATCACCCTTGCTTCTGGCTGCTTAATTATACAGAAATTCACATGCTGGTTACTTAGCAACAAGATTTTGCAGTATAGAGTGCATGAAGTGAAGGGGCACTGTACCTTGCAATGGCAAGAAAGGTAATTGCATACATTTCAAAGCTGTAATACAAAACTGTTTGTAGCCACTTACCTTTTACACAGCATGTGGAGGTTTTGAAGGCCTAAGGCATGTGTGAGGGACAGGCACTCGAGGACCGTTCTCTGAACCCCATCAGCTGACTGCACACACATGGAGAACCCAACATTACCACATTGTGGCTGTATGCCTGGTTATCTAGTTAAGTGGAACTTCACATCCATGTCTGTTCAGAGTCATGTGAACAACTTCTTCAAGAAAATATGCTAGAGACTAGACAGACATGTGTTAATTGTTGATTGAAAAGGCTACCATATAGTAAATAATGTAAAGATTATTTTGAATGTAAAAGATGTTGTAATAAATAATGAAAAGTCAAATATAGTTCATGTCCCACAGTGTACACGAAACCCATTCTTTAGCTCACTACTTCTCTATAGCTGACCTTGGGAAAAAAGCGGCAGTAGTCTCGGGTCAGAACCATCTCCACTACATCCTTCATCCCCTCCAAACCCAGCATGTCTGCAGCCAGCACGACCTGACTGTAGGAGAGTAGGCATCACGTAAAATTCAGCTTGTTTTTTTGCAGTCATGTGTTCTAATTTTATAAAGCCTGTTTGTTCTAATACTGTACCTGGCACTGGCTCCGCTAGGCAGGTCCACAATGGCTCCATACATGAACTGGAGCAATATCTCCATCTCATCTGGCCCTAAGCTTAAAACGTTAATACAATAAACATGTTTACTAGTCGCCTTATCTCAGCCTATTGCTCTTTGTGTTAGTGCAGGGGTACTATATAGCACATATTATTTCCATAAGGGTTACAAATAAAAAGAAAATATATACAGTATCATAGAACACTCCATTCACGTGACCTCAAAGGGTTTCCCCCCACATGTCAGCTCAGGCGTTCTCCATTCTGACAGCCGTGTCACCTCCTGTTACCCTCAGATCAGTAATACTAAGACAAGTGACACATCACTCCCTGGAGGAAAGAAGTGGGCTTCATTTGCCAATCTGAAAGACCGAGACTGTGGGTGGTAGTGAGGGGGTGGGTAGTAGTGGGGGCTCTATTGTGGGCGATGAATGTGCCTTGCAGACAAAAATCGTGCTAGTAAAAATCTGCAAAAACTATTTGAGCTTACACTGTGTGTGTTGTTGGGTATGTGAAGTCACAAACAGTGTCAGCGAAACCCCATACTGTAATGATCCTCCTCTGTGGTGAGGCATGAATAATTAACTACAGCTGTAGCATTCAGGAATTATGTCTGGAATGGTCAGAGCAGGAGGAGGGTGTGTTATTGATCCCTATTCCCTGCCGTGTAATGACATTTATGTACAAGTCTTACCCTTGCAGAGTGATGCACTGTCTGGAGCTCTCCATCCAACTCCCGCTAAGCATGGCTCGGAAGTACTGAGACCGCGCACACAGGATTGCCCTAGAAAACCAGTAAAGCAGGCAGTTGCATGTCAGATCCACCCACCGTTTAATATTTCACTTGTCATCTGCTGGGACTGGGTGTACTTAAGTGGCTTTGAAGTGACAAGCAAGGAGGACATAAATTACACTGTGTGTTTTTTTATCTCTGGAGGCTGTATTTTTATTCTCTCTGACCTGATTGTGCTGTTACTGATATGGAAACTACAGTATATGACATTGCTGTACTGTGATGTGTTTTCACAGGATGGATCTGATTGAAAATATAATAACCATAAAGTATATACATTTCCATCTTAAAAGGCCCTTCTGTGTAATCTTCCTGTCTCCCCTCTCACAAAGTGCTATCAGCTAAATTCCACTGATCATCAAGAGTTTCTAAACCTTCAATGTCCACTTTTGAAACACATTATGTTTTTCAATCTTTGAAATGGAAAAGCATCCATCGTAACCTATTGTGATAGGATTGTGACTGTGATACTACGGTACAGAGTATAGTACCTACACTCATTATCTTTTGTAAAGGAATAATGACAAATAATATAGCAAAGTACAAGTATAAGTGATGGGTTGTGAAGCCCAGCTTCTGCAGCTCACACTTTGCTGTCATACACATCACTGCTGGCGAGTAGCGAAACAAACATACAAAAACAAACACAGTCCCACTTCTCTCTGATAAGCATTCACTGGCTGACTGGCTTCTCCCCTGAGCAGAAGCCTGGAGAAACCTGTCTCCATGGTTACCAGCTGCTACTACTACCTCTGCATCACTGAATGACCACCAAAGAGCATATGTGCCAACTCTGTAGTGTTGAAATGTGGCTGTAACGCACTGAATAGAGCCTACAATAAGACAATAAACACACACCTGTGGCAGGAGAAGAGTTGCTCTGCTACTTGGATGGTGATGTCGCACTGTTCACCCCTTTGATACAGACCCAGCAAGTCAGCACCAAGACCAGAGGCTGGGTCAAGAACAACAGCGCCTGAACAGAAGGAAGAGTGAAGAAGACAGAGGCTTACAGTATACATTAACCTGTGGAAGCCCCTATGGGTATTGTGTGTGTTTGTGTGTGTTTGTGTAAAATAACAAAAACATTTATTCACAATATTGTAAATATATAAATATATATGTAAAAAAGCAGCTCTGCAGAATTGCCTTGCTGTAATTAACAGTAACAACAACATGGATCCCAATGTGATTAGCTTTTAATTGGATTATGGCAGAGATAACATGATGAGAGGAAAGTGGAGGGAGGGGGGCACTAAAACATCACATAACCTAGAACAAACCATCCAGATGCGAGCATGTTGATCTGTTTACCTGAGTCAGTGGAACTATGAAGGTCTGCTTCGTCGAGAACAGGCAGAACACTTTCTGGCAATGAGCCCTCCACATCTGGGATTATTTCAGTTGAGTGCATGCTCTGGTCTGCTGTGTACAGCCGCCTGCAGGGAGGGGGAGACTGAAAGTTAATTATATCTGGTTGTTTCATCCATTTTTAAAATCACAGGCTCAGTGGATGCACCGTGACTTCAGTGACACAGCTGACCACAGCCTGACATGTGCAGGTTTCTGCTCAGTGAAGCTTTTTGATAAGTGACTGGTGATTCTGTATAGGAGGCCTCCAGGTATAGGTCTGATTGCTTCTAAAAAATGACTTATTTAGCACTGGACACTAATTTCCTATACATACATGTTGTTGAGGTCACAGTCAAATGAAAGTGCAGCAGGGATGGTATTTATGTAGGTCGCCTCCTCATGGGATCCAAGCCAATGAGAGTTTTTTTTCCATAGCACCAGAAATGGTAAAATTCTAATGCTTTTGTAGGTTTTAGACTTCATTCCTGTGGCACTACATGAGCAAAAGGGCGAGAAGGTTAACCCTTACAGCTTCCTCCCCTCTTCACAGTGCTGCTGCCTGTACCCATTCAACCATCTTGAAATTCACAGACACAACATAAAAACCTAGACATTAGCACAACGAACACTGAAGAAATAATAACAGACCCGAGAAGAGAGGCGAAGAGCCTACAATGGGTGTTTAATAGCAGCACAGCAAGTAACTGGGGCCAAATGTATACCACTTGGCACTGGCTGTTCTCCCCCTCCCCTCTAGAAGATGATCCACAGAAATTGAAAGCTAAAAAATAGATTTAAATAACGTATCCTAAAGCGATAAGCTCTTTTTATACAAGACCTACTTTCTTCCACTTTACTTAAATTATTAACACATTACATAGAACTCTTTAGTAAGAAAAGGAGCAACAACAACAACCTAAAGCAAAACCAAAAACATTTTCACATGTATAGTCCTCAGAATTGGGGGAATGTATAAGGCATAATTCTGGTGTTGATTCCAAAACTGAGGCAAGGACATGACCCATCATCGAATTTGAAAACTCTTCAATCCTTCAGGTCAGTTAATATGAAGAAGCAGAGTTTAAAATTTATAATACTTTTCTAGGACCAATGTTTAAATATTCTTTGACAAAAACTAATCTAACCTTCAACCAGCAGTGCTGCATGCACTCCATGTGATCTAGCAAATGAAGTTTATCTCCACAGTATTAAGACCAAACAAAGATGCCTTTTTTCTCTTGTCCTGATTAAAGTTTGCTTATAAGACAAAAACATAAATAAATGCCACAAAGACTGCACTGTTACTCAGTACTGTACTTGGAGCAGATGATTATAAATACTGATAATGTGGGACGTGTATATCTCAACACCAACACAAATAAAACATGGTGCACATGGCGCCCCCTGTCAGTCAGACACTACAAGTGTAAGTCTGTGTAAAGGTTTTAGGTAAAACTACAAAGTAGTGTTTGTATCAGTTGGCTAAATAAATAAGAAAAGTAGTGTCTGGCACTTACCTGAGGAAATCTTTTAGTGCAGACAGCTCAAAGCTAGGCAGATGGATGATGATGGGATCTTTGTGCGTCTGTCCACCAAGGATGTGAGGAGCTCTGGCCAACAGTACAGCCCTGTGTGCTCGGACTGAGCCCGAGCCAGCGTACAGAGAAACATCGGCCTCCAGTTCCTCCTGCAGCAACCTGAGGACATACATTACCAAACTTTATCAGGGGCACTTCAACCAAAACCCTTGAACAACTGAACAATAAACTGTTGTTTGTGTTTTCCTCAAAGCCAACACAGAATATAGATGATAAAGAAAGGCCAGATCGTCACAGATTAATCTGATGGCCTATTTTTCCACTTTAGAACAGAAGCAAAGTCCTGGGGCAGTACATTACTTCTTTACCATCCTTGCATCTCGCCCCGCCTCATTGACTGATCTGGGTGACCCAGAATCCAGTCAGCTTACGGCCAACTGGGTTCTAAGAGTTCAAATGCTGCTGCTGTGTCCTTTTGTGTTACTCTGTGATGAAGAGTGGGAAACTGATGAGTCACTCGTGCGAAAGTGAGAATCACACCCATGAACTGCTCAAATCCATGTGAACTTGAAACTTGTGAGCTAAGTGTGAATTTGCTGTGAGCAAAGTTTTCTATTTCAGATCCACTGATCCTGTTATCCGAGGTTGTTTAGTAATTAGGGCAGCTTTTTATCCATTAATTCCAAAATCTCTTATTTTCTTTGTGTCCTTTTAACAATCATTGAAATAACATGTTCCCCAAAAACAGACAAGAATGTTTTGTCAAATGTAAGTGTATGGCATTTCTTCAACAGTTTAAAATCCTAGATTCGATTGCTGAAAGGCTGAACAATATCCCAGGGAAAAGCAACATCAAACCGGTCATCCATAAAACATTTCAACATAAGTTGAATACTTTAAAACATTTTAAAAATGACAGTAACTACAGTAAAGCTAGACTCAGAAACAGCAAGTATGGTCCAAGTCCCAGCTGCACTCAGGTTGGGAGAGGTGGACACTGGTCATTAGGAGTTTTCAAGGAAGAGCCTGACCACAATTCATTTTTTTATATAGATTATATACAAATATTGCAGATTATTGAAAAAAGGCTACAGGTATGTGCAATCACATAGTGTACGCTGCTTTAATATGGCTTGGTGATGACAGGTCCTTCAAGTGTTTTAATAAGAAAAGAAAAGGCAAGCTTTGCAAAACATTTGTTTTGTTTGAAAGATATTTTGTCAAAAATCAGTATTCCCCCTGTTGGCCTTAGTAGGTCAGTGGATACTGTCACATGGCTTACCTGTGAAGATCTGCAGACAAAGCTGACGATAAACATCTCTTTAGTTGTTCTTTGTATTTGCGCTCTTTGGCCTGGAACTCTCTTGCAGCCTCGGTGGTGATCATGTTTTACTATGTTTTCTAAGACAGAGGTAAGACAGACAGACATTAGATAACATCTATACCAAATGCATGCTCTCTCTGTCTCAACAATGAGTCAGCCAAGTATCTCAAAAAATGACCAATGTGCCTGCACGTTTCCCTTTACAATACACAACGCTGCTAACTTCACCTGTCTTCTCTGAGTGACCTCTGCTGTCACCATCTTCCTCCACTCACACTGACTTGGCGTTACCTGCCATTGTGCTCCAGAGTGGCGCTGTTTAACCGCCTTGAGCCAAATCAATGAAAATGGGAATATGTACACACGGCAACCGCACATAGTCATTGTGTTTCGTGACGGAAAAATACAATTATTTACCATTACTACACACGGTAATAACACACCTGCTTACTATGGTTTTCAATAACAGATAGCATCACTATCATCACGTCTCCCTATTTTAAGTGCATTAAATTCCATTACCAGCTGTCCAAAAGACGACACACAAAGAGCATACCTTCACTGATAGATATATTTCCGTCTGGTTCGGCTCGGTCAGTGATGTAAGCTGATAGTCACTATCACTCTTTTTCCTCTCGCAGCTAGCATGCTAGCTCTAGCTAAGATGAGTTACTGCTAACAGTCACTTATTTCTTAGGAACCTAAACGTGTTGAAGAACAGACCTGTGTACGTTAGCTGCGGCTGATATTAAAGAGACATGGTAAAAAAATAACAATAAAAACGGGCTGACCCACTGACCGTTGTTGTTGACATCACTGCTGCACGCTGTTCACCACCCACTTGGACGCGGTTGGCCAAACGAAGGAGCAGACCAGCCGTCACAGCCAGGAAGTGGCGACGCATGCGCAGTATAAGCAGGACGGCCAGACCTCTGAGGCTTTCACGTGATACTCGGAATTCTAACGATCAGTTGCTATACACGTTGGGTTTCATGATGATATATTATAAGCGCCCTCTAGTGGTGTCACTGTCTCCCCTTCTTGTTTTTGCAGTAAACGTTTCCAATAAACTTGATATTTTTAAAAATAGCATTTCAAAAAGGGAGGGTTTCAAACATTATGATGAACAAAGGAAAGCATCTCATCTACTCAAGAGATTTAAAGTGAAGATAGAAATATATTTCCACATTGTTTTGGAAGGCTCAGGTGACAAAACCTGGAGGGAAATTAACTATGTTTTTGCTGCAGGATCACAAAATGAGAAGCAGGGAAGAATGGGATGGGCACATGGCATAATATTTAAACATATGCATGAATACAGATCACTAAAAAAGGACAAACCTTTCTAGCTGTATTCAAACAATCTATACAAAACAATAGCAACAACAAAAGTTGTAAAATTGTGTATCAATAGATCACACAAGTCAGTAAAAATGTGTCCATAATTATTGTTGTTGCTTAAATTCTTTCATTAAATGTATTATCATATTTCTGACTAGCCCTGAAGGCAGCAGAGGTGACATCATTGTCCCAACCTTTAGTATTAATCTTATCCTATGAGGTCAGTGCAAATGTGACTGTGAAGGTTTGAATCAGCAAAGATAAGTGCCAGAAACACAAAGGATGTGCAAATCTGACTGCTGCGCTGATCAAGGGTTTGTTAATTAGCAATGTGTGTTTGTGTGTGTGTGCTGCCACAGCATTCAAACCTGTTTTTATAACACACACCTTATCATCCTCTCTATATGCATGCATATATGCATGTAACTATTTAGTGAAAATAGAAATATGAAACTGAAAAGCATCTTGTTATTTAAGAGAGAAGATGTAAACTTACTGCTGTGTCACTCAGTGCTGTGCTATATTTATCAGGACATCTCTTGCTATTTCTGGGTGTTTTTCATCTCCTCTGTGTAAAAGCACAGAGTGACTGTTGGTTGAGACAGCGCCAAACACATGGGGGCATGATGCTCTCTGCTTAAAGCTTCAAACACGTTATTATTATTATCTTAAAACAGGCCGGAAAGTGAGGTCCAACAGATTGACACTTACTCAGTTTATTTATAAAATCAAATGGTGTAGACCTGGCTCAGTGAATTTCAAAATGCAGTGTGTAGGAAGAGATACAAAATAGTACAATAGTCAACCATCACTGACATTTCTCTACAGAAAGAACAACATTCTCTACCTTTGAGCGAGTCAAATACAAAACAGAAAGCTCCTTTTGACAACATCACCTGATAAAGGGAAGTGGGAGAGTTATGGCTCTCAGAGGACTGTGCCCAAAGTAGAGTGGAGCGACCCAGTGAGACACACAAGTATAGCAGACAACTCCACATCCCAGTCTGTCTGGACATCTTTACACGGCGACAACTCAAAAAGTCAAAAAGGCACCACACAATACAAGTCACAAGGAGATTTTGCCACACATTTGTAACGCTGTAACCGACAAACTTTTAAGGCGGATGTCAATGTGCAAAAAATATCTTGTGTATGTGTCATACGTACTGTCCAGTGTCCTCTCCAGTGTCCTCTCCAGAGAAGTGTGCTTTAATTCTTTCCTTTACGGCTCACTCCTTTAAAAAATATCTGAAATGTGAAAGATTTAAAGAATAATTGCATTATCACTATGTCGCTTGGTATCACAGGCATATTCCAGGCTTCCGGGAGAGGCGGGTGCGAGACGGAAAGAGTGAGGAGGGAGTGCTGGAGGAGGAGGAGGCCTCGCTGTGGATTTAGTTCCTGTAGCTTTTACGTCCCTCTCCCTCCTTCAGGAAGGTCCATATGAGGGTGTTGACAATATCGGGCTGGTCCTGTTGAAGCCAGTGGCTGGCCCCAGAAATAATGTTGAGACGGAAATGATTCCTGATGTAGAGGCGGCAGGCCTCAGCCATTTCTTGTTCCAAGAACGCATCACGCTCTCCCCACAGCAGCAGCACCGGCGACCTGACATGATTGTGGCTCAGAGGGAGTGAGCTAGGAACAGGAAACAGTAAAGAGAAAACTTTTTAAAGTAAAGATAATGAAGAAATGTCTGGAACTCAGCAACCTAAAATGGCATCAGTGCTCTCTCTTGTTGGACACTGTGGTGTTGTTTGTGCTTCTTTCCTCCAAGAAAGGACATGTCATGGTGAGAGCCAGCGTGACATGTATGTCTTATTAACAGGAGAAGTAGCAAGACTGGGCTCTGAGACATCCACTATTTGAGGAATCTGTTTCTGCCTACGTCTATTGCATCATTTTTTTGTTTTCTCTCCCTCAGTGGAGAATAATAAAAAAAAAAGTATTTTTCGGATGCCCCAATTTTAAATCTAAAAAAACACAAGTTGTCTCTCTGCTGTCCAACTAAAATGAAGAACTTAAGAGCTTTTAATAAAATCACGTGAACATCCCCATGTCTCAAACAGGGTGAGTGCATATATATATATGAAATAACCAGATGGATGGATGGCTGTTGTGTATGTGCATGTGTATGTATCCCTGCGTCCCCGGTACGTAGGTACAGTATGCACTGAGAGACTAATTGGACATGGGTCAGTGAGATTCCTTTTATATAAGCGAATAAAAGCTATTCCGAGATATGAACCATTGCTTGAGAGTGGAGCAGATGGTGTGCTCGGTCATGTGTGCACAGTTCACATGTCAAAACTATTTTTCTTTGATCCGATTTGTGCCAATCACCGTTGGCCAGCTGGCCAATTGTACATGTAAGAATGAACAGTAAGTGAATATAAATAATTGATAGTATTATGGTTCTGGTTCTCTGTCCCATCAGAGCTCTGACAGTAGATGGCGCTACTATATTTGTATCCTATACTACACAATTAAAAGTGACTGTAATCATACATTAACCTACATTATCCACAAACTAATTGTTTCCTATGGCAACAGCATCCCTCCTCCATCAGTGACTAGATGTTTTCTCTGACTGTTTGTATCACAGCTGTTTACATAACATTATGCTTTTACTTGACATGAAGTTGTAAAGGAACGTCTCCGTGAGTCAAATTTTCCTCAACAACCCTGACTTCAAAATTCAAGATGGCTGCTATGGGTAAGAACGCTAGTGTTACACTGTAGCACTTAGGTCTACTCATCTCATTTAGTTAATGGTACACAGTGCGGCCCAATATATACACATGTGGATGGTAGTGCTACGTATGATGATGATGATGTAGTGCATTGGCGGTATTGTTAAGATAGGGAAACTCTGAATTGTACAGGAACACAACAGCTCTGACTTCTAGTTTGCAAAGTATAACTTCCACCTGGTATTTCTCAGTCCCTTTATAGAATATATATATATAAAAAAAATCTTCCCCACCTAAAGACATTCCTGTAATAGTTGAGGGCTCCTGTCAGAGCCCCCGGCTGTGAGAGTGCATACAGATAGGCCTCCAGGTCCTCTGCAGTCAGCCATCGGCCCTTCCTCCCGATGCCCGTGCTGCGGCTGGTGAATAACGCCTTCAGAGCCTGCAGCAGACACAGAAACAAACCCTGAGCTAGTCTGTGAAAACATTCACAAAAGGACGTCCATGTCACTGTTACATGAGTCACAAAAGGCTCTTTAGTGAAGAAATCTACTCTGATGACCTCCAGACACAGCTCAGCCTCTTTGACTTACAGCAACATTCTGTGTCACTAGCAAAAGTCGGAAATACTAGACAACTCTTCAGCAAGAATGTTGCAACTTAAATCTTAAAAGCCAAGAGCCTACTTGGTGTAAAGAAATATTGGATTTTACAGGGAGGTCTAAACAAACCCCCAGTATAGGCCTATCACATCAGTATCAGTGAATTTTCACTGTACATAAATTGCCGAACATTTTCGCGGAACACAATGCAGAAAAATATAATATATATAATATAATATAAATATAAGAAAGATATATTTATGCATGATCACGTCATTTGAGTTGCCTCAGTTCTGTTGATGAAGCAGCATCACAGCTGAGCAGATGGTGGTGCCCTGAGTCACATGATGTCTTCATGATAAGTAGCTTGTAGTAGTTTGACTACACACAGACACATTTTCCTTTTTAAGATAACCCTGTCCCTGACAACTACCAGCAGCGGCTATAATTTGTCCATATGCTGTAAATACAGTTTTTTTTTTGAAAGAATATTGGTCCATTGATAATGGCATATTTTACTATATATCGGCATAGATCAAAAGACTGAGGCAGAACATGTCCAGCTACTGAGAGGAGAAATATTATTAGATGTCAATGATGATTTGTTGTTTGTTATTAGCTTGATATTACTGTATTATTATTATTTGAAACATATTTAAGCTAACAAGGTTAAAAATTGCGAAGAGCATCTTATATTCATTGATGCAAAATACTACAGTCAAAATTTGTAAAATTTCAGTCAGATTTGTAAAAATGGTGATCATGAATTACTATTTGATTGTTGACAAAAGAATCTGTCCATTTCCCGTGGGATTGGCTGTGTTTTATACTATAAATATCCCTTTTCAAGCTGGCTATTTTTAGAGATAACCCTGATGCACATGCTAAAAATAGCCTGATGTGAAACATACACCAATGCACATGAATACTGTGCGAACACGCACGTACACACAAACAACCTTGACCTTGAAAACGCTCATGCACACACAGCACGCCACCTTGAAATCATTGATGGAGAGCATGAGCTCCGGGAAGCGGGGCAGCTGGAAGAAGAAGAAGTGACTGGACTTCAGCAGCTGGCTCGGATGGCGCAGAGCATAATCTGAGGGGAGAGGAGAGGAGAGGAGAGGAGAGGAGAGGAGAGGAGAGGAGAGGAGAGGAGAGGAGAGGAGAGGAGAGGAGAGGAGAGGAGAGATCAGTTTCCCAACAGTAATTAGAAGGCAAGTTTGCACACACCGTGAGGTCGTCGACGTGACAGCTCTCACTGACTTTGCCTGTCTGCCTGCACCAGTTAAACCAGCTGTTCCAGCTTCACATTAGCCTCCTGTAATTAGCTTCTCATCATCATCTCCTTAAGGCAGAAGAGGATTTACCAGATGGATGAAAACATTGAATTGAAGTAATAATACTTCCTAATTAATGATAATAATTATGGTAATAACCCAAGAGGTAAACCAGAGCTTCTTTAATTAACATGCAGAAAATTGGTTTGCCTTCACAACGACTGTCTGAGGAGTGAATTCCTACCTGTGAAGACGGAGGGGTGGGGACAGTTTAGGACGATGAGTTTGGTCACCATCTCTGGGTAATGAATGGCAAACAGCCACGCGATGGTCCCGCCCCAGTCGTGGCCAACAAGGCAGCATCTGTTGTATCCTTAGAGGAAAAAAAGCAAACACACATAAAACACCGTCACTGTCACAAACGACAAAGAAGAAGAATCTAGATGTCCTTGCTGATGTTTCAACATGTCACTGCCAGAAAAATCAATAATCTTCTCATTTCTTTATTGCAGGTTTTCTCCTTCAGAGGACATTTACACCTATCAAATGGATGTATATCATGACATACAGCCAAATACATCAAGGTCAGGCATCAGTCTGATAACATTACTGTCACTTTAAACTAATCCCTTTTTACCTGTGGAAGCACCATTTATATCCACCCAGCAGGCCCTGCTGTTCTTAAAGAGGAACAGTCATATTTAGAAAAATCACAGACAACTGCAACCTGTGGACCATGTGGGCTCTGAGACGTCAGCTCACAGAACAGCAGTTAACATGCAATCAGTGCAGGCCTCCCTCCACTGAAATGACCATTAAGTGAACCATTTGCTCAGCAATATCCATTATTGAGCGCTCAGCTCCTGAAAGCCTGTTAAGAAATTTTCTATGACAGCTAAAGCATCATAAGAAACTACCAAACATCAACTGAGATCTGAAGAGCACTTTCTGAGAGAATATCAATGTTTTATAAGGAAGGTGTTCATTTGATATTTACAATCTGTCTGTTAAATTGTGATAAAGGCACAGAGTGTGTGTTTTGGTGTTACCTCTCTCTTGACCTCTTCTCAAGTACAAATTAGCAGCCTGAGAATCAAACATGTCCCTCAGGAGAGCAAAAACAGACTTGGGATCGAAAGAAATTGGACTATCATTCAATAATGTTAATAAAACAAAACGTCAGTTTCCTAATAAAAGAGATAATGAGTGTTTCTCAAAGTCAAAGATGTGTTCTAGGCTACATTTCTAGGATGCTATGTCCCACTGAAGGACTGATCCTGTGCCTAGGGAACAGCGAAGTCGTACCAAAGACTACCGAAGTCCTTCATTCAGAGAATTTTCAAGGATGCATGGTCAAAGCTCACACACATAGATATGAGGGGCATACTGATGCACAATTTTATTCTTACTTTAGGAATATTTCATAAACACATCGTGTTGCAAGAAGTCTCCAAAGAGACAGCGGTAGAAGAGCAGGAAGTTTATTAGTTCTCCCACACACAAAGACAGGATCGGTCCGGATCTAAGTGGATACTTATTCCACACAGGTGATTTTATTAAAGAAAAACAATGAACTTATTAATGTGACACATTTTTATTCGAATGTTGCCTGACTTGGAGCATCATATTCATATTTACTGGCTCTCTTGCAGACCTTCTTGAACAGTGCAGCATAATATTCATTAGTGAGTAAACCATATGTATTAAAGGCAGGTCTTAATGAACACTTACACACAATGAGTTACGCTGCACTGTTAATACTGTTCTCCTTCCTGCCCAGCCCCTCCTGGCTATGATAATAGCACAGATGCTGAAATACATAATTACAAATGCTCACAGCTGTTTCTGGGGACATTAAAAAGTGACGGACCTGCTGTCTTATTATTGAAGTCTGCTAATCATCGTTCGTGGTAGAAATAAGATTGTTGTATTATCAGCATTTGGATTATTTTGCAGCTGTTACAGTAATTTAGCCATTGTCCTCCATAATCTGGAGATGCGCAAACATCTGACCAATCAAATGTCATGCCCATAAATAGCATGTTTTAACCAAGTACAACATCACCTTTAAAAAAACGACACTAAAACAATTGGCACTAAAGCAGCTTCTACAACAAATGTAATGACAAGGTGACAGATGTGAAATATAGAGCATGTTCTTATAGAACATGTGAGCATAACTGAGGTGTTGGCCAGGAAAGGAGCAAGAAATGTAATTCTGGCCAGATAATCATTAACTGGTATGTGCAGGAAGCCTCAGGCAGGCTCCCTGCTAGTGTTAGAGCATGCAGTCAGCAGGCTACAGTCTCTGTATCTGCACAATGTCCTGTATTCACTCAGAATGAGTCACAGGAAGTTTGTCATGCTGTGCTGCAGGCCTGAGGGCTGTCCACAGCTTTAAGACTGATAAACAAGTTTATTTTTGACCCACGACAATGTCAAAACACCGTCCAATCCTGGACTCTAATTATAAGATTACAGATATTCTCACCTAGGTACTCCACGATGTCTTTGACGTCAGTGACCAGGTAATCAAAGCGGTAACACTCAGTGGAAAGGGGCAAGTCGGACTCACCGTAGCCCCTCATGTCGATGGCCACCACGCGGAATTCACTTTTAAACTCTCGCAGCTGGTAGCGCCATGAAAACCTGAGGCACACAAACAGATTGGAGAAATTCACTTAACAACAACACACTAAACAATATTAAATCTTAGTCTGTACTTTTCAGGTTTTATACACTTCACTCTGCAGATACTGCAGGAAGGAGCAATAGTACCCAGGTGGTGAAGCGTGCTGTGGATATACCCACATATTGCATTATATAGACCTGCAATGCTTTAGGAATGCCCTTTATGTCATCAGTGTTAAGCTCATTAAAAACCACATTAAAGCCACAGCCATAACAACCAGAACACAGCCATGGCTGCAGCAACACACTCGCAGTGACAGCTGTGTCATCCCAAGGTTGCAGTCATAGTCAGAGACTGACAGTGGGAGAGCCCCTGAACCAGATGCTGTACACTTCTATACTCATGTAGGTGCAATCTCTTACTGTACCCATCTTATCCAGTCAGTCTGCTGATGTGACCCTTAGGGGTCACAGATAGACTTAAGTACGGTAACACAAATGTAGCTGCATAGAAGGATAGATGTTCATGTTTTACTATGATTATTATGGTCTTCATGGTTTCATGGTGGCAGCAGTCATGCCAAAAAAGCACAATCCAACCAGTCACATCTGATGATCTGCTCCTAGGAAGACTTCCTGCAGATGACACTTTTTTTACACAGAAGTTTACTCCTCAGCCATCAGGTTAGTTTGTGGAGTCTGTTACTGTATTGTATGTAATGTTATAATAATCCGACCATCAACACTGTGTAATGATTCCTGGGATAAGTTGGGCTGCAAAGGATGCAACCAGCTGTGTAAATGGACACATCTAAACATTTTCAGTAACATTACAATACTACTCTTCAATATAGTTGGGAGTCTTGCTAGAGTCATATTAAAAACCCAATGGTCCATCTATGACTTTAAACCCCAAAACACAGATTCCTACATTTCCCATGATGCAATGAAAAAGCATATTAACTTTAATTCCTCTATATCCGTTTTGTTTCTCAGTTTGTAACACAGGCTCTGTCGAACATATGACATTATGCAACTGTTTTTCACAGGCTGACTAGCACCCAAAACAAAATTGGTGGCGTGCTCCGTTAGAATGCTCATTAGTCTGCTCAAATTTAAGACGGCAAGTTCCCCAACTTTTTTTTTCCCTTAAAGCTCAGCTTTCTTTCTGGTTGAGTGAAGGTCACCTCTGGATAATAGGAGCTGATTTAGATTCTAATCCACCCACTGATCATGTAAACTAGGGTGACCTCATAATTGAAGATCTTTTCTGCAGTACTGTAGATACATCAAGGGCTGAATCTCCCTTCTTCCTCCTCTTCCTCCTCCTCCTCCTGCTCCTTGGCTGAATGATGGGCCTCCCTGCCTGTGATTCTGATGAGTCAGGATAAGATACCAGCACTGATCCCTCCGAACTTAGAATATAGATGAGGTTTGAAATTTAGTAAGCCCTTTGGACCCCATATCCTCTCCTTTGACACATACACACTTTCCTCTTTCTCATTTCTAAGAGGGAATTAGCACATATTAAGAAAGCGTTAAACATTCCTTCCAACCATCTCACTCTGCACGGTTCATCATTCTTGTGAAGAATAATGGCAAGTCAGGCAGAAAGAGCTACCGTCTACTGTTAATTAATCCCTGTCCTGTCCGCAGTGTGGAGAGTATGTGAGAGATATGGACAGGCTTACAGCTCTTGACAGCCTCTTTGGCCCCAATCCAGGCGCAACAATCGGCATCATTTTTCATTTCATATCAGGAGGAAGAGATCTTGACTGCTTTAGACCTATTTCCCCTCCTCCCTGACCGCAAATCATATCTGTGAATGAGGACTCCTCTGCTGCTGATGGATTTGCTTTTGCAGAATGCTGCAAAAAATGTTACAGTTCAGGCATAATTCAGGCAATTGCACATAAAACTAAATCTTACACTGCGAGTGCAGACGAGCTCCCGCTGTTCACACAACCCTGATTTCCCCTTGACCTACCAGAACTCGGGGAAGCCGTGCAAAAACAGCATGAGTGGCTTTCCTCTCTCTCCAGCAGCAACATAGTGGAACCTGAGGCCAGACTCCTGCACAGGGAAACGACACACATGAACACCTTTAAACACAAACAGCAAGTCAGCACTGCAGAATGACTATTAATGGAGCTAATAAGTACAGAGGGATACAGAAAAACAAAACAGGGACACCTTGTTGTATATTGAATACTGATGTGTGTCTGATATGCAAGTTCCCCATCCCTAACAAGCAGTGGCCAGGGCACCTCAGGCTGAATGGAAAAAATGACAGAAAATGGTGACATATAGAAGATCAAATTAAATGTTCCTGATGGAGGAAGTGGAGGCTTGAATGTGTCACATGACAGGCTGAATAGAGAGGGGTTGTCAGGTAAACAAGACCTTTAAAGCAGTGCCTGTTTGCTGATATCAGCTTATAAAGATATCTATTTTAGTATAGCACATGTAAAAAAGATACTTTCGGTGTTTTAGATATGATGCCATTGCCCTGTGTGTGCATGCTACAACTTTATTGTAAGCAATTATCTCTGCATCTCATGACACTGGTCACCATTGGCACCATCATTCAGCAAGGTAGCTATTTTGTCAATCTATATATATAGATAAAAGTGGCCTAAATATAACAAGTATAAACACTGGCTGACATATTGATAACAAACACAGATAAGATGTGACCAGAAGATGATGTTACAACCTTAGTTACACACAGTTATCAGAAAAAACCTGATAATGAGGACACATAATGTCTCCTACTTCCCTGAAAAGTCTATTCACTATATACTGTATGTGGAGGTCCTATACATATGTTTAAGCTGTATATAGCACCTGACTGTGCATAGTTGCTAGTGCGAATATCAGGTGTCCGCACATTAGCAAAAACATACATTAGTGGGCTGAACATTTTTTTTGTGTCATCCTTGATACGCTGTCACTTTGATTAGGCAGCTAAATGTAGGATGAAACTGCAGGTGAAGCAAAATAAACACATCAGCAGTAATGGATACAGTACATTAAGAATTCAGAGGTGCAGGACAGCTGCCGGCATACAGCTCAGGGCTGAACACCAGGAGCTGCATCTTGTTCAAAAAAATGCTGCTGAATAGTTGAATACAGTGGAATAAAAATCATATTAAATGCATATAATTCATACATATATATTTGTACAGGCTTTTATTTTTTAAAAAACAACTCTCTGGTACTTGCATGGAGTTGCTGTGTCTACAACATAACATAATGAAGCTAATGTTTTAATAACTCTCTCACTTATGTCCACTACCATAAATGTGAAGTTGGCATAACAATAGGTCAAGTAAGTGCTTATTAATGATGAGGTGATGGATTACCTGTGGTGTTTTACAGATCCATAGTGAAACCCCTAAACTTTGGAATTAACCCATCTGAAGGGGGTGAGGCTCCACGTCTTTCACATCACTTCTGAGAATCATTTTTTTTTTTACAGAAAAGCTTTTATGATGTTTTCTTCTTTAAATATATTGAATCTTAATTATCTTTAACCATTTATTCATGTTTGCTTTATATGTGTTATCTGGCTCTTACCCCCTGCAAGCCTTGTTTCTAATGGTAAATAAAGTTATAATTATCATTATTAGTTTCGTGTTCATGTATGCTTATATTTCCCTGCACAAAAACGTTTATAATAGATCTGATACAAAACAGGTGATTTACCTGTTCAACATGATGCACACAGTTTGTTCAGTAGCATGTTACTACATTACATGGCAGCCTACTTTAAGCACATTTGCTGCCTGTTATAGGTGCAGGACTTCTGCTGTAGTGAAGGATTCTCCCACCCCTCACATTAGAGCTGTGCTTTTAGTGACAGACTTGCCTTGGTATTTAATTACATAACGATGAACACACACACACACACACACACACACACACACACACAGTAGGTTGGTAGTTAGAGGCTGCAGATACACGAGGCGGAGGAGCTGTTCTTTCAGCACCACCTGAGCTCCGCGCCAGCAAACCGTGACTCCGCCGAAACACCGCCTCACTCACAAATAAATAAATATCCAACATAAACAGACAACATCGGGCCCTGGTTTATGGATTTTTTTTTTTACGATGACAGAAAAAAAGGTGTGGAAAAAATAAAATAAATAAAAACATGTGAACACCGGAGCCTGTAGGACAGAGGCTGTGCCTTTCTCTCTCTCTCACACACACACAATGGGTTTTCCCCTTTACAGGGAACAGACACCTTTCATGTCCAAGTGCATGTGTGTCTGTCTGTGTGCGTGTCTTACCTTGATCCTAACATAACAGTGGGTTCCCAAGGACGTGTCATTCAGACAAGCTGGGGGAGTTTCACGGATCACCCATTGGAAGGTTGCTGTCGGCCTCAAGACGATGTTCCACCAAAGTTTCAGCAGGGCTACGATGGTGCAGAGAGCACAATACGCGTATATCAATGACCAATACCCCAAAACTCTGATTTTCAGCGCAAGTCTGATTACAAATAACAGCAAGTTGTGGATCACTCTCGCCATCTTTACATTGCCGCAGGAAATCAATCCAGATCACGTTATTGATTTCTTTCTGTTAATTGGCCGTGTCTGTTTAAACAGCGCTCTGACAATGCCGTTGTCTCGCTACCAGCGCATACGCACGACTGTCTGAAGGGAGGATCCCAACAAACGGCTGAATGGGACGGTGGCAAGAGCATCACGTCAGATTTCACGCTTGCGTGTGACAGCAGTGCTTGTTTAGCAGTAGACGGCGTTGTTGACTATACAAGGCAAGTCCGAAATGGAGCAATAATAAAGCTTTACAGAGATTTGAGCGCAGCTAAGAGGCGCTGCTGATACCGATCACTGCAAAGGCACCTCCGCGGCTTCACGCTGCTGTTATGGCAACGACACCGCAGCGGAAACACCATTCACTTCATCAGTGGAATAATTATAGTTATCTGAAATCATCTCATGGAGCAGCCTCTTTAACCATATAAGTGGTGGTTACGGGATTTAATAAGCAGGTGTGACTGCGCACTGATATGTTTATTATCAGCTGTAATGCGGTCACAGGTGTGAGACTGTCAGGTCACGTAAACAACACAAAGCCGAGCAGGTCAATTATTCTGTTAGGAAACACAGAAGCCGAGATAACACACAGGAGCCAGTAATGACAGATTACTGTAATCCCGTATGTAGCCAGAGCAGATTGGGAGCTTCCCCCTCAATGGGCAGAAATATGGAGGGCCATTGGTGGCAAAATGTTATACAGGCTGTAGCCTAAGCTGCAAATGTATTCAGAATCTAATATTGACATTTCAAACAAAACATGAACAGTTATATGCATATAAAGGTTAGATTTTAAATTATGAAGATATTAGCAATTTGGTGCAGATCCTGATGTTTTAGTCGTTTGTGCTAATAAACAATCCAGTTTTAATCCAATAAAAATAATTTTTGTTTTTTTAACAATGAAGCTTTAGAAACCCAGCTAAGACATGCTTAAAATGAGCAAAAGTCTATGGAATAATATGACCAAGAAGATAAATCCATCCATTGTCTTTACCTGTTTTGTCCTGCACATGGGTCACAGAGGTCTGGAGCCAACTGTCATTAGTTGTGGTTGTGTACACCCTGAACAGGTCTATTGGTCAGCAAACACATTCGGACAGACGCTAGAATAAAACAAACACTTTGGCTTTTTTCCAACATGGCTGACAAGTAGTGGACTAACTTTAAAGGATAAAAAGTGTGTCCCTGCACTCTGTAACTCCCTGGAAACATTTCAGTGGTGTTGTGAAACTCTGCATTGCATTGTGCTTCATTATTGTTAAGTGTGTTGCACATTTTCCTAACATGCTAGTGCAATGTGCTGAAGATACAACATTTTTTTACCCAGTTCCTCTATCAGCTGACCTGTTCCCACTGCCCTCATCATATGCTGGCTGACCTGACCAGCTGTGTGGATATTGACCTTTGCCTGCTTTTCCTATACAAGCTTCTAGTATTTTTCATGAAGCCATTCTCATCCTCCTCATTCTAGACACAAACAGCAGAGCAGTTAACAGCTGTAGCCAATCATGTGGAGAGAAAATCTACCGTGTCAGCATAAGTAAATAATCAGAATGTAGACATCTGCTTTGTGAAGTAACCCTCTACAGCAGATCAAATATTATTACTCTACAGCAAATGAAACTTAATGAAAACAGTGCAGATCAAAAATATTTATTTTGAGTACAAAAAAATCACATACACAAACTGCAACATATAGAATATAATAATAATGCCCCAAAATAACAAAGTGCAGTGCATATACATCCAGTAGTCAAGGTGTCAAGATAATACAAAACTGGAACCTTTGGAGGCGACCTACTTCTTTCTCCTAAATATTTAATTTCTTTTATGCAATACTGTTTTTTAAAGAAAAACAAATAGTGGAAACTGTAGTTTTATCTAATTTAGTGCATATTTGAAAAATGTGTGGCAGGGATTCAGGGAATAGTGTAAACAGTAACTGAACAACACTGCACATTTTAGTAAACAACACAAGGTGACATTGTACCTACAGTAGATGTAACTGCCACCTGTAAGGCATCCAACATACAGAAAAAAAAGCAGAAAAGGTTTCTTTTATCACAGTGCTTCACCCCAGTAATGCCTAATTTAACAGTGCATCAGTGCAAACACTTGCCAAAATGGACACAATTGTATTTTATTTTTTTTGTTATTGTCAAGAACACATTTAAGGTCCTGTTCCCTGGAAACAACCAACAGGACAGTTTATTAGTGGACAGGTCACAACAGAAGTCACTTGTTGTCCTTGGAATGTCTCTGTTGACTTTTAGTCCATGTTGAGTTCAAACATTGTCATGACGTCCCGCTGCATACACAAGTCAATTGTATACATCTATAAAGAGAAAGAAGCCACACAAAAGCTGTCAGAATGCCATTTACAGTTAAGTCCATAAGTATCTCCTGCTGATTTTGTAAGTTTGCCCACTAACAAAGAAATGATCAGTCTATAATTTCAATGGTAGGTTTATTTGAACAGTGAGAGACAGTGGGACAAAATCCCCCTGAGGTGTGTGCAAACCTTGTTGCCACCAAGCAGCCTACTAAAGAACATTTTGCGAAGGGATCAAATACTTATTTTATCAATGAAAATGCATTATATACATAATTAAGTTATAATATATTGTTATTGTTTTGTCTCACTATTCAAATAAACCCACCATTGAAATTATAGACTGATCACTTTTGTTGTGGGCAAACTTTGCCTTTGCACAGCAGCACAATATGAAGGACAAAAGAGAGGTGGTTGGCGGCACTAATCTTGCTGTCTTGGCAGTTTGTGTCCCACTCAGCACTATTAAGTAGTAATTTAGTTAAGTGCTTTGTGACCACTGCAAACATCACAGGGCAGTTAGGCCTTAACACCAAGTGGGTAAGCTTAAGCCAGAAAAATCACAGTGTGTTTGGGGTTGAAAAACACACTTTCATGAAATCTGCCATTTTAATTTTTTGCTACCATGGTAACAAGTCCTATCCTGCACACATGCACAGTTTTTGTTTTCATACCTGGAAATACTCAAGATTAAGAAAAATATCAACTTTAACTAAATACCCAAAATATGTCCACATACTTACAGACATGATTCCTGCATTTAAATACGATAAGCACGATAAAAGTTACTCACAGTCTCTCGTCGGCGGCGTTCTTGCGCTATTCTCCGAGCCAATTCTCTCTCCCTGGTCAAGGACGACCGCGTAGTTGAGGATTGTGTTTTCTGCTGCTTAACATTTCAATGGTAGGTTTATTTGAACAGTGAGAGACAGAACAATAAACAAAGCTATAAAACAATTCACATTTTCATGAATGAAATAAGTATTTGATCCTCTATCAATCAGCCAGAGTTCTGCTCCCAGGTGTTTTATACAGGTAAGGAGCTGACACTGGGAGCTAAATACCCAAAATATGTCCACATACTTACAGACATGATTCCTGCATTTAAATACGATAAGCACGATAAAAGTTACTCACAGTCTCTCGTCGGCGGCGTTCTTGCTCTATTCTCCGAGCCAATTCTCTCTCCCTGGTCAAGGACGACCGCGTAGTTGAGGATTGTGTTTTCTGCTGCTTAACAGGTTTGGGAGAATCCAAACGAGCCTCAGGGCGGACCCTCGCCGGCAAGTCAGGAACCTTTTTAACAGGCTGTGGATTCTGAGGATTTGCTTTACATGAGCCTGTTGGACTAGAAGGAGAGATGTCCTTGTTATTTGGCCTGTCAACTATTTTGACCTTCTTCGAAAACATTTGTCAGTAATTATAGGTTAAAACATACGTTAATAACTCACTTCATATCTAATGTATTTCCCGTTTTTGTGCATTACCCGTTCTTTTCAGGAGACTCCTTCTGCTGGTTTTCATCCATTGGTTTCTTCTTCAGTGCTTTTTCACGGAACTGCTGGAAGCTCTCTTTAGAGGACTTGATCATAGTTGAGGTGACTGACTGTCTCGCCAGTCCTGCCCAGGACGCAGCATTTTTCAGTACAATGTCCTAAACCAGACAAATGACTATGTTGAAATGCAGTCCATATTTGTAGGGCAGAAAAACACAACAAAAAAGGGGGCTGCGTACCTTTTTGGCAATCTGGGAATTGTCCTCTTTAGTGGCTTTTGCCTTGGTGTAAGGAACATTAGTCACATGGCCATTAGGGAAATCCTCAGCAAATCTTAAACCTGGAACAAACATTTTGTCATTCAAGTGTTGTCTTTGTAATTATAATTTTAAATGTATTAGGTCGGCATTTAAACGACTTACTGGTTCTAGTCTCATTAATGGACTTCAATGGGCTGGCTCCAATAGGGGACAGCATTGAAGGCTGCCAAAAGGAGAGCTTTGTTTTAGCTATTTAGTCGAACAGAAGCTCTGTACACCACACATAAAGCTCAGTGGAGGCTGTCTCTTCATTTAGAATGTTCAGAAATCAACCCTGCCAGCGTCTCAGGCATTGTTCACACCTTTGACCGACAGGTGTCTCAGGTGAGACAAGAGTGGACAAGTGGACAGCTCGAAGTACAGGTGTGAACACACAACAAGTGATCTGATAACCAAACTCCACACACACTCACACAGTCTGTGTGGAGTTTTGCGATTCGATAGGCAGTACCTCAAATCTGACGGCAGCCCAGTCCAGCAAAACTCCAGGAGATGCCATGGGGGATAAAAGGGCAGACACATCTGTAACAGAGTGGGAACTGACTTTCAACAATTCATATATCACTATATGAATGACTGCATCAGATTATCAGGCCTAGTGTAAGAGGGGCAAAAGGGACAGTTATAGGATGTTATTGCAATATTTGTGACAGATGCTACAATTTATTATACACTCGATGAATAAAATATGAGAACAAATTATAAGACTTACCTGGAGGTGAGATTGTTAGCCTGTCACTGGCCTGTTCTTCTGTGACCCGTGACTGCCCAGGAGGAGGAGGAGGAAAAGTGTGACAAGACTTGACTGAAGTTTTTGCCACATCTTTTGTCTGTGATGTCTGTTTACTGCTGAGAGCCCGCATCACTGTTGACTGTAGGAGACAACATTTAAATTGTCACTGTAACTTCGAATGATCTCTGGACCACAATAAGCATATAGTGGATGTGCAGTACATACCTTTCTATTTACTTTCTGGTAAGAGTCTTCAGTTTTCAGCTTCTTAGTTTTGGGCACTGGAAAAACAGACACATAAAACAGCCTAGTTTGGCATCATGTTTTTAGTAACTAAACTTTAAACTTTAATTTGTTTTGATCAATGGTATGTATGACAGATCTCCAGTAGAGTATGGCAGCATCCTTTAAAACTGACAAACATGAAACTGAATTTTTATTTGGATTTTTATATCTCATCTCAAACCATTTTATATTCACCATCACAGACCTCTAATATCATCACCATAACGAAATGAGAAGGGTCTTTCTTACTTAAAGAATGCTTCACAAAGGTCTCCCTATAGAAGTGGTTTCTTTGTGGCCATTTGATCACACAGGCATGGTTTACATAGTTCCTCCACATGTTTTCTTTTTAGAATTGATATGTTCAAAGACTCAAGAGATTCAAATATGTTTCTATAGGGGTGAAGATCTAGGGAATCTAGTATTTTTCATATGGTGCTTTTTTCACAATGACCTTTGTTTTAGCAGTTGATGACCTATGTCTCCTTAGCTCTAGAAAAAATTGTACAGCTGTTAATTTCTGATGCTCTGATCTATGTGTTCGTCATCCTATCCTAACGTCATGTTTGATCAAGGGTGTATTTCGACCACTAAAATATATTGCAATAACAAAAGACTGTGGTATATTTTGCTTTGCAAGGCTGGGTCAACCTCATCTCCTCAATACAAACCGCTGCTAGTAACATGGGATGCTTTGTGCACGCATTATAGTGAGATGGTGCAACAACATGCATTAAGTTCTTAAGGGTCATGATAAGATGCTCATTATGAGCTAATGTATACTTGTTCAGTTTTACTAAGGTCAACCTTCACAGTCCTCCTGAGCAGCAGGTTTCATCACTGAGCTGGAGAAAACTTTGAATTTGCTGGCTTCAGCACAACAAGAATAATAAGTAATGATTATTGTGCAGAAATTCTGTGTTGTGAGACACAAGTCTAATAAGCAATCACCATTAGTTGTGTTACTATAGCAAGACCAGTTTAGTCTATGAATTTTGACATAGTTTTATTTTTATTGTGTCTTAACACTCTCCTTCAAATGTGTGATCTGTAGACTCAGATCACACACTAGACATTTCATGAATAAGTAAAAGTTTAGAATGTGAAAATCCAGAAATCCAGGCTGTGCGATGCAGCAGAAAGACAAATAGGAGGAAAGAAGAGGTTAAAACAAAGGAGAGGGGAAAGCTGTGGGCAGCAGCTAACCTGATTCAGAACTGCTATCAGAACTGTCAGAACCACTGCTGCTGCTGGAGCTGCTGCTGCTGGAGCTGCTGCTGCTGGAGCTGCTGCTGCTGGAGCTGCTGCTGCTGGAGCTGCAGCTGCTGGAGCTGCTGCTGCTGGAGCTGCTGCTGCTGCTGGAGCTGCTGCTGCTGGAGCTGCTGCTGCTGGAGCTGCTGCTGCTGGAGCTGGATGAGGTGCTGCTGCAATCACTGAGGCGTGGCAGGGGGCTGGGTTCAGTGGAAGGCAAAACTTTAGCTGTAAGAAAAATACAGGAAGTATTTTTTAAAAACCAGAGTGTCAGAGCGATAGCATAATTGTTATACTGCTAAACAAGTTTACCGTCTGGCCTTTTCTTTTTTATTAACTGCCGCAGTTTGCTGATAACCTGAGATTTCCCAGCACTGTGTAGTTTCCCAGCTTGCATTCCTCCTGAGGGATTCTCCTGTTTTTCTTCTGAAAGATAATGAGCATGCAGTTTCATTGTGAGGAGAAGCTTTCATTTTAGCTGAATCTAATAAAAAGGAAGCTGTATTTGCTGACAGAGGACAGCTTTAGCGAAGCAGGACTGAGCTGTACTTACTGCCTCCATTTGCGTTGACGTTCCCTAGGCACGCTGCAACAAACCTCTGCAGGGCTCTCAGTGTGGAAGTCTCGAGTGTTTCAATGTCAACTTCAATCTTCTCTGGTATAGAATGTTGCGTAGAAGA
The DNA here is from genome assembly GCF_900634625.1 of Parambassis ranga. Lineage (NCBI taxonomy): Eukaryota > Metazoa > Chordata > Actinopteri > Ambassidae > Parambassis > Parambassis ranga. Next base: position 4,829,924 of record NC_041025.1, read on the forward strand.
CTCCCTGGTGTGAATGATGTTCAACAGCGTGCCCAGTTTGTCACCAGGCAGCTTGTTGATGTCCAGTTTCAGCTGCTTCATCTCCTCGTAAGTCACTGATTTTGATGGGACGTCCTCATCCACACATTTTATGCGTGCTTTGTTGCTGTGTTGTCCTTGCCTACACATAACATAGCAAACAAAGCAACACATTTGATCGTAACAACACAATCAACACTACTTGCACTGATGATAAAATAAAGTATTCATACTTCAGTTGAGCAAGATATTGGCCTTGTAGTCTTTTTCTCTTTTTCAGCATCTCCATCTTCTTTGATTTCATCAGGGACTCTTGGGTACGTTTCTTCAGATGGTCACGGGCATCTTTGAACTGAAAACACAGGACTTCATCAACTGATCAACTTCTCAAACACCAATGACATCGTTTGCGTCTTGCCAGAATACGTACCTTTTCCTCTAGATCATCCAGCTGCATTTTCACCTCTTCTGATGTACTCTCTCCCTCTGAGGAGCTTTCACTTTCAGAACTTGCAGAAGTTGACAGACGTCCATTTGCACTTCCCTTTCCTTTCACAACTTGCTGACGAGATACTGAACCAACCTCTGGTTCCAGGGAAAGCTCTATGTAACGGGCCTCGAAAATTTCCTGTTAATAAAGACACAAAGCAATTATGAGGCAGCAGTATTTATCCTAATTGATCCTAATGCTATAATTGTTGCTTTTTACTAGGAAATAATACAACTGCACTAAAGTGTTAAACTAACGACAACCAAGACAGTAAAAGAAGCCCTGTTCTCCACCAACACCAAATCCAACTACTTAATTAAACACCTGCAGATGCACCTGCAGTTTTAACATCCATTCAAACATCTCCATCTACTGTCTGCTCTTTTTAAGCCAATGCAGATGCCAATTTCATCATATATACAGAAAATTTATTGAATAAAACCATCAATACATCTGCTTAGCTGCTACATGAACTGCAGACCTACTGGGAATAGGGCAACTCTACATTTGACTTTTCCTTACTCACTGACAGAATAACAAATAAAACTCTACCTGAAGTTTTCTTGCCAAGTAGGCCACCTCATGTGAAGGAGGATTGTAGCGGTAACAGTTGGAGAACATTAGTCGGACATCTGCCGCAAACTCCTTTGCATTTGCATATTCTCCTTCATCCAGTTTTTTCTGAGGAAAGAACACTTTGTATCCTGAAAACCTGTACTGAGGTCCTGGCCTACACTGAAACAATGCTTTGTTAAGCACCAACTCACCCTGATGGTGCTCAGGTCCATGGGCTGCTTGATGATTTCATGGTAGTCGTGCAAATTCATAGCAACTGCATCTACTGGGGTGCGAAAGGGCCACGCGTATGCCTGGTGCCTCTTTGAGAGCATCTCCTTCAGGATGTCATTGCAGGACCTGAGCTCCTTGGAAAGTCTGGCCTTCTTGCTCTCAAATACAGGGAAGTCTATCTTAGGAGGTATGATTTGTGTTCTGCTACCCCTCTGAGAGACTAATGTGCACGGTGCTGAAAGCTCCTGAGCAGGGGAAAGCTCCCTGCTGGTGGTGTTGGTTTCAGGGTATGCTTTCCTCTTCAAACCTTTTTTAATCTGAATATTGAGAAAGCAGTGGGACAGAAATAACAATTAGCCACATATTCTGACAGTATGGCTTGATGTACAGATGATTACCCTAGTCAGATTCAGCATGTATATACTTGTCAAACCATTTGAGTGCTCACTGTTGTATCAGTTGGTCCAGAGGGCTGGACGGGTGGGTTGAGCTGAGGCACATCAGGAGGAATGACTGTCACCGTCCGCTGTAGAACAACTTCTGACATCAGGGATCTCTGGTTGAATGGACCTGCGTCACAGGAAGTGTGAAGAGAATACACACAAGAACACTGAGTATCACAAAGAAAGCCCCCCCTCCCAATGTGGCCATGCCATTTTACACCTTCATTTAAACAAAAAATAGTAAGACAGAACAAAATGTATTTTAAAGATAATAGTAAAAATAAATACTAGAGAATGCACAAAGTTGTTTTCCCACGTGCCAATATTGCCCAATTCATCTTGGCTGATTTCTGTTACATATAGTACATGTACATATATCATTTCAAAGCAATGAACGCCAATATTATTATATATACCAACTGGGAAATGTTGCCATGTGTATACTCTATTTTAATATGTTATGGTCAAAGTAAGCATTGCTGATCAAATCTATTCAATCCATCACTGAGTCCAATAAAAAGACTGTCCAAAGTAATCATGTTCACAGGACTGTGGGTGATACACACCGTGCAACATACCTTTGCTTGTCATTTTTCTTTTTAGTTGTTTCTTTGCAGCAATTGCTGTAACTACCTCTTCCTCAGGCATTTGAGACAATTTCTGCAAAAACAGCTTTTCCAGTATGTGTGCCATAACTACTATGTCTTCTCCAGGCTGTGAAAAAAAGGGAGACAGAGATAGACAAACAAACAAAGTAAAAATCATATGGAAATTATTTAAAATAAGCAACATTTGCATTTTACACGTGTTGCTGTGTTAAACAGATTCACAAAAAGTATTCTCATACCTTGTTGTACAAATAACAGTTGGTGAACATGATTTTAAAGTCTTCAACACACTCAATTGCTTGCCAGTAATATTTGTTCTGAAGACGCTTCTTAATAGTCCCCAGATCCATAGGATTGGTTATAACTGTGTAATAATCCTGAAAGAAAACAAACACATTAGTATAAATAAACAATTTTTTCCTATAGTAAAGTAAAGGAATGAATAACAAACTAGGCTTGATGCATCTAATTTTAGATTACAAATAAAATTAAAACAGCACACACACTTTCTATTTTTACTTACAAGAAGACCCAGTGACACTGCATCAACTGGCTTTTGAAAGGGCCATGAATACTGATGCCCCCACAACGCTTTGATCACCACCCTCTCCAGGTACTGCAGCTGATTGGTTGCACGCCCAGGCTTTTTGGGATTTGTGACCTCTGGCGGAGGAGGGTTTTTACTCACAGTGGGACAAGCTTTCGTATCAGACATTGTGCTGTGCACAGACGAAAACGGCTGAGGTAGGTTATGTTCCAACTTGGAGCTCATCAGTCTTTCCTAAATGAAGAATGAAGAAGAATGTCAACTGTTTTAGCTAACAGATTTGAACCTTTTACATGGTATATAGTGATTGTGTAAGTCATATTTTCTTAATGAACATTTTAATGCTTGGATTTAAAAAAAATAAATGATAATTTTATTTTTAAATCTAAAAAAAAATCCAAGCATTAACTCCAAGAAAAGCAGCAAAACTACATGAGTCCACAGAGGAAAACAAAAATAACAATCATCTGATTGTTGATTACAGTATGGCATGTAAGGTTTACCTGTTATGAAACAAAAATAAATTATTCACCTGTAAAAATATCACATGGTCAGAATTGTGATTGAAGGGTATATGACATAATCTGGTCATCCAGCAATTTCAACTGAGCAAAAGGATTTTGTTGACAGGAAAAGCTCAGATCATGTTGAAACACCAGGTCATTAAATAAGGCCTATTTCTACTGCTACTCAAGGGAAACACTGCCACCTACAGCATGTCTCAGAACCTATGCCATTGCACAAATTAGCTAGGTGTGATTACCAAATCCAAATTTCAATCCAGCATTTTGGATGTCAAAAGTATCAAACTAATAAAGGATTATCTTATCTCTCTCTTAAGTAGTAGTAAATATGATTCCTTACATGGCTACAGTATGACCCCAAAACACTCTGCTGCCCTGGTTGAAGTTGAAGCTGGGTCATAATAAGACTTGGTAGAAAAAGTCTTAAAAGTCGGCTTAAAAGTCTTTCGCTGAAACATTAAAAATTCGCTGACTTTTGCAATGTCAACAATGCGTTGCTATGTCAACAATGCGTTGCTATGTCAACAATGCGTTGCTGTGTCAACAATGCGTTGCCATGTCAACATTCATGTCGTCAAAGGAGAGAAGACAAAAAACGCATTCCAAAACTTTCAAAAGTGTTACGCTGTGGTGGGGGCGTGGCCTCAAAGTTGACCATCCGCCATTACCAAGAAACACTGTATGTTCTGCAGTACCACCAACACACTTCATGCAATTACATATAACATGAGACACATATGTTATGTGTTGTCATGTCCATCATGCAATCATTCCAAATGTAACTGCAGATAACCTGAACCAGTGTTTACTGGTTGGTATTTTAGTATTGCAAGCACACACTGCTTTGACAAACAGTTCTGTCAGTTCAGCCTGATTGTGTGACGGATTGAATTTGCCAAATTATCTGAGTAATCTAACCTCTGTTTTACTCGCCTCATTTGCGCTGTTAATACATTTAAGTAATGGATACATCTGTCTGTGAAACACTGGCGCGTTATACATTATGTCTTCACTCATTTAAATCCTCATATTTAAACGTTAACGCCGCGTTTTATTCAACACGGGTAAAAGCACGCTGCTTTGTTGACAGTCCTCCGGCCAACACGTGGAGACTCTGACACGCCCACCGGCGCGGCTAGCTAGCTGGCTAATATCTGGCTAACATCCACTGTGCTGCAAACATGCATATTGGAAAGAAACAACGACACGTGGGACGATAACACGCTGATTATCGGTTCTTAAAATAAGCAATTAAGTAGTAGTACCCGCCCATATCAAGTCGTGTATATGACACAACACTTTTGCTTTGTAATAGTTTAAAAAAATGCTAACGTTGCCGTGTGACATTAGCCTGAAACAAACTTAGCCCTCATACTTAATACGTTGATGTAGTGCAAAAACGTATTTTATTTTGAAAGTGGCCTTTTTTTGTAGACGTCTGTCGAAACATAAGCAAACACGTCTTGTCAAGTCACTTTTACTGTAGTCACTTTAAGCTAACGTATAGCATATCAAATGCTAACGTTTAGCTCGCGCTCTTAACGGTTACAGGTTATAATTAATTATGGTCCCTTTCAACAAGTATTGACAGTTATCACTTATCAGAATCACGCCAGCTACCGTGACAGAAGTTTAGGTCCTGACAAACAGGCTAGTTGATTCACCATCTTCGTGTTAGCATTACCTTTCGAGATATCACGGGTTCTGGCGTTCGACTCTTCATTTGCAGGTGTCTCTATGGCAACCAGCTCAAATTTATACGCATCTGCTCATAGTTCTAGAACTGATTGGCCTAAACACTACCTGCACGTGTTCGCACACCCGTTCACACATAGTTAACCCAAAATCACAGTCCTCCTCTAAATGTGTAGCTCCTCGATTGTTTTAAGTATTGTCCAAGTTTTGTGTTGGGCTGTTCCAAACAAAATGGTAACATGATGTCACCGAAACATCCTGGTGCATTGTCACTGGATTCAAACACATCAGTGCCAGACCGCTGCTAATTATGCCTGTCGCCCGTTCCTCCGCCTGGAAGTGCAGGTAGTGTGAACAGCTGATCGGCCTCTCTACCGGAAGCAAGTTTTGTGTTTCCGTGTTGACCCTTAATACTTGTATGTCCCGTTTTTTTCTTTCTTATCTCGGCAGCTTTTGATATCTGAAACTTTTAAAGAAACACCAGCCAATATTAATATTTTAAAATCATCAATTTACTTCAGGTGTTGCCTAATACTCCAGTTATTGTGGTGAATTGTCAATTTATTTATAATTTAGTACCCTGATTTTGTGACCTTGTGTTGTATTGTAGTCTTAACATAAAAATACACAATTCTTATTATTGTGTAGCGATGTTACACGTTTAAAACACACATTATCATTTTTCACAGTTAAGGCCTCACTAGTAATTTACATGTTTTGTCCACAAGGTGGTGCCATTGGCTGGTTAAAAGTAAGGCTTATTACAGTAATACTGTATATCTGTCATACTGACAATGAAATGACATTATTTTTATGTCCATAATATGTTTTTCTATTGTAAGTATTGTAACCTATAGCCAACAAAAAAGAAAGGAAGAAAGAAAGAAAGAAAGAAAGAAAGAAAGAAAGAAAGAAAGAAAGAAAGACCCCACTGTGAAATGTTTTATTTTTCACTGAAGGAGACAGAAATACATTTCAGAAAATGATTACACTATGACAAAGGCCCCAAAGCAGGGATGTTTAGAAATGTAAAAAGAATGGTTGGCAAGTCAGTGCTACTTGAGTTTTGAATTTGACCATAAATAGTGACACTGTAAATAGTGTGTATTCCCCTGACAATGACAGGAAGCTTGTTCAGAAGGGAGGAGGTCATAAAGGAAAAGGTTCTGCGCCCCTGATGTTTCAAAAGTGAGGAGGAACAAAGGGTATTTATTTTTCAATGAATAAATATCAACTCCCCAAAACAAGTGAGGGAACACATGTTGTTAACACATGTAGTCACTTCTAATTAGTAATCAAGTAAACTCAATTGTGGAGAGAGAAGGAAATCAGAGAAAAGGGGCAAAACAGAGGGGCAGCATTCAGTGAGAGGGTCCGGGCTGGAACTGAACCTGCACCTCTGCATTGAGATAGTTGAACATCATGTGTCCTAGCTTGTTAAAATACAGCAAGTATCAGAGTCATCATCAGAATGAGAAACTTTAAAAAAAATTATTCCATCCAAGTGGTAAATTAGAAAATAAATATCAGCCCTATAAAAACACCTATACACAACAATCTGTAAGTGAATTCAGAATGTGATACCATCCAAATGTATTTATTTATTCCTTTTATTTGATAAGAAAAGGGCCTATTAATCATATTAATCGTCAGAAATAAACCATAATGAGCTACAGTTTGACCTGTAGGACAGTTTTCATGTATTGTCAGTAACCTGATAGTTGGAGTCAATATAAAATATGTTGTTCTATATAAAATATATTGTTCTGTACTAATATTATTCAGCCTACTTTTAAAAATCTGATTGTGTTTAACTCTGAATAACCAGAAATACTGGGACATCTTTTTATATCTGCCTCATGGCCTGCTAATGTCATTTACACATTTTGTCCACAAGAAGGGGCCATTTGCAAAAATGTAAGCCTGTAAACTGAGAGGCTTTGATTGCAGAGGTGTGTTATTATGGTGGATTGTTTTTAGTGAAGGTTTTTCAGCTTTATGTTGATAAAGCCCACTCTTTAGTCTGAATTTGGGTCCTTCCTGCCTGAACTCAAACTTAACTACTAATATAATTTCACCTGCTATTTTTCTTCCATCTTCCTACATCTGCCCTCGGACTGTCTGCCTGTTTGCAGTGATATCAGTCCATTTACTCACACAGAGATCATTTAGAACTGATACATTCAAATCATGAGTCCTTCATGAGTGCACAAGAAGAACAGCTCTGTAAGCTCTGTCTGTTCTCGAAACACTCTGATGTTGTTGGTGATGGCTGTTTTCCTCTGACTGTCTGTTTACTTCAGTGATGTGAAGAGCTGACGGACAAAGTGTCCACCTCCACCTGAAGGACCAGGGACTCAACAATGTGCACATTTGTTCAGAGAAGAGCGAATCTTTGAAGCAGTCCTGACATCTGTCCTCTGGAAGTTTCTGCATGAACACACGGTGGCACCAACACTCTTTAAGAGTGATTTTGAGTTTTAGAATCAGAATCAGAATCGTGTTTATTGCCATGTAAGTGAAGGGGGTTCACATTACTAGGAATTTGCCTTAGTGATTGGTGCATACAAAGAACATAATAATTAACATGAAATAAGATAAGACTAAGATAAAATTAAGTAAATAAACTAAAGTAAAGTATGTTGAAGGAATCATCTCCTACAGTGAGTGTGGGACTCACATCATTTTAACATTCACTGAAACATCCATAGTTCCTTCTACAGCTGCATGTCACATACTTATGTCTACATCCATAAAGAAGAAAGCAGTGAAACAATAAAGTTTTTCTTTGCCTGACCCCTGAGCACTTTAGGCGACAGTGTTAAGGAAAAACCCCCCTTTAACAGGAAGAAACCTTGAACAGGACCAGGCCCATGTGGTTTCTAGTTTCTAGTTCTGGGCGCTGCCATTCCGTTTGTCTCGTCTTCTTCGCCCCCAGGTCTAGTGGACACTTCTACAGGATGGACTGGGTTTAGCTTTTGAAGAAGCTGCTTCTTTTGACACCTCCATGATGCTTCTCTGGTGATCCTGCTGACGACTGGAGAGAGCAGACTGGCACAGACACAGCTCACAACAACTCACCTCAACATGCACACCTCACTCAGTGTTAAGTGAATGTGAGGCTGTTGTGGTCGTGTCTCAGTGACTCACTTCTGTCTCACTTCTGTCCTCTGTGTCTCTGTCTCTTCTTCAGTTTTCAGCTCTCTTAGCTCTTAGCTTTGCCTGAAATGATAAGCAGAAGAAACTGGTTTGGAACCCATTTGTGCATCTTCACCTCGCTCAGCCAAAAACATTTCAACATTAAAAAAGATGTTACACATCTAAAATCATCATTTTACAACGGTACATGGTAACAAATGAAGAAGAGCTGACGAAAATGAGACAGCTCTGCTCATCACAGCAACACACAGACATGTCAGACACACTGTAACTACACACAGAGAGACTAATGTACAGATCCTCCTGTCAGCAAAGTAAATGTCCTCAGAAACAAACGTTTTACAGCTGAGAGGTGCTCTTACCTCTCTGAAGGCTGCAGCTGGAATGAGCTTTGGAGCTCTCTGCAGCTCTATATATGTGTCTGTGTGACACACAGACACATATATAGCACCAACATTGTAATGCTGCTGCTGTTATTTTCACTAATTCAAATATCAATATTATCCAAAATCGGATTCATATTTAGCCCTGGGCCTGTTAAAATATGCAAAAGAGTGGGTTTAAGTTTAAGTTTAATGAAGACGTTAGCCGTGTCTGTTCAGCAGGCCGTATCCCTCCATCTTTATTAAACAATGTTATCTCTTAGTTTCTCTTCATTAACAAAATTGATCTTAAAATCATCTGTAGTACACAACACAACAAGTCTACATCTAACTCATGTCCACACCTTTCACACTTTCACCACAGCATAAATGTATAGTGCACATCACTGGCATAAACACATATAACCAGATTTGGCTTAACTGTCTCAATACAAAAAATATTTCAGCAGATACCGCTGAAAGTTTCTGCTGTATTGTGGATCCTCTGGAGGTTTACTCGCAGACAACGCCACCTTGGGATTTCACCCAAGGAATTAAGGTTTTAGGAAGTTTGCTAACAGTTTTCAAACAAAGGCAGTGCGGGAACGTTGTACTGAGGGGCAGAAGATGAGGTCCCAAGTTAAAATAATTTTATAAACAGGCTTAAACAATAGTCTGTAAATTCCACATTCAAACAGTAAATATAAAAAAGAGTACACTAGTCTGTTCAGTGGCTGAGCCTTACCGGTGAGAGACGGGTTGGTTGGGGTGAGGGGGATCCTGACAAAAGCAAATCACCCCAGACTCACGTGAAAAGACACCCAGGTCACCACCACCACCACTGGTTATTATGGTTTATTTATATGCCCATTAATTTTAGCAATTTGTTTTAAAAACATCAAAGTCTAAATGTAAAGTTCCAGTCTGCAGAAAATGGCAAAAACAATATGTCATATTGGAAAATATCAGTTTGGTTCCTCTGTTGTCGTATATGGCTTTATATACCAACAGGTTATATGTAATAGTTCAACTTATGTATAGCTATGTCTTCTAGCATGTACATTTTTTTGTAGTTGAATCCTAAAGTCCAAGAAACATCGTGAGCAGATCTATATTACTATCATTATCATCCATAAGAGGGCAACAGATTCCACATATTGGGGCTTTCTTCACTGTATGTGTCTTCACTCACAGAACAAAAGTGTAAATTTGGCTGCAATAAAGAAAAGACAAAAGAACCTCAAGTGTATTTCATAGCTAAATGAATGATACATGTAGGTTAATACAACCAGGAATCTGTTCTTTACTAAATTTGAACCCTCTGTGTGTGATTTGTGTGCCACACATGTTGTTGGTTGTGATGGGAACTCCACTGGAATAACTGAAGCTGTTTGGAGTGGCCAAACAGCATGTGGTTTGAGTTTAAAATGAATTAAAAGGAGAGTCTAACATTTCAATAGAAATCAGATGTGTTACTGCAGTGATAGGACTCAAAACACAGTTTTACCATAAAAACCAGTGCTGTACTACCATGAAAATCACCTCACCACTCCAGCTACTGATAGGTATTTGAAATCAAAGTGAGAACATGTGAAAGACTGTCCTGGTCTGCCCAAAATCACGGTGCACTACCAAGAGCCAGCTGGAGTGGAGCTTTAACACCGGCTTTGCCTTTTTTTTGTGTGGCCTTGATTGAAAACGTATGAGACAGGAAAACTTTCTCCTCTCTGGCCATTTGATACCTCTCTGTGCCCAATTCAAATATTAACAGCATCCTTGAGACATTGCTGCTGGAGCAGGGACAAAGCAAAGAGGATACCTGCGGGTATGACAAGATATTCTACTCATTAAATACATGACTGTAATCTGATTCTACGTAAAACAAGCGGACAGCGAGAAGCACTGAATACATACACATATCTCATAGGGGTGTTACACAATCACTGGCACTGTCCGTCTCATATGTTAGACCAAAGGGCACACTTCCTCTAATATCAGACAGGACTCACTATCTTCAGTCACTCTTTGATATAAGGCAGAATCTAGTTCTGCCCCAAACCATGACATTACCACCGCCATGCTTTACAGCTTCTTCCCTCCTGATTAACAACTCTATGAATGAATTATCAGTGCAGAGAACATTATTCTAAATTGGCTGCATATTCATTAGAAAAGTATAGCCTTCATAAAAAGTAAAGCCTTCATCTGAGAGGTGGTGTCAGAGGTCTAGGTAAGGCAGGTTCCACACTTTACAGGGAAATTATAATAAGCATTGTGCTACACCGCAATGCTTACTTTTCCATTTATTTAATTTAGACCATGTGTCATTTGACTGTGATTGAGTTCTCACTTATAGTTATACATAACATACATAACAGCAATAACAAGGAAAAAAGAAACAACATAAATCAGCAAAGATGAACAAATTTAAGCCTGATTTGTTTAAAACGTGCACTGCCAGCAATACAATCCACACACAAAACACTGAGCTCATTTGACATGTGGTGGCATTTGCACTGAGAGCATCTGTGACAGAGCGTGGTTGGACTTGACAGCTAATGCAATAACAACTGGGTCAATACAAACTCAAGGACTGCAGATACATTAATGGAAAGCGAAGAGACTTCAGATTGCTCATATCTTTGATGCACTGTTGCACTTTCTATTCCCCTTCATCTCAGCTGTATTCACAAGCCAGCACAGTGTAAATAAACAAAGTGGAACACTTTAACGGAGACATGCATATGTATGAGATGTAAAATAATTTGATCCCTTTGAGCATTTCCTTGTCAATTCTCCAAAGCACTCACATCGGTGCCTTTTTGTGTGTTTTTCCACAACAAAAGTTTCCTTCCCTCTTGTCACAGGTGCCATCTCATTAGTGGTGAATCACTAAGCTGACATTTGTGTTGTACCCAGTCACACAGCATCTCCTTTTCAGTAGAAGGCTGATATCACAGCAGTGAAATTCAGTGTTTGTTCAGGAGGGTGCGAGAGATTTCACACGTGGAAATCATTCCACGTAGTTTAGTGCTTGTGATTGGGGTTGTGGGGTGGTGAAATGAAAGGATGTGACAAAAATGCCTTGTGAGAGCTGCAAAAAAAATATTTTACACCCTAATATTAGAAGCCACCCAAAACTAAAACATGGAAATGGTTTAGATGTCAAATAATACAACAGATATCTAATAAAGTCTGTATTTATGCTGGTAAGATCACAATGGAAAGCTTCAAAACAAAAGTTTAAAGAAGCACAACAGTAATGTTTAAATATCACACACATGCTTGAGAGAACTTGTTATGTTGGTTAAACTGGATTTATACCATTATTTATGACATAAACTACATATTCAAAATGCCTAATGTATGGCAGAATCACATTACAGTCAGGGGCTGTGCCTGTATTTTCTGGCATTTTCTGGTGTCTGACCTCACACATGACAACCAGCAGTGAATTTATATTTACAGCAATTAATCAGCAACGCTGTTTAACTGAGAACAACTAAAATATGAAATGTCTCTTTTTTAGCAGTTTTTTTCTGTGGCTGGAGGAAAGCAACAGAGCATTACAATGTCACTTTTGAAGTAGTGACGCACAGGGTGTATAAAAAAGCAAAGCAACAAAACAAACAATGTACAATACTTAGTGTATTTTACTGTATTACTGTAGGTATACTTTTCCCTATATTATTAAAAAAAGATTGCAATTACTTTTTGATCCGCAACTTTCAAAAATTCATAAAATTACAGAAGCACCAATACTGAAAATATGCTTATACTGACATGCCTATGTTATATACAGTGTACTTACAAGCATGGCAAGCTGACCGAATAGGTCAGAGACAGGGTCATGTTAGAGTGATTGTAAATTAACTTTCCAGCGATGTCTTTCACAAACTACTACAAGCAGCTTACCATCATCACTCACTGCACCATGTGCTCACTGTAAGGATTCACTGTACTGACTGTAAGAGTTGGAAAACCTCTGACTATAAATTCCAGTATTATATCAGTCAGCTCATATATCACTACATATATATGCTAATACTGATGGGCCAATATTGGCCAATAGTATAGGTAGAACCAATGTAGGTCAAGCTCAATTTTAATTCTTGGACTGTATTTTCACACTGTTAAATGTATAGGGTTGTTTTTTTTTTTTTAAAGTATTGTGACTTTCTTGTGTTGAAACGTCACTTTGAAACATCACATACATGAGCCAGCATGGACAATACTTCTGTTGAATTCAGCCCAACCCAAATACATTCCCAAGTGATGTTTTGTATTGGTGATTAGGCATTATTACCAAGGGGTTAAGGGTCACTGTAGAACCATTGATTGTTACTATGGATACTTTGTACATTTACATCAATTTGTGTAAACCAGATGCATCCATTTTTCCCCAAAGGGCCAAAAATAATTATGAATGGTGTGCTTTAAAAATACATGCACATAACATAAGCATTTACTTTCTTTCTAAGTGAGAGGAAAAAAGTACAAGCTTTTCAAAAGTAATTAGCAGCCAAAATAAAGGGAAGGTGAAAGTGGACCAAATGTGCCCAAGGCAACAATGTCTGCAGCCCTGGTATATGTATTATTTTAGTATTGCACATATATTGTGGATTTGTAAAGTCTGGACAAAGTACAGCTGCCAAGAGAGAGAGCTGGAAGTTAAAGTTCCCCTATGTCTATTCCTAGATTGCAAATCCCAGTGGTCAATATTGGCACAGCACTGTGGATACGGTGTTTAAATAGAACCACTGTGTAAATAATTATTACACACACATAAAACACTGTAACTTTGCATCAGAATATTAATGGGCAAGAAACATTTGAATGATTTATGATCTAACTGATGTTGAGGTGCAGAAATTGGAACACACATCGCACAGTAATGGTGAAGTGATGAAAATAAGTGCCATTAATCATCATTAGAAACAAGACTTTTGATAAGATCCTGATCACTGTATGGACCCTCATGTGAGACTGACCTATAGCATCCCATCACAGTAACATACCAAAGTTTACAGCCCTGCTTTTTAGAATCTGGGCCCCCCACATGTTTGTAAGTAAAACAAGTGCCTAATGGACCTTGTGGTCCTCCTGCAGGGGCTCCTGAGGAGACCGTGCACCCAGCTTTGGGAAGCTCTGCAGCAGCCTCCTCCCTCCAGGCCCCGCCCCCAGAAGAAGCCCCGAGTAAAAAAGAGAGACAGATAGTAGTGAAGTGGTAAACACTTTCAGCGAGTGGGGGGCTGGTTATCCACACTTTTTTTGTATAAAAAAACGTCACTACAACTTCGTCTGTAGGACTTTTATTTCTACAGCAAAGTCACGGTGTGAATGTTGAAGCGAGATAAGACTCTGACATCCGCACCAACCGGAGCGACTTCAACCAAGTTTACTTGGGCATTTTCTGAAGACTCTGCATGGTACGTCCGTTTGCTTTTTAGTGCTAACGCTTTGACAAATCACTGCTTTGCTTATCATTAAAGAGTACAGGCCGCCATTGTACCCGGCGTCTGTGAATATTGTAAAAAAAAACAGCTGGTTGTGTTTACTTAGTCGCTCAAAAATCCAGCTGAACATCTGTCTCATAAATGCTCTGACATGCAGCTCCTCTTCTTCTTCGTCGTGAAGCTACACGCTGCTAGCTTGTGGTCGCTCTTGTTTATATCCACCTTTGTTGTTTGTTTTGCTTAGGAAACTGTGACAGGCAAACATAAAACACATGTAAACAGTGTGTATCCTTTCAGGGGGCATTATACTGTGTGTGCGCGCGCTCTGTTGGCAGTCCACGCGCTGCTGTGTAGTGGAACGTGACAGACGTGGGTGTAATATTTAACATTAGTCAACAGGTGTGTTTTGTAATTGTGGGTGAAGAAGAGGTGGTTTTATTGCAATGGTCCTTCATGACAGTTATTAAAACTATCTATTGTTATTGTTATTGTGGAGATTTTTTTCATTCATAGCTGTGTGGTCTATAAAATACCAAAATAATAGATTAAATTTAAGATTTTGGAAGTACAGTCAGTCAAGAAGTCATATAAATACTCCGTTTTGCATCATGCTGACATTGATTACTGCAGTGTAAATGTAGTATGATTGTCTGGGTCCAGACAGTCTGTAGGAGGTCATGTCACTGTGTCTGTAAAGGCTGATTAGCTCTGATGAATCCAGAGCTGCTGTATTTGAATAATGAACCGGGAGGGAATTTTGGTGGTTTGTCAGCTTGAGCTTGAACACATACACTGAAAGCACTGAAGGTCTCATTTAACATCATTCACCAAGACTTACAACCACATGAATGTTCAGATGACTTACAAAGTAATACCTCAACCTCTCATTTTGCACACCACACGATGCACTTTCAAACACAGACACAGCTTCAGCCTGTTTTTGTGTCTCAGAATGTGGCTGCATGAACATGGCCTCTGGTCGTCACAACGCTCAACTGCAGCATGCGCACACGTGATGATACAGATATAAGCCAGGCCTTTAACATTGGGTGACCACAAATATGTATGTTGGTTTCAGCTGTGCGCTGTACGTTCAGTCTGGGGTCTGCATGTTCTGATGTACTTTCCAGATCTTCTTTGGGTGAAATAGTTGCTCGGCTTAGACGGTCAGGGTTGAAATGAAGTCACATGAGGTGATTTGACTTGTTGCTGCAACAAAAACCAGCACCGTGGCGTGGAGCCTCTGGTGTAAGACCCTCAACCCAAAACAACAAGCTTAAAATTGTCTGTGTAAAATTCTGAGAATTTCTTTTTCTGCAGCCACTTTATTCCTATAATACTGTTTTGTTTGAGTTATGAAAGTGCGTCTTCTTTATTTACCTATGTTTAGTCAGTGAGGAGATGAAGGTCAACGAGGAGTGTACATCAAACAGAGGCTGGCTCTTTCTGACTAGCTAGACGTGCAGTATTTGTCATGAACTTCCAAAATGACTTCCCAGCCCTTTTCTGCTGCCGCACACTGAAAGGCCCTTTTGTCCTGTGCAAGCTGCTCGTGCTGCAGAGTGATGCACCTTAACACTTTGTGCATCACTTCTCATGCATGCTGTATGGTTCACCAGGAGTCACAGAGATGCACATCTGTTTCTCACAGCACAATACGAGTCAGAGTCGCTGCCTTTACACTTTGAATGCACACAATTCCTGTCACAGCACCTTCACCACATTGCTTTGACATTCAGCGTGAGTTACAGTCACAAGTCTTTTATAAAATCAGGTGTCTCTTCAAGAAAAGCCTGTGAGACATTCATAGACCACAACTTTAAAAATCAAATGTTTGATTGCTGGCTGCAGTCAGAACATGCTTTTTGAAACACTGGCATTAACAGAAACGGAGGAACTTCCTTTAATTGAATAAACAGCTTTAAATTTGCATTGTTACAGATTATAGTCATTTATAGTAATGCAGAAACAGCCGGGCAATGTCTTCTTTATGCTTTGTTGCTCTGAAGTTGCTCTCTGCTTTGTAGACACCGGCAAAGATAGCTTTCTGTTTAAAATATCTTGTATTGTTTTGGTCCTTTGTATAGATCTATAACTGTTTTCCTATGATCAAAATACTAATCAAGAACCAAAGGTACAACAACACCACAGCAGGGCCTTTTATCAGCTTTAAGACAGTAGTAGCGTATTAGACATTTTCCCCTTTACGTCCAATCCAAGGTAAATTTATAAAACAACGCACTAAGTGATGTGAGTGGCGTCATCATGATCAAATGAATAAAGAAGTTCTAAATAGTCTAAAGCAAAAACACAGTTTAACAACTTTACAAAATGTCTTTTCAAGTGTGCTTGATGGGCACAGTTCGATTAATAAATCAGCACTCATTAGAATTACTCAGACAATACGTTGTTTTTAGCAAGTTTGCAGTACTTTGCTTCTTGATTTTTGCCTAATATATGTCATTGTTTTATGTCTCTCTCTCTAAGTGTGTGAAATCTGTCTGTGATTTCTTTTCTCTGTCCTGCAGGTGAGTGTTTAGGGTTGGATTATTTGAAGTTAATAAAGCTTCAGGCAAGGTCATATTGATTAGCGCGCTAGTTATAAGCTGATTACTCAAGACCCCACTGCAAAGTCGCAGTGACTCCTGAGGTGCTAAATTAAAGTGCGTTAATTACCTGTGGCATGTTCCAAAGTGTTTTACACCCAGGGAGCTAGTCAGCAGTCTCACACTCTGTAGAGACTTGGGAAGGTGTGCAGCACGGTCTTTTGAAGCATGCATGACCCCCAATTAACCTTCCCAGATTAATCCCCTGGTCTCCAAACTGCTGCTACTCTTGTCTCATCTCATCACTCCCACAGCGAATATTAAGCAGAGCCCAGTTCCCTGCTGTTTGCCTATGCTCAAATTGAACCAGCTTCTTCTAGTTGACGTCTTGTATTTTTGTTCACTTTGCAGCTGGAGCTTGAAGGTGACTTCCTGTAAGCCAGAGAGGGAAACCTTTGTGAAAAGCAGAAGGAAGGCCATTTCACCCACCTTCATCATCCTGGAAGCTGCAGGATAATAAAATGGCTCAAAGATCCCACATTCCCTGGCTGGTTCTTGCAATATGCTGCTATGTATCTGCAGGTAAGTTTCTCTCACACAGACATGTGTTACTTACATTTTACTTTACATCCATATAGATAATTCATTGGTCAGAGCCAGTGTCAGACCCATCCATATGTTGTCAGGAGTCAGTGCTGTTTACTACACACCAAGGCTTGCAGTGTTATGCTGTCAGGCAAACACAATTTTTCTCATGCTATGGGATTTTCCACTCTTTTTCCTGGGATGCCTTTCTAGACGGTGCTTGTTAGAGTCTTGAGTTAGGGGGATTTACATTTAAGAAAGCGCTGACAAGTTCAATCTCAAAATACACACTCAGCAGGTCTGCATGCATGTGTCAGATTGGTTGGAGCGAGACTGAGATCATTAATAACAGTGAAGCAGACAAAGCTAAAGAAATAAGGGCATAGAGAGAATAGGGGCTATTTAAAACACTATGGGGATGATGGCACTTAAATGGTTGGCCACACTGTGAAAACCTGTTCAAATAATGGAATAGAAAGCCTTTATCCAGTCATCATTGCTCACCACAATGAAATTAGGAGTGTTTTCCAGATTAACAAAATAACAGTCACACCAGGAACACATAAACACATTAACATAACATGTAGTGTTGACTGGCACACCAATGTCTTATAGGAAACATCCTCTCAAAACATGAAACATGAAAATCTGAACTGTTTCAGTTAATTTAGCAGATGAAGAGACACTAGATGTGTGTTAAAAATTAAAAAAAAATATCAGTTTCATTGTACCAACAGAGGAAAGAAATTCAAGAAATTCTTCCTTTGGGGACCACCAACAGCACTCAGCAGGTCTGCATGCCTTTTACCTTATATATGGAGAAATCATATATGAGAAAACATTGACGTGAAACTTAGTATAAAGCATCAACAGAGGATTTAGTTGTTAAAATTTTCTGGGGATGTAGAAAATCTATTGCTTTTCTTTTACGTATGCAGAGCCACAAAAGGATCATGTCCTTAGATTTCATCCTCATACTGAGGATCTGGATTGTCTGAAACAGCTGTTCATTGATGTTGTGTTTCTGGTGAGAAGTTATGGGATGTGGCTATAAGTAGGTGGAGTTGGCCAGTTGAATGATCACTGCTGTAGCATCCAGACTTCATTCAGAATTCAAAAGGTGGTTTTCTTTGCTTGGTAACTTGACCAAAGTATTCAGTTTGCTGATCTAGGCCTAACACCCGGTTTGATGAAAAATATTTATTCTTGGCCAAATTCTGGCACAGACCACACTAAAAATGTAGTGTAGTTTTTTCCCGATAGTAAGATGTCCTGTTTACAAAGAATGGTTTCACAATGTTTTGCTTTGGACTTGAACTCGGTCCAGTGTTGGTCTGTAACATCCCATGTTGTTTTTCTGGCAGCATAGGAATAATTACCCAGTAGGAGGCATGCTACAAAATGAACACCCCAAACAAATGCGGTTCACATTTTTCATACTTTCCGCCTGATTGCCGCCATAGGTTATTATTTCCAAAGTTCTTCTCTGTTCTCTGGAGGTCTGAACCACACTCTGGAGAGCTGACTTTCACTTAGACAATAGTTGTGTAGTTACTATGTGCTGTGGGCAAGCATAATTTCTTTCACAATGCCAGGATCTACAACACAATGAAGTCCCGTATGAAGCTTTCCTCTATATTCTTCCTCATACGGTAAGGCACATTGTTACTCTGTGTCACAAGGGACAGATATTTACAGTTAGACAACCAAATGCCCTTTCCTCTAAAGTGCCCTGGCAGTGACTGCACTCAGTTACAATCAGGTAATTCTTTAGAAACAGGCCAAACAATACATTTTGGATCAAAAACATAACCTTTTTATGACTGTCAATGATGAACCTATCGGTTTTTTATTTACCTTTAATACACCCTTACCTGTCTTTCACCTTTCCTTCTATTTTACTCTTTTTCTATGATCCTGCAGCATCTGTGTAAACAGTCACATCTGCCTTTAAACTTGTCAGGAGTGCTCTTACGTAATGTTTATATTAGTCTGCAATGAGTCTTGGGCTCTCAGCGTAATGCAATCCAGGATCTGAGCCTCTCATAACTCTTAAAAGTCAGACTGCGAGCACCTTGACATCCATATTTCAGTTCTGTGCTCTGCTGCTTTACTCTGCTTTTTGCTGTTTATACATTTTTTTCCATGTCATTACTACTATTTGGTCATTGGCGTTTCTCCACTGGCCGTAATGGTCATTTTTGTTGGGCTGACTGAGTTTTGCAGTAAAATATTGCTGGAGCAATTTGAGGCATTTGCCAGAAACAGCTCCAGCAGGATGCTGGTTATACTGGAGGCTGGGTTTGGTGGTTCAATGTGAAAAAACAGCAGTGTCCCTGAATGAAGAAGATCTTTTTCTTCCTCCTGTTTTGCATCTATCCTGAATTTACTTACTGATGAATGATGAGGCTCTTAGTACAAATTTGTCCTCAGCTATTCAACGAAGAACCAAATACACTATTTAATAGAACAAATGGAAAAAAGTATCAGAGCTGTGCTTGTATTCAGTCCATATGTCCAACGTTCAGCTATACAGTAAAGTAAACAACTTTCTCTCTGTCTGCATTTTTGTATACTTTTGGCAGACAAGAGTCACCGTGATGCCAGAAGTGGTTGTAAACTTTTTTTCCTCCCCCTGCAGTTGAGCAAAAGGTTTGTCTCTATATCTGCAATGCTTTCTTCGGGCCAGCAAGAGTACAGAACTGCCAAGATGTATTGTGCAACCGCTGTAATCTGAGAGGTGGGGTAGCCAGGAGGAGGAGAGAGGCAGGCGCAGGCGTGGGTCGTCTGGTCCAAATTGACACACTCCACACACGCACGGCGTGCCAAACCAACAGAGTCCCTTCCAGCATGCTAAACCAGATGTGGCCCTGTGATTCATACGAGGAACCGAAGGAGCGCAGCACAGAGGCTGTGTGCTGCGAGGCAGAGTGGTCGGGATGTTTACATAGCAACGGGAGTCCTGAGTGTGTCTAATTACAGGTCTGCTCTCCCCTATGGCAAAACCTTTATCTTAACAGTGCTGTCAAGAAGGAGGCAGTCATTCTGGCCCTGCTTATTGAATGACGGTAACCCCAGCGTTTAGGTTTAATTAACATCAGCGTGTAAATTCAGTTGTGGAGTATCACTCTTACCTATTGACTCAACACACCAATACCACAAGGTGCACATAATTTTGTGAAGGACTGCAGACAGGTTTCTACAGATAAATGATCTTCCACATCTATCATATCTTGTCAGCCTCCCATTAAGAGGACACTTACGCAAATCTCCAGAAGTAAACTGAATTCCTGCCTCCCGTCCCTCTCTCTCTCCCTCTCTCCATAGTTCCAGTAAGCAGGCGTGTAAATAATTTTGGTCAGAGCCAGTAATGGGAGACAGCTGGGGTGATCGTGCGCTTTCCATTGTGTTTCACCGCCCTGTGAAATAAAAAATAAAAAAAAAAGCACTGAAGCTGGGGAGAGTTAGAGTAAGAACGTTACGTGGTGTGTGACTTCATTGAAGAAAGAGATTAATAGTAAAAAAATAAATGGACTATCTCTGTCCAGATAACCTTCAGAGGCAGCTCAACAAAAATATCTTGTGTTATCTCCCTGTAGTTGTTAAGATATACTTTTCTTTATTAAATGTAGAGTCATCTCCAAATTTGGATGCATGACTCAAAAAGTCCTGATACGGGATGCAAGCTAAGGGCCTCCAGGTGGTGTCTTTCATCATACTGACCCCTCCAGGGGCCTCACCTTTCCCACTCCATTTCCACCAGATGAGTCCTGCTGAAAGACCATGTCCCAGTTTTGGAATGGTCCTTTGGAAAAAAGGAGGTGTCCATCCAAAAAATGACAGAAAGTAGGCCTTTCTCTGATACTTGCCATAGATCACAAACACACATGCTTGGAAACACTCTCATTTTCCACTTGTTTTTTTGAATTGCATTTTGGATATCTAATAGGGAGAGAAATCCAGTCTACTTCTGTCTATCGAAGCTATAAATGTTTTTTTTAACAATTATTTGTTTTTCTCTTCACAGCACATTATTATGTAGTGTCTGGTCTAACCAACCCGTTATTCATCATGCCCTCCATTTGTTTACTGTTGACTCAAGAGGCTCTCCCAGCATCCTTTGTGCCTGTTCATACACGAGGCAGCATGACATTTGACAAGTCATTCTTCTTTTATGAAGTTGAAAAAGCCCGGTGGAATGTAGCTACTTGTAGTGTGTGTGAAAAGGCTGTCTGCCTTGCCCTTTCTCACCTCTCTGACTCCTTCACACAGGGCTCACTCACTGGTACAAAGGCCCAGCATCGTTTTCAGTCTTTGCTTTTCTGTTGGTGTCAACCTGCGGTTTCTCAAAGGATCCTGTTATCACATCTGAGTGATGACGGCTTTGTAAAATACCATAGGAACAAGACACGTTTTGGCCTTTTATTTGATTAACGTTAAAAAAAAAGTCCTTGGTAGTGACATTTTTAGCAATGTGCAGCATTAAGTGGTTGTGTGTGTATGTGAATTTAGATGTTGGGTTAGAAGAGGTTAAATATGGGTTAACTTGATAAACACTAGTGTTATGATCCAGATCTGTATGCTGGCTTCCAGATTTGTTGCTTGAGGTCTGTTGAGACATGAAGTGGATAAAAAGCTTTCAAAACAAAAAAGTGCACTGTGATTAGAGTGGAATGAGTTACAGAAAATCCTGTTGTTATTTAAACTATTCCCTGGGTTGTATTTTAAGTAAATGAACTAATCCTATTGCAAATATTAATACAAGAGTAGTGCTAAACCACCAAAATCAGAGATGAGTTGCGTTAGTTCGACTTTGGCCAACTTTGATTTACTTGATTATTTTATTCTTTTTTAAAAAATAGGCTTTCTACCCTCAACATGTTGGATGGTTTTTAAAACGTACATACATTTACTCACCAAAAATATCATAAAACATCTTCTTGCCAGACACAAGTTTATATGTCTGCAAGTCTAAAACATGATAGATTCTCTCTGTTTTATTGATAACCACAGATCTGTGGCATTATGGAGTTCTATAAAAACAACTCCATAATGCCACAGTTTTTACAGCTTTCTTGGTAAAGATTAAAATTAGAGATCAAATAATTGACGTCCTATGGACATAGGATAACAATATCCATGATATACACTACCGGTCTAAGGTTTAGAACACCCCAGTTTTTCCAGTTTGTTTTTTGGAATGATGCAGGTATAAAAGAATAAAACAAATAAACAACAAACTAGCAAAACACCTCCTCCTCCATATTTGACAGTTGATGTAACACACTGAGGGACCCTCCTGTTACCTACGGCTACCTACTCGACGGCATACAAAAATCACGTGCCATGAACCAAAGATTTCAACTTCATCTGTCCATAACAACTTCTTCCAGTCTTTAGTATTCCATCGGCAGAGTTTCATGCCCCTACCAAGCCTCTTTTTCTTATTGTGATGTCTCAGCAATGTCTTTCTTGCTGCAACTCGACCTGTCAAACCTGCAACTCAAAGTCTTCTCTCCACAGTTGAAACTGCCACTTGCCTACTATGACCACTACTAAGCCGTTGACCTGTGAGCCACTCATCACGCAAGCTGATGACTCTTAGAAACTTGTCTTCTGATTCTGTTGTGGCTTTGGGTCTGCCAGACGTCTTTCTGTTAGTTTCCCCCAGATTCTGAGTGTCTTTTGATGGTGAAGGAAACTGTACTCACTGACACCTGACAATAACGCACGTTATTTTTCAGTTTGGGCTCACCTTACGTTTTTTCTAACCTCTGACTGTTCACCACATACCTTTGTATAATTTCAAGCTATCCATTAGTCTTCAACTAATTGACTTTCAATCAAAAACACAAACAATTTGGGTTTGACCTTAACCAGAGGTTCCATCATTGCAGACATTTTTCTCAGTGTGTGTAGCAAAATCCTTATCTATGATTTTTGATAAACAGCAGAACTGAACTCGATCGCCTGTCCCTTTACCAGATTGACTTTTCATTACATCAAGTTAGGGGATTTCATTTAGCACAGAGACCATTTAGCACAAATAAATTCAGTCTGATATCCAGAGGGACAAAACAAATGACCCCAGGTCAGGTCTCTCTGCTTCCCCTACTGGGCCTAAAGCTTTGTGAATGTAGACCAAGTGGCTGCTCCCGATCCCCTGCCATGTCCCTGTCAAAGAACATGGCTTCGCAGGAATGTATGATTGATGAGAGAGATGCCTTTGGAGCAGCAGGACAGATTCTCTTTCCAGAAAAGGGTATTTCTCTCTTAAGCATTTAGTGTTGTTATGTACAATGCTGCATTGGGTTAGCTGGTTCACGGTGGCACTCTGCTTGTGATAACTCAATATTCATGCAGCCTTGTGTATGATCCTAACTGTGCTTTTTAGATTCTGTCAGCTCATGCATACGATTCTCAGCTGGTCTAATCCATTCACTACATTTTAGATAAATGGACAGCCAGTTCCTCAGTTTCGTGACTGCGCTGACAACTTTTTTGTTCTTTGGTATTATAGGTTCAGACAGCACATGTCAGCACCCATCAGTAAAGACATACAGTGGTAGCACAGCCAGTAAAGTCTTTAGTCATATGCTCAGTCTCTCCCAGCTGTCTCACTTTACACAGTGGCTCCTGTGTTCCTCTGGGAATTAGCCTTGTCAGCCATCTCTTCAAAGCCCTCTGATTTATGTCTGCATTTGAGGTAGGGAGAAATGTACCCACTTCGATCTTCTCTGCTTGCCTGTGGCTTCATATGCAGCTTGTAATTGGTCATGTATTCTTTTTTCAACCACCGCTGATGGTTTACCAACAGGTGCCCACTTCATCTGTCAGGGCTGATGAACAATAACCAGACTCACTGTCAGGAACAGAAATGTGTTTAACACACCTGTCATGCATGATATACTGTATGAACTACTGCATTTCTGTTAAACAAAGCTATTTGTCTTAAATTGTCTTAAATACCCTCATTATAACTGGCATAAATAAAATCCCCAACACTACACTGTTACCCTATAGTATTGAAATTAGTAATTGATTAATGGGTAATTTCAGTTTAAATTTAGTTTTTTTTCATGTCTAACTATGTCTAAGCCAGTTTCTCAGTCACTATTATCAGATTGATATAAAGCACTTGGCTAAAGTGAAAATGTAAATTATAAAGATACCTAAAATAACAGTTGAACCTCTGACTTTACTAAAGATTAAATAATCATTTTGGTTTTACCCACAGGTGTTACCAATCTTAATCTTAACTCTTTGCATTTTTATAGTTTATATAAGCCACTATTTTATTTTACTTTACTTTGTACATCGACTGCAGATCAGCCAATAATTTGTGAACTTTGTGTTCTCAAATCTGCACACTCACAAATAAGATGCCCTTTGTTTTCTTTTGTATTCAGGTCCATCACTGTTGCTGAGGGTTTTCCACGTGCATATAATTTATTGTCTGAACACCTGTTAACATACTTACAAACTGAAAGAGGCTTTGTCTGCAGATCCATGCTTCCTCCACATACAGCAGATAAAGTGTAATCCAGTGAAATTATTCTCTTTGAGCTTGTTCTTTCAATTATATGCCAGCTGATGAGATTATGGTAGATGAATCTACCAATAAAGTTTGGGTGATATCAAGTTTCAGACAGATTTTGACTTGAGATTTCACACTTTGATGGGGAGAGTTTATGACTTCCCTAATGGAGTATGGGCTCACCCTAACCCTCCCTCCCTTCATCCCATTCCAACTTCCTCCTCTCATGCCTCCAATTTTACAGTCCAGAGATAAATCCTTTTCCTTAGGCCGGCCAGCATAGTGAACTTACTCTACCCTTATGAAAGGCTTTCCTCACTTCCTGTAGTAGTGGCTCAAGGTTCAGGGGTGAGTGGGCTGTGCTAATGTCAACACTGCAGAGCTAGTGATTCTTTAGTCCAAAGCCCCTAAGGAAAACAAAAACGGGTAGAATATTATGTTCCCCAAACTGGCTCATTCATACTCCATGGGAATCATGCCCTGCAGAGAAAAGGAAGGAGACCAGAGGATTCAAATAATCCTATTCTTCATATGGGAACTGGCATGTCGTAGGTTCAGAGTAGATACGTTTAAACAAAGAAGCTTTGCTGTATTTATTGTAATTAAGTTTGCCTTATTGTATTGGACAACATGCATATAATGCCACTAGGTACTCCTTGACTTCCTTGTTTTTGTCATGTAGCCAATGCAATCTCGATTTGCTGCTGAGTTTCTTTTGCATCTTCTTGCAAACACAATAAGTCTTTCTGGAGGAATACTGGGAACTAAACATGTGAGGATGTGTATACACACACAGAGGGAAGGTTTTGTTTATTTATCTTCGGAAATGGCTTTGTGGGAACATCAGATTTGTCCCTAACTGGCACACAGACTGACATCACTTCCTGTACCAAAGCCTTGGCTCAGTGCCACACTGTGGAAGGCAACAACGTGCAATCTCTGGAAACAGAGGCCTTTATCTCTTATGATAGGAGGACTGTAATGGTAAATGTACCTAGCAGTGAGGGTTCAAGTTTGTCTTGCATAGAAGGAGCTCTGTTTGTGAGTGGTCTCCACCAAGGCTATTCTCTTATAATGCTAATGCAGCCGTAAACATTCACAGTTTTATACTGATCATCCAAAAAGTATCTCTTGCCTCTGCACTTATTTTTAAAGATGCTATTTTTGCTGTTGTTGAAAAACACATTTAAACACTTTATTGAAAAATAGTAACACAAGCAACAAACTTTGGCATAGCATCAGGAACCTCAGTAGTCATCAGATGTCAGTAGTTCCCACAACAAACAATGTTTCGACATTTTGAAGTGGAACACCAGAGACAGCATACTGTACACATAATATACTGCTTCATTTTAAGGTTTGTAAGAAGAACATTGACTTCAAGAAATGTTGACACATAAGTTGTTAATACCTCTAAAATACATCCACCAACATGCATGAGAGTGTCAGTGTTAATATGAATAATTAGTAGAAACACAGACCAGCTCAGAGCACTACAAACTCATTACAGCATTATTTCTGGCTCCCGGCCTTGTCTTGATCCTGTTTCTCTAAAATTCTTTCAATTCCTCTCCTGTGCAGTTTCTGTTGTTTTTGCGGCTGGTTTTGTTAATTAAAAATAACAGGTTCCGACAGAAGAACACCAGTAAGTCAATTTAATTGTTGTTTCTGTGTTAAAATATGGCAGGGATGCACTCTGAAAAAGCAGCTTCTTACTTTTAATCTCCGTCATTTTATCACACATTATAATAGTCTGGAATGACGATTATAACTCTGAATGTGGGAGATGAACTAAATATCTGAAAGAGATATTAGTGTTTAAATCACAGAGGAGGTTATAGTCCAGGAGTAGCCTGCCAAGGACTGTGAAAAGTGTCTAGTGACATCAGTGCCTGGACCTCACACTGTTTAAAAATATCAGAAGTATTTACACAGTCTCTCCTTCCTTAGTATGGATTTACTGTGGTTGCTTTCAGCCTTACCTCTAATACTATAACAGTGAAACCCAAATGCATTTGTAGGATAATATAAGCATTTGTAACGGTAATTACTCTCTGAATGAACACTTCAACTGCTTACAATGCACACACTTCCCTACTGTCAACTAGTTTTTTACTACACCCTGTCTGGATTGTTCAGATTGGACCTGCAACCATTTTACTCTGTACTTTCCTCTCTCCCGCATCAAACAATATTTCAGCTTTCATGTTGTGTTTAAATGACATTTCAACTCCTTTCAGCACACTTTCAGACCCTGCTCTCACTTACAGTTAATGTCTCTCCTACACCTGTTTTAGTGCTGTATGTATGCATGGCTTTCCATTGTTTCTGGTTAGAGAGCCAAACCAAGCTACCAACTACAGCATGTGGTGGTATCATGATTCAATACTTACCACACACAGAATTTTGTTTTAGATACTTTAACCAGTGAAAAATGAGTCTCAAGCAAGAAAATCTAGCCCAGTTCATGGTAGCTTCCTGTGTTTGTGCCCACGTAGAATGAATGAAATGTGTGTCATGTTTCCCGCCTGATTACTTCTCACTTTCAGAGCAGAAACCACAAAACCACCTACATGTGGTGTCTACACCTGTGACGTCTAAATGAAACCTGTTGTCTACGATCAAGTTTAAAATGAATAATACTGTGTAAAGCTCCCGTAGTTTGACAGTGGTCCAATTTGATCTGCAGTGTTCTGGATAGCAGCACCTTTCAGTGGATCCTGTTGGCTAAATAAAGTCTGATCTATTTCTGATCCTTTGTTTGTTTGCTCCAGGTATGGCAGCTGTCAAAAATCCCCTGCTGATCCCTGTTACAACACAGGTACATGCAGTGTTGTGTGAACTACAGAGCACAACAAGATGTCTCAGTGGGGGTTACCCAGGCTAGTTTAGACTGTTGTCTGTCTTCAGATCTTTCCTGTCTAAAACAGGCTAAAAGACTACAGTATTGACAGTATTAAGTTTTAAAATACAACATATATATGAGAAATGATTGGGGAGATGAAGAGTTGTTGAGTCTGTTTGGCCCAAAAAGAATTTGGCTCTCCTGTCTGTGTTAGGTTTTTAATCTAAAGCCCCATCACTAGCTGATTTAGCTTGACACAGGCCTAGGCTCTTCATCAATGAAAGGTAGGTGTTTTTCCACTGCAGGAACTTGGGACAGGTGAGAGTTGGTGCAGTTGTCTTTAGGAATGCCTCCTAACTGGCCTGCTAAGAGTGCCTTGTGTGGTATTTTCATTACATCTAAATCTAACTAGAAAAGAGCTGCAATTTTGACTAACCACTCAGAGTCAGAGACTTGCCATGCTGTGTTTTAGCTATCTATATTAGGTACATTTTTCTTAAATAAAAACGTGTCCTTTGGGAATTCCATTTGGAAGTTTCAGAGAAGTTCCAGCAGTGGAAACAGCATAAATATGTGATAAATCATCACAATCACATTTCAGATTTGTAAAAATTGAAGGTTTTTATATTTGACGTCTTTGTTTTATTTCATTGTCAGCCTAAAATATCAACTTACTTGATGTGTTTTCATAATTAATATTAACCAATTAGCGTGCCTGCCTCTTTTTTTCAAGAGTTTAGTCGTTTTTATGTAAACTACTAAGGTTTGGTGAGATATTAGTTTTGAATGTGCCTCACTGCAGCTAACTACAACAATTTGGTATAGTGTTACTCTATCTGTTGGGTTAAGAAGGTATTTGTGGTATAGTCTGCAGAGTGTCTGGTGGGTCAAAACTGGACTTGTTTTTCAGGCAGAGTGAACAACAGCTTCTCTCATTCCTCTGCTGTGGGCGTTTGGCCAGGCCAGCTAAAAGGCAGTAGTAGCAGCTGGACAGGACGCATTCTGTACTCCACTGATGACTGAGGAATAAGAAAGATGGTTGGCAAAATTGTGAGACAGAAGCGGGGGAGAAAGGCAGACAGACAAGGTGACAGCAGATGCTGTGTTGTTGTGGCAGGGCCAACAGATGCTAGCTTTATTTCCTCTATAACTCTTTTCTGTGCTTGTAGCCTAATGATAATGGCATATGTAATAAGGATACAGCTGAATGGAGCCTGAAGACCTCGGTCTCTTGAAAGATTGAGACATTTATCAGCCTCCTGTCATGTGAGAGAGTACTGTAGAGATTTTGGCACACACCCTCAAACAGTCTGCTTGAGCAGGCATTCGGGATCCTACACAGAGAAAGAGGATAAACACAAACATTTATTTTCTCACCTCAGCACACTGGTTCAAACGCTGCGTGAAGAGAGTATCAGTGTTGGATTATGTAGTTCATAAAGTATGTTCTGCAACCACCAAAAACTATAATATATATAATAATACGTAATGTTAAAGCAGTTTAATGCTACAGGATTTGTCCTTACATCAATAGGCTAACCTATGTGTTGTTCTATATGTACCAATATAAAGAGTAGCTACCCAGCTTTAGTCTGTCACTGTATAGTATATGTACAAAATAAGCAATGTTGACTGATAGATGTAGAATTTTTACTCCCTCAAAAATGGTATCTATTTCCATTGGGTTATAATCCTTTGGGAATAATGACCACTTTTTTACTATATCTATAAAAATCTGGTCAGGATTATATTGCCCTATTTTTTCTGTGTTATCTTTTTCTCCTTTGTCTCCGTTCTGTCGTTTTCTTTAAACAATTAGAAAATCAGATCATTTTCCAACCAGTGTTGTAATCTTTTGGCAGTCTCCCAGAGAGAAGTACTTTTTTCGTTGTTTGTCTGGCAGTTGTTTGTTATTCTCCATGTGTGAGGGGAAAAAGTGAGTTGAAGTGCCCTCAGACGTGTTTGTGGGAGTGAGGCCTGATGACATGGTTAGGGAGGGAATAGGCTTGGGTCCTATGGGAGGAAAAGGGAGGGAGAGGGGGGAGGTTGGGGGTTGAAATACTGATGCACCACAGGTTTTTGCCATTAGGCCCTGTGCTTTTATCACTAAAGCCAGACCTCTTGCCCTGTTTTAATATACGTATGCTCCTAAGAAGAGTCAAATACGGTATGGTGTCCGTGGGTTTGGAAACAAGAGACAGCACAATGTCTAGGTTGAGAATGTCTGTCAAAGACTTTGGATATTTCTCAGGAGACAAATATGGTAACAATAAAGCCTTTGTGTTTTTCTCACAACACACACAGGGGAGCTATGCCATACATGATCTCTGGCTTTATGCTGATCTAACATAGGCTTATTGGACGGCACGGAAGGGGAAAACAATAGCTATGTGTTCGGAGCAAAAAAAGAAAAGCATTTTCCCCCTTGCTGTACCCCAATGCAGAGGCACTGTATTTTTGGAGAGACTCTAACGTTGTTATCTAGCAGTTTTTTTTACTTAGACTTTAATTATTCCCAAATGTTCCATCTGATTGCTATTGGCAGTCTTTGCGTGTTTAGTGAGATACATTTGAAATGTGAGTGCGTCTTGGCTGGCACAGGGCTGAGGGCTAAATGCAAGGTCTGACCCTAAGATAAAAAATAAACCTGCAGTATACTTTCTCATAGTATACAGGATATTCTAATAAAAGAAAGAGCTGTTTGGTAGCTGACTCAAACCTCAGCAGCTTGCTTTGTGCCACCCTGACATGAAGCTGGTGTATCTGCAACTCACTGACTGTGTTTAAGTGGGTCATACAGATGTAAAATGTAGAGGAAGTTTACATTATAGTTAGCTCTCAGGCTGTGGTGAGGCTCGTTAACCACCTGAGAGCTTGTGGCTGATGAAACGGAAGTAACATATCAAGCAGGAGCTAATGTCAATGCCAAGAGCAATCCTGTAAACATAAGTGAATCTGTGTTTAAGTCAAGCACTTCAGACGTTCAGGGGTGACAGAACTGTTCATTAGACAAAACACAGAGAGAGCCAACAACCCAGACTTCAGTGTCCTCACACCCTGCTGAGCGCTGCTCTGCTTGGCTGACTGATGTCTGTAGCTGGGTCTGTGTGATGTCTGTCACTTAGACTACAGAAAAAGGAGATAATGAGTTTCAACTTTACTATAAAATAAAAAAGAAATGTCTGAAAGACACGACCAACCATTGACAGTTGAAGGTGATAACTGGCTGATACTGTGTTAGTGTTAGCAATATGTAAAACCTCACCCTTGTTTTTTTTAATATGCTTGTACCATGGTGATTACTCACCATCATGTGAGGGCATGA
The DNA here is from genome assembly GCF_900634625.1 of Parambassis ranga. Taxonomy (NCBI): domain Eukaryota; kingdom Metazoa; phylum Chordata; class Actinopteri; family Ambassidae; genus Parambassis; species Parambassis ranga. The sequence goes on from NC_041025.1 coordinate 4,860,853, forward strand.
TGAGGGCAAGTGTAGCACCGTATTCATAACATATTCTTATTGTTCTTTCTGCAGGGCCTTTGTTTCGTAGCCCCTGTGAGCTGCTGCCAGTAGGGACAGGACACCCAGTGCAAGCCACCCAGAAAAGCTTCACTGCCCTCTCGGGCTGTGCAAGCAGAGGCACCACCAGCCTGCCGCAGGAGATCCACATCATCAACCTGAGAGGACATGCTCCAGAGGGTCCAGGCAACACTCCAGCAAAGGTGAGTCAGCCAAACACAAAAAAACCACAATTTCTTTAAAGCCATAGTTTTCAAGTTCATTGGCCAGATAGGTTTTAGAACATAAGATAAACTAGTCCAAACCTGATGATCCAATTAGCTTTCCATATTTCAACATTCCACCTTTTACAGGGTTGAAAAAAGAACAGTGTCAACTCACTTAAATGTCTGTTTGTTTCCAGCCACTCTCTGTTATGAACAGATCTCTACAGCGCTCATTCAAACTGTCAGCACGTCTCACAGTGTTGATCATGTTGATGTCGGTTGTTAGGCCACTCCCTGCCTTCAGGTGTTACATGGCACTGTTGTAGCAGGACCATCAGCCATAGTTAGGAGATGAATCATGGGCCCACAGCCTTTAAAAACTCTGCATGTGGATTTTAAACTGTCCCACGTATCATCCCCCCTTAGTCACAGCAGTGTAAAAAGCAGCATGCATAGACCTGCCATTGCAGTTTTCCTGCTGATGTAGGATTTCGCAGTGCCAAGACCAAATATAAATGCTGTGAGGGTATGCTGCATCAGCAGATAGATGAAAAATTACTCACTAGTTTCATTGGCTGCATTTGTTCTAAGGGTTTATTACACAAACTTAATTTATGTTATATATATTATATATAAAATCATAGTTACAGATTTGTTTTTTGTTATGATTGACGATGATCGACTGATTGAAAGAGAAACAATGCATCTGTTTTTACATTCTTCCTGATAAAGTAGATTTCTACAGAAAATGAAAGTTTATGCTGTAAATGAGCACATTATTGCTTCTATGAAAAGACCAGACTCATATCTAGTGTGAGAGTCTGTAAAAATCATCTGATCACATCCATCTCTTGGTAAACCATCACCTCCATGGTCAAGTGAGGACTACTGCGGAGGAGGCTGAAATCCAGCTGTCCGTCCCCCTGCCTACAGCCTTGGCTGCAAAAGGTTGAGATTAGACGGCCCTGCAGTACCTCATGTTGTTACTGAGGTTTTCTGCGTTTATCTGTGATTAGATAAAAGCTCCTAAAGGACACTGAGATACTCTATACTCATTTTTGTCCTTGATCACATTTCCACCTGAGACGTGGGCACAGATTGGCCTTACTAGGCACAAGCAGCACCTTCTTTAGCCTTCAAAAGGCCACATTGGAGGGCACACAGTGCGTCAAACATATACACTCATATGCAGTCCCTGATCTTTAGTGACATGAGGAGGTGAAACTCCACTACAAAAATATCTCATCTTAAAAAAAGGCCCCTCTGTGGGGAGGGATGTTTTCACGTAAAAAGTCTTATGAAAAAGGATTGTTCTTTATTAATTTACCTTGATCACTATAAATATATTAAATGTTTCCTTCCTCCAGAGCAAGTATACAAGAATAATTTTCTTGCCAGCAGACAAATCCCTAACCCTGTAGCATAGTAAATATGAAAGAGTAATACACTGAAAAGTGGCTTTGAAAAGTGTGCGGCTTGCTCCTTTGTGGCGGAAATGCGGTCAGTTTGGATTCTCCACAGTTACTGTGGATTCCAACAGCATCCTAATTCATGTCAAATAAAATGCCCACATAAACTTCTCAAACCACTTCTGCAGAAAAAAAACATGTTGCCTTTTGTCCATCCATAGTAGCACCATGTACCATACTCTCAGGTTTGTTTATCAGTGCAGTGTATATATTGTCAGGAAAAAAATATTTCTGTCCCATCCTGAGTCATCCTGAAAAATAATATGTTAAACTTGTATCTAAAGCTGTTTAAGGTGTAGCTTAATATCTTTCTGTCTATTTTTATTGTCTGATTAGAAAGTGTGCAAATTGATTTCACTCTCAGTAATCGGTCCTTTCCTATGTTTGCTTTGCGTGCGTGTCCATTGTTTATTTTCTAAGTCAGCAGAGGGGTTCCCGGTCAGTGTGTGATTATGTAGATTTTTGTCTAAGTTCACCTCCTCACCTCTGCTTATGGGGGAGGAAGTGGTGTCTGGGCCGCAGAGCAGACTGTATTTGGATGTTCTGAATGAAGGCCTGCAGCACAAAAGGTGCCTGTGGCTGTCTGGGTTCAGGGACTGCTCAAGAACACGATGTGCCCCAGTGACTTCTTACTAAGTGTCTGCACAACTAAGCCTCGACCAGGTAGGGGAATAAATCTTCTGTTGCACATGGGCTAATATGGTCTGCTAGGGGAGATCACATGGTCAATTTAAGACACACAACACACACATGCACACGCATATCCTGCAGCTGCAATGTGTGAGGCCTGCTTCTCATCTCTTTCACATCCGTGTGTGAAAGTCACGGCTTGCAGTTTGTCCATATTTTCAGTAAAGACGTGAGAGAGCAATGAATTGTTTCCTGCCTGCGCCAGTGAACCCATTCTGTATGGGTATTAACCAACGGGTATGAACTGTTATCCACAGAAAGAAATGCACAGCTGGACCTGACTCAGGATACACACTTTGGCTTCTGGCCAATCTCCACACCAAAGCTGAGTTATTAAGTGCAACAGAATACCTCAGCAGTGACTGTGCATAGTACTTTGTCTGAGGTTTGCTGACATTTACAGGGTTGTAGTTACCTACGATACAGCCCGAGGTTGATTTATTTAGGTATTTTAAATCTAGAGAACAAATTTGGTTTTTAATTATAATGTTAAAGTGGCAGATGAAAATATAACAAACTGTGAATATAAATACACATTCAAACTAAAAAAATATCAACAAAGTAACTAAATAACATTGGTATTGATGTATCCGTGAAAGTCACCGGTTTTTAATTCAGGTACTGCCGATTCATATTAACAAGTAACAACAGCTGGCTCTTACATCAACATAAGAGAATTCTTTTGGTAAGTGGTTCTGCCTAGTTTTACAAGTGCTCCCTCCTAGTAATCTGATGACTAAGATTAAGAACAGGTTTCTTATAAATGTGTGATTTGCCATCAATAATTCCCACAAAAAATAGAAAAGATCCCTCCTGGTTGGCATGATGGCTTCAGCTTGGTGTTACAAGTATCGAACATACAGTATAGTTAGTCCTTACTGAAAAATCTGAAAAAATAAACATGTTTTTAGATGATTCATTTTAATTCTGTACAATGGCTATAAGTCAGTGGTCCAATACTACATTGAAGTTATATAAAGAAGAATTCATTCATATTTCAGCATGTCAGATCACTTGCCAGTTTTATATAGACTGGAATTATATTCACCCTGAATAATATCCATTCTGCATTAGCAGCTTTGCACATGGCTTTACTGAGCAGGTTTGTAATATCAGACCTTGCTTTTTTACTCAATATTTCTCATAAACAGTCTGTTTCATAAACCCTCCTCCATAAAATGGCCAGTGCGGACACTGTCTCGCCTGGACAGGTTTTTAACTTCAGAAGTATTACTCACATTTGTCTGAAGTGCCAAAAAATGATTTCTTCAGTCTCAAGAAACCCCTCCACTGTCTTTTACTTATGTGGGAGGGAGACACGCCAGATTGAAAGAGCGGTGTCCTTTGATAGGTCAAGTAAAAAGACACTTGGCTGAACTGGATTCAGTGCCAGGCTGAGGCTGTGTGTCTGAGAAGGTAGTCATTTCCTCTAATAGTGACAGAATGATTTTCACATTTTCACAAACTTCAGTCATAGAGAAGCAGAGTAAAAGAGCAAATGAGAGTCAGAGTGACCTGTGCTGTTCATATTACCTCCGAGCTTTAAACCCCACCAGATTTTGGAGCAAAATATCTTTTCACGGGGGTGACTATTGACCCAGAGGTGTTGGTGTTTTGCCATTTAAGCTCTACCAAAACAATGACCTCATCCTAATGCGTTTTTTCTCTTCTCCTCTCTCTGGTTTGAAGGTGTAGGTATCAGGTTTGAACATTTTTCCACATGCTTTCTGTCTCATGCTAGGAAGGATAACAAGCTGCCGCTATCACCACATGTGCGTTAATGAACATGGCATTTTTGCAGACACCTTCTTCACAGCTTGCGACAATCTGTAGACAAACATAAGTAAGAAAAAAAAAGCAGCCTTTTAGTGATAGGGTTAAAAATAAACAAAAAGGTCCAGTTAATCTCACATCACCCGTCTTTCTCTAATCAGTTTACCAAAGGCAAACATCAAACACAGCCACTGGCTCTGAATCAGGGTGAGGCAGAGCAGATGATTATTTTATCAGCTGGAATTTGCAGATATCTTACAGGGTGTGAGTGACTAGCTGAAGGAGCTCTCCAGGCACAAACAGCTGGTGAGAACACACTGTCAGATATGAGTTGAGCTCACACACAAGGCAAACTGCACACACAGACGCAACATGCAAACTTGCTGTGGGGGCCTTTTGGTCCTGCTATAAATATATAATAAACATAGGAAGATGCACAGACCACTTTCACACAAGTACTGAACTGAATTCTGATGCTGGGAAACTGAAATATATAGTTTATATACCTAAAATCAGTAATATTTCACTTCAGGAGCCTACTTTGTACTATAGTGTGATAGAGTGAAAGCTAATGTAAATGTAAATGTAAAAGAATGATGTAAAATGATCACATTTCTTCAGTTCATCTTTTATCTGTCAAAGTTTAATCTCAGTCTGTTATCTTGACAACCCCCCCTCATGTCCTGCGATTCTGCCATACCACAAGATTACTATCCAGACGTCCCGTCTCCGTTTGACGTCTTTTCAGGTTTTTCCTTTTGGCATTTAGCTGAGTGCAGACTGATTATCATCACAGCTCAGGCTCCAGGTAGCATCCCCTTTACTCTGGAATATGTGGGTGGTGCTGATAAGAGCGGTCAACAGTTTTTGGTCCGCCTCCCTTCTATCACTGAGCTTCTTTCCTCTCGCCCTCCTTCCCTCTGTACACCATAAGTGATCCAGAAAGAACCAAGATCCAGACAGACAAGACATGCACATACACATCAGATAACACAGTGTGATTGGTCCCAGGCTGTTCTTAGCTGAGTTCTTAGCCAGTGTTCCAGGCTTTAGCATTCATCAGTTCGTCAATCTAGTTTAGTGTTAAGTTGTTTTTTTGTAATAATCTAGATAGCACTCTGTCTGAACCCATACTTTTTCAAACATGCAAGCTAGCTATTGTGGTTCATGTCATATTGTACACAGGGTTTCTATCTAGAGTTGATTATTATTTCCTGGGAGGGAGAGTGTGTTCCCAGATTAGTTTGACTTTTTGGCTAATTAAAGGATGTTTTGGGCTTTTTTTCTGAACCATCAGGCCTCATCAAGCACTTAATTAGCTCTTTCAATAAAGGAAACTCCCTTTTCCTACAAGGACACTGAGCTGCACAGATACTGAGCTCTGACTGCAGGGTGTTTACACTGCTGGGCACAATATTTAACTATGAAAGTATCACATTACACAGTTTTTATAAAGCACACTTAAAACACAGTGTGATTTAGTTTGTTTAAAAGGTCGTGAAAATTGTAACCACACGCTCAGGACAGGACAAACAAATCACAGTGTCACAAACGTCAGTAGGATCTAAATCTAAACATGTGGGTTTGTTATGCAATGAACGCTTTTGTATAATTTATCTTTTTTGGTTTTCGTTGCACTTGGCGGTGTGGTTGTTGTTGGAACAGATGTACAGCTTAAAGTTGACACTGCATTGTTTTTTCCCCGTAACATTTCCATTGTTTACACATGCTACCACCACTAATGGTATGCTCTGTGACGGGCCTTGATTATCTTGCTACAGCTGTCGTCCCTTGTGTGGAGTTTAATTTCAGTAATGTGATAGGCCTTGACAAACCTCTATCCATGGCTGCTGGTAAATGTGCCCCTTAACTGTAATGGACCCTGGACCCCTAAATCCCTGTGCCAGCCTCTTGATAATTAATCAGGTGTGGCCTCTTGTTCCCAACAGACTCTGCAAGGGTCTCTGTAGGTATCTGCATATATCAAGGACATCACAGCTCCACCTGATCCTTGGAAACAACACAAGGCATTTTGATGCCTGGCACATCTGCGCCTCTTCTCTCCACACCCTGGCTCTATGACAAGGTCTGTTGGTATGCCCACCAGGCTCAACAGACCTCACGATCGCAGCTCAGTGGTCAGAGATACCAGCTGCTGTTCCGTTAAATTGTGCAAATTGTGCATCATCATTTCTAATAAATAGCACTAATTGCTGCAGGTTTGCTGCCCTCACGCCTCTTGGCACTTCCTCCTCTTAGCACTCTGTTTATGTGTGTGTTTGCAGGTGACTCACGTCTTCTGGAAATGTTTCTGTCTGGTTTTTTAAATTCCTCATCTTTTACAACTCTCTCCCTCACTCTCACTCTTCCTCTACCTCCCTCTACTATCTTTCAAAGCCAGAGCCTCAAAGCCAAGCCAGGTATGATTATATCTTGGTTGTTGTTATTCTCAGAGGAGCAATGCGCTTGATTTTTTCCAGTGTCTGGACTGGGGGGGGGGGGGGGGGGGGGGGCAAATAAGCAAAACAAAAAAAAAGACTTTCTGCTCTGTTTCTGTCCAGATTGCCTCATAGATAAGTGTTTAGTAATTTCTTCCATTTCTTGTCTCAAAGGGATTTTAATGATTTTTGCAGCACTTTCATAGACCGCATCACTAAACACTGCGGTTTGTGTTGCTGCCCTCCAGGGCTTACGTCTGGTGAGGACTGATAATTAAGCTTTGATGCTTGATGTTCACTGTGTTTGCTCTGTTAGTAAGTGACTTCATGCAGTGTCAGTGACAAGTCTTTGAACATGGAGGATTGTCAGGATATAAAATCAGACTTTCCAAGGTCAAAATCTTCTTTGCTGAGGCACATGTTAGTCTGGTATGCTTCACTAATTCAGATGTTAAGTGTAATTACATTTTTTTTGTGCTGCCCTACAGGGAGACAGGTAAAAAAAAAGATTAGGAAACAGCCAAGAATGCAAATTTTTACTGCTTGGTACAAAGTTTTTGTTGTTGATACATTTTCTTTTGCGATAGTTGTACAGGGTGTGAATTTTTATATAACTCACTCTTTTAATTATATTGAGACTTCAAATGTTCCCTAATTATGGGCCTGTAGGTGCCAACTCACAGCACAAGCGTCATGCTTCTGTGACTGCCGGCCCGCCGAAGACGCACTCACAAGGGAGTTTAGGCAGACTGTGATGTTGCCAACATGGCGGCTGGAGCCTTCCACAAGGATTTAAACCAGCTCTTTGAAAGTCTGTGAGTGATGTCACAGACTTTTTATCTGTAGTTATATACCGTCTCAAAACAACAAGCTTAAAAACAGTGTATATAGCAGCCACATTACTAACACATCTTTATATATATAATGTTTGGCCACACGGACAAGCATCAGTTTTGACCGGTCAGTTCATGTGGATTATTTGATAATTGAACTTGCTCTGATAAACACTTCAGGTATTCAACAGAGAAGAAAGGGTGTCAGTGTGAATGATATGGAAAAATACTGTAGGGATAAATTACTTTATTCAGTAGTAGTGTTGTGGCTTACTTTGTCCATATATATCTGATTTGTAGTGACTGAAATAAATATGAGCGTAGCAGAAATGCAGCGTACCAGAAAAATGTTAATGGTTTCCATTTACGATGTAGATCGCCATCTTGATAATATGCACCCTGCAACCACATCCAAACTAATTATTGCTTTGAACGTTTTTCATGGTGGTAACTCATTTAAGCAATCCTAAAATTAACCTGTCAACTCATTTTCACAATCTCTCTCTAACTATTGTTATTAGAGATAAATTGAGATTGTTTGTTTTAGTATTACTTCAAGTAGAAGTATAAAGGCTGTAGTTCTGTTGAAAGCAAATTGGATATTTTTGTGATCTGCAACTGATTAAATTAGTGTAGGGGTCATTGCAAGTGAATCCTTGTGGGTTGAATTTACTGGCTTTTACTGCTGACACACAAGTTAGGACTAATCTGATAAGTGTGAGAATACAGGGAGAAGTGTCAGCAAGGCCACTACACCTCTGAGAGCATCAGCTCTCATCAAAGGTTGAGGACATTTAAGTGTTTTACCAGCTCTTGAGCAAGCTTTGGTAATAGTGGTGTTTGAGCTAGAGCTTTGCCTGAGATGAGTTCAGGTTCAGTGAACGCTCAGGCCTGCACCACCTGACTTGATTTGGTCCAGATGATCCAGACACTGGAAGGAAACAACAGTTTAGGCCCCAACACATGCAAGTTTGTTTTCCCTGTCTCACTAACAGTCTGAAAATCTATTTTAATGGCAGTCTGAGAACCAAAGGCATTGCTGCACGCTGTAGAGATGGTAACAGCAACCCCCCCCTTCTTTTAACAAAGACTCCACTGTGTGAAAGTTCAGATCCCGCTGAGGCTACATATCAGAGCTAAGCAAGTGCCTTTTAGGGAGAACACAGCATGCTGTCTTTGTGAGTTTATCAGCAAAGTGAGTACATAAACAACCATAAAGCCTGATAAAGAAGAACAATCCACAACATAACAGAGCTGCATTTACACCAGCAGAGCAGCTGTGTGAAACAGGATGATGTTATGTCCTGAGACTGGTCTTATATTGAATTGTTTTTGGTTTTACTGGTGATTATTGACTCCACTCTTTTTTTGTGTGTCCTACCAGGTCGAGCTCCATCTAAAGCCCATCCAGTCCATGCTGCATCACCAGAAGCCGCTGGTCTTTGTGCTCAGCTCCCCCCAACCACTGATCTGGAATGTCAAAGCAGAGAACCTGGCACTGCGCATCAAACACACCTTTCATGTGAGTCCAGCATCACTAGAAGCCTTTAAACCATCCTTCCTAAAACTGTGTGTTCATTTCCTTGCAGGTAAAACCCTATTCCCTGCTTCAGTAGCCTTCTTCTAATAAAATATTTGAAGTGATGTAAATTTGCAGTGGACTATAAAAGAGGTCGCTAGAGTTCAGAGCTCGATCTGGAATTCATGTGGTAAAATATAAAATGTGCTTTGTCAGCTTTATTCACACTTTACAACCACATGGTCGTATCCCCACCCTTCTCCTAACAATCCTGTTGATAGATTGGCTGCAGTTCAAATCAGACTGGGTGTATCCCAGTCCCACAAAAACCCTGTCAACAAGTAAGAGGAGGTGCCAAAGCTTAAAGCTTTACTGAGGACGAGTGTAAAACTTTTCCTTTCATCCACTGATTTTTGCTGAGTGGGGCACAAAACTATTTTTTGCACAGCGTTTATAACATCAGCCACCATGTTGTGTTGTTTAGTTCTTAAATCCAGCTTTCATGTGTGTCAGGAAGAAGACATATTTTACTCATTCTAAAGTTGTTGGTTCATATATCAAAATAGCTGGGCAGGGGTTTTTGTTACGATGAGGGCACACATAGGGGAGGAAGAGGAGAAGATTTAGTGAGGGTATCTCAGTGTAGCTGGAGCCAGCTCCCCTGGGGAGCCAGCCATATTTAGTAAAGGTACCAGGGGGCCTCTCTGGGAAACTTAATAAAAAATGTAAAAGCACACTGCTTCAGCGCTCTTGTTCAAAGCCTGTGTATCACATGAGAAAATCATAGCAAAATGGGACCCAGAAGCCTCAGCCGTGACTTCACTATGAAAACCATGGTCTCTGTGTGCTCTAAGGGCTTTTTTGCTTTTCATTTTCATTCGTATGTTAACAGCACGGCATTGTGCAAGAATGCAGCATCAGGTAGACAAATTATTTCCATATGTGGGCCAGAAGTTTCTTGCTTATGTCTCAAACGCAAAACATCCTGTCATGAAAGCCAATTTGGCATAGAGGAGAATATACACGGATGCTTTAGCTCATCCCACGCACATACACAAACAAATGTTTATTAAAAAACTGTCGCACTTACATTTTCTATGTCCAAGCCTCTTTGACATTTAGACCATGCTTCTTCTAGTCCTTATAAAACTTCTTAGGCATGTGTGACAGTCACTTCACATAGTTATATTAGTAACCATCACCACTGCATACAGAGAAATTGCAGTGTTTGCGTTGTTAGCGGGCAGGATATGGATTTTTACTCATGTTGCATCCGAGTGAAGCATTTCATTCAAGATTATTCTCAGTTCTAATTCAAATATTTAGCCTTTAAAGAATGTATTGAAGTCTCAGCAAAATTCAGCAACTGAAATGGACCATAAACACACAGACAAATACACTACACCAGTGCCAAATACTCCTCTTACTTATTATTTCCTGTATAATGGAAACATTCTCATGTCAAAAGAAACGGATGTATTTCATATAGATGGATGCACATCTGGTCTGCTTGTGTTTTGCTAAGCTGTTATAATGTGTAGCCAGCGAGATGGGTGTTTCATGTAGACGAATGTATGAGAGCAGCAGGTCAGCATCACACTAAACGTCTCCCCTTGTCAGTGATGGCAGACAGAAAACAGCTGAGAAGCATCATTAAAACAGGCAGTCCAGGCAGAGCTGTTGCTGCGTGTTAATGAGGTTGGACATTGGTGCTTTTGCAGAGTTTCTGCTTTATCTCAATTTTTAAAAAAGACAGCTCTTAATGTACTTTCAAAATAAAACACATCTTTGTATTAGAGTAATGTGTATTAAATTCTTTAGTCACACATGCTCTGTTACTCATCGGCTAGAAGAAATATCTTTTTTTCTGAGACATGAGGTGTCAGGTTTCTTCTTGACTTTCGTCTGATACATAGCTTTTTTAAAGTGAGGTTAGAAGATATAAAGAGAATCAGTGAAGAAGTAGGCCCCCACATGCAGACAAAGCCAAACTAATGGTTTTGACTGACTGCAGGGACCCTGCTGAATTAGGTGTTAAGTATGCTGTGTTTGAGTGACAGCACTGAGGCCTCTGGCAGTGCAAGCTGTTGGTATCTTATCCACCAGTGTGACTGCTGGAGAGAAGAAGTCCCCAATTCTGCTCCTCTTCTCAGGTTCTTTCTACACAGTGACAGCATGGTATAACATGTCAAACATGTGATATGCCATACAACGTGTTGCTGGAAGAATGATTATCCTGTTTCGCTGATAATAAGCATACATTCTTTTTATCACTAATAAATTGCAGCTGACAGTTCACTAAGCCCAAGTAGTGGGTCAGCAATAAAGGCACAGTTCAATAACAAAACTCTTTGGTCATGGTATGCAGGCATGGACAGGCCATGGTGGGCTGACGTACATTTTGAGGCCAGTGACGGGATGTCATAATTTAATCAAAATTATAAATTTAATAAAAGTATAAATATATTATAAATGTTTGTATTGGCTGTGACTGCTCCCTCCTCTGCCCACCCCTTCCCCCCCCCCTTGACTAAGGTTATAAAGTTTTGCTATTGGAGTTAGAGAGAAGGGACTGTCCGTCTTTTACCTCAAGATGGAGATTGTGCCACTGTGGCCATCTCTTCCAAGATGAAAATCTGTGCATATATCCTCTGGTACATCATATTGCGTATATCGTATAAATAATTATGGTGGGCCGACATGGCCAAAAATGCTGGGGCCAGGCCAGCCCTGATGTATAGATTTCACCAATTCCCACACTTACTAATCTGTCCTTTACAGTGGAGTTGAGATGTTGTTGTGGTGAGTGTAGAATAACAGAGTCAAGAGGAGCTGGTATTGGCCTTAACGCTTAACATACAGAGCAGATACTCACTGCCAGACCTCCCTCATTCTGCCTTTCCACTGGAGAGGCTGTTTCCTGGGGCTAATAGGACTCTGCATCAGGCCTGCCAGTCCTTGTTTCCTGGTCCCAATGCTCTGGGCTCAATGGACACAGATGGGCTGCCTGGAAAAGCTTCAGAGATGTGGAGCACACTGTTGCTGTTGGCCAATGGACCTGACTGCTTTTAAAATGCCAAAATCCAGACTTTTGTTGTAAAACATGCACTCTGCAGTAGTTTTTTGTCAATCAGCAGCAGGCCAGGATTCATCATGGGTCTAAAATGACATGAAATATGAACAGTGAATTTTACCAAGGGACACCAAGGTTTGAAGAGGGACACATGTGCAGCGTGTGCTGTGTTGATCTTGTGGCCAAATGTGTATGTTTCTTTTTGGAGGGTTAGGGGAGGGAGAGCTGTGTTGCATCTCTGCTTGAAGGGCTTAATCTGGAGCAAATGTTTTATTACTCTTGATGGAACAACACTGTTAAGTTTTGCTGTTGGCTCGTGTACTGCCCATTGTTTGTTTGCCAAGCTTCGCCTCTTCACCCTTGCATTTCTTCCACTAGTCAAAGGCGTGCAGTGTGAGCTCTTACATGAGCGCTCTCCTCACTGTAATTGTTAATGGAAACCACGGGTAGCCACGATTGGTTTTTATTCGGAGACAGACACGGCAGAGGAACGCTCCAGAGTGGCGCTGAGACATATGGTATTGTTTTCTCCACAACATAGCCTGCCAGTTCACAGGAACACATCTGCAGCGTGATTAGCTCCCCGTATCTCATCAAGAGGGAGAAGATCAAATCAGCCACAAAAAGCATTTATCACATTAATATCACCAGAGAGTTATTAGCCATCAACCCTTTCTGCACTTTCCACCACCCTCCTCTGTTTGCAACACCTCTTATTTTGCAAACAGCTTTTGACCCTTTCCCAGGCTAAGGGTGTTGCTCAGAGGATAAAATCCAGCTCTGATAATTAATCTCAAACATTTGGCTTGCTGTTTTCTTTTTATTGCACATATGGCCATAATATGTTGACGCTTATAGGGCGAAAGGGCAGGAAATATACTGTTAAATGTTTTGAATCACACAAAATAATAGTCAACCTACTGAGATGCCTTGTGAGTTGTTGACTTAACATGCCTGCAAGTACCATTACCAAGATGAAAGCAGGAGTCTGAGTCCCCTTGGTATGTTGCTAACTTCTCCTCTACATTCTTTCTTTTCCACTGCCAAGTCTAAGGAATTCCTCACAAGTCAAGGTTATGTCCAATGTTCATGTTTTTCAGCTTCACAGCAATAAAGGAGTTGCAGTGGCTTACTTAGGAATATTGTCATATAGTGGACTTATGCTTTACTTGGCACTTGAGACCTTTGCTTCAAGCATTGTTTGACCATGTGATGAACATGAATCCAACACAAAGATTCATCTGATATGACACAAGCAGAACAACAGCAGAACAGTTTTGCTTTGTGTGAGTATATTTATTGAATGGCAGCTTATGTAAGTAGCATGCAATGTGGTGTATTAGATATATTCTGTTGGAGCCTGTGACGATTGAAAATTGCTTTTTGGTTTCTAGCACTTTTGTCTGTCAGCTGAGCAGAGAGAGAGAGTTTGTTAAATCCCAGAGTGGTCCCTCACTTCCCTGCTTCAAATTCCTGAGGTTTTCAGTGTTCTGCAAGGCCTGGAGCTAATTTGGCTTTCAGGCTTTCCCCCTCTAATTCTTTGTGACTAATTATGGTCGTATACCCGCAATTAAACTGATAAACTCTGCTGAGCTTGGCAAGGTTAGCGAAGAAACCCCAGCCCCTCCTCGACAGCTCAGGGCTCCACCTCTCTGTTCTTCAACATTTCTCTTACTTCTCGCAAATGCAGTAGACACACTAAAAATACATTCAACCTGATTCTTCGACAGAGAGTGTCTTTTCGGACCTTCACTATTTACTGCCTCTGGTTACAATGCCAGGAACGCTGAGAGGAGCGTCCAGAGGTCAGACAGATGTTGCGCATGAGAGGACTGTCAAAAAACCTAAAGGGATGTTATCCTAGTATCATTAGGGTTTAGGACAACTTCATAACATCATCACAAAGCGGTGCTCTTCTGTATTCTCCTCCTGGATTCAAAATAGATTTAATGTTTTAATTGAGCTTGCCAGCACTGTCTCAGCTTATGCATACAGATAGGGTAGCTTGGAAGAAAGAAAAACAAGCATAGAAATAAAATAAGGTAGGCCGTCTAGACCGTGCGCTTGGACTCATTTGATTGTTCAGTAGGCTTTCAGCACATGTGAATGTTTATCTCTGAAATGAAGCACATGGGCCGGACGACATTAACTGCCAAAGGTGATCACTGATAAATGCAGCCAGGCCGGTCTTCTTGTCTTTTCTCCCTCATTTGTGTCAGTTTTTTTATGTGTTCTGTTGGAATTAATGGAGCAACAACCACTTTATCACAGTGGTATTTAGTGTTGTGTGAAATTCAAAATTCTTATTCTTTGTGGCCATGTTGAAGCACACTGACACATTTGTGATGACGCAGTACTCTGTATAAACACTGGAAACCAGACACCTTATTGTGCAGAGGAACATGTGTAAAAATATGCAGGGCATATTTGTAGAAGCTTTGCAATAACGGCTGGGATGGAGTGTGAAGGATGGGTTTCACCGGTGTTTAAAGAGCTGGTGTAATTTTGGAAAGAGAGTTTTTTTCTGCCTGCAGCTTCTTTTTATGATCTCAAGTTTTTGTTGAAAAATAGGTTGGGTAGATTTTTACGTGCATTCTGAACAAATGGGTCACTCTAGGCTGACATTTTGGAAATCAGAAGCACAATAGTTCTTTTAGGGAAGACCACTTCTATTCACTGATGATTGAAATGAATGTGAGCAAGAGTATAGCTGAACAAACTGTGGTAACAACTCATCCCAGCAGCTCCTTTGTCCTCTAACACTCCTGTCTGTTCTCTTCCTCAAGGTATCCGAGGGCTCAGAGGTCCACTTTAAGCCAGGAAACTTCTCCCTCTTCACCCAGATCCAGGAGGAGACCCTCCCCCACGGCAATGAGCATCTCCTCAACTGGGCTCAGAAGAAGTACAGGGCAGTCACCTCCTTCACTGAGCTCAGGATGACTCAAGCCATCTACATCAAAGTTGGAGAAGGTGTGCAGATTCACAAAATTCCCAAACATAGCTCTAGGCCCCAAGGCAGCAACCTCCCCCCTCCACCCATTCCCCTTTAGCTTTCATAACTTTACTCAGCTTTTGTGTTTTAGCCCAGGATAGAGGTTTACAGGCTCAAGTCTAGGAAAAGAATTCCTTTCCCTCAATAGACATTCAACCTATTGCACTGTTTAACAAGGTGCCTGTGGTGTTTCTGAGTTTTTGGCTGCTGACAGTCTAAACCCAGAAGAATAATAGAAGTGTTTTGGCACAAATAAAATTATATTAAATTAATCAAATAAGTGCTTTCTCAATAACAAGGCCAAAAATATCTGAAAACAGGATAGTGACAGACACCATTATATTTTTATAGACCTACAAATTTACAATGATCAGACTAATCAAAAGTTAAACATATAGCCTCATAGTGGCGCACAGTAAATAATATCTTATTGGTTTCTGTAGAATAGATATTTGCATGCTATTAAAAATTATTTTAGTTATTGGTTTATTTAAACATGTAAATGAATGCCCCATCTAACATAATGACATTAGTTTTTCCTGGCAAGAAACAAAAATGACATCACACTGTGTTTGCCCCTTTTTTAATTTTTTGTGTTATAATCTGTGAGGAGGTGTTTTTTTTTTAGTATTTTGTCAGACCCACATAAAGAATAGCAAATCAGTTTGCAGCTGAGCAAACACATTTTTACTAATGGATTCAAATTACCCGAACTATCAGTCATTTGTTTCATCTACAAATTTAAGTTGTTGTGTAATGTCCTTTTGTGTGGAGGATACAGACTGCAGCAAAAACAAATATAAGTAAAAGACAGATTGCACCTTTCCAGTTTTTCCAATATGCAATGAGAGTGAGGAGTGTGAGGAGTGAAGAAGCGCTGTGGGATTCTCAGGGGAGGCTATGATTGATCTTCACATGTGTCCAAGATGCAGACTTTCAATTCTTCATTTTCTAAGGCCAGTTTATACAGTGAACAGACAGCACGGTCAGCTGTGCAATTTGTCTTTCTATCCCAGACAGGATATCTCGTTTTTAATGAGAATCTTTCACTACATGGAAATAAAGCAAAGCTTGTGTCCATGGAGGAGTAATGGCTCCACTACTGCTGGGGATAAGTAAGTTTTCTCTGGGTTTGTGAGTCGCTGTGGAGAGTGGAGTGGTTGCTCAGCCTCAAAGCACTCGGCTTGTGTGATTAGGGGCTGTGGTCTGGCAGAACCCCAGAGTGCCATGATGTTTGCTTCAAGTAAAGAGCTGTAGATTTCCACTCCTTCACATCTTCAGTAGGGTTTCATAAAGATGGTCAGATTCTCACTTTGCTTCCCATACTCAATGTCTCTCCTCAGCTCTTTAAAGTGCCACAAGAGTTCCGGAGAGGAAGGTGCCAACTTTCAGTTTACACTTTGTCCAAAGTTCTGTTTGCCAAATAAGGAAGCATCTGTCTTGTGTTTTCTCTGTGTGCTGAGAAAGAGCTTAACTTATTCATGTTAATGAATTTTGTAAAAAGTAGCGGAAAACACACGGAAAGGTTTGGTTTGAATATTATTGTCCTGTTATTGTGAAAGAATTCTGGTAAAATTCCCTACTTAGTTTTCCCACAAAAACCTAAGAGACAGGTCAAACCAACCAGAGCACAGGTCCTGCTAGTGCTGCAGAGACAATGGGAATATTAGCTGCGGGGTTCCAGGCAAGCTGTTCTTCAGTTGGGTCAAAGCAAACATTCAAAGTCTCTGTGAACCTGAGATTGAATTCCTTTCAGAAGCAGGGGGTACTGTTCTGTAGCTGACCTCGAGCTCTGACCTCTCAGTAGTGATGTAACAGAAAGCTGTATTTCTCCCTTTGAGGATCAGAATAGCCTCACAGATCCCCACCATCAGTAACACAAACATATCCCCACTTTCAGATCCAGTGTTTTCTGACACCTGCAAGATTGACACCAAGTTCCTGTCTTTGAACTACCTGGGCAGCTATGAGGAACCACAGGCATCAAGGGGCTGCGTCCTGTCTGTGCCCGACAAAGACCAAGAAGTCCACATCATTGAGCTCCAAGCCCCAAACTCCAGCAGGTGAGCAGCTGAAGCCAAGAATACATGTTGCCATGGTTTATTTTTGGATGCTCTCACTAATCTCTGCGGTGTTTGTTTTGGATGGGATCTAACATGAAGACAGAGGAGGGGGGGGGGGGTTCTCTTAATGCTGTTCTTTTGAGGAAGATATTTCAAAACTGGGTCTCCAACTCTAGGTTGCCAGTAATGTCCTCACTTCCCAGTAGAGTGATTATTCTAAACACCCAAAAGACCACAAATCTGGGAATGCGTTGGTAGCCATGTTAAGTCTTGCTTCGGTGCTATCAGGTCTGTAGTGCATATGTCTGCTTTTTTTCTGGGAACACTTCCAGCTTTTTAATTAGTTGGCCAGACACAGAAGGCACGATAACACAATGTCCATCTAACCATCCAACATTCTTTTTTCTCTCTATTTTCCTGCAGTGCTTTCCAGGTGGATGTCATAGTGGATCTACAGCCTCTGAAGGACGATGTCCCCATATTTCGTAATATCGTGTTGGTGCTCAAGTGTGCCAAGTCTGTTAACTGGGTTGTCAAAGCCCAAAATGTGATTGGCAAGCTCGATGTTGTGGTAAGCTAACGTGATAACAAAAGCATTACATGCTGTTTTTTGCTTTACAGACATCACAGGAGATTCTGTGTAGTTGTGTCACACATCGGAGTGGCTCACAAGTCATGTCGACAGAAACGTCAACACTTTTTACTGTTGGCCAAAGAATGTGTCACACCAGGATGTGTGCCGAATTGGTGCCTGGTGCCACACTGCAGGACAGGGTGGGGATAACAGGTTTGGAGGAACTGTGAAATTTCATCGTGGCGGCTCCGGGGATTGTCATCGCTTTCAAAGAGCCAGCGGCTGGAGGGGTGGGGGCATCACATATTTTGCAGAGCCAAGGCTACTGCAGTGCTTAAACTGCAGCAAGCCGGAGCTGTGAACATGAATTATGAGCAGCATTTGCTTCAGGCACTTTTTTAAGCTCCAAGCTGTTAGACATCCTCCCCACACAGAAAAGACAAACACTGGCTAATTACTATGATATATCAGGGTGCCCTTTACATAGAAATATGGTTTTGTACATATGAACACCAAGCATGAGGATATAGTTTTGAAATTAAATCTTCATTATTGCTACTAAAGTCTCCCAGCCCCTTAGAAACCATAATAATATGACACCTATGCACACTTAGGAAGAATCGTTGAGCTGTAGATCATGTCAATGTAGAACTGGAAGTTGTTCAACCTCCGTATTTGCTCCGGGGTTGGAATTTTATACCTTGTCTTGAGTAAAAAAATTTAAGAGACTCGCCAGTGCTGTGTGTTTCCAGATGTTCTATATGCTTGCTGCCTTTGGTATTCACTGCATGATGGACTCTCATTGCTCATCACTTTTGTCTTGCATGTACCTCTCTGCTCTCTTAACCCTGGACTGATTTCAGTGGACGTGTGCAGGGGCTATGCTGTTTCCTCAATGTGTAATGGTGATACTCCTACTGCGCCGCTGCAGCCATGACACCGTGCTTTTTCCAGGCGCAGCGTGTTTGTACAGCTGCCCGGCCTCCCCTGTACATTCAGGTTGCTGGAGTGTAATGCTAGTCAAAACTTGTAAACATTGCATAGATGATCGTGCATCATGTGTCTGACGAATACACTGACTTTTTCATTTCTAATTCCCTAATAACACAGACACAAAACACTTCAGTAAATACTACAATGATGATTTTTAAACTTTTAAAAGTCTTAAAAAGGCAGTTGCTAACAAGTGGCTAAATGAAGCTATAAACGATGCAATAAATATCATCAAGGATGAACCATACTGACTGAAAAATACTTAAATCACTGATCTCCCTAAACATGGTCTTTGCAAAGACATGATTACATGTAAACATGCTAGTGTTAGTATGCAGCACCGAGCCACTGGTGTTGCGATAAACTCTTGTTACCTAATAAATAACTTAAATAATTAATAGTTACTTCCTTATTAAAACTGATGCAGATACATTTAAATAAATAGTACAGCCCTAACCACCATTTGTATTACTATTTTATTATTTAACACTGTTCTAATAAATTGAAACATGTTGATATAATAAAACAAAATCTGCTACAGAAAGCATCATTTCATCTCTGTTAATCCCCTTAAGAGTCAGCCTGAACACCATTTTTTGAGAGCCTCAGACAGTTTGACCACAGTGGTACACAGGATGTTGTGCTTGTGCAATCTTTGGGAGGTCATCTGCTGTGCAAGTGATAAAGCTGAGGTCTCACTCCTGTCAGACTCTGTCTTCTCCTCTGTGTTGCTCAAGAGACTTGAATGTGTGGGAAATGGCTGTGAGAAAGAATGAGTCCTCCCTCACAGAGGGAGCAGCGGGGCAGGACACGAATTTTAAGCGCAAACTAACACGCCGGTTTCTCTGCTGAATTGATCGAGCTGTGACACGCCCATTACCTCACACTCATTGTCATGATTCACACTTTACACAGAATGAGTGCAGGACTGTACTTGAAGTCAATACCTGAACATTAAATCATGTCTTTCTATGCCTGTCTTTTGTGAACTGCCTTTCTTTTTAAGGTTTCATTTTTTTCCCCGCAGGCCTCTGATACTGTGAGTGTCAGCGCACAGATGTCAGTGTCAAAGTCCCCCAAGCAGCACCTGCCACCAGGGCCACAAGCATTGATCAAATGGGCACAGGAGCATGGGTACAGACCAGTCACATCTTACACCAGCACTCCTGTGGCAAACTACTTCAATATCCGACTCAGACAGCCAGGTAAACCTGAAGAAAAGTCTAAATTGAATTAAATTGTAGCTAAAGTGCTATGTGCAAGAGAAACATTTTAGCAGCTGCTCTAGTTTTGTTAATAACCAATTTTTTGTGAAATTAGCGTAAAAAGTGTGAGGCTTCCCTGCCTGTAAAATCTGCCATATCATGATGTTCTGTGTGACGTCCAGATGTGGTGGATCCTCTGGATAGCATGCTGCCTCCTGAACTCTCCATCCTGCGTGATTCCAATCCTCACCCTCGACCTGGAACTGCTCTGCGCCGCTCCGGCCCGCCCTTACCCTTCCCTCCTTCTCCGTCAGATGACCTGCCTTTCCTGCCCTCACCTCTTGACGACTGGCACTGGGAAAATGGAGAGCCCGAGGAGCAGCTGGGTGTTCTGAGTGTTGGCCTTAGTGTGCAGTGTGAGGACAGAAGGATGGTGGTCAGCATCGATAAAGAGAGCCTGGAGGTGAGTGGAGATATCTTAGATCCTGGACAGAGTCTTCATTAGCAAAATCTCCAAATATATTTATTGTTCTCATATTTGATGCATAAATTAAATTTTGTTTTCCTTTAGCTAGAACACTAGAACAATCAGTCATTTATCCAAGCCAGATTTATTTTAGGGATTGAAAATGCAACAGTTGCACATCATCTGCATTGTCTCTTTGATCAGTCAAACTGGTGTTTGTTGTTAAATCTCTTTTCATGTGACGCAGACTTGATGTGACAAAGTGTGACAGAAAAACGGAAAACAACAAAGAGGACACCCAAAGAAAATAGGAGTGTCTAGACCAATTATGAAGCTGAATGACAATCCTCTGCTCAGTGATTAGAAAATGCCAGCATAAACCACTGTGTTGCTGTGGTCTTGATTTTACAAAAAGCACCCATTGTCTGCAGATCTGTCAGTAAAGGATAAAGTTGTCTAAAGAGATTTATCTGCTACAAACCCGATATACAGAGTGGCATTTTTCAGTTCTACAAAAGAAAGAAGTAAGAAAAAGTAGAGAAGAAACGCACGAAGCAAGCAGGACTGTTCCACACATTTGGCGGCGGAACATGGGGACAGCTCAGTCAGACCACATCACAGAATGGAAACTGGCATAGAGTGTAATTAGGAGCTGGAACTAGACCACCTTGTGGGATTTGTTTATTCCTGAGAACTCAAAAGTTTCACACAAGCTTTTTTTCTTCTATTTCTTTACAATTCTTAAAATGAGTTAATAAATGAAAAGCGTTTTTTGATCTTCATCCAGTGTTGCTGTTTTTTGATGTTTCCTCAGGCGAATGGGTTTATTCATGCCAACATCACGCTCCAAGACCCAGACTGCAAAGCAACAGTCAATGCCACCCACTACACATTGGAAACTTCTCTGACTGGCTGTCAGACCACCGTATTTCCCATGCAGGATAGCCCAGTGGCCCTCCACATTAATTCTGTAAGTATATTGATGTATAAGTCAAATGTTTTCTGTATTTCAAATTGAACAGTATTCATTATCCACCAATAAAGAGCCATGACGGATTTGTTAATTTTATCATTAATTTCCATGGCAACACATGCAGTTTCTGGCTTGGATGTTGTTAGCTGCTACCGCTGCTGTGTTCCAGCTACACAGCTGTCAAAGTTGGAGCTCTGACTGGAAAACTCAAACCAATGTCATGCACCCAATTTCACAGAGAAGAACATCTTTACCCTGTAGTTGCAATTACATTAAGGAAAACATCTAGGGAAACTCTCATCTAGTACCTTTTGCTTTGCAAGCTGAACAACGATGTGTC
The DNA here is from genome assembly GCF_900634625.1 of Parambassis ranga. Classification (NCBI taxonomy): domain Eukaryota; kingdom Metazoa; phylum Chordata; class Actinopteri; family Ambassidae; genus Parambassis; species Parambassis ranga. The sequence goes on from NC_041025.1 coordinate 4,882,499, forward strand.
TATAGAACTGTGTGTCTCGTGTGTAAATGGAAAAAAAGGAAAAACAATAACTTCAGTGGGATTTTAATTCATACTTCAGGCTTTTTTTCATAATGGTGAACCCTTATGTTTATGGGATTTAACATCCTGACATCCCCAGTCATCTTCATTATTATGGAATGCATTCATTCAACATATTTGTTCTAACAAGCAAAGGATGAATCACTTCCTCCCAGACCTTTTGAAATCCTTTGTGTGCGGAAAGTTGGAACAACACTTTTTTCTGTGTAAACTCTGGGCAGATGTCCAAGGTCATCTTTTGTGTTAACATTCGGTCGCAAGGGCATCTTCTGACTTCTGGTCAAACATGATTGATTTTCATCGTCTGGGTTTCCACACACCAAGGATAATCTGTTGCCTCCACTGTGCTGTGATCTGTTGATTTAATTCAGCAGTGGCACCAATAGCTGGTCAGTGAACAGCCCTGTTAGGGTCATTAAAATTGGCCTCTGTCCTTAGTAAATCTAACTTTTGGTTCCACCAGCAAATTCATATCAGACTCATGTCTCCACTGAGACATTACAAATATGTTACTGGCCATTTCAACATTTGTTTTGCAGACCCCTCTCAATGATTAACATCTCCGCCTGAATTAAGCAACAATACTTACAACTGAAAGTGTTCTTTTTCACTTTGACTTTGTGAGTCACAGTCTTCTCTGTGGTTTGCAGGTCATAATAAATCATGCTGAGACTAAGGATGGGAGTGGCGGGCCGCTGGATTATGAGGATCTGGAATCGGAAGACGTTCTGTTCCCAAGAGTCCGAGCTGGGTCAGAGAAGACATCTACAGATCAAAGGCAGCACCCGTCCATCATAAGGGTAAGACAGTGGACTCATTGTGGTGCTTTCTCTCTGAGAGCTGGCGAGTCCACGCCTCTGAAAACTACATCTCTATACACCTTAAATCATGCACAGTTGGACAAAACTCCATTTGCCAGAGCTGCTTGCTTCTAGTAAAGCCCCATCTTTTTGTGATGTCCATTTAATGAACCTGACCTGACATCTTCTCCACACTGATTTTTTCTTTGTCTCATCTCCCTCCTATTGTTCTTATTCTTACAGTGTCTGTTATATTCCTCCTGAATTCTTCTGTACTTCAATGTGGTCATACAGTGACAGAGTCATGCGGGGTGAGGGTGCTTAGCAGTGGAATCTAATGTCAGATCCCTGCTGATGTTTGTGTTGGCTTTGTTCTTCTCTCCTCCTAGTTCAACTGCACTTACAGAAAGAACCAGAAACCCTCAGAAAAACTTCCCAGGATTGGATCGGGTCCAGCCAGGCCACCAGGCAACAACATGACGTTCAACATGGAGCTGTACGACACCCTGCCCATCAACAGACCTTCCCGCCAGGCCTTCTACACGGTTTCACAAAACCAGAAGGTGTTTGTGGAGGTATTGTTTGCATTTATAACACAATTGTTCTCGTTTCAGTGTGCAGGATGCTGTGTGCTCTGTCTGAGGCTTTAGCTCTTCCTGCTTTGATCTCTTAGTGTGGCGTCCACAAGGTCAGTTTGTATTTTGTCTAGTTGAGGCTAAAAAGCACTTACTTTCACCCCTCTCATTCATTGTATCTGTGTGTCGGGCTGATAATATTTGTTTCACAGCAGTAATGTTGGTCACACACAATGTAAGAGAAGGGAAGACTCTGAGGCCCTATGATTTATGGTGATGTCAGCAAGAGATGCTTTACTGACAGTGTGGACGCAGAGTTACAAAGAGCTGTCTGTGTAACTGTGAGAACTCACACTGTGCTGAGACCTGACCTGACCTGAGGCAAGAGCCGAGAGGTGCACAAGTGAACTTTGATGGTCACAAAGTGTCTTTTTGTTTCGTTTGAAAATAGCTTTTTAAACCATTTCTAAGCCACTTTAATGTGTTCCTGTGTCTGTTGTACTCTGTCTGAGACCTTTCTAATGAGAATCAAAAAGAGGAACAAGGAGGAATAATAACTCAGCTGACTAGCTTGTGGTTATGAATGGAAAGATATTACTGCTGTCCTAACTGGGACTAATATATGACTTGAATAACTTTGTTTGAGTTTCTGACTTGAGTCAATATCAAGGCTGTAGTTTGCTTTGGTTTCCAGACACACAGTGGCAGCTAGAATTTGCCAAATGTCTCAGTGAGCAAGGATGAATACAATTCACATTTTTCTTTAAGGTGAAAAATTTAAAGCAAAAATGCACAGATGATAATAATAATAAAATTCCCAACAGAGAGAAACAAAACTTGTGATTCACATGATCATAAATTCACACAAATCTAAATGCCAGACTTCAGCTATGTGCTTACAGCTGAACCATGGGTGGTTTGGACCAATCAACGTCCTGTTAGAAAGCAGGCGTTGTGTTGTCACAAATTCACAGATGAGTCAGCCAGCAACATGCTGACTATTACATTGCCTGCCTGTCCTTTCCAAATAGTTTTCTTTGGGTACTTACTTACATGGTTCTGTGTGACTAATCATCTGGTGCCAACTGCAGAGGGAAATATCCAGCCCTTTAGCTGCCAAATCTTTATCTTTTTCTTTGTCGAACTGTTTTTTCTAGGAAGCTGCTGTAAGAACAATGAGCATGAATTAAATTTAAACTAATGGGTTTACAGAAACCTGAAGTACCATACAAATGATCATAATTTGGATTAAATCTTTTTTTCTTCTCTACACTCCAGGTCACATCAGCCGCATCAGACCCAGGTCTGGGGTTCACCATCATATCGTGCTTCATTTCTCCAAACTCCAACCCCAGAGAGGCCTCAGAGTACAAACTCATTGAGACAGTTTGCCCCACAGATGACTCTGTCACGTACTATCCTCAGAGTGACTTCCCTCTCCTTCCCGCAGAGACAGAAAAGAAAAGCTTCAGCTTTAACTTCAACTCACAATTTAACTTGTCTCTGCTTTTTCTGCACTGTGAGATGTCTCTGTGCTCAAAGAGATCTCAGGGGAACCACGAGCTTCCACCGGTATGTAGTTTAATCTTCCCAAAATTACTTTTATTCCTTTGCCTCTTCAGTGATTTCACTGTACAAGCTGTCACGGTTGTTTTAGTCTCTACAGAGCCGCAGTGTTTGTTTGAGGTGATTTCATGCCAGGCTTGTAGTGCATTGCCTGGCTGACCTGAGCCGTTATTATCAGGTCTGCCTACGCAGGATTTATGAATTGATGCAAGGTTTGCCAGGTGTCCAGCTGCAGAACAAAATAAGCATCTATCTTATTCATCGTTTTTCTCTCACTGTTATCTTTCCAACTCATACAAGTACTTTTTAGAGCTCATTTTGCCTCCAAAAATAGTGTTGGAGAGTAAGCTTATGCAGGTTTTCATCTGTTTGTTTCTGTGACAGGTGTTTGTGTGGCATTTTGAAGTTTATTTTTATTTTTCTTGCACAGTGCTTAAAGCCCGGTGCGACCTGTGATTCTCTTTCTGCTGACACTATCTTGGCATTGGTGATGAACACCAAGCTATCTACCAAGCCACTGGTTGTGGTGGACAATAATCTGGACATGACAGGTTAGTGAGAGGAGAACACAAAGATTACACATACTTACACTTATGAGTATTCAGAGTGTGATAAGAAACCTGGTATAATAAAGGAAGCTGTTCTGAGGGCAGAGGATCCAGTTAACCAGGAATTAGAAAACAAAATACTGCACATCCCTTTTACACATCTGGTTATCATCAACTGCACTATTGTGTATACACATTTGTGTGTTCGAGCTTGTGGACAACTGTACACGAATGTGTGTTTTGGGCGTGTATACGTACTGACATATGGCCGACTCCAGTAAAGGCGAGTGTGCTAACACTGAGGCCCAGTTCTGCTGTTCTGGACCAGTCCACGTTGAGCAAGATGTGGAAAAAGAGGAGTCATACAGCACTGAACTCCAGTTGTTTTCACTTAGACCCTTCACTGTGGCCTCCCCTTTCCACTAGAGAGGGGGAGAAAGGGGAGTGGTGGTCCTCTTGTTGGCTTTGGGAGCCCAGCCAGAGCCTGAAGGCCCCTCGATCATCACTTTCTCAGTCATTCATAGGTTCATTCACTGTATTGCAGTGTCTCGGGGGCTGTGTGTGAGTGTGATCACACACACACACACACACACACACACACACACACAGAGAGAAGGGAGTCTGCAGGGGGTGGGGGGCATGAGGTAATCATTCTTACATTGGACTAATTATGACCTAAACTGATATCATGATATCTTGTGGACTGCCAGAGTTTTTCAAATTAGCATCTCTTCTGAGAAATGACATCAACCTGAGACCCATGGTCAGATTGAGTCAACTTTATTGGCTCACGGATTACAAATGACATCATTTTAATCAGCGGCATCTACAGCACGACCGATATAACAACATAGCTGATATTGGCCAATATAAGCGTGGATTATAGATACACTGGATTAGCTGGGTGTTACACCGGTGTCACTTCAAGTAGGGCCTTTCTGTGTCATGTATGCACTGTCCAGGTTTTCTGACTCCTTCCTAGACTAGAGATTTACATGTCACAAAGAATAATAAACAATTTTAACATCAAAACCCCCTCAAAAAAAAAAAGTGAGTTTTCTAATTACATGTACGGTACATTTAAATTTCTGGCACTGTAATTACATAACATCCAATAATAGAAATGATGTGGCATTTCATTTAACAAAACTGTAAAAGTTTTCTCTTAGACAATTATATAAACACTGTTACATAACAGGATAACTTACATTTCACAGGTTTTATAAACAGATTTTTGAGCAGATGTTAGCTGGTGCAGAGAGATAGGACTGAATAATGAATCATTTTTGCTCACAGTAACGAATAAGTGATTTACTTATGAACTTGAGATAATGCCATGAAAAAACAAACAGTTTCCTTTGATATTTGAGCCGTTTGTCAAGCTTTTTTGTTCCGTCTCGCTGTTAAACATCATCAGTATTGGCCTCAGACATCCTGTATCACTCAGACTGCAGTGTGAGTCAGACTTGTACAGGATAATTCTGACCAGAAGTAGGTGGATTTATTACACTCTAATTAGACATCGGGTTTCACTGCTGGGCAACGATACTGCATTGATGGAGTCACTATTTAGCTCAGACATACTGTTGATGTAGAAGATATTGGTGAACAGAGACTGTGAAATTTAAAGTAATGACCGAGTGAGTGAGCTTAAGCTAGTCCACAGTGGGCAGCAGGGTGCACTGCCCACACCACTTTGCCAGTGCAGCAGTTATTTTCCATGGAGTACAGCAAGTAAACACAGATATGCCATAAACACGGTGAAAAAAAATTCAAAGATCGTGTTTTCTAACACAAAGGCGTCTCTTATGCTAGGATGGCAAACAAAACAGGCAGCCACAGTTCTGCACTGGACGGCATCCCTAAGAGCTGAAGTTGATTCTACAAATCAAAGAGGGCCACTTGTGGCCAACTTGGTGCGTGGAAAAACATAACAGCCTAAAAGCCTTGCCACCAAAAGTAGATTTACTGCTTCACAACATCAATACATTTTTTATGGCTCTGGTAACGTTCCGAAAAAGGGGATTTATCTGAGAGGCTGGTACTGTAGATTGTATCATTACACCAATACGAGTAGTAGTCATTTTGTTTTAGTCTGCAAAGTTCTTATATTAAACATATTGGAGAGGCTGGGGCTGTAGTGTATAAAATATGAGCCTTCAGATTGCTTATCGTTCTAAGTAGCTGATTTCGGTGATAAATATCAGTGATGATGTATCACCTTAAACCTGCTGCATGCGGTGTTGTTACTATACACATGGGCCGCTGTGTGCACTGGCCAGATGTCAAGCAGCACACTTTATGATTAAAATTATCATAAAACTCCAAACTTGTCATTTTAACGCTCAATATCAAAGGATGTTTACACATGTACATGAGTTAGGATCCATGCCTCAGCAAACTGCAGCCATTAGGAAAGTATAAATCTAGCACAATATTCCTTTTTGATGGTTACAGTTCAGCTGTTGTTGGCTTCATATATTGTGATCCCTGTGTTTCAAGAGTTGCACAGGGACGACATCAGTGCTTTCTGCTCTCCATGTGGAAAAGGTCAAAGTTGAACAAAAACAAGTCATTACGCAGGAGTGCTCTCCCATTCCACTGCGAGCTAACTTACATAAACAAATGACGTGTGTAGTGATATCAGTGTTTTTCCAACTTTGGCAACAGCTTAAAGCTGCAAACACAAGTCATGAGTTTAACTTTGGCGGCTGTCTAATGCTGTTAAAGTAGGCTAGCAGAATATGCTTCCCCACGGATATCCCCAAGGTGCATTAAGTTTTCAGCGTGACACGTAACATAATCAAGTAAGAAGACTAGAGAAGATAGTGGCTTCACTTTGTCTCATCTGTTTTTCTGTTTGTGAAGGTCTTAAGTGCTAATGGCCCCTCTCTATATTTTTAACATAACAAGTCACCCGGGACAGATAACAGCAGCGCGGTGGGATGAGGAGCAGGGTGGCAGAGAGGGCGTCCTCTGGCCGTCGTCCCCTCTGAAATTAAAGTCTTCTCTGATGACCTGTCATCATCCATTACGCGAGATGAAAACTTAAAGGTGTTCTTTCCAAGAATAGCACCCATTGTGCCGGAGTCTTGGACGCCTACCAGATTTGCCTCTTGAGTTCGCCTGTACACAAGCGCCTTTGTGTTGTTTGTTAAGACATCATTACAGCTAATTTCACTTTTGAAAGGCTTCCAGATGGCTTGAAATAAACAGGCGAGCAGAGCTGGTCGGAGTCAGAAGGTTCATCTGCTAGGACACTGTCAGTGTGCTGCTCTTTCAGCGTTTTCCTGGTTCAGGTTTCTGTATCACATTCCACAGAGAGTTGCTTATCAACACAGTGCCATATCAGCAATCTGCTTCTCCTCTGGCCTCTGGCTGGACAGGCTGACTCAGGACATGTATTGTGTTATTTTAAATGTATCATAATTCACTGCATATATAGCCTGCAACACATTAAAAATGTGTTCTGTCATTTTGCAGTTTATCCACCCAAACCACCCACAGGACCAGAGAAACCTCCTAATGACAGTAAGAATATACTTTTGATTTCTTTTTACATCACATATCTACCTACAATTCTTCCGAAAATGTCAATAAAAACTTTTTTTTTTCTTTTTTTTTCTTATTTTGAATGTGATGTCACTGAGTAATGCTAAGTTAACATCATTGGCTATAAGAAGAGCATCATGGAGATGGATTTAAACACAGTTCAAATCAAATGCATGGACATATAAAAACATTATATGATTCAGAGAATCCCGAGAAATTCGTATTTCTAGCACAGAACTGTGGTCCGATCAACTACAATTTAAAATGCCGTCTCAAATTGTCTACTTGTGTACCTACACTTGCTATTTTGAAAGCATAAGTGTGTCCATACGGTCACCATCAATGCTCACCTCCTTGGCTGTGTAGCATAACGGGAGAGACCACCAACCAATGTCCAAATCCGATGTCTCAAACTCAGAACATTAGGCTGTTGCTAATGCTGCTCACCCTGTGCATGTGTTAAATAAGCAGCGATTATCAACAGCAGCAGCAATTGGCTTTTTCCATGCTGCTCCAGCTAACAGAAGCCTTCACTACTATTATAAAAAATAATTGAGAAAATCACTTTTTAATTGTTCGCGTTTATTTATTTCATATATTCAAGTCATATTTACTTAATGTTGTGTAAATTGTCTGTTTAAAAAGTATTTTTCCAAGCTGTCATGTGGACATGTGTGAACAGTGTGCTGCTTTGTTTCACAGACGCTGTGTATGTGCTGGACACGCCGACAGTGGTGGGGATTGCCTTTGCTGCCTTTGTGATCGGTGCTCTGTTGACCGGGGCCCTGTGGTTTATCTACTCACACACAGGTAGGTCCTTTACCTGCTGCTCCACAGCCCCCCGACTCGGGTCTCTACATTAATGAAAAGATAAGACGCAAAGGAATGTCCGAGCGTCTCGGTGCCAGAAATGTGCCGCTGTGATTGCCAAACATCCTGCTGCTGACAGGGGCCGGTTCACAATAACATATTGACTCCTCTACTGTAAATATATCCTGTTGGTCAGCAGCAAGAGCTCTTCTCTTTCCTGCCTTTGAATGTTTTAGGGACTGCTCAGTGGTCAGCAAAATATGCTCAGCACAATGGCTGGAGACGAGTTGGAAATTCCCCTTGTTGGGTTTAGTGGGCGCTCACAGGAAAAGACACACAATCTGTCCATTAGATGCCAAGACCTTCCCCACCGTCCCCAGCCTGCTGACCCTAGCCAACCCCTGAAAGGAAGCGTGCTCCCAGCAGCCCTCTGAGTTCACCATTACATAGAGCTGCCCTGTTCTCGTTGGCCTCCGTGTTTAACTGATGATCCGCAACCCCATTGACCTGCAGCCTCATATCTGATGTCCTCTCCATGGACGGCTTTCTTTAGGATTCAGGGTTTTTTTAGAAAATACAACAATTGTTGTGTCAGTACATCATCCTCCCTGTTAGTTACAGACACTTGTCAGAGTGGTTGCTGTATTAGAAAGTGTTTCAGCCACGCTCTGTCAGAATCAACATGCTTTCTGTAAGTACTAAAGATTAGCTGTCCGATTTCAGGGCCGTTATCTGTATCATAATATTGCTATTGGCCTCTCTATTGAAAGTCACTTCATTTCTGCTTTATGGATTTTTTAGTGAGCGACCAACAAAGACACACAGCACTTGTAACTGGCTGCTTTTCTAAAACATGTGAACAGGTGTATACTGTACTAGACATGGAACAAAAACACATGTTCTTCTTATCATAATAGGCCTCTTTGGACGGGATGTGTTAAGCTGCACTGGATAAAAAGACCTTATAAGGCAACATTTGCAGTTCTATGTAAACCCCAGAATGTAGATCCCCAAAACAACCACCAAAAATATCACTTCAGTGTATTTAAAGTAGTTGATGAAACACAAAAACAAATTTGTGTCCATCCCCTGGGAGGGGGTTGAGAACCTCGTAAACAGCTTTTCCTTTTTTTATCTTAATCTTAAATTCCCTACAAGGCAATTAGAAGTACAAACATCCACCCCACGGTGTATTATTTGACATTTTGTTCATTGTGTTGGCACAGACAGTCTGTAGTGTGCCAGGGCTGTACTCACCTCAGCCAAGAAACCTGCACCTCTACACTTGTGCTCAAGCCGTGAAATAATACACCAATGAAAAATCCAAACTAACTGTATAAACAGGCTCACATGGGGAGAAAGCTTTTATGAGCCACGGCTCTATGGACTCTGTTGAGTTAGGACTGAAATATGTCCATGGCTGATGGATGACATAAACCTTAGGATTTCAAGATTTTATGTGTCTTTTTAGGGTGTTAAATGACATGCAAGAAGGTTATGGATAGGGCAAAGGATAGGGGGACTCTGCCTGTCACCAGGCTGTAAAGTTATTGTAAGGAGACTTCAACATAGAAGAGTATGGCAAAGTGGAAATCATAAAATGTGTACTGATCACATGACTTCATCAGATGATGTCATTCTGATCTAATGATCTTGGTGAACTCCCGACTTTGTCACCTGAAGTTGACTTGTAGTTCTGAGTAAAATTAATTAAAGTAAAATTGAATGAGCCACTGTTATTATCAAGTGGCAGAGTTCTGTTATATGCTCATATACTTGCAAAACTAATGCCTCAGCTGTCCTTTTGTCTTTGTCACATTAGCCTTAAATACTTCCTCACAAAGCCTGCCTCTAAACATCTAACAGTCGTGAATAAAAATGTGACTGTTATAGTCTAGATTTCTTCTAGTGTCTTTCATAAGTCTTTGAGGACAGAGGCGGGCAAGCATCAGCAGTTCCTGCTCATTGATTTAACGTCTACATAAAGCAGTGAGAGATACATCCTTAGAAACTTGCAGCTTCAGATTGTTGACAGTACATTTGTGATTTCTTATCCCTGAGTGGACATCTGGTTACATGTTTCTCATGCACATTCTGTGACATAAAAGCAGCCTTTATCTCCCCCGTCTTGAAAGATAATATTGGACTGGGACTTGAAATTTCCTCAAACGGATGAGGTGAATCCAAGTCCCTTTGTTTTGTAGAGCTCTGAGTCCTGTGAGGGAAAGACTGCTATCAGTCCTGTTCTGCTAAACATTAGCAGAACTGTGGGGCCTGGAAGAGGGAGCAGGATGCAACCATCGCCTGTGGATACATATATGCATGCAGCTAGCTATACGCATCGTGCAGCATACACTGTAGTAGATAGAATCTTAGGAGAGACATCTGCACTTTTCTGTGAGTAAAAAACAATCAGCAGCAATAATAACTGTGCCAGATACCCAAATTAAACACAGACCTGGCTTTATTTCAAAAGCCGTTCATTGTCTGTCAGAGACACTTTTTTGTAAACAAACACAAGCCTTTCATTTGAATGTTGGATCTCTAGAGTCTACAAAATGAAATGCTTATTTAGACATAGAACAATAAACCAGTAAGAGGTTGGAGCTCCAGTCACAGGGTCCCATGTTGTGTTTGTTCTACTTTAGCTACGAAGGCAAAGCTAATTGATTCCAGATAACAAAAGAAGTGTGCGAACAGGGAGACGTCTTCTTTTCTTCTGTCAGACAGGATGTGACGGGTCGCTTCTGAGACATCTTTTAGGGTCGAGCAGTTGAAAAGACTCGTGTCAGATTTTACACTGAATGCGGTTCAAGTAATGGCAGATGAAGTCTGGAAATCTCCTTGTATTTTACACATTCACAGGGCTTTCTGTTGAGAAATATACGAACACATTCATCTACATAGTGTGCACTTTTATTCCAGCTACAGAGTAAGGTTTTTGTCAAGTAGTGACAGTTATAGTAAACAGTAGGAGATTAACACGTGATTCATTTTTCTCAGTATATATGAACAATGCAGAGCCCAGAGTCTTAAAGGAGTTCAATTTGTAGCTTTAACCAAATCATTTTGTCATGCCGCTGCATAACTTTCACTAAATTGCATCCATTTTATTCTCTGCGTCCCTTCGGTCCAATCCCCTCCTCCCTGTGCTCCCACTCCCACTCCTGCTCTATGTCTAGGTGAGACAGCTGGCACACAGCCGGTCCAGAAGTCCCAGCCTGTCTCAGAGAACAGCAGTGCAGCCCACAGCATCGGCAGCACGCAAAGCACACCGTGCTCCAGCAGCAGCACAGCGTAGCCCAGGATGGGCCCGGCGGGTTCACGGAGACCGGTTTGCTGATTTCCCTCCTCCAAAGGATCTTGGGATGCAACAGGAAGGAAAAAAAGTGTAATTTAAAAAGCAAAAACCTTTTTTTGTTGCCACTTCACGTGTGTGCAAATGTACTGTCCTAGTGTGTGTAACAGTTCTGAGACACAGCTTGGCAGCCTCACCTCATGTCTAAAAAAAAAGTTTATTTTCAGGCATTTCTTTCAAATCCAGATGCTGCCTTTTTCTGACCACAACACAGCCTTTTGTTTTGACCTTAAATGGTTTGGTTCACCCAGCAGGTGTACTGATTGAGCAAATGAAACAAGGCTGCGGTGATGTCAGCGTGAGACATTGATGGCTGGACCGTAACACGTTACAAAACAACCACTATTAGCATGCCAACGAGTGTGCAGTATGAACGCAAGCCATCATCTCCCACACTGAGGAGATCATGGCCTTTTACACACAGTGTAGGTATTGAATGTATGCAGAAGATTAAATGCCAAAAAATGTGAAAGAAAAATGTGAAAGCTGATAAAAGTCCACATTTTATAATCAATTCAGTCCTTTATAATGGATTCATAGACCGATTGTTAAAGTGTATAGGTTTAGTAATAGGTTTGAATAGATCTATGTAGGCTAAGCTAACGTCTCAATTTTTATTCATGTTTTGCAACTTTACAGGGACATAATGCTCCCTTTTTATTAAGAACAATTCAGCATTATGCATGTAATTTGATTACTATGAACAAAGTTAAATGAGAAGATGGACACCTCTGTCTTTGTGTTAAGTTTGTAGCTGGATGAAGCATAGCTTAGCATAAAACATCAAAACAACTGATAGCTCAAAGATGGCTCAAACCACCAAATTGCCATTCTACATTCTTCTTTATGTATTATTGGACTTTGGCAAAAACATGCAGCAAGTGATTAGCCTAGCTTAGCATAAATAGCAGAAACATAAAAAAGGGCAGGTTCGGAGAAATTAAAAGTATTTTTACACTTTAGATTAGATAGACTGTTATTCTGCATTACATATTACAGATGTATTATTGAGTGTTGGACGAAGGTAAGTGCGATTAGCCTAGCTTAGCATAAAAACCACTGTCAGAAAATCAGAAGTGCACCAGTTTTGGACCAGGCAAGGCTAAATACGCTTATCAACTGCCACCTGTTTGTGTTCAAAGCTCAATCAGCTTCTAATAATAATTAAGTTAATAATATTTAATTAACCTTCAGACACAAGTGGTGTCGACCTTCTCCTCTAACTTCAAAAGAAAGCGTACTTCTCAAAATGCTGAATTAGTCATTTAAGACTTGTATATTTTTGTCGATATTGTAAATACTCAGCTGCGTGTGTGTAAACTCTTTTTGCTTCTTCTGGATTTGACAGGATTAACAGTGTACGGTCCATAAGGGCCATTTCTCATATTAAAATATAGCTCAAGGCTTATTTCAGGACAGAAATAGTCTATTTTTGTTCACTATGAAAAACAATTTGTTAATCAAGTCATCATTTATGCTATACAATTAGTCAAAACTGTCCCTCAGAACTGAAGCCTGAAAACCAAAGATATGATTTAGAACAAATTCCTGCAGCTACAACATGCTGTATAGGATTGGCTTGATGAACTTTCTATTGATTTATGGTTCGGCCCTAGAAATAGACCTTTTGTCATTTTAACAAAGCCAAACACACAATGTTTAGATTTTCCTGACCCCTTTGTTTTTGTGTAAATCTTGGCACTGATAGTGTGTTGAATAAGCTCATTGTTATCGCCGTATATTTTCCTCAAACTGCAACACAGCGCCTACCCCGCCGTCTCAGAAGAATATGAATGTTTGCTGTGTGTGTGTGTGAGTGTGTGAGCCTAACTCTGAGGAGGGAGGTTTCCCTGTAAAGACTTAAATGTGTTTGTGGTTAGGAGTGACAGATAAAATAGAATGTATATTATCTCAAAGCTTTTTTTCCCCCTATGTAAACATGTATAAAGCTTTCAAAAGAGAGTATAAATATATATATTTGTGTATAAAATTATATTTTGGAATATGAGGAGGAATATATATACCAAGAGAATTTTATTGTCTAATGTGTGTACGTACTGTGAAATGTGGATGTGCTCGTACATAATGTGTGTTTGTGGGAGGATTGAATAATCATAACACCATGTTTTATTTTTGAATATATAATGATTTACTGCCCCACCACCACCACCTTCTGAAAGCGGGTTCAGAAGATGGATGGATGGATGTTATTGATCATGTTGCAGACACACACAGTGAGTTACTGTAGTGTCACTTACAGTATAGAGGCCAGACTCCTGACTTGTTTTGGTTCTGTGGTTGTCACAACAATGACATAAAAATAATGACAAACATAAAATCCACCCTGAACCTCAGCTGGTAGCAGTTAAAGCCCATCCACAGTATAGAAAAAAAAAGAATATATGTGAGAATGGAGTCTATTTTGATGTTTGGATAGTGTTTTCTGTTAGACTTGTGAAGTGATTCTTATTTGAACCACTTGCTTTTGCTGAAACATTTCAGACTTGTTTGTTTTTTCAGGCCTTATTCCAGCTGAGTCTGCCGCCAGAACCCAGCTGTTCGCTTTATGCAGCAGCGATATGCAGCACACAAGTATTAGCATCAGATTGAATATCATGAGTCAAAAAATGCAACCCAGCCTGTTTTTTTGGAATTGGAGGTCATTGTGGGATTAAGGCTTTCTGCCATTCCTGTAGTTTTGAGGTTTGACTTCAGTGCATCCATCTCCCACATGTAATTACACCCCCACCCCACTCATGTCATGTAAGAACCCTCAGTTCTCTATCTAATCTTCTCATTAGAGATACTGTGGGTGTGTCCTTTCACTCTAACATGTGCCCAGTGCATGCTGGGAAAATCTTCACCACTTTCCCTTTTCCGCTCATGACCACACGCAGGTATAATGTTCCACTGTGTTATCAATATGAAATGATGCTGTACCACACAAAAGGAGAGGTGTACTGTTCCACTCAGTCAACCTGAACAGCTGTAATTAGAGCACACATCCACATATGTAGGTATTGATTGTATTTTTTAACCATTTGACTACCTCATGTTTTATATGAATGTGTATTTGTGTATGAGAGTGTTGTTGTCTCTTTAGATTATATTGCAGTTTTATCATTTTTGGGCCCCCATCGTGGTTTTGTTGCAGTTTCATATTTCAGTTGTCAGTACAGAGTTTAAGCTTCGCCTCGATGCCAAGTTTGCCTTTTTTGGGCATTTGTAAATGTGTCAAACTTTTGTTTCTGAAACTTTTTTATATGCTGTAAATATGCATGACATTTGTATACCCATTATGACCAATAAATTTCCATGAAAATTCACAGATTCCTCCTGTCGTTTTGAGAGTTCTGGGGAATGCCTGAAGGCACACGAGCGTGGATTCCTCCTGTATGGATCCACTTTAGAACAATGAGCTGTAATAATGATGTGTTAGGCTTGGCTCTGTGGCGGTGAAGTCATGACTCGTCTCTGGTGAGCTCATGCCGTGATACAGACCATGTGGAACCCTGGCTTTTTTTTTTTTAAAACTGGGAGGGCGGCCACTGAAATGAGTGCGATGCATGAGCCTTTGGACCCCCCCACCCCCCCCACAGCGTCTTTGCTGTTGATTAGAGCTCCTTGGAGACGGCTGTAAGCAGCGTGCCTTGGAGTAGACTGGAAAGAGAAAGAGGCCAAGGGCGAATGTTAAAGCAGCCTTTCAACCTCTCGTGCCAGGCTGACAGGTCCTCATACCCCACATCCCTCTACCCCCCCCCCCCCCCCCCCCATTTTGTGATGTCACATTATCTTCCCTCAGACCGACCTCGCTGAAGCATCCTGAGGCTATGAGGCTCCTGTCCAACTGATGACTAATTTATTGAATTTTTTCAACAAATTCTCATGCACATCATCAGTTGTGATGTAATTATTTTTATTTCCAGCTTTCCCCTCTGGGCAACTGAAACACAAATTTGTTGTTCTGCAGCTAATCCATTTAGCCACTGATTGCCCCAGACAATAGTGCATGACAAATACAGGATCAAATTAAGTTTGTGTTTTTTTAGCTGACAGGACTCCAAACACTGATGCTGGGGAGGCTTGGTACTAATTTAGAGCAGGCCCTTGCTCTTAAACTTGATTACTTGGATTCAGTCAGGTGAGATGTTTTGGAATTCTTGGCCAGTGTAGAACATTAGATCGGGAATGAGAGCAGTGTAACAGTATCAGCACCTCCTCCTGTCTCAGAACAGCAACTCTGAATCTAGGGCATCTTCCTAAGCATTTATACTGTAAATCGAAGAAGCCTATCAGATATAAAAACAATGGTTTGACACCATCTTTTGCAATCAGCTTCCCACTCTTGGCTTTCCATACCTATACTTCTTTTTTTGCTCCTAGTGTGTGCACAGTGGGGATATTTTCAACACATCCTCACCAACGAATGGCAAATTTGGTCAGTAAACACCCACGAAACGACACACAGTGATGTTTACGGCGATGGTCTGGAGGGCCAGGAAAGTGATTTGTATGTGTTCTGCAGGAGGCTGTGTCCCCTGTGGCTTTCTTTTATTTGAGTGTGTCATGACCTGTTGCAGTTTTATTGAATAACCTTAACTAGGCTATAGGCAATAAATACAGGATTAGGATGAGATTAGACTTTTTGTTTTCCAATCTTTCACAACTCTCATTGCCATTTTCAGCTGCTGTGCTGACAAGTCCCGCCCCAAACAACACAGTTGACATTGACTTTTTATATAGAATCTCTGGTAGGTGCCAGATGGACCCTTTTATGTCCTCCTGGTGAGGACCGGCTATCTTCCTTTGTGGGCTAGAAAAACCAAAACTAACTAAACAAGGCTTAAAGGCTGTGTGGATCATGTGCTGTAGCACTATGTCATACTTGTGTGTATCACAATGAGTGACACATTTCACATGAGTCATAAGCTCTCCATGATGACTATTGAAGCTTCTTTCTTTAAGGCTAGGAAAAGCACAGACTGCCACACAACATGGCAACAAAGGACCTCCAAACAACCACAAACAACACCCCTTCAGGTCTCACTCTTTGACACGTCTGTGCAGAGGGGCCTTCTTCTCACCATCTTTCCATGAGGCGAACATTACTCACCAACAATCATCCAAAGGACTCCAGTCACACACACGTGAGTCACATTCAGTGTTATCACTGCATACAAAATGTGTGCAGACACACATCGTCTCCCTGGTTGGTCTCTGCTGGGATATTTCTCAAACCAAAGTTTCAACAAGTTGAACATATCGAGCAATAAAAGTGCTTATCTAGTCTGTACTTTTCGTGTTGGGGGAATTCAGCTGAAAGTGCCTGACTGAGGAGCGCTAACTTTAGCCTCCCATCACAGCTGCTTCATATGTTGCACAAAAATATGACTGGGCTACGTTTCATATTGCTGCCAGAATCCATAAAACATGTCTCATTTTGCTGAATTGCAAACTCTGTTTTGATTGTGGCACATGGGTGCTCCATGTGCTGTGTTTTTTTAGACATTTGAGGCCCCTTATAGTTATTGCTGGAAAACGCTAGAGTGATTCCAGTTGGATGAGGGGGGGGGGAAAGCTTTATAGTCTAAAATTACACTCCTCATAATGAAAAAGCTCCATCATAACTAGCTGTATACCACAAACATCTCCCAATCAATTAATGTTAGCTTCTTTTTTTTGTTCTTTCTTCTGGACCTTTGAGTGCACATGTGAGGAACTTCCTCCTTGCTTTTCCTTTTACTGACTGATTTGCTGCCCGATCCACAAAATCCAAACAAAAACAAAGTGGAAAAAATGAGCCGGCGCGCTCAGTCCTCCACTTCATTCGTCTGTGTTGTTTGGACAGGCTGTCCTATCTGAGAGAACTGCTTTTCAACCAAAATGAAAGCTGATCCCTCACACATCTTCTGCATGTACACGCAGCCTGTATCTACACCTGGCTACATACTCCCTCTGATTACACACACCCAGCACTTCCCTGTCAGAAGTAACTTTGTGTGTGTGTGTGTGTGTGAGGTGGTTGGGAGTTTATGTTTCCGCTGCTGTGGTCAAAGTCATAACTTTTTAGGAGGAGCTCTGCGGCGCACGTGGCTTGTGCAGACACATCGTTCATTTACACTTGACCAGGTTGTGGCCTGAACCCCAAAGTGACTGTAACCGCTCTGGGAGGTGGTTTTTAATACATATAACACATAAACAGATCAGAACCATATAATATGTCTCCGTTGCTTCGAATTTAAAGCGAACCTCTCTGACCGACTGTTGTTGCTGTTGCAGAACGCCCACTGTTTGTTTTCAATCGAAGGAACTTCATTTGGATTCATGCCAACACAAGCATATCATCTGTGCTGCAGATGACATTATTGCAGTATGTGGTGCCTGCTGTCTTTAAAATAGCTCATTTCTCATTTGATAAGCCAATATAGTTCAGCTGATACAGGTATATGCACATGTTTGTTTTCCACATGATTTCACAAAACATCCAGCTTTTTGTAGTTGAATTATCTTATTAAGATAGAAAATAGAAATAATAATAATTTGTAGTATTAAAGGAATGCCGTCTGTATCCCCTTTGGATGATATTGTCCAGGGGATGTAAGGTTTGTGGTTTGATTCCCAACCCTGCCTTCAGGCTGATGCATGCGCGTACTTGTTTATGCAAATTAAAGATGTAGAAAAGCTCTATAAAAATGCGGCTTATCTACTAATGCTGAGCTTTTGCAGTACACTCTAAAAACTGTTCACACTGCAGATACAGTTGTCTTTATATGCTCATCAGTGTAATCATGTTTGTGATGTTTTCATGCTAATCAGGTAAAAGCTGCTATCTGCTATCTTCCTGTTTTATTTTGGTAGTTATCTACCCTTTTTTTGCATTACTTCCTGTCCTTTGTCCATTGGTTTCCCCTGTGTGTTACAACCCTGACCAAAAACCATTGGTCTCTTTGAATTACAGGCTCTATAACAGATGAATACACTGTTAATGAAAATCTTAGAAACTGAGGAAAAATTGGGTAAAAATAAAAAGTAGTTGAATTTTGCTCTGGTGGATCGAAACCAGGTTGTAATTAGGAGGGGAAAGAGGGGAAAAGATAGTAGGCAATTTCTTTTTAGTTCATTAAAACTGAAAGATGTTAGAACCCTATAGTCTTTAAACGTCAGAATCCAGAATACGGACTAGGCCGACATCTTTTTTCTCCAGAAGATGTTATAATAAGTCATAGATGAATGTAACGTTTATTCAGCTAAAATTTGGGAAGATCCATCCACATTTGAGACAAAATGATTTGAGCATTAAGTCACCCAAAAAAAGCCTCAACATCCATGCTATAAGTATCTTTTCCATTTAACCATGCACAATCTGATTTCTGGTAGGTTTTTCTTCAACTTTCCTCAAAACACAGCTCTCCTTGCTGCCAGCGCCCACAAGCAACACACACACACACGCATGCACAGACACACACACATGCAAGCTGCAGAAGGGAAGGCCAGACTTCATTAAGATTTGTTTTTCCATCCAGGATCCTGAGCAGAGAGCCGCCTCGCCAGGCCTCCAGAGTTCAAATCTGTGCTGCAACCAAACCAAATAAGCCAGGTCCAAGTACCCTCTCCTAAGTACAACCAGATGTCTGCCCTCCTCTAATAATGAGAGAAAATACACACCTTTCCTGCCGTTGGTCCGGTGGAAGCCCCAGCTGATCGGTGAAAGCTGTCATCCAGAAAACAGATGTGCAAGCTGTGCTTAGAAATTAGGCCTGAAAGTGACCGAAGCTAGATCTGTGCAGCTAAAACACAGAGAGGATAGCTCCAAGTTTAGAATGAAAAAACTCTTTTTCTTCTTTTCAGATACACTGTACTTCTCCCAACCAAATGTTTTTTTTGGATTTAAAGAAAATCTGCTTCCTTTTTAATTGTCATAATTAAAAATAGGGGCATCCACTTCACATGGGTCATACTCTCATTGATCATTGATCGTCTTTGACTGATTAGATTGACCTGTTTTCTGACTCTCAGGCTGACATGACAGAGCAGGCTAACAACCTCGCTGTGGATCAGGCGGGAGTCCCTAAATTGAATTTCACAAACAAACAACAAACTGACCCACAATGCCTGAAGCTGCCCCGAGGCTGAGAGACACGTTCACACAAGAACCATCATGTGATCACAATCAACAAGACAGAGTAACTGTAGGTGAGTGATATGGCAGAGACTGTATAAATGTGAGAATGAGAACAGGTTAGATCACAGTGTTTTAGGTGTAATGTGGTGGCAAACCTTTGCTACTACACTGGGGAAGACACACTGACATTAAACTTTTATGTCTCCTGTGTGAGTTGGGAATGAGGCAGGAATCTCTGAGAGAGCAGCCGGAACAACAAAAAAACAAATGATGTACATATGTACACAACATTACATTCGGATCAGTATGTTTTTCCCTTCATGAAAGAACTACTCATGTTACAGGGATGATACGTCTCTCAACTCACGAGGTCTTGAGACATATTGGCCTTGAATGAAGGGACGACAACTGATACTGGGTGCAGCCTCTGCAGTGATGCTAGTAATGCTGTAGCGTACCACATGGTTAAAGAGAGAGCCAAGCCAGAAGACAAAGTTCTTAATTTACCAGTCAGTGTATGTCTCTAGTGTGGGCAAAAAGTGGGTAATGACCAAAAAAACAAGGTTACAAAAGTAGAAAATATCGGATTTATCCACACATTGGTCAGGTTTACTCTCCGAGATCCGAGATTGGTTGAGAAGGTCAAAAATCCTTGAAGGATTCAAAGCACAGTGTCTGCTTCTCCACATTAGGGGAAGCTAGTTGAGGTAGCTTGGGAACCGGGTAAGAGGCCAACTTAGGGTGCATCTCTTAGACGTTTACCAGGCATGCCATCTGGGCCCTTGACCCAACCAGGACTGACTGACTAGCTGTCCTGGGGAGCTGCTGGGAATGACCCCCAGAGAGTACCTGGACAGAAATTGCTGCACAAAGAAAGGATTGTGAAGGTATCCCTTCAAGGGGCTCTCTGTGTTGGTTGGACTAAGCTAAATTCCACAGACACATCTCCATAATGAC
The DNA here is from genome assembly GCF_900634625.1 of Parambassis ranga. Lineage (NCBI taxonomy): Eukaryota > Metazoa > Chordata > Actinopteri > Ambassidae > Parambassis > Parambassis ranga. Next base: position 4,902,847 of record NC_041025.1, read on the forward strand.
TCCCCCAGGAGTTCTCATCGCTTCTCACAATCTTAATAACAGACTCTTCCATGCAGCCCAGTCAGAGTTAGGTCAGACCTGGATAAGGTTTGTCTCCTCCTCCCCTCCTGTTGTCACACTCCTCCCCCTGTTTTTTTTTGTTAAATCCCTCCTGCATGAATTTGTCCTTCAGCACTGGTACAGACATTTCTGATGTTTTGAAGTGAGTCACACAGTTTGAAGAGCACCTCACTGCAAATCTACCTGTTTATACATTCTGACAGGCGGACTTGACTTCAGCTGGAGATCAATGATGTCCTGCAGACAGCAATGATTACTTAAACAGCTCTCATCATGAGCAGAGCGTTGCAGATTCAGAGACAGAGCACCTTTCACACTCAGATATCTGCCTTTTTCACTCTGTCAGGAGCGCAGGGGCAGCCGGCATTCTAATTTATTAAAAGATCCTTATAAAAGTCTCACTGGCCTGATTGCTCCGATGTAAACAGTTCTGTCCCCGCTCTGCATGCTCTGCTGCCCTGCAGAGACTCTACACCCTATATGGTCAGCATAGTAAAAACACTCAGGGGTTCGGACCCAAAACAAATTATTCACAGGGACCGCTGTTTATGGAAGTGTCACCGTCTCGAGGTTTCACATTTTTGTGTAGGTTCCACTGTTTTTCTGGAGGCCAGCTGCACAAAGTAAAACATTAACCTCTGCAGCACCATTTAAAGTTCAGACTTAACATCTCGGCATTATAAATCTCTCATAATCGATTTGTTGCAAGCTGACATCTGACGGTAACGCCGCACGTCCTCCAGCAGATGTTCCTCACCATCAGCTTATTAAGAGTGCACATGTGTTTCATTTGTCAGTAATGGGGGGAATTTGCTGGGGTGCTAACACCTCGGCGCTGACACAAATCAGACGTGGATGCGATGCAGAGCAGAGTGCTGTGACCTTGCCGAGCAGCAGAGATACACAGACAGTGTTCGGGTTGATCTGCTGATGTGTTACCCAGCTTCACCTTCCTACAGTCATCCATTATGGAGGGCCTGGATGTCTGCCCATGCAAGGTTGCTCTTATTTCAGCAAGTTACACTTCACTGAAGACAGTAATATGCAAATAGGTGTAATATATATTTATGTGTAGAAAGTTTACCTTTGTTTCTGCTTTTGCATTCAGTGCGTTGCTTTTTGCTAAAGTGTAATACCTTGTACTACCACTGCATGGCAGCAAGTCATAAACAAATTAACAGTTTAAGCTAATGCGTAAAAAAAATATTGAGGTTTTGGTCGGCACCATTTCAAAGTTTACATGACAATATGTCCTATAATAGATCAATATTTATTAGTCAGATAATATCATATTTCAGAATTTAATTAAACATTCTAACAAATACAGCAATAACGTTCCATTTACTGCAATAGTGGCCCATGACACTTGAGTTCACTGCATTCCATGACATCTTTGTCATCTTGGAAGCATCAACTAAAGCTCTTGGTTAATTCATATACAAGTAAATTGGTGGAGTATTGAGTTGCAAAAGCTCATGATGTGAGATGGCACCCCACACTCACCCCTGTCTAACAACACACTCCTCACACTGAAAATCAAATGTAGCACAGCTCCTCTTCTTCCTCTAAGACAACACGTTCGAACCTTTCTCTGTGCCTTGTTAGCTTTGGAGGCAACCACATTCAGTTTTCCTCATGACCTGCAGCCAGAGTTCATCGTCCCCCACGTCTGCCGGTGACCCTGTATTTGCAAAGAAACGTCCTTCTCTGTCTCACACACACACACACACACACACACACACACCCTGCTCCTTCCCCCTTACAACGGATTGACTGTACAACCTTGACAGGGCAGCTTTATCGTATGAGGGCTGCTGTATTTCAGCCCCTCTTTCCTGCTGCCCTTCATTATAACTGTCCCTAATGTCTGAGTGCTGATTGACCAGGCCTCTTGAGTTCCATTTTTACCCTGCTGTTATTGAAGGCACTGCGCTCATCAAGGTTAGCTCTCTTGACTCTGTCAGCATCTTCTCCAGCTGTTCTTTTGTGTATTGTAGTTACATAAAGGATGAGGGATGTGTTTTTGTTTTTTATGATTTACGCCTTACAGTACAGTGAAAGTAAACTACAGCGGCATTAAATTTACTTCAAATGTTGGTGCTTCTCGGAGTGAGGAAGAGGCCGCCACCTGGACTCTCACTTTAGACGTATGTAATGTGAGCTTGGCCTCGGAGCCTCCTGCAAATTTGTACAAAAAAAAGTAGTAGATATTTATACAAAACTCAGCTGGATCTGATTATGTTTAATTGATTTAATGATTACCTCCAGTGCCACTGTGGAAAACTGCCTTAGTGTCTGTCTCCACATGCTGCTGTATAAGCAGTAAAACTGTGATATCACTTCTGACATTAAAGCCTCCATGTATTCATTATAAAAATGTGCTTTTCTTTGTTATGGGGATGACTGGGATACGCATATGCTGCCAGAATTATGTTTTAATATTCATGTTATTTATGAATATTACTTATCATATGTCATCATATTTTGATTCCGTTTTTAGAAAGGACTCCACAGATGCATGAACATTTTTCCAATACCAGTAAGAAGTGCTGCTGTGTGTGTGCAGAAACATATAACCATAGCATAACTGGCACTGATCACCTCCAGATTCCACTCTACGGGGAAGTGTAAAACAAAACAAACACACAGGTAAAAAATCTAAATTATAATCATTAAAAACAGAAATACACAATCACTTCCTGTCTGGCCCTGCACCTCCTCCCTTCCCTGTCCTCAGTCACACATTTGGACTTTTAAATGATGTCCACCTTGAACTGATTCATAGTTAAACCTGACAGGCTGTCCACTTACCACATGTAAACAGATCACATGTTCTGCATCTGGCCAGTTGTTGTCTACCTTCATAGTGTTGTGATATTGCACTGTGATGTGATGTGTGATAATTCCCTACAAAAGGACACAGGCCAGATTAATCAATCAATGTACCGTAGTATGACATGTTATGGACAATCCAGTGGAAAATGTTTCGGTTTGCAGATTAACAGCTTGAACCTGTTGTAGCTTTGTGTGTTTGTTGTCTTCCTGTTTCACCATGAAACAACAAGGAATCAAAGAAATGCTCTCATAAGTTCAATGTTGAAGAACCTGCCCGTCCTGACCCTTATCACTCCTTATCATTCTCAATGTGCTGTGCTGGACTGAGAACCAGAAAAATGCAGGTCAGAAAACACACAGTGTGGTGTCTAAACCTTCAGTTTAGGCCTTTTACAGATTGTTGCCATGACATTAAATAAAAAGTTAACAAAAAGAGCATGGATTCTGCAACAAAACATTATTTAGATATTACTTTAGAGCCCTCCTGTTCATAAAGTCCTCCAGACAGACACCCTCTGATAACAAAATGTTAATCACATTCCAGTGTGCTCATATCCGATTATAATATCTGATAATCAAACCTGACTCAATAACCAAAGAAGATTTTTTCTCATCTAGGTCCATGTTGTGACCTCTTCTTGATAGTATGAGCCTCTGCACTGATGTATGCATGAGGCGTACTTGTGAATTCAAAGCAGCCCTTTGAGGGACGGGGAGCTGTGGCTCATGGGGCTGTGTAGTCTGTGGAGACGTGGACAGGCCACTTTGATTTAACAGGTTCATCGTTGCCCCTTTGGGCCATCTGTGTTGCTTCAGAAGCTGCATCAGTGCCCTGCAGGAGCTAAATGTATGGCTTCTGCTCTTCATCTCCCATCTCCCAGAGGCTTCAGCGAGTGGTCACTTACTAAGCCTCCTTCATGGTCATCATAAAACATGTAGCTAACATGCCCCTAAACCTGTATGAACTTTTTTTAGAAGAAAAAAATGCATACATTTAAGAATCCAGTTAGAGAAAGGAGCATTTTGATGTAAGCAATGTGCATAATTACAGTAATTTCTGTCTGCCAACCTCTAATAATCCACCCCAGAGACTAAAAAAATCTGCTGAGATTAGTTTTTTCTTCTGTGGATAACAATCCTATTTGTGCCAGCTTTCTGTGTTATTTGCATGCCTGCAGGGTACTGATCCACAAAAAGAACCAAGTGGAAAGATGCTATCAGCACAGGGCATAAATAAACAGCGTTTAAGAAGGACTGATAAAATATATTCATGACTATTAACTAACAGGATTTAGTGTAACATTAAGCCCAGGTCTGCATCACAGACCGGAGATTACAGCATGTGATACAATGTGGTGCCGGGGAAATGTAGTGTGTGTGTGTAAAAAATGCTGATTGTGGCCTCAAAGCGGATGGGGACCGTCTTTGCTGTAAACTGCATGGTTAATGACGCCAGCTTAGCTCGCGTGGTGGCCGGGCCGCACCAAATCTCTCTCTGTTCCCAGGGGTAAACGCAATCATTAAGATTCAGGCCCTGTTGTGATCCGAGTTGCGGCGTACACACAAAAAGCTCCCCCTGCTCTTATAAAGCATATTTAGACCATTAGATTTGCCACAACTGACAATTAGACTGTTGGCTGGCTCTGCCACACACACACACAAACACACACATTTAACCCAAACTGTACAATCTTTGCACGGAGTGAGGACGGAGCTGCCTTATCAAACATTGTTAACAGTGTGTTATAGATCTGTGTGTAATCTTTCCAAGCTGTAAACTGTGCTGCTTGCTATTGAGTTTGTGTTCAGGGATTTGCACATGTCGCCCATCTTATCTGAGCCAGATGCTTCCAGGCCATTTCGGCGCACACATGCACTTCAGTGGTGTTAAGTGAAGGAAATTGCATCAGTTTTAAAGACAGACTGCCATCACATGTATCCTCACATTCAGTCCGGTAAACAGGAAATTCTTCAAATGAGCTCCATGAGTTTTATTACATCATGAATAACTGGGAGATGTTAAACTGTGAGTGTCCAAAGTAAACCGCTGCAAAAGTCTTCGCAGGTATAAATTTACATGGCCGTGAATGTGGTGTTTGTTACCTGGTGAGACCTTTCATGGCTCTGAAACTGCACGTGGCATCACCCCCAGACTTCCCTCCTTCCTTCAGGAAGTTGTGGTCTACCTGCTGTCCGGCAGTCACCTGCTCTTCCCCACAGAAAACATCTGCGACCTGCGGAGACTTGGCCGCCTGGTGTAAGCCCAGTGAGCAGACACCAAATCACAGAGCTGAGAGGGAATAAAATATGGAGAAATAAAGAGCAGCTCGCAGATGTTATATCACAGATGAATATGAATAATCCCAAAGCAAGGACAGGAGAAAAAAAAAATCTCCAGATGTGTGGAGGAAGTGACTCCCAGGGGGAAACTCCTGGCAGAGGAGCGGTTTCTCCTCTAGACAGGACGGAGAGGAATAATTCATCCTCACATGCAGACTGCATGCCTGCATTGTGTTCAGGGCCAAAAGGTCACCGTGGATGTCCGCTGCTCAGCCTCTGATAAACCTCGCGTCCCCTCCACCCTCCCACTGTCGCTTCATTTTTTTAAAAGGAGGGGGACAAATTAGAGGAAATTCTTGCCATTCCGACTTCGTGGCTTCCCTTTGGCCTTTCAAAACCCAAACATGACAGCAAAACTGTGAGGAATGGCCTATTTATCAGCTGCATATTTTGGCCAGCTTATCAGCTACTGTTGTACTTCGAGGATTGTACTTCCAAAGAAACAAGTTCACTTTATCCACTGTTTTATGTTTTGACTGGTAAATCGTCCCAGATTATATTGACATTTGAAGTGAAGAAACACTACAGCTGACTGAGCAATCACTTCCTGTTTTTGTGTCACATGGTCTTCACTGCTAAGGAGGTCCTATTGATTCCATTTGGAGTTTTTGATTAAAGTTTTGAATAAAGGGGACACGTCTTGTGCCATGAGGGTCAGCTTTAGTCTTAGCTTATAGCATGATTTATACTTTTTTTTTCATAATTTTACATAAAAACGTACAGACCGTAGGCTACAGTGCAGGGGCCGAAGAAACAAGGGCTTTAATCGTACATGTCATGACAAAAGTAATACTAAACCAAACTATGTAATTGCCAGATCAGGGTACCTGTAATAAGAGGTAGGGTAAGGGACTGAGAGGATAATGGCTGCTCCTGGAGGTGGTTCTGCCATCTGTCCACCTTCTGGATGCATTTCATTTTAGGTTTCCTGGCCACTTGCAGCTGGTTGAACCCAATGATTACAGAATGTGCATCATCTGTAATCCTTATGTGTCATCAAAATGCAAAATGGTGTGAAGGAGATCTGGACTGCTTTGCTCCCACAGAGCTTTGAGGCCATGGATTGTGAGTGCTAAATCTTCCCCCCATTATCAGATATTGAAATGCATAGGCATGCTTTAAAAACACTGGAAAAAATGTGCATTAAGCCCACCAGCAAAACATTCTCAGACTTTCAGCATCTGCAACTTCCTACAGCGCCTCCTGAAGCCTGCTGGGAGTTGTAGTTCTTCCACTGAGTCCTGGCTCTGCCTCAGTGTTTCCATGAACTCAGCTGTGCTTGGTTCGCCTCCAAAACAATGAGTGGCATCAGTCAGTGCTTCAAATGATCTAATAGTTCTTAATAAAAACTACAGCTGGCAATCAGCACTCAGCAGCCTAATGAACGATCAGGGAGGAGCATGGATCAGGTTCCAACATAAACAAATGTAAGTCCTGTTTATTGATCATGTAAAGCTGTTCATTATAAGGGGGCAGTGAAGCCCTCGCTTGTTCTTGCCTGCCCAGAGAAAGCTCCTCGAGATTACACATGGCACAAAGTGTAGTTTGTGCTGCTGCCTGAGATGTGTGTGTTGGCAGTGCGCAGGGTGGTGGTAATACACTCTACAGGCGGAAAGAGTTTGTGTTGGATCTGAACCAGCAGAAAGCGTTGCGCAACATTAGGCAGTGTTCGAAGTGCGCGTGTTTGTGTGTAATATCTGGGATGTGGAGGGACAGAGGCAGCAGACAAACTGTCAGACTGAAGAAGCTGTCCCAGAGGACGACTGGTCTGAATCCTACTCCAATAAAAGTTGATGAGTGGAAAGTAACTGAGGCTTCATCACGGAGACTCTGTTAGAATCAGCTTCAGTGAGGGATTCAAGTGTGTGTGCGTAATAAAACACAAACTCTGAGATAACGCATGCACAACCTCATATTTTCTCTGAGGCTCAGGTCAGAGCATTTGCACTATACAACTCTGTCATCACTACAAAATTCACTCTGGCAGGGTCCCAGTTCTTTGTAGTGCACATTCATGCTCACCAGATGTATATACTATATGTGTAGTATGCTATAAATCACACTGCTGAGCATTTGCACGCAATATGCACAGATCAGACATCATCCTTCTGAAGCTGTTTGGTACATTCTAATATTACTATACTCGTTGTTAAATTGTTCCCCCCAAAAAGTGTAAATGCATTTTTAAAATATGCATTCATATGCACATAAACATACATGTTACAACTTGAAGATTTATACAGGCAAAAAAAAACATGGCTTCACAGTTTACCTAGCTGTACTCCAGCTCAGGCAGCACAATGTTGTCAACATGGATTTCCTCATCTGCAGCACCCTCTGGTGGAAATAAAGTGACATTAAACTACAGCAGTATACAGCACACTGCAGCTCTGTGATACATTCATCCATCTTCTGAACCTGCTTTGTGTACAGGGTCATGGTGGGCTGGAGCCTATCCCAGCTATCTACAGGTGAGAGGCAGGGTACAGCCTGGACACATCACCAGTCCATCACAGGGCAACACACACAGACAAAAAATAACCATGAAGAACAGGAAGTGCTTGGGTGGGTTATATGTCCCTTTTATAAGATGATTGGAAGATTTGGAGCGGGAAATAAAGGTCATAATAACATCAGTTAATGTTCATGTGTGACTAGTTATGAGTGAAAACAGCATTTGCAAACTCTTAATTTATGACTTAACTCTAACATTACATTTGTGGAGGAGGGGGCTACAGAAAGAAAAGAATTACAGAACTTCATTCTTCCGAACTTACTGTGCAACTGACTTTAAAATGCAGAGACCAAACATCAGACTGTCAAACAGGTGGTTTGTAATGCTCACAGTTTGCAACCTAAGAGGCATCACAGCAAAAGAACCCACACAGTGGCTGAAAAAAACACCGTTTTTTGTAGAACCCTCTGCTTTATAACCAACATACTGGGACTATACTGGGACATCCTAACCTCCACAGGTCAGGATGTCCCAGTATAGTACCAGTATGTACCCAGCATAGTTAATATGCCTATTTACATGGTCAAAGTCACAATTTGTCTTATTATTGAAGTTGCAACGTGAATAAGAGAAAGACTACACACCACAAAGCCGCAAAAGTCCTTGAATACCAACATGAGGTCCAGGATGCCCTTAGGGGAGTGCCACGGTCTTGCCTGCTCTGATGTGCACATTTTCTCTCCTTTTTAGATATTTATGTGTAGAAGTTTTGTGCACATAAAAAGGATTAGGGGCTGACCCATGTCTACACACTGGACTTATTCTCTCCTCTTGCCTCTGTTGGTTGATGGTCACCATGGACAGTAAAGTGTGCAACCATTGAGATTGAAAGGTGTCTATCATTTAACACATTGCATGTTGCAATACACCAGTCAGTGCAAACAGTTATGGACAGTAGTAGGTGGTCCTTTACTGACATCACGTAACACGTCAGTCACACTTCCCACTGAATCACTATTGTGTACTTGATACAGTATATGTATTAGGCAATATAGAGCATGTCATTGAATGTAATAAAGATCTTTTTTTTTCTTTTTTTCTACATGTATATGCATTCATGTTCCACAAAAAGCTATATTTCAGCAGGTTTGTGCTTGTGGTAGCTGTTTATTATATCAAATAATACAAAAAAAAACATTCCAACACTTCAACAAAACTAACATGCAATATTCATGATCAAAATTTTGTGTCGCTCCTTCTCAGCCTTCTCTGAGTGAAGTGCAGTGTACTTTGAGATGCATCTGAACTTCACTGAACCCCTTCAGCACAGACAGACTTGCAGTGAGAGAGATGAGTGTGTGGAGGAGTACAGACTGCAACCCGGAGCCAAAGTCTGCATTCCACAGCAGCACAGTACAGTCCGGAGTACTGTAGCACATTTATTACAGCAGCTGGATGTACAGGAAGCTGCTTGGCTCATTGTGTGCGCTCATCATGCCAAAGTTAGGCAGAATAACTGGCCGAGGCCTTGGAGCACAAAAAAAGAAAAAGAAATTAAAGCTGCAAGCATCGATGACAGGCCCTCGCACTCCTTGTGCCTCCCCTAATGTCCCACGATCTCTCTCCCCCGGTACCGGCACATGCTGTACACCAAAACACATATACAAAAGACAGGTCCTCCAGCCAGTAGGTGGGACAGTGACTGTATCATGTCAGCATATCAATGTGTGCAAAGTCAGATGTTCCGCACCACTGTAAAGTTTCATCCACATAGGATGAAGTATGAGGGAGATACAGCCACAGAAACACCTATTTCCTGTGCATTGGCGAAGGGTCAAATTCGTGGCAGCGCCACAGCCAGCCCGTATGACGAAGTGCTGCGTTTTTGATCACTTTTGGTCCCTAATGCCTTAAGAGTAACCAGACCAATTTTCAGCCTGATTGGACAAATCCCCTAGGAGGAGTTCGTAAAAGTGCGAGGAGTGGAAAATGCAAAATGGTGCAGTTTTTTCAAAATGGCGGACTTCCTGTGCATTTTAGAGGATACCTCCAAGAAACTTTTTTTCTCGTCCCAAGGTGATACATATGCGTACTGATTTTCATGTCTGTAGGTCAAACAGGGACTCAGCTTTCATTCCAGGGGACGCTGGGGAGACATGTGGCCACGCCCACATATGGTGATAGGGTGATATGAAAAGGTGCACAGGGGCACATGTCATGATAGAGAAAGAGGCAGGTAGGATGAACAAATCAAGAAACACAGCAGCTTTCTCTATGGTGGCAAAGGGTCACCTTTGTGGCGATGCCCCGCCCACACGGTGTAACATCGATCTGCGTTTTAGATAACTTTTGCTCAGCCATGTCTTCAGAACCATGTGACAAAATCTCAGGTCTGTCAGAGTATTTCCCTAAGAGGAGTTCGTTCAAATACGAGGTGTGGAACATGGATAATCAGCCTGAACATAATTCATACTGCCAGTAGGTGCACTATGAGTGAATCAGCATTAGCATGTCGATCTGTTCAGAATGACAGGCTCAGCATGCCTGATTTTTTTCACCCACATAGGATGAAGTATGTGGGAGATACAGCCACAAATACATCCATTTCCTGTGCGTTGGTGAAGGGTCAACTTCGTGGTGGCGCCACAGCCAGAATGTATGACGAAGTGCTGTGTTTTTGATAACTTTTGGTCCCTGACCCCTAAGGGCAAGTGCACCAAAGAAGAAAAAAGGAGAATAATAAACGCTTGCATTTCAATAGGGCTCTCGCACGTTTCGTTTTCGGGCCCTAATAAACTTTTGCATTTCAATAGCCCTACAAAAAGTACATCATATGCCGCCACACTCCCACTGAAAACAAGTGAAACTCCTGCACTGCTACTGTCTAGAAAACAAAAGAATTCATTTGTGATATTGAAACTGACACGGGGCAGCCAGCTGGGTGCCAACACATATAAATTCAACTGGGATGGAATTTCACAGAATACATGATCACTATCAAGAGTAAAATCACTACTGTCAGTGTCAGATCAGAGTGCAGAGTTGACTGTGGATCTAACTTTTGTGGCTGGGGGAATCATTAAAACAGTCCCGCCGCTTCATTTCCCTGTGGCCGTGCTGCCCTTAGACACAATTGTTTCTCAATTAAACTGAAAACATGCAAGTGCAGCAGTAAATAACGCAGCTGAATGCAAGCTCAAAGACTGTCAATCAATTATCCCATTAGTGGAAAACTTTACAGAAGACTCTTGTTTGTCTTGTGTGATTACTAACTCAAGCATGTTCCAGAGGGCCGCAGACTCATCCGAGGCCTGATAACAAGGCAGGCGGGGGGTCCCTCTGTAACCTCACACATATCCAAAGCAGCATCTGTTATTCTTTTGTACGCAAAGCATTAACTTAACAACAGAGCCGAGGTCATCCACTATTCTCTTTACACAGCAATCACAGGAGGCAAAATGGGCTTTATTGAAATAATGAGCATGCACATACAACATCTGACACAGACTCACAAGATTTCTCTCCCCTTTGAAGAGAACAAACGCATCGGTGAAACTTTAAGCATTCTCTTTATTTCTCTTCCTCAGATATGTTGCGAAAAGAAAACAAATATCATCTCAGACTCCAAAGCGCTGCTCGTCTCCAGTGTACAAAACTAATCAGCCTGTGTTACTCGCCCAAGGTCTTCCCATTTTTTATTAGCAACATTCAGCCCCCAAAGTGAAGCAACATGAAAGAGAAAGCAGAGCGCTCAAAAAAGATGGCTTCGTCTGTGCAATTTATGTCAATCTGGCTTTAGCATGTTTACAGAGAGATCAATTCCCAAACTCCGAGGGCCAACATTGTCAAAAATGAATAATTTAACGATAACCTTAAATTTTCTGTTTTGCCATAATTGCCTCTGTAATATTCTTCCTGTGCCAAACAGACATGACTGGAATCAAAGTGTTTGTTTATTTCACAGGGGTGACAAAAAACAAAATAAAATACAAAAATCACTCTGAGCTTCAGCTGAACAGATTTAGAAACAAAGCTTGAAAAGCTTCATCTTCATATTCATTCTACATGCTTTCAAATGACCTCTGACTGATTTTGAAGCATTTTAAATGATTACAAAGTGGTCAACTTTCCTCGCATGCTACTTAGCCCTTAAAATCAGTCTGAGGCCAGCAGTTCCACCACAGAGAACTTAAGAGAGCTTAAGATCTTGAACAGGCAGTAGGGTTTGAATATCTGTGCTCCATGCATGGCTCATCAATGAATTATGGCCCACTGCTTTCCAAAAAGATACCACTGTGTGAGATCTGCTTAGCCGATGAAAAATTACATCAACATCAAAGAAGTCCTCTTAAAAGAGCAAGTTTAGAAGGATTAATATTTGATAATGCTCAAACCCTGCATAAGCACACAGGCAGCGAGTGCCTGATAATCTCTTAAGAATATTAAAAGCCCTAATGTGCCATATTTACTGATATTAAGGATTAAAACAGCATATAATATGCGTTTAAAAATCGTTTTGCATATCAAAATACAATTTGTGCGCAGTGATTTAATGGGAGTTAATAAGACTCCTTTCAGGAGATGGACACAGAGGGGTACCCTCTGCCACCTGGTGGTCATTAGCTCATACTGCAGGGATCAAAAATGAGAATAATGTTTGAAACTAATCACTAACTATCCATCTCCACCCAGCCCTGCATACAGATGTCTGTGGCTTTGCATTTGTATTTCATCTGGGGATGCATTTAAGGACCAACATGTTCAGAACTTAGATCCTGCAGTTCAGTGCCAGAATATGTAAATATGAGGGTGTAGCTCCAACAGCAGTGTGGTGGGATGTGACTGAGGCACTTTTCTCCACTATATTAACAGTTTTTGTGCAGATTTAGCTGTTATACACAAACCTTGACCATTGATTTCCAAATTGTTTTAAGATAAATCAGAACACCACTGACAGTGATCACTGTCCACACAGTGCACACAATTCAGATTTCTAATAAAACATGTTAGTGGACCGATCCAGCACATAGTACTGGTTAACTGAACTGCATGTTTGCATCAGTGTCCTCTGAGTGAGTCCTCTGCTGCACAGTGTGGTCTACGTTATGTGATGTGTTGACTCTCAAAAGACTATTCTAGAGACATTAACAGACACACATGTGCATCATGCAGAGAAATGCCTGCAAAGACATATTTTACAAAGAATCTTGATTTGTAGCTATATTGATCCATTTAAATTTGCCTCTCTTGTTGTAAAGACACTGAATAATTGATAGTGTTTGCTTTACTGTCACACTTTAGGGTGGACCAGTTGTGTGCTGTTTGCTTAATCAGTTTGAAGATACGAGTGTCACCTGCAATAGCTGCATCTCTATCTGCTTTTCAAAATAAAACTCCTGTCAGTGTGTCCGTCACTCATAAATCCTGTTTATTTTTTCTTTACCTGGTACCATGAAGTCACATCACAGCAGAGCACTGCTCTAAATAATGTATTAAGAAGTGTCTGGATAAAAGGTCATCAGCTGATGCAGACATGGGAGTCACTTAATTTATAATAGAAAAAAAAAATGGAATTTAAAACAGCACAGAGTGGTCAGGTGCTGACCTTGAATTCAGATGGAGGTGTGGAACAGCCTTCATTAGTGAGCCAGTCCACCTGCTCCTCTGGAGAGAGAATATATGAATCGCTACATCTGAGTTAGTGAACTCGGTAATTCACATACTGTCTTGTGCCCTGTGATTTAAACTGGTTCTCTGCCTCTCTTTGTTAACCAGCTTCAGCATAATGATGTAGTTTTCTGTGATGTTCCAACACTATGGCTGGAGGCAGGAGTTTAGTCAGCAACGTGCAGGATCAAGGAAAAAAAAAAAAAAAGTGAGCCACTGAAAATGGAGAAAAATGGCTCGCAGTACCCCAAGGTAGGAAATAAATTGCAGACGATAACTAGTGAAGCGAGGCACAAACAGCATAATAAATTGTTCGAGATTTTTGCTCTCATTTTGCAGAGCAAAAATCAAACTTTGGAGTGCGCACTTGGCAGGCCATTAAAAGAATTACTTCATGCTCTGAAAACAGAGGGATTGTGTCAATCCCTATATCTCGCACAACAAAAAAAAAAAAAAAAGACAACGCACTCCTTGGAATTGCTTTGTGTTTTCTGCCATCTAGGTGGGTGCTGATGATGAGCTCAGATCACAGCGGGGCGAGCACAAATACAGTAAGTGACTTGGAAATAGCTTTGAAAGAAACATATCTCTGTTGAATAAGGAGCTAAACCAAGAGTTAACACACACTGGCATGGGGTAGATAAATATTTATGCACAAATATTTATGTCTTACAGTTTCTCAATATATCAATATTAATGATTAATGATCTGCATTCAACACTGTAAATAATTTAGTTAAAATAAATAAGTCATATTTTGCCCACTCTATAAATATTCAACAGATCTGGAGATTTTTGTTGTTGTTGTTGTTGTTGTTGTTGTCTGCATACTTCTTGTTGATAATAGCAATCACTGGAGTAATGTACACTGAAAGATTTGTTAGTTGTTTGTTTAATCCGATAAATATTTCATATGTTTGTGGATATAAGAATTACCACACACACATGGAAGTTTTCTTCAGTGCAAACTAAAGTACAGTAAAATCCGGATTAATAATCTGTAGCTGCAACAGAGTCAGAGTGTTTTACTGAAAGGAGCAGATGTGTTGTTGGAATGTGATTCAATGAACTATCCTGCCCTGATAAAAATAATCTGATCCAGATATCATTCACAAATAAATAGTGGAGACATCATCTCCGCTGTATATCCCCTTATCTTTGCTCGAATTCCTGGATTGTTTGATGGGACATCATCAAAGACACAATCTGCTCCACAACACACTGATAATGACACGATATCTCCCCTGACTCATGAAGTTTGAAATGCCCCCATGATCTCTTTACATGAACATAACACTCAGGCAAGACAGAAAACCACGAGGCAGTATTAATAATGCATTTTCTAACATGCATTCTGCATCATTATTCTACAATTTAAATGAGGGTTAAAGCTCACTGCTTACTTGTACAAGAGCAATTGGACATTAAATATAGAACAGTGGCATGTTTTTATAGGCTACCAGTGGAAACTTCATTCATTCATTCATTCATTCATTGGAGCCGTTTTAAAATTCAGTTCAAGGTCACATGTGGGAAATGTAAGCCTGTTTCTGTCCTGTGGTTCCTACACAGTGCTGATGACACCCTGAAGCCTAAAGGGAGCATGGGAAATATATAGGCTGCTTTACCCTGCACTACAGTGACATAAAGTGGGCTAACTTAGAGTGAGCGGGCCTAAATATGCCTTTGAAAAAGAGAGGCAGCCCACTTATTCATGTCCCTATGCCAAAAACAAGTGGGTTAGTTAGATCAAGGTCAAACGGGAGAGGCGCCGGTTCGAGTCCAGCCTGCGCCGCTTGTCGAACAAACTTCAAAAGTCATGTGGTTCATTCACATCTTAACTCTTATTGTCATATTGTGTTGTTTCATATTTGTGAACATTTGTCTCTTTAAGTTTTTCTGTATGTTCAGAAAGTGGACATGAGGGGTGGGTGTGCAGTTCGGGTGACGCTCACTCCTCTACCTCCTGCCGTGAACATCCCTCTCCTCCACCGCAGACTCCAACCTGCGCGATTTTACAGCAAAATGGCGACAGTGTAGCCGGAGCAGAGGCGCTGCTGTCAGAGGAATCTGCAGACCTGAGCTGGGTGTCACAGTCTGCGCTGCGCAGGGAGGGATGCACAGCTGCCGGGCGCAGTCAGGCAGTGAAGGTAAAGCACCGCAGTGACTTCTGTCTGAGTGCAGCGTTGTAGTGTAGTCTGAACTCAAACTGCGGCATTAAGAGTTAAGTGCAGGACATCACTGAGCAGCTTCTTCTCTTCTGTCCGCGTCTGTGAGAGCAGAGCAGCTAGCTGACTGTCGCATAGCCTGTCACACGGTCACTGCTGCTAGCTGCTGAGTTAGCTCTTTGCTATCTGCTGTCAACTTCTGCTTACCTCAGACAGTAGCTGTTTTTTGTAGTTTCTGCAGTACGCAAAAGAAGGTGGTTATTTATTTTGCAGGTTCTCTTTTAAACAATTATTGTATGTAAGAATTCCACTGATATTCTCAATGCAAATGCATTTCTGTTTGTTGACAAAGTTTTCAGTACAAGGAGTTATATCTATTTTCCTTATAGTTTCTTCTGATGTTTTACTCCTTTGTCACCTTTGTATTCTTCACAATACGAGACTAAAGTGCTTTAATCGGCTTACTTTCTGGATTATGATGTTTACATGGTAGGTAATTCTAAATGTGACTTCTGTTTCAATTCACATTATTAATGAGACAAAGTTTTGAGCGTGACAAAATTGGAACTGTCCTATTAACTAAGAATAAACTGAAGTTTATGTTAAAGTTCTTTAAGCTGTCAGTAGTGTGGCTAGTTACAGGTTGAGTAATAGTTCATATAATGTGTTTAGATTTCAGTGGCATATGTGGCAATGAACATTTTGGAGTGAATGCCATTAGGGATCCATCCATCTATCTATCTTAGGCAGAGTAATTAGCAGCACAGACTGTAGTAGTGGCGAAATGATGAGGTCACTTATGTATGTAGTTTTTCTCATTAAGTCTTATTCGTTGAAAGTTTTGCAGTTTACCTCCATTGATCACTGTTCATTTTTTTTTTTCGATTGAGGTCCCAATGTTGAAGGGGTGTGAAGGGGCCCTCTGTAGCTGGTGGGTTTATAGAGTATAAGTTTGCTCTGTGGCATTCACACTGTTTTCTGTGGAAATGTAGACTTTGAACAAACTGAAAGTTAAGATATTGGAGTCATTTGAAATGTATGACTTCATCTTTATAATTGCTAGATGACAAAACCCCTGGATTGTGAGAGGATTTGATAATTTTCTGCCTCATGCTTTGCTTTTATGCTTTTTCTGGCTCAGTAATTTTGTAGTTCAAGAGCTTCCATAAGATCAGCGGGTGTTTTTCGTGTCTGACTGTGTGTCATTTTCTTATGTATATGCACAGTTCATATATTTTAAAATACTTTTTGACAACTAATCTATAACATTTTTATTTATTCTATCAATAACTCACATTTTCTAGTGCAGCGAGAGTGCATCACACCACTGTTGTCAGCTCAGGATTGGAGGTTGTGTATAATCAAAGTGTAGACCTATATAAGTGAGTCCATCACTCCCTGCAGGTGTCTAAGGATGAGCTTACACAGCTATAGAAAGAAGTCAGTGGTAGCTTAACAGCCTAGTGTTGGTTTTACTGCATTAGTATACCGCAGAGAGTAAAGGAGTCAACTGCTCCACTAAATAAATCAGATGGTTGAGGCATGTTATCCACAAATTGATTATATGTCACTTGACAAGGTCAAATATTTTAACCAAGATGCCTGAAGTCCCTGAATGCTCAGCATAGCAAACAGTTATGTGCTCTCTGCTGGCCTGGCTGGCTGCTTACACAGCTATAAATGAAGACACCTGGGACTACTTAAATAGGAGCACACTGGCCTGAATTAGCAACTCAGCTGAGGAACAGCTGCAGAGATGAGACGTTTTAGTAATCAGATGCACCTACCAAGAACATTAAGTCTTGCTGAAATACATCCTATGCAAAAAAATAAAAAAAAATAAGGGTGGTTTGTTTCCTTAGAACATTGACTGAATCACTAATCGTCCCATTACACCATCTACATAACACTGCAAACTACCACAGTTGTTTCTCTTGGAGGTGAGCTTTCCACTGCGGCTGTAACCATAAGATTAATTATTGTTTTGCATAAAGTGTTGGAAAATGGTGGCTTGTTTTTTTTTCCAAGCACAGGATAACGTTATTTTTACAGTTTACCACTGCATGAAGCCCGGGAAATATGCAAGCTGTCGCATTTTACAGCCTGAAACCTGATACTTAAATCAGCCTCTCTTAAAACGTGCTGTAATGTTATGCATATAGTTTTGTTATATTGTAAGAGATTAATTGACAAATAACATATTTAGTAAAGGGTGGTTTTCTTTGTATGAATAACACAGAAAGGCATCGTCTCAGTTGCCCTAAACAACGTTTGTTGCTGCCACATACAGTAGAGTGTAGCACACAATGCAGACATGTTTACAGATTCTTCCACCTAATTGCTAAAAACATCAATCCTTGAATTCAACTTATTAAATCTCATTACTGAGCTTGAAGTGTCAAAGCATACCTGCGCTCCACACACAGGCAGACATACTCTCATTGACATACTACACATCATTTTGTTAGCAGCATATACTGGAGACACTGATAATCGTCATCTCATTCAAACAGCCCTAGCACACCAAAGAGACAGTAGTATCTGTCGTTTACTATTCATTTAATCTGACCACACTAAACTTGTACACATGGGTGTTTTTGGACATAAAGGATTGTGTCATTTCCTAGCATCGGTTGCTTGATGGGTTTGCTATTTAGACAGTGTTGGTCTGTGATTGACGTACATAGAAATTATATTGGCTGCATGCTTGTGTGATGAACTCTTTCTCTTGTGGACTTTTTATGGATTTCAAAGCAGTCAAACATGGCAGCAGCTCATCTGGAAGCTATTCTGGAAAAAAAAAGGCATTTTAGACCTCCAAAAGTCTTTGTCCAGAGTTTCCAGAGGCGACTACTGATAATGGACATTGATATGTTTTGGATTTATGCAGACAAGGAGCTGCCATTCTGCGGACACTTGCCATTATCCAAGCCATAGTGATCTGTAGTGTGCAACTTGTCAAAACTAAAGAAAACTAACTGCTGTTTTTCACTGTTACAGGTTCAGAAAAATGTGGCTGGCTCTCGTTGACTGGTATGTATGCTCATGTTAACTTTTCATTGTCTTAACACTGCATGAATATTCAGTGATTACGACAAATGCAGGTGACATTAAGAGAATGTTGCCTCTTGTCAGAAGTGCCATTGTTCACTCACGGTGTATGACTCAAGACAACATGGTGACAAGCAGTGAAGCCTAGATGTTTTTATTAGTTTCAGACAGCCCCTTAACTGGTATAAGTGTATTTGAGCAGATAAAAAACGAGTGTTGATTGCGTCTTAATTGCGTGTTGCGTTGGAGTCTTAACTTTCTTCTGCTATCATTATTATAATCATAATGGCAGAGCATAAACCTAAAATGTGACCGCCTCTGAAGAGGTGTTATCATTCAGAGGCACAGTTGCATGTCTCTTACCATCTTAACACCTGAAACTGTAGCTTGGATGTGTGAAATGCTCTGAAACTATAGCTGGGTGTGATTACCAGTCAAATTAAATCTGAGATGTCAGTTATATGTGTCACTGCCTCCACTCCTACACTTGGCAGGTTGTAGGGAGTGACAAGCTGGCTGTTGATTATTTTCCAGTGTGAAAGAGAATCACTGACACACAGCTAATATTTACAATACCACAGTCTTTGTTTAATTTTCTTGAAATGTAGTGACTTTTTGTTGTGGATTGCCACCACATTGACATTATTTTTGTTGTAAAATCCCCAACTTACCGTAACTAACTAATGAAGCACAGAGTTTTCAGACAAGAAGCCATTTTTTTAGGAATAACTTAACAACGTATTGGATCATTTTAACTTAAAATTGGAAGAAAAGAAGCAATTTATCTGAGCCACACAGGATTCTAGGAAACTGTGATGATTGTCATTATTTTTTATTTCAATAAAACATGTTAAATCAGCTGCATGTATACTACAATATAGTGTTTGTTTCCACCTGCAGTACTCTAAGGTAACTAAGAGTCGGATTTATAATAGACAGACTGGATATGTTGTTATTTCAGCTCCCATTTCTGTTTGTGTTCTCCTGCGTACGTTCCAGTGAACGTTTGCTGCTGCATCTGTAACAAACAGCATGAAGATACGAGAAAGCTTTTCATTTCCTTAATTTGTGATGGCAGCTCTACTGTGAAGGATTCGCAGAAACACATTTTGGATGAATTTCCAGGGTTAGGGGTTCACTCCAGTACTTTGATTGTTTGACACATGATGCAGCCTGGTTATATAAAAAGCCTCAAACCAGCAGCTTTTGAAGACGATTAATGTCAACAGCATCCAAACTACGGATATCCTTTCTCTTTTTAGTTTGGGATATTTTTAATGTTTGCAGATCTGAATCTGCATATAAATTGAGAGGCACACTCACTTTATATGTCCCTTTTTTTTAAAGAGACACATGGGTGACTTTCTTTTACCTCAGCTACTTGAATCCTAATTCACAGACAGGTGAGATTGCTGCAGTCTATCAAAAGCAGAATGATCCATGAGCTGTCCACAATCCAGTCTGCTGCTCAGCCAAACCCCTTCATTATCCTGTTTCATTCAAGCTGTGGACCATTTCCTCCACTAAGGGGCAGAATATGATCACTGATACTCTCAGCTCTCACTCTAAGGGATGATACATTGAGGAACAGCACCAGTTAATGTAGCTTGAATGATCGTGGTAAGCTTTTGCCTATGCAGACTAAATTAGCTTGAGGATGAAAGAAGGGATGATGGGTGTATACAAGTGTGTTATTGCGTGAAACACAAATGTAAATAATCAAAAGAGGCAGAAAAATAAACAAATACATAAAAAAAATCACACTTACAGCATGTATTTGTGATATATTTAAGGAGTGCATCACCACTGTGAGTTCCTTGTCGTTTTATTATGTTGGCATCTAATCTCTAAAACATGCTTTCTGTTATGCTTTAAGTCGGATCCAATACACACAAGCCTGCGAGAATGTCAAACCAGTATGGTCTTGTATTTATCCCTCTGAAGTCCAAACAACCTCTATCGTTGAGGGCTAGGATTAGCGAGCTTCCATTGTACATGAGCTGTGCGGCGGCTAACCCTTTCTGAGCTCAGCACTTTCCTCATTAATTTCCCATTTATTCTCAGAGTTGGATGTGATATTTTAGAGATTTGAGCACGCGGGGCACAGGTTAGGTGCAATTATGCTGACGGAGGGCTTTTATAGACATGCTCAATGAAATCTGGAGTATAGGATTATACATGTAGAAAGTTATATAGTGATTAACCTTCATTTCATTCTCCCCGGCGAGCTCTAGAAGGCAAATCCACCTCCAATCAGCTGCTGCCAGGTATATTTCTCCATCTTGATAAATGACCTTCAAAATGATAGAGCGAGGCAGTCCTTTTTGTTCTTGTGCTTTTGAGGCATTTCACTGCCCTTTCAGGTGGTTCAAATGCTTCTTTAAACTACATACCACTCCACATTTCCTCAATGTGCTTTCACTGTGGGACTTCTGTCCACTACAAGTGCAGTGGAGGAATGCTTTGGTCGATGGGCCTATGTTTTGTTTGCATGGTACACACAACTTTATAGTGGAGTATTACATAAATTACATTTTAAATTAATGGCAAAAATCACAACTTCATTCTAACATGTGATTACAAAGTTTGGTTTGATCTGTATATTGTGTCAGGATCTTTGTTAAGGTGGAATAGGAAGAGAAAAAACAAAAATTTCAGAAGTAAAAATCCCAATTTTATTATAACCAATTTCCTTGTAAAACAATTACACTGCATGAAATTCAAAACATCTTCTTAAAACTGAGCCTGCTCAGGTTTTTGGTGTCAGCAGCTGCACTGCCTGTCTAACAAGGCGCAGAAAAAATCCTGTTAATCTGCTAATGATAGGGAGGAAAATAATGAACACTCAAACGTCGCACTCGTTAAGCACTATTTAATTGATTAAATGCATCAGTGTCATAATTTTCTACTTACTGTCATATTTAACACTATTAAGGTTTTTAAACTTATATTATTTCATGTCCCGACATTTTAATCATATGTAATCCTTTTTTCACAAAAGCAGCGTGATTGATGAAGCCACTTCTCGCTGCTGCTATCTTTTATTTCTCTTCCATTTTTATAGCGATGCGGCAAAAAGCTGGCTTTCACAACAATGGCGGTTTCCTCCCTCGCCCCTCAAAGAGAGGACATTTTTGAGCCCCTTTGATTTGGCCCGATTTGTTTTGATGTGAGGAGTGAGTGGTTTTTAAAATCTCCTTAACTCCCCAGGCCTTGCCCAGCCTCCCACAGGGCTAATGACCGTAGCCTGGCCCGTGTTGAATAATACAGACGCTCGTGAGGTGCAAGTGGGGAGGAGGGCAGGGGTTAGACATGGGACCCTCCTTCTACAGTACACCTCCATTGATAAGATTGTATTAATTGGTATGAATAGAGAGGGGTTTTCTCCCTCTCCTTGTATACATTTACCATTATACTCATTAGCTTCCCGTTGCCTCCCAGCGAGTTTCTCCTTCACATCCCCCGGGGTCTCCTGGGAGGCAATTTGCATCTCTCCATGGTGTCTCTCTGGGGTTATTGAGGAAATATTAGCCCCTTTTCTTCTGTGGCCGACCCTTTGATTTATTTGGAGCTGGAGCTGATAGAGTGGCACTCACATGTTAATGACTGGTGCTGATACAGGCCCCGGTGCAAGACGACTCATTGATCCGGGTTGAAAAGGTACAATTGACAAGCAGTACTGAATAATCGTCTTACATGGCGTCTGTGTGTGTGTGGACCTTGTAAAATGACAAGGGAATCCCACTGCTGTCAAGGCTGCTGTGCTCCAGCTGTCCACTTCTCCTGATAGAGTTAGATAAATAGACTTTTGTTGGCCTCTGAATTCCTTGTGACTTTTTGACAGCCACAGTTTTGGCGTCTTGGCTTCAGAGGCTCCCTTCTTTTTCTTTGTTTGCTACTCATGTCATCTCTCTGACCCCCGTGTGATCACAGCGGTACTTATTTTAGCCGCTTCTGCACTCAATCAGGCTGCGAACAGCAACACTTGATCCAGTTTCTGTTTGGAGTTGTTCGCCCTGGTCTAATAATAGAATTCAAGGTGACTACTGGGGGATCACTTTGGTTGCCATTAGTGAGTACTGAGCCCTCTGGTACCTAAACCCCCCCACCCCACCACCACCCATCAGTCCCTGCCATGGTGCATTCATATTATGTTTTAAAGAAAGATAATGAGGGATTTCATCCTAATACCTGCGATGCTTGACATGCCTCCGAATTTAAGCTCACTGATGTCTGCTCGGCAATGTGGAGCCCGTCCTCAATTTGGAGAGCAGTTTGACACCGACTCCCTTTCATCTGAATGGTCACATGTCTACGGCAAAGCGCCAGCAACAAAGTTTGATATATATATTTATTTTTTTCCCCCCCATCTCAGATGAAGAGCAGAGCATCTGAGCATGCCTAATCAGAGCAACAACTCCTGTCTTGCTTAGTATTTATATACTTTCAGTTATATGGTAATAATAACATTTAATAAAAGTCAACATCCTAACTGCCACTAAACAAAAATACCCGCTGCATCTTCTCTGCATACTTATAACAGATTAGAGGTTATGTATATCAATTGCGCAGCTCATGCATATTGTTATGAAGGAGAAATGCAGGAAATGGAAATGTGCCATTTCAACAAGCCGGCACAGCTTGCCAAAAGCAGGCAAGTGGGTAGTGCTCGCGGTGATGGTCGGGTTTGTTTTCCTCTCAGTGTTGGGAGATGAGAAGTCATGTATCTAAACAGAGCAGATATGATGTTTATGAGAGCCATCTGCTTGGCAGCCCTCCTGTGCCCACTGCCCTCCTCAACGTGAGAGCAGCCTCATTAAAACGGTCACATGCCTGAGAAATTTCTAACCGCTGTGTTTTTTTTTTTTCTCTCTCTCTTTTCTTCCCCCCTTTAAAAGGAGTAGAGTTTAAAACTAACAAAGCCTTGGGAAATCCCCATCAGACATCCCTCCCTTAATCCATTTAATTTTGAAAGGTATTGTTTAAAGCTTTAAAGTTTATATCGTTTAATCCCCCTCCAACACTACGGGCAGCAAATGAGGCCATGTCAGCAGCTTGAACAGATATAATCTACTCCACACAACAGAAAATCCTCCTTCAAGACAAGGTTGCATGGGTTTCCTGTGAACTCGCTGTTTGATGTTTCTACCTGCTATTGAACATGACTTCTGTCTTAACCCAACTGTCACTCGCTCCCTGTCCCCTTTTATCACTCCGAATGTTCTCGCTTCACCTTTTTTCATCAGTAAATCTACCATCACAGCCATTTCACTCATTCTGTTTTTAGGAGAGGGAGGTAAGGAGGAGTTTGCTGTGGACAGGTTCAAGAGGATTTTTTTGTGTGTATGTTGAACCTTGGTCATATAATGGATTGTTTTTCATATGAGAGATTCTTGCCTGTGGTTCAAGGCTCTTGCTCGTTTGACCCCTGTTGGTCTGGAGTGTCTTTTTGTGGTTTTCTTCTCCTCTGAAAGTCTTTAATTAGGCGATTTCTTCAGAATATCCATAGATTTGATTTGTTTTTACTGCATTTTGTGAAGACACTGTTAGCATTCTGTCCTCAGCTAACAGTGCACTAGGTTAGCACAAAGAGACTGTAAGAAAACAGAGGAAACAGTTACAGTAGCCTGCTCTATCCAAATATAACAAAATAGGGCAAAAGGGTCCGGTGGGCATTCACTCCCAGGCCAGATGACTCTACAGCAGTCGCTAGAACAACAAATAGTACAAACTGTGATGTACCAGAAAGTAAGCAGAAACACAAACTCATCTACTGTGTAATTAAAACCAGCATTGGTGTACCATTTTTTTTTGCTATTGTGCCTAGCTACTTTTCTTTTGGCCCCTTTGTGGTTGTGCTGTTGACACTGTTGTGTAACGGTGACCTCCATGTAAAACGAGCCAGCGTGGCAGAAAGCTCCATAGGAAAACATGAGTTGATATGAGGCACACCTCATGTCCTTTGAAAACATGTACGGAGTTGGCTTCATTTTCATTTTGTGAAAGATGAAGGTGACAAAGGCTGATTGGTTAATCAAATAGCCCCTGTCTGTTGGTTTGCTCTTTTTTCAAGTCTTTATGCTAAGTTAGAGTAACTAGCTGCTTTAAGTCCATAGTTAGCACAGGCTGTGAGTGTCATCATATTATGTATGTATTACCACGAACTGAACTGGTCAAGAAAGCGTTTAGGTTTTCAGCACCTAATGCTCGGAATATATTACAATCTGAGCTTCAGCTTCAAGACCTTGTTACATTAAATGAGTGTAAAGCTCTGGGGCTCTTGCAGTCTTCCTTGTCTGGCTGTTTTATGTGAGCAAGTTTTAATGTTGTTAATTGTATCTGTTGTTTATTGTTTTTAATGTAACTGTGCTGCTGACCTCTCGGCCAGGTCTCATGTAAAAGAGATCCTTGATCTAAATTAACCTGGTTAAATAAAGGCTAAATTAATACAAATATAAAGTTTCACTCCAAAAAAAAAAAAAAAAAATTTTATAATTTAAATAATATTTTTAAACTTCATGTTATGTAATGTGTTTTTTTTTCAAATGCTTGAGTGTACACAAAGATTCTTGTGATTTAAAAGCATATATTACCATTTAATTTTGGTTCTTACTTTAAAGAACACAGTTTTCTTGGAAGAAACCGCCTATGGTATACTTTCCTTTATTGTGTGACTTAAGACATATAACTCTAATATGTATTTTCACTCAAGCAGTAAATTACATTGTTTAGTTATCAAAGGCTTTGTGTAATTACATTTGTGCAGTTCAGGATGACAGGGCTGATAGTGTCTGCACAAGACGCTGGCATACATAATCACAGGCAAAATCCCATTAGGGAAAATAGAGACCATTATTATGGAAATGACCTTTGGGTGACAAGAAATCAGTGGGATAAAAGAGTGCGTAATCCTGACAAAGACGTTGTGTGAAAGCCGCTCTCTCTTTATTTTCTCCTGTGCAATTTCAAGAAATGTTTAGGCTTTTTTTTTGGAGTGTGTCGGTGTTCTTTGCAGATTCACGTTTGTTTAACACAACATGCCAGTTAGTCAGATTGAGGAGTGCATTGTAAATTTCATCTTGCCATTTGAAACTGTGGGTAACTGCAGGGCTAAGATAGCAGAAGAAGAACTTAACTGTGTGTGTTTTCTTTTTTTTTCACTGTGGCACCCTCACTGAGAGAACACACTCACCTTGGGATTACTGGAGTGTCAAGTTGAATCTCTGTCTGTTTGTTTTGAGCCACGCTTTGATACTCTCACTCTAAAGAGGTAGCTTCATAAATTCACATTGTGTCAAATAAATCAATAGATCCCATTAACTGTGGAAGTTGTGTAGTGCAGTACTTGAGGGACCGTGCCCCCCCCCCCCCTCATTTAGGCATTTCTCCAGCAAAGGCGATGGCAGAGGAATGTAGGGTTGGCTGTTGATCCATACAGACAGCTCCAGCAGTTGAAATGGTTTGGCTGACTGGTCTCAGTTGGTCTTTAGCGCTGTCTCCACTGTGCTGCCAGACTGGGTCTTCAGCTGAACAAGAAAAAGGAATTTGCTTAGACATTCACAGTCTTACAAGCCTACAGCACCAGACTCTTCCAGGTCAATCAGTTTGTTGTCCTCACGAGACTTAAAGTTTGGTATTGCAGTTTTTTTCATTTAAGAGTGGAATAAGTTACAATGAATACTCTGGATTATCCGCAGTGGTTCGTTTATTTGGAATGTGCTTTGAATCTAATTGACAATAGACAGACAGACAGTTGTTTACACTCACAATTAATCCTGTTGAATTGTGAATTTTTTGTCGTGGTACTGCAGTATCTTTGACCCAGGAATGGGTAACAAGGTCTTGAAGCTTATTATCTGAGTTGGTGCCCAACTGTCACTTGAGTTGGTCAAGTGACTCATGTAAAAAATGAATCCCCATACAGATGTTATATAAGTAAAACTGATCAATACAGCCTAAAACAGTTTTTGTACCAGGCTGGGAACATGTTTATGTCTCCTGTAAAGGTAAAACTTGAAAATGGAGGTCTCTAAGGGTTGACTCACTTGGAGCCAGCCCTCAGAGGCTGCAGGCCTGGAGGTTTGACATGCGTTTGTCTCTGGTTGTTTCAACCTGTGCTTCATGCACATATGTATATGTACCTGTACAGGTCGATATTTCCCTGTCTTACATTACAGTACAGTACCATTATAAGCACATCTTCAAGTTTTTATAATGTGCCTGTATTCACCTTCTCACAGTGCCTTACACCGCACCGACTCCCATGGGCTTTATATTCAAACACATACAAGCAGATGACATTATTGTTTCCCTTATGAAACACAAATATAAACATAAAGATTTGTCTTCTATCAGATTTTAGTATATTTTTCCAGGCGGGTTTCATCTGAGTGTAGTTTCACAAAGCGTGGACAAGCGTGCTCTCCCACACTTCCAACACCTACTGTCATCAGCCAAACCTGTTCTTTTTGATTTTACTGGTGTAAAATAAACTCTGAAAACTTTATGTAACATTATGTAACACACTTTTCCACATAGCATCTTATATATTTACCATTTTTAGAGACGATATGTTCTTTTATCTGCCATGTCTCCAAGTCCCTCTGCCATATCAGCCTCAGATTTTCACACCTCACTTACCTTCTGTTGAAGTTATTGCAGGTAGCCCGACACATTAGAAATGAGTAGAAAAGCTAAGATGTCATGTTCACCCTGCTACAGATTTCAGCCTTGCAATATAGATTGTTCTTAAAATGTTCGCGTAAATGACAGAATTTCATTGACAGGTCTTACGACGGCGCTTGACTTTAGCACTCTGTCATTGTAACATAGATGGGTTGTCGACTCTCTAGCAGTTTGTGGCTGCTCTAATTGGAGTATTGCTTTAAAGAACACACAGAGAATTACTGCTTACACTGTGTAATGAAACAAGTAATTCACCATAACAAAAAAAAATTACCGGTAAATGTTATGTCATTTTTATAAAATGAGATTGTTCACAGTAGAGAATGACAGGAAGATGAAACAGAATAGGGCATGATGTGCGCTGTGGTTGTGAGCTCAGCTCAAAGCTGTACTGATGTGAGTACATGGCATGCTTCCCAGCCCACCAACTATCAATGTGCTGCAAGAGATTGCAGCAACACCATTACTTTCTGCTTTTTGTAGTTCATTAGGTACACATGTAACACAATGCAATTGTGCAATTGAACTGAAATAAAGCTACTATCGTATGTTCAGTTTTGTAGTTAGTCAGTAAATAAAAAAAAAATAAATATGCAGTATTTATGCTAGCTTAGTTATTTAAACAGCTTGTATTCTAATCCAAAATTATTTGAAAATCTTTTAGTTAAAAGTGCCACAAAGGCAGGATGTATATAGTGTTGGATTACGTGGTTGCACAAATGTGGTTACGGTAATAGAGCTTTCTGTATAACATACCACATTTAGCCTGTGTTGCCTTTGTTTGGGCTTACCACGTTTACTGTCTCCCCCCTTATGCTCCACTTTATTTATACATGTATTGTACATTTATACATCTTTATATGTGTGTGTCTTTGCATAATATATTTATCTTTATTTAGCAGTTGAAAGTAAATTGTTTAAAATTATTTTGCTTATGTGCTGTGTGTCTACCTTATGTTAGTGGGAATCGAGAAACTAAAAAATTCAAAGCTAGTTTCTCTCATTCTTAGTGGGGCTGTTTTAAAACAATGTAATACCTGTCATCATGAATATGTATTTTTGGGCCAGCTTCATTTTTTTGCTCTTCATAGTAAAGAATTCGAGCACCACAGATGTACTGAATTGCATTTTTTCCTACATGAGAAGGAAGCCAATAACATACATACATAACATAGAGGTGTTTGTTTGTTTTCATGTTTTCATAGACAACACAGTGATGATGATGCACCTTCTAAATCTCATTTACCAATCTGAAAAAGCAGGCGAGTGTCTTGGGGAAAATAGCAGAAAGCTCACAGCAGATTGATCTGTGCATACAGCTTAACTGTATTAAGGCTCATAATCCCTGTAAATATCTTCAGGCAAGGCAAAGTCAGCCTTTTAACATTGACTAAATGAAGTAAATAGAAGCAAATACATTTTTAAAAAACTGCTTTTCTGTTGAACCCCTGTTAAACAGCTATATATATATATATATATATATATATATATATATATATATATATATATATATATATATATATATATATAGCAGCATGTGGTGTGAGTTGGATGCTAATGAGGCTTGCAGGTTTTAAACCAAGACATTTTGATGGTTTTGCCACCCTGCCGTTTGGGGGTAACAGTGAAGTTCGCTGTAAATGTGGAGCGTCTGTTCCCTTTTCGAACCTCTAACACCACAACAGATGGGGAGAATATGGAGCTCGGAAGGTTTTACCTCAGAGGTGGTAACAGTGAAGCCACTCATTAACACTGAATTTACCACTTCGTTAGCAATGCAGCTTCCTGTAGAGAGCGACCAGCCCTGGATGTCAAATCCACTGAGCATACATTTGAAAGTAAATCAGCTCTGGACAGGCAAAGTGTAATCTCTTATAACATCTTGCACACATTCAGAATTGTAAGTTTGGATACATCCAAATAAAAATCAAATCAAAATATTGATTGCACGTTAAATTCACTCTTGGATGAATTTGTATGCCCTTCCTCGTGTATGTGCGAAAGCGTATGTTTTCTTTGTGTGGGTCTGTGTTTGTGTTTTAGACAGATTGTGTGCCTGCCAATTTGTCAGGATTCAAGTAACAACAGTCTCATGCTGGGATCCGTGTTGGCACCATCACAGAGTGATAAGACGCAATATGATCTCATTGGAGGTGTACTTTGTTCCCATGGAAATTGGTCAATTTTAGCAGACGACTGAGAACTTTAGGTGGAGAAGCAGGAAGGTTGTATCCCAGAGGTACGCTCACATAATTAAGCATCCTCGCCAGGGTATTCAGGGCTAACAGCAGGGTTTGTTGTGAATAGAGGTGGTGAAAGAGGGTGTTGGAAAATCATAATGCAGCACAGAATAATGCCACTCTCATTTTGCAGAGCAGTGGGAGTAGCCCAAAAAAAGATTTTTTTTAACAGTACCACATTGTCAGTGTGAATGAGATTTTTTTTTTTTATTATACCTGTGGCGCATCACTGTTGCATTTTATAATTTGCATCTTCAATATAGATGGGACTGTACTTAAACGATGTTATTCTTGGACTTTTTGGCTTGTTCGAAATAGTAATATTACTTTTACTCTTTTATGTTTCAGTGTATAACTACTATGTCTGATCTGAAGTCAAATGCACAAGAGGACAAAGACGTGGAATCTGTGTCTGACAGCCCCGGTCGTACTCTGGAGCCATTACAGAGTCACACATTCTCCCTGAAGAACAATGCTGCAGGTCTGTCCTCAGATGAACACGAAAACCCTTTAAATGGAACCCAGCCGAATCCATTTGTATACAGCAGTGTCCCTGCTGTTCCCCATGCAGGCAATTCATTGCCTTCAGGAGCACTTGTTAATGGACCTGGTTCACACCCCACCTCAGAGGTACACTGTGTCCTGAACAAAGGCACTGTTTTATCCAACAGTGTCCTGGATGCCGCATGGCAAGCGGAGAAGGACACGAGCCCCGAGGTGTTACCACCACCTAGTGAGCTTCAATCAGACGCTTGGAAGAACACAGCGGGGCCCGCCGTAAAAACACTGGCCACACAGCCAGGTGTCAACACGCCACTGTCTCACTCGGAGGAGAATGAGTCTAAACTGGCCTGTTCCACACTGTCAGGTGACAGTGCAGAGCAAATGCACATTAGCCAACCTTTGACAAAACAGACAATAAAAACAAGATCTCAACGGGACGTGGAACGGTCAGGAAGCTCCTCAGACGATTATGATAATACTAAAGTAATCAAATGGCATTCAGCAAGAGAGTGTTTTTTTCACAGTGACAGATGGCTGGAGACCAAAGTGATGCACCAAAGAGGCAGAAAGCACAATACATGTACAAAAACCATGTCAGGCTGTCTAGAAAAGGTTAACAACAGCTACAGACGTTTCTGCAGCAGTAATGATGTTGAAAATGTTGACAGTGGCAACAAAGACGAATCTTTGGGCACCCAATCTGATATTAAATATTCAGTAATGCCATTCAAAGACCTTTCTAGGAACACAGCTTTAGACTCTGAGCACCATATTTATAGCACAGCACAGGAAGGCTGTAATGAGGAAAATGACCCTGAAGATGAAACCAGTGAGAGTCCAAAAGTGGAACAGCTGGAGACAGAACAACTTGAACAAGATCCACTTTTCTTTTCATGCACAATATGCAATGTTAATTTCAAGGAGAAAAGATATTTCCATAGACATATGATGTATCATTTAGGCAAGCATAATCAGGTGAACAGTGAGAAGGATTCGCAGCCCTTTATATGCAGGATGTGTGGGCGTTTGTTCTGTGATAGCAACTCCCTCATGAGGCACATCATTATTCACCAAGACAGGCTGGAAAAACTTATGGTGGAAATCAAAGGTTTTAGAAAGAGTGAAATTGAAGACAGGGCCACCACAGCGCCATGCCCTCAGTGTACATTTGCCTGTAACTGCCCGAAAATCCTTGTCCGGCATGCCAAAAAGCACGATAATCTGAAGCACTACTACTTCTGTGAGGAGTGTAACTACATTACACTGACACAGCGGGCACTTGAAGCTCACTTACATATCACACACCAGCCCCAATACAGCAGAATGACTCATACTAATGATGTAGAGGGAGCAGGCCGTGCTCAGTTTCAGTGTAAAATGGGCTTTTTCACAAGC
Organism: Parambassis ranga; assembly: GCF_900634625.1. NCBI lineage: Eukaryota > Metazoa > Chordata > Actinopteri > Ambassidae > Parambassis > Parambassis ranga. The sequence continues at coordinate 4,934,246 of NC_041025.1, forward strand.
AGACAGAATGTAGAATTGGAAAGACATTCAGAGGTGGAGCAATCCCGTAGTGATTATAAAAAGTTTCCTGACAAACTTCAAATTCCTAGATACCATCCACCAAATCTGTTTGCTTTTGAAGAAAGAGCTGTTTTCTCCTGTTGTCCCCCTAAAAAAGAAGAGATTCATGAGCAGAAGTCTAATATCAAAACCATAAACTCTTCTGAGCACGGTGTTGGCAGCACCAAAACCACACTATCGCCATCTTTATGGAGGATCGACAAGCACGGAAAATTACTCCGACAACCGGAAAAAAAATTAGATGTGGAAACTGATCTCACCTGTGTAGAAGAAGATGCTGAAATCAATGACTGCAAGCATTTTGGCAGCACAAAACAGGCAAACCATCCTGTTATTTTACTGGCAGCGAAGAATCTTAAATTAGACCACATGTTCTGTCAGAATGACCCGGCAAGCGGGAGTTTACAAGTGCAAGCAAACCAAAATTCTCCATCAACGTTGAAAATGTCAACACCTTTACATAACACTATTGGAAATATGAATGGTAATATATTGCCTAGGCTTAGCCAGAGGCTAAAGAAGCAGTGTGCAGTTAGGAAGATAGAGAAAGACTGTGAGGGCGGTGATAACTTGAGTGATGACACCAGCGAAGCTACAGGCGGCTGCTTGGAAGGCAGCAAGAATGAAAGAAACCCGTATGCTCAGAGGTATTTCAGAAAGAGGCAGAGCTTTTCAGCCAAACACCAAAGCCCTCACACACTCAAGGATGAAGATGATGGAGATGAAGACTGTAGCGACATAGAGCAACTCATAATCAAGGAGGAGTACATTGAAACTATGGCTTGTGATGATTCTTCAGAATTGCCTGTTACATCTCCCGGTGATAGCTTTGATGTTTCCCCCATTGCAGCAACAGAGCACAAGCCCTGCCCTTACTGCCCTGCCAGTTTTGAGTCTGGAGTGGGTTTGGCTAATCATGTGCGAGGGCACCTTCACCGAGTGGGGTTGAGCTACAACGCTCGGCACATGCTTTCACCAGAACAAGTGGCGTTGCGCGATTGTAAGCCACGATTTTGCAGACGGATCAACACTGGCATGAGAAGACTAAGAAAAGGTGATTACCATTACTATAACTAGTGCTATCTACAATAAACACAACAAAGAAGCCTAGCTCACAGTTAATTTATATAAAGGCAAAGATGTCAAGTTAGGGTGGGATGAGGTGGAAGTGTCTAAACCTGCAGTTCCTCCCTGCTGCCTCTGGGGCTGGCTTTTAAAGTGAGTCAATCCCTATAGATAAAATTGTAACTTTGAGCATGACCTCTTTGAGCGACAGACAAGTGACTCAGGTCATAAGTCTCCTGCCTCTGTGACAGTCTACCAACCTCAGCTCTCACACTCCACCTCTTTGCCTGTATTTGGGTTAACTGAAAGTTTAGGTGGACGATGGAGACGATGTCAACAAGGAGACACTCAGACCAGCTATTTAGAAACCAATGTGTGATGGTAGAGAAAGTTCATCCATATATTTCACCATCTATGGTGCTATGTGGACATTCTACTGGCAATTTACATATGATCTATGTTTTAGAACCAGATTTTGCAGGAAGAAGGGTTTTGCTGTACTAATGGCATTTTTGTATGGCTGATATGCCTTCATTCCCCATGCAAAATATGTGTACAGTATCACAATCATCAATTGTAAAATCTTTGGAATCGTAAGGATGTAAAACATTGTGTTATATTTTATTTCAGCTTTTAAGCCAGAGACCCAGGGAGAGCACACATGTCCCCTGTGCTCAGGCTGGTTTGATACAAAGACTGGCCTCTCTAACCATGTGAGGGGACACCTGAGACGCATAGGTAGAAGTGTTACCAGCAGCAATAAGTCCCCGCTGTGTATTCTAAAGGAACTGCTACAGGACAAAAAGGAACACTGGAACATCCTTCAGCTCCTCAAAAAGAGCCGCTTCCTGTCACGACATTCAGCCACACAAAAGTTCACCAGGAGAAATGGCCTATTCTTTATGCGTTCAGGCATCCCAGTTAAAATCCAACATGGGTTAAAGAGTCCACATCCCACACTGGACTGCTTTGTACTAAAACAGGAGGAAGGGACTTTCGTAGAGCAGAAGCGTCCACAGGTTGAAGCTCAAACAGAGGTCAAGGCCTCACCAAGCACTTTAGTTGAACTGCTCCAAACTAAAGAGGAGAGTTCAGTGAGACATGATCAGGGAAACTATGCAGCCAGGACCATGTGCAATATCACCAAAGATGGCATGGAGGAGACAGAGATGACCAGTGTGGAACCCAGCTGGATTCAAGGTATGGATTATAATGCTGTGTTGTTCATCTCAAAGGGATTGTTACTACTATGTTCACAGTGTGCGATAAGCTTGTAGGTTGATTTGTGGTTTCTGACTGAGCTCCATATTTTCTTCTTTTTTTTTGCTCATATTAGCTGCAATGTAGCATTTCCATTATATTTCTCTTTGCTTGCATTCATGTAGAGAACTGCACTGTTCACTGAACACTAAAGCACGGTCTCCTTTTCTAATCAATAATTTATCACAAATTTACCTCAACACAGATAACATGTAGCGAGAAGCCAATGTGAGCATAGTTCACAATAATTTGATTTGTGTGGTGAAAAAAAAAACACATAGTGTAGATAGAAGTGCTTTTGAAGATCGTATTAAAAAATCATGAAAACCTCTTGATGTTGAGTTGGAAGTCCATCATCTGTGTTTGCACAATTTTGTTTAATGTCTGTCCAAATCAGACTTTGAGTCAAGTAGAAAGATGCTGGGGAAGATTTGGAATCTCTTTGTTGAGTTCTATTTAAAAATGAATGTTTTTGTTACAGTGGCAGCTGCAGTGTTTTTCTGCTTTGTTCCTGTCCTAAAAACTCTGACTTGATGACAATTTGTAATATACCATTAGAGATTTAAAGAAAGTATTTGGCTCTTTTTCAGTTAACACATTATCATGTCAAGTTCAGGAATTCTCATAAATGAGTCATTTAATGGAAGCGATTTGATTTATATATAGACATTTAGTTTAGCTGCGGGCATCCTTACTTTTCTTTAAGATAAAATGACTTTGAAAAAGTAAAACCAGGTCTAATTTCTCAGAGATCATTTGGGAAAAGTACTTAACTATCACAGTTCTCAATATTTGTTAACAGGCATCGGCGCACTGCAGGATCATTGACAGTTTTCTGTCATTGAACAGACAGATCTGCGTTTGTGTGTGTGGGTGTGTGTAGTTTACGAATCCTCTGTGACTCTCACAAGGTGTATCATATGTGAAAATAGCCCCCCTGAAGACACATGATTGTGTTAAACTTTGTCACTAACACATTCCTAACAGGAGAGTGTAAATCTGACGCTTAGAAGGAAACCAGGTGGAAGAAGACTTTAGCACGCATGGGGAGTAACAGTTTTGCCTGATAATAAAATTACTGCATGATGTCAATCTCTGCTCTTCAGTAAGCCTGATAATCCTAGATCTAGGTTTGGTACATACTCCATGTAATTAAAACATATGTTAAACTTCTATGAAAATGTTTCAATATCCTTTGGAGAACCAGAAGAGGTCTAGTAGTAATAGACATTTTATGAATTAGTTTGACAATTGTTTCTTTAAGTATTGGGTTTTCTGTTAGTTATACTTTTATATCTTCACCCAGATAAAACAGTGTTGTTTTTTTCTAGGCTATGATTATGATTATAAACAGAAGAAACCAAGACCAAGGCCTGGACTAAAGAAGAAGATTTTACCCTCGGTGAATGCTGAGATATGCACTCTCACCTGCAGGTACACAGAATGAAAGGTCACACAAACCTTCACTTGTTCGAGGAGCACAACATTCGGGTCTGCATGGGCTGTTGACACAAAAAGCACAATATGTGTGTATATGCAGGTTGAATGTGTTTCTGTTAAATTCTGCTCATTCTCACTTTATTGTTTTAAGAATCGTAAATCGTGAAAAACCTACGCACTGCAAGCCAATGGAAAGAGGCGCCTTGTAAGACATTGTTCTGCAGTCTTACTGCTGCTGTATGGCCCTTTACATTTTTACTGAAGCCTGAACACAAGAAGACTCAGGCTGGCTACACACTAGGCTATTTCAGACCAGACACAGGGCCAGCTTTGTCTTTTTACCAACATTTGTTTTTTTCATCTGAAGTCATGTTCGTTCTCAAGAATTTCTGTAAGATCTCATGTTTGTGGAGCTGTGCAGATGCAATGTGTTTAGGTCTATGTGGAGAGGGACTATAATGCCTGTGGTCACCCATGTTTTTTTTTATAACAGTTTGAAAATCTTGTGTCTATTAAGACTTACTTTCAAATACTAATAGTTAATAGTTTCCAACAACTTGCACCTGATCTGAATCAGTCCCTGTACAAAGAAACGACAGTTTTCTCTCTGTTCCTGCAGATTCTGTGACCTCGTCTTCCACGGCCCCTTGTCTATCCAGGAGGACTGGATCAAGCATTTACAAAGGCACATTCTGCACACCAGCGTTCCCCACTCAGGGACAGCCATGGCAGAGGTTTTGGGGCTTCATCATAGAATGCAAATAAGCAATGTTTCCTGAGCACCCAGGAGTGGAGTAGAGTTTTACCTCCTGAATTTGCACACAGTTTTATGCGTAGATAATTCCTGCAACAGCTTCATAGAAGTGTATGATAGTTCTTTTAGACAACTTGCTAATATTGTATGTAATTAATACACCTTATGTTAGCTAAAAACCTGTTGAAGAATGTTGTTATGATTGCCTTATGAACTTAGCTAATTACGTGTTATACATTTTTATTAACTGCTATACACACTGTTAGGAAACAGTGGCTGCAGCCACAGCCACATGTCAGACATTTATACTCACACAAACATGTTCAAGCTGGTCTGATGCACATTTGAAAAAACTGCTTTCAAGATTGTGTCTTGATATAAAGTGCCTTGTTGTAATAGCAAAGCAAGTTCTACAACAACAAGAAAACATCTGTTTCTAGAAGCTCATCATTACAGGAAAAGTAAACATGAGCAGTGCCACTCCTTCATTGTACAAATCAAAATTCTATGAAATCTTGTTGAGCAGCGTACACAGGAGAGCGTGGATGTCAGCTCTCTGTATCAGATTCAGAGAGAGGGAATCTCTATTAATCAAAATGACATTCAGGGGATGCTGTGTTAGGCTGGGGACGGCTTGTTCTGCCATTGTTTGTTCCGCGGTTTAACCTTCAACAATCAGCAGAAGAAGAAGTGAAATCTGGCTTCCCTCGTAGGCAAAATGTGTTGGAATTTAAGTTCTCTTTTCAGACTAGAGATCACTCGTACTGAACACATGCACGTCTGTAACCTTATCACAGCTCATCTGCAGGTCGCTCCACTCTGTTTGAACGCATTGCCATTACCCTCCTGCAGACAAAAAACATAATGTTAACAAAGCACAGAGATGGTTTTATGACCAAATGTCTTCAAATATAGCTAGTCTATGCATTTATTGAAATGTATTTGAATATATTCTACTTGTCAGTGTATATTTTGAAACAGTACCTCTTTAACACAATGTGCTTATACAGAACAACATATACATTTATTGTAATATGGCATGAGTCAATAATTTCAATATATCTTAAACCTCATATTATCAATAATTGCACAGATGTAAGCTACACTAATAAAAACTTGCATGATATAAAAATGTTACTATAACGTCAGGGTATTAAACGGTTAATATTTTGAGAAACTGTCACAGCTGGAGGCAGATAAGCATTTTCTATCTGTAGACTTGATATGTGGTGCAGCATTGAGAGGAGCATGTGACGAGAATTCCAGCAGCAGTTTTGATGAACTGAACAAAGGGTTTAACGAGTGTGCGGATAATTGAACAAGGTGAGATGGAGGCTGAACAAGAGACTTCATTTGCAACAGAAAGGTGTTTATTGCACCAGATGTTGATGAGAGTTCGAGGTTGTTTAAGTCTGTCTTAGAACAATGCTCTTTCCATATGTACGCACTGCAGTTCTGTTCTCTTTACACTGGTGCTGAAGTGTCCTAAAGCATTTTCAATGAAAGAGTCAGACTTGTTTTACCAAACAAAAATGTATTTTTAATTTGGTTTACTGCTTCTGTCCCTCTACTGTTATTCAGCAAGTAAACACAGTCCAGGGAACTGCAGCAGAGACTCATGAAGCCTCCTATCACTTTTAGAGAAACATTTAAATGCATTTTTTGTCTGTTGGGTTGTTTACATATGACTTAGCTTGGAACTGTATTAGGAATGCCACTGAAATATTAAACCTAACAAAGGAAGTGATGACAGATGGGAAAAAATACACCAAGGCACACTGACTAATCAGATGACTGTTTGTTGGAGAGCCAAAAAAAGACATAGGAAAAAAGGTCTATTATTAAATGTATTATTATCTGACTGTGCTTGTGTATCAATTTAATGCAAAGTTGTGTTATATCTGTGTGAGAGTCATGTGTTCATGTCCAATTGCAATTAATGGGCTGTAACTAGGCTTAGACTCATAGACTTGGTCTGATTTTTCTGTGGAAGGCTCTGGCTGTCACTATCCTATCTCTCTCTTTTAACCCAAATACACCCTTAATTATGCATAATGTTTAATCTTAACATAGTTGATCAATTGAATTGATTCAAATATTATTTGAAAATATAACAGGAAACATGTTTTTGTACTTGCCTGTAAACATGGTTATTTCTGCTGTAAATCTGCACATTTTAACTGCAGGTCTATGGGATTGACTCGCTTTTGGAGTCAGCCTCAAGTGGCCACTGATGGAACTGCAGGTTTTTTTACACTTAGACATTAACTTCATTTTTTAGCTCTGGGAGTTGCTGCTTGGATTAAACACTTAAGTGTCAAATATCCGGTATCTGTCAGGTCTATGAGAGGAAATAATGTATGCTGTATAGTGAGTGATATGATTTATATATTTGTGTGTTTGTGTTTGTGTAGCATGATTGTTGCCTCAAGGACAACAACTTCAAGACTTCAAGATTCAGTCAGACATGAGAATCATTAGATGATCATTGTTGGAAACAGCAAAATATGATCACAATATTACAATACAGTCTAAATATGGTGTTTACCATGCACTATAATCTGTTAATCTGCTCTGTAAGCAGCGACATAAACAATCTCTAACATCATAATCATTTTAGGCAAAGCCTCATTTTGTAATTCTCGTTTCAAGACAAAGTGTCTCTAATTACAGAGCACAGATGCAACTTTTAGCAGCAGCTGGAGTTGCCGCTTTCACTTGTCTAAAGGTGTCTTATGTGATAATGAATCCTCCCCCTGCCCCGCAACACGACCCACTTTTATTTGTTATGTTTAGCAAAAATTTGTTGCAGTCCTGTTGGGTAAAACGTGCACACTTCAGTGTCACTTTGCACCACAATTCTCGACAGGAAGTGATGTTAGGGCTATTTTAAACTCCAGTTTGTTTTTAGCAGCGCAGGCTGAGTATTTGATGTATCTAATGCTTGATAGCCACTTCTGGGTTTTCTACTTACCAGTGGCAAAGGGGGCTAACCCTGCAGTTTATCTTGGGCAGTATTTAAAGCAGCGATCAAAGCTGTACAAACCAATTGTCATCATGCTTCTCCGGAGGGAATTTTCAAGTACATTAATGCTCCTTCTTTGGGAAATAATTGTGCCACTCTGTGACTTCATTAGGTCTCCTGGCTGTTTCAAAAGATGTTCTCTCTAGAGGTTGAAAGCCACATCGCTGGCAGACAGCATCCCAAGGGGCTGAATGAATAAAAAAAAAGGAGAGATTATAATGAGATTGAGTTAGCCATGACCAGAATTGGGCTTTTCATTATTCCACTGACTGGAGTGAGAGAGGGAAGAGGGAGAGGGACAAGGCTGACAGAAAGAAATGTGTTGTTGCAGGACCTGCACTCACCATCTGCCATGGGGGTCCAATGGTAGGCAGCCAATGCATGCTTATCATTGCCATGGGTATCAAAGGGGGCCTCCTCTCTGGAGAGTTCTCCATTAAAACAGCAAGCAAGTAGCCCCTGCACAGACAGAAGAGAGGAACATTGCTTTTAATCCAAATGTTTCTGTATGCTTGTTCATTAGCATATGGATCACCTTAATCATTTCATGAGGTGTGAGAAAGTGTGTCTTCACTAACAGGACGTTTTTTGGCAGCTACTCTTGCGTTTTTTTTCTTTTTCTTTCCAGTGTCTGTAGCAGCAGCGATCCAAAGGTCAGGACCATTGATCATGACCTGTTCTTTGGCCAGTTATTCAGAAGTGCCACAGACTGCCTGTGTGAAAAAAAGAGAGAAGAAAAATCAATAGGTTTCCATTATCTGGTTGGGCAGTGTCACTGGCCTGTCAATGATCCTGTTACAGCGGTGGTACAAGGGTGACACGGGCCCACACTCAATCGCTGCTGACAAGAGGAAAACATGCTGACAGGCACCGGGAACAAGTTGGAACACAGATTTGCACTTCAAGCAGCCGTCCGAAGGAGGTATCGTGCAAGGCCACCGCATGGCAGTGGGGGTGCGGGGGTGGGGGGAGGGCAAGGCAGGGTTGGGTGGAGGGTGGAGGGAGGTTGAGAGGTGATGTTGGTGGTGGTGGTGGTGGGGGGGATTCCCAGCCAGCCTCCTTCTACTGTCTGACTGTCTAGCTCTCAACCACAAATGCTTTTATCCTCCCATAAATTATTCACCTCTGGATACACCAAAGGAAACTCGCCTGCACTGATTGTGGCTGAGGGGAGATTCATAAAAAAAAAACCTCCGGCCATGCAGCTTGTGTCTGCAGCCCCCTGCAAGTGACCGCACAAACGTATGCAAACCTCACATACACATAACAGCACAAACAACATAAAAACCACAGATTCTTTCTTTTACAAATAACCCTGCTACAAGAAATCATTCCATCCCAAACATTTGACAGAAATGAATCATTTTCATAGCTGTTATTGACTTTCTGACACATTAGCTCTTCACCTACAAAGAAAACAAGAGTCAGCTTTCATCAGTCAGTCCAGATGGCCGCTCAGAAATTAAGGAAGACATCAACTGTCTCTTGAAAGAACATGAATCAATATATTTTGACAAGGATCAAATGTGCTTCAGATGAACCTTTTGGCCCTCCCAAAACAGCCTTTCTCCTCTTGTCAAAGCTCCTTATTTTTGTTTGTCTACGTGTAATGATCAGATATCCTATAAAAGGTGTTTTTAATCAACTTTTTTTTTTTTTACTCCTGTATTCATCCAAAAACAGCATTTTCAGCCTGCTGCTTCTGCTTAAGCCCTCAGGACATATGTGACGTCACGCTACAAAATTACTAACCCACATTTTTTTTTTATCAATTACACATACATATGTGTACATTTTTCTCTCTTATGTCGGCAGTTGAGTCCATAATGACTTGGGAATTCAGGTTAATATGTTGACATGGTTTAACAACAGCGGGTCATGTTGCACAACACGCATGGCTGGCTCCGTTCACTGCAGCTGCTGACAGGTCCTAATCATGCGCTGCCCTAAAGGCACGGGGGCAGGAGAGGGGCTCTAATCACTGAATTATAGACCAGCAGCGAGGCTTCAAATTGAGACGTAATTAAAGTCAAACTTGCTGTAATTGTTTCAGCTAATTGGCCAGACAAGTGCGTTATGGCGCAATTACAATGAGATGACACTATAGTGTTGTTTTTTCCTCCCCTCTATATTTAAATTATTCTTTTTTTCTGTCACCTATTAATTCGCCTCCATCACGTTAAGCATCAACATCAATTCGCCATTTACAGTAAGGAGATTAACCATGCAGCCGACACGTCGTCCTCGGGAGCGATGCCGCACCTTTCGGCAACATCATTATTTCCCATTAATTACTCCGCCAACCAAAATGCCTTCAGAAGCGGAGCCGCAGTAGGTGTGACGGGCGGACTGGTCTGGGAGCAGCTGCCCTGCATCCCGCCGGGCTCAGGCTGACCTCCTTTTTTTCCTCTCTCTCTCTCTCTCTCTCTCTCCCCCTCCTGTCTCCACAAACTGGAGGCCTGACAAGTCGAGCGCGGAGGATTTGACTTGGATGAGGAGAGAAATGTAGAATATGAGCCAGAAATGACGAGTCAGACAGGATTCCGGGTGTAGCCAAAGAATAAATTGTCGAGAGGAAAAAAAAATAGTGATCTTAAACGTGTCTGTAGTGATCCATCACATTACACCCGGACTGCTGGAGCCCACTCCTCTTCTCAGAATAAACCACTATCTTATTTTTGTTGTTGTTGTTATTGTTGGTTAGAACACTCATTCACACTGTAAGTGAATATTTACGGGTGTGATTGTAACCCAGTAATCACAGAGAAGGGTGTGAAACGGCTCTGTGGGATTAAAAACTGTTTACTAACCACTGGGCCCATGAGCACCGTGTGTGCTGATGCCTGGGTGCAGTTTCAGACTCGGACGGTAGGAGGCACTGCTCGTTTCGTTCTGAAAGCCATATAGGAGAAAGTGGCTACACTGGAAATGATAACAAACAAACAATTATAATAAAGATGATTAAATTAAATAAGAGCAGGAAATAAAGAAGGTAATTTTACAAAATAAAAGCCTCAGATTTACAGAAGAAGAAGCCTGATTTTTTTTTAAATCTCTTGAGTGAGAGGCATTCACGTGATATTATGGTATTTAAATATTGTCTTTGCAGTCTAAAGGACAGTAGCTGACTTCTAGACTTCCTTTAAGGCCCTTTTTGTCTGCTATCTATTCCCCGCCTTTCTCTCCAAGCCTGCACAGATTGTCAGTAATCAAACACACCTCAGAACAAAAAAAAAAAAAAAAACACAATCTTTTTTTTTTTCTTTGCTTCTGTCGCATTTGAGGGAGAAATTTAATTACAACCGCGGGTGTATATAGCAGGCACCGGGAAAAAAATAGCAGGCGACAAATGAATATACAGAGCAAATGACAAAACATGAGGGGGAATAACTGACAGATGAAAAGACAGAGGATGTGCAGCTAACAGGCAAAACGCGCCGGTACAAAGCCGAGCACACCTTTGAGAGCATGAGTTTGTTTTATTGCACTTCTCCCGGGTTGCCTCTCCTGTCGATTTGCAGAAAAAGAAGGGGGGATAAGCGAACATGCCCTGTTTAAGAAACAAACATGCAGATTAGATGGGATTCTGACAACACACGGCTCAGACTTCATGTCCCACAGCTCATCTCTCAACAATGAGAAGGGTTGAAAAATCCACTCAGCGCGCGGTTGACAACACTTACCGTCATTCTGCAAACAGTAAATGTAAATAATGAGGTGGCATCTGGAAATAAATAGTGGAAGTCAAGACAGACTGATAACAACTCCGGTCCTCTTAAGACCCCAATGGGTGGTACTGAAAAGCTTTCTGAAAAAAGAAACACAAAACAACACAAATCTATAATGTGATAAACGTGAATTTGATGGATTTGACACGTAGATATATATTTTTATTTATTCATTTCTAAAATAGAATTTAAATCACACAAGTGGATTTGGGCGAAGCCAGCAGGAAGCCTTTTCTTCTTATACAAAGAGAACAGACCTCACGAATCATGTGTAACATCTACTTCAGAGTTGTCACCTGTTATCTGGTACCATGCAGGCTGCGTGTCAGGAGGAGGATGCTGCTCCACTGTGGACTGTGCCACGACAGGCCAGGAATATCTGAAATTTCAACACTGATGAAAAGTTGTAGCCTGTTTCAGAGACATGAAGTTATACTTTTAATTTCAACACATTAAACATTCTATAATACCAAATCCACATAGGATATTTTCCATATATGCACTTTTATATTTGAGTATTAACTACAGTTTACCTTTATTGTTGGATGGAATTTGTTTTTGGTGTATTGCTCCTTTAAATTTTATTCAGCATCTCTGTCCACCGTAATCCTCTCCATATGTCAGCATTAATATTAATGTTATATAATTATGAATATTGCAACTAAAAAGATTTAAATGTATTTAGCCTTTACGTGCTGGCTGTGTGTGTGTTTTGCATGTTTTGGCGTTTATGTCATTGATTCTGATGAATAAATAAATACATTTAAATGGAGATTATTATATTTCTGCCTTGTTGTTAGGCTTTGAAATAAATGTGCTGTTCCTATGCCTATGTCATGTTCCTATGCAAAAACATACCACTGCAGTCTGTATAAATAAATAAATAAATAAATATTATTTGAAGAATTGAACCAGATGAGATGTCACGTGACGTGCAATGAGGTCAGTGAAAACCCGGAAATACAGGTATCTCGTGCGAGTTTTTCTTCTAAACAAGGTTTGAAAACATTTGGTGGGAAAAAAAAACTATTTTAAATATTTTCCCAGCATGAGACAGATGTTTGCAAACAATTACGAAGGAGGTCTGTTTGCGTGGACTTTGTTGGCGGACGTAAACTCGGACTGGAACAATTAACAAAAGGTAAGCTAGCATACACAGCCTGAACACTATTAGCACCTAGCATGGCACTCCCACTGCTGTTAGCGCCTTCCGTGGGTTCAGACCCCCCACCACCAAGCAGATTTCAGTGTAAACCTAAAGAAAAACACACAAAACAACACAAGACAAAAACACATTTCTGCTGCACAAAACTTCTACTTGCAGCATTGCTTCACTAATGTGATGTGTTTGTTGCTATATTCGAGTTTGAAGCAGGAGGGGATTTGTGACGTCACAACTAGTTTTAAACAATTATGGTTTAGTTCACAGCTGAGGTCCAATGCAAAAATAATAATTGTCTTGAACCTTTTTAGGAAATTAAAATGTAATTTTTAAAATGTGTGGACGGCAGGTTGGGGTGTCACAAGTCAAACAAGGTTGAGAACCATTGATCATCCTTGTGACAAGACCATCAGTTACATTAGAAAGCTTCTCTATGCTAAGATTTTTTTCTGCATCCCAGTAAACTACTGATTTCAAAATTCACACTTATTTTATTTGAAAACCTACTTCACTGAAAATGTATTTTATTTTTTATTTTTTATTTTATTTTTTTTACATTTTTTGCCTAATTTTCCATTCTTTGTAACCGTACCCAGTGACAGCGTCCCGACACGTCCGACCATTACAGGCTGCGGTTCATCCGCTCTCCCCCGGCAGCCTCATTTTTCTATTCTCCTTCACTATCCAAGGTTGATCCAATCACCAGATCAACAACGGGAAGTGCAAGAGAACAAATAATGGAGACAAAATGAAGAAATGATTAGTATGCTGTGAAAAGTACAATACGTTACTTATTTAGCATTTAGATAACTATCTATCCTGAGGAGCAAGCTTCAAAGTTGAACTCAGTTTAGGCGAGGGGGATTAATTCTCTCTACTGCATGCTTCATTGAATCTCTCATTACCAAACTTTGTCTGTATTGATGTTAGATTTGATTGAAGATTAGAGCATTTAGCAAATCTTGCTTTTCCGCATGTATCAGGCTTTTTCAAGCACGGCACACCGCTCACTGGTCAATACCCTCACTTTTATCCAGTGTCTGCTTCATTTAAACTTAATCAACTCCATCAATGAACTGGAACAGCGAAACGTCCCCTGGAACAATAGCTTTTGTTAGATAATGCTTTGGTCTTATTCCCAACCGGGTGGCGATAAACCTAAAATTACACTATGATGAACTATTTCAATCAATATGATAATGGAAATTGGCTTGGGTGACTCTTTGCAGGGCTTAAGGAGGCAGGCTAAAGCCTATGTGACATTAATACATCTCCATGCTCTCTCCCTGCTGATGCACCCCCCCCCTCCTCCTATCTCACTTTATTGTCCCATCTTTTCAGTGACATTGACTACACCATATTGCAAAGCGCCTGGTAGTTTAATGATCTATCTGCACCAGGGAATGCTTGAGCTGAAATGGATACACAAGCCGACAGTCTCCATGCATTGTTTGCCAACTAAATTATAGGCTGTATACTTTGTTTCCTGTTGTAGCTCAGTGGGGTGTAGATCAATCATTGATGGCACCGCTGTAAAGAAGCCACAATGCGACTTTTGCTGCTCATTTGGACGTTTTGTCCTTGTGTGGCATCCAGTGCTTGTTATAGGCTACAGTTCATCATATTTATACTGCCACCAAAAGACCAATTTCACAAGCCTTCACAAGGAAAAATACATGCCCCCCATCTGTTGCATACTAATAAATATGCCACCTTCTGGGACAATCCAGGAGTGATCATGATGATCAACTGCCAAGTGTATGACTTACCATAAACCTGGTTATTTGAAAAGTTTCCCTTCACCTAATAATTGTCAGATTTATTGCAGCACCTATTATTATTTTTGAGAAATAATTTATAAAACACACACAGCTGTTTTTCCTGTTTATATTTCAGTCATTTCATTATCATTTCTGAGGCTGGTGCTTGCACATGGTACGAGATGGATGCCTTTGTTGTTTTACGCAGAACTGCGTGGTTATTACTGAAGCTTAAAGTCGCAGCTGTCCTTTAGCAGGGTGTCACTGATCTGCTCTGTCTCCCATTAATTGTGTGCACTGATTCATTTATTTTTGTAAACAAAGGCATGTATTTGTAATTGTGTTTGCATTTAGAGAGGACTAATCTCACTGCAGAATCTAATGTGCTTTTTTTTGGTATGTTCTATCTAATAGACCCTCCCCTGTCAGAGTGCCTTGTAAGGCATTGGGAAAAATATACTTCTTTAATAGCACTGATTGGTTAAACTCAGTGTGCAGCCATTGGGCTATGTAAAGGTCAATGGTTATGTGTTTACATGTTAGCCAGAAAGATGGAAGAGGTGGAAAAGCATCAGTTTTAATGTCTTTCTCTTTTACCAGTTAAAGTGCTGATAGCAGATAAAGTGGTAGACGTTGACTTAAGCCATATGTTCTTGTTTCAGAACAGGCCTTGTTTTCCTGTTACCAGATTAGTTTACCAGATTAGCCTTAACTGTAGTCTTTACGACACTGGCTTGTAATAGAATACATGTGATTTGTTGTAGGGCTGGGCGATAAATTGATTTTATCGATTATTTGAATTTGCTCTTGAGGACTATTTGTTTGTCATTAAACCGATTTTAACTTCTACTGCAAACACACCCCACTGTGCTCCTTTAGTTCCACTGTGTCCACAGCCAGCAGAGAAGAGCTCGCCCCTAAAAAAGGCAGTTTGGGTGGTTGGGTTTTGTGGCATCAGTGTGCCTTTCAAAAATGTGTCTATCATCTCACAGTGCTGCAAAGATCTTTAATAACGCAGATGTCTCACTCTCTCCTGATCACCCGTGTCACTGCATGTTTATATATGTATGTAGTAGCGTGGATGATCGTTAATACAAGATCTTTAAACAACATGCAAGTTTTTGGGCCATGTCAACAAACCGGACAGAGAGCTGAATGCTGCGGGCTGAATAACAGAGGACTGTAGTCATGATGACGGTGCTCTGGCTTGGTAGTTAGCTAACTTTTTAGCTAGTGCCTACTTACAACATAAGTCCATCCATCAATGACAGGTTGATTTAACATTAAACTAAAGTAGGAAAACTTTGTATGCTGTAAGTTAGTTTTATCAGTTAAAATACACAGTAATTTCCTATTTTTATTGCGTTTTGGAAGCCAAATCAATCAATCATTTTCAAAATGCGTTATTTTTAGGAAAGCAGAAAAAATAGTTTAAAAACATAAATCAGGTTTCATGTGAAAAAATGAAAAATGATTTTATTTTGAAGACATATCGCCCAGCCCTAATTTGTTGTCGTTAGTCAAGTACTTCAGTGTATTTTGGAAGTTACATTTATTAAAGATAAACGCAACTTCTCTCGTTGGCCAGGTCATAATCATTATCCTCCTTTTTAAAGGTGAAAATAAGCCTGTATTGGCAGTCTAATTAGTGCATTAGTATTGCTAGAAGATATTCACAACAGAGATGGCTACTCCCTCTGCCTCTCGAGCCTCTCGCCTTTTGCAGCAGCCGATGTCAATTAGCCTGTCCTGCATCTTAACTGAGAGAAGCTGCTTCCATGTCACCATCATCCAGCGAACATGAAACGCTCGACGTGTCGTTTGACACTTTTGAATATGTTGTTTGCCTTTGTTTCCATGTTTTACTCCTGGTGCTGGAAATGATTTGAGAGGACAGACATGCACAACAGATACAGCACCTTGAACATCAAAGCCCGGCGCTGCAGCATTAGTAACAGTGTGTCTGTGTTTCTGCTGTAACTCACACATGTGCGTACAGCCTGTGTGAGTGTGCGTGCACGTCGGCACGCCTGCCAAAGGAAAGCATCCGAGACAACCCAGAATATAAAAATTTACAGGCCTTTTTCCTGCTTTGTCTGTCTTCTTTCCCATTCTCTTAGGTGAACAGGGGCCTGAGTGATGGACCCAGAACCTTTCATCTCGCCCTGTGAGTGTAAATAGCTGTCATGTTTGATTGGCGTTCTGACGTGCACATGTGATACCCTAGAAGACGGGAAGAAATTCAGTGAGGACCCAGCATATGATGGTTCTACTGTCTTGAAACTGAAGAGGTAATGAATGAATAATTACACAAAAAACACTTTTCTCACATTTCCTCCATTGAGGTTTGTTACAGTTCATGCACACGGCATCACATGACTTCCATACCAGCTTACAGCGCACAAGACTCGATCCACATTAGTGGCTTTATAACTAACTTTTCATGTTCACAAAACAGGGAACAACATTTGTGGATCTGCATGTTACAGACTGTAGAGTTCTCTATTAACCTAATTGGCAACTGTATTTATTTATATTGTTAAAATCATGAGTTTATTAAACTGAAAGCAGTGATTCTTTAGTCAGTGATTCCTGCTGTTGGTTTTGTCAGTACATACTGTAGTTAAGGGACACATTAATGGCAACCTATGCTGCATTTACTTGTATATCTACTTGTATATGTACACTTCTGTTAGAGATAAATAGCAAAAAGATGCAAGAGGTATCCTATAGTTAGAGCTGCTTCAATTCCATTGTCGACAATCCTCTCAGCACTGTTTGTAGCACATGTAGCAGTGTTCATCTCAATATTACCATGGCTATGGATCAGTCACTGGTGTACTGCTGACCTACATTTTTAAAACTCAAAGGATACAAATGAAAAAAAATGACAGTAAATGTAAAAGGACAGACTGAGTTGCTCCTTCTGCTTGACAGTCTCCAAGGTGCCTAAATCACCAGCCTCCTGCCTGTTTGTTGACTCCCCCATTTTGATATTATTATTATTAGGATCAATGAATATCGTTCTTTACAATTGTTTTTTTGTCAGGTTCAGGCCTTTAACTTTTTTTTAACCAGTATTTTGAATGTTGTCCCTGCACCAAGCATAAATTTAACCTCCCTGAAACAATACAAGCTGACTTTAGAGTCCTCAGATGATCAATCTACATTGGTATAGCCTTCCAAAAAATGTGTGTAATTTTT
Source organism: Parambassis ranga (assembly GCF_900634625.1). NCBI lineage: Eukaryota > Metazoa > Chordata > Actinopteri > Ambassidae > Parambassis > Parambassis ranga. The sequence continues at coordinate 4,951,704 of NC_041025.1, forward strand.
CAAATTTCATGCCTGTTCTATTGGTGCCTGGGGTATTGGTGCTACTAAAAAGTGACATGCTGTGGCATGGAATTACTGTTTTACATGGTTAATGATAAATGGTTGTATTATTCCAAGATCAGTAGATGGTGAACTTTCACTTCTTACCTAATATGGGTGGCAATACCTTAAGTCAAAACTAGGTAGTGACCACTTAAACTCTATAGTAAAATTTAACGTGCTGTATTGACAGCTATCAAGTATTCATATGGATATCTATGCGTAGCCCATCCTTTGGATAGCCTACTGCTGATTTCAAAGTGTTCATTTATTATTTTAGTGTACATTATCCATCATCATCCATACTGATGACTGTGTGGGTGGACACATATTTCTTTGTTTGGCCCCAGAATGGAAATGTTGATGTATTTTACAATAGGCTTTTGCTTTGATTTAATACACCAAAAAGCATATCACTCTCATCTGCACTCCAATGGGCTGGAACTGGTGGGAAAGAAACAATTTAACTAAAGAGAATATATGCATCAAATGAAAAGCAGATGAAAAAATATGCAATTATGTTCCTGATTGGGTTAAGTATTTTCCTGCCAGCACATGCCAGCTACCACTAGAACCTGTCCCAAATGGGCGGCTTCCAGGCCTGGGCAAGGCCCCAGAAAACGTCACATCAGAACGGTGCCATCTCCCGCTCCGTCTCCATTTCCTCAGATCCACGGCCAGTGCGTCCCCGTCATTCCCCTCTTCTCTTTGCTATGCTCAGCCCCTCTCTGCGTCCCAGATAATGGAGCTTAGCTTCTGTCTGCCAAAGGGTCCGTATAGCTGCCCAGGAGTAATGACCTGAGGGGGTACTTTGTGACAACCAGGGTATAATAATGCCTCTAGCTACGGACAAAGCAGACCCTAGGGGTCAATTTTTAAATACTTTTATGTTTTTCACCAAGGGTAAGAGTCATTTATTTTTATTGTGGGCTATATACCACATATACACTACAGTAACAGCATATTTATTCCAGCCAAGGGATATAAAGTGTGCTTAATGTTTATTTCAACAAAATGTGGTTACGTTTTGATAGAGTATTGCTAGTTGTGAGCTTTTGGATTTGATGAGACGTCTTCCACTTTTCAGCAGAGTTTACCCGGCAGGCCACGGCGCCTCCGATCAAAATTTTGATATTGAGGTACGCAGGGGAGTCAGGAATCACCCATGAATGAAAGCCTTCTCATAATGGGTTAATTGTAACAAAAGCACAGGGTCTTGCCCCATTGAACAGAAGAGGATTGTGGAACACAGGCCCGTGGAAATGATGTCAAGCAATGTGTTGCCTGCTCTGCCCTGAAGGGCCATAGTTTGTCTGTCAGCAGTTAAATGCTTACCTCCACCCCTCCCCTAACACTCAACAATCAATTTACCTCCTCAGGGTCTATGAACCCAAAGATTTGACCTTGCAGACTTGAGCTTTGTTTCCCCCACATCTCTCACACCTCAAAGAGTTCTTATTAGAACACAAAAGAAAGGTAGTTTGCAGTCAGGTTTTACAAACATGCCACACCATGAGAAATATATTTTCACTTGGATAAATTACTGTGATTCTACATTTCTATTAACCTCTTTTGATAAGAAATAACTCACAGGGTGGCACTATTAATCCTTTTGATGTTAAGCTTTTATTTAGGAGTTTTAAATTTGCCCAGATGTTTAAAGAAGTGGTAGAAAATCTGTTCGCATTTTAAAATTAGCATATAGTCAGTAGAATGGGACTAGAATCCGTTTCGAATTGTTAGTAGATGAGTTTGCTTTTTTCTTCCTGGTGACTTCATTAACACACTCCATCTCACTAGAAAGCTGCACGGAGGACTGGGATTGCATAATGGAGGTCATTCTTGTTAGAAATTAAACACATTGTCTAATTAAGGCTGATAATTGAAGGCTGCTTACCTGATGTGCCCCAGCAAAGGGGACTTAAATAATTGTGTCCCCCTTGTGTGATGTTTACATTGCTGCCAGTCCAGAATGCACTCTTTTCCAGTGCAGACAAAAGCCTGATGTTATAATATGCCTTAGTGGGTTTTTGTGTAGTGTGAAAGGTGCTTTGCAGACAGTTACTTTACAAGATTGATTGTTTGTGTGATTAGCAAATGTGAGAAGATGATAGTACAGTGTTTTACTTTTTGGAAGTAGCTAGGCCTGTTGTTGTCCTTCATGCTTTCAGTTGTTATGCAAAGCTAGTCACCTAAATCTTTAGACTACAAAGCATATCAGTCCTCTTATCCATCTCTTGGCAAAAACTGAATTCAGGAAGTAAATGTCACCAACTATAAGCAGTATGTTGTTTGTTTTGGCAGGTTGTGTTGTCTGCTGGCAGCCATTCATAAAGACCACCATTAAGACTGAGCTCTACTCCATCATCAGCAAAGCAGGTAAGAAGGCATCTGTGTATGTTAAAGAAGAACAACACCAGTCTTATAGGTAACGATTTTGTAACCAGACACACATATTCTGGTGACAAGATTATTGGACACAGGTATCAAATCTGAAAATCGGGTTTTGGTGTGATGTACGTTATTCAATTGATTGCTTGAGCACACAGCCTGGGGATGCCTTTGTGTCAATCAAAGACTTCAAATCCCAGGATTTATGCAGCCCCCCTCCCATTTGTACAGTAACCAATGGAGAGAGTACACACCCAGCAAGGTGCTTGCTAATTGGGCATACTGAGAATAGAGGGAAGTGGAAAAGCAGCACCTTTTTTCTCTTATGTGACATTTATTGAAACTGCTGATGGTTCAGCACAAAGCTTTCTTCAGGGTGTATGAGGAAGGCTCTGTAGTGGTGTCATCTGTTTTAAAAGATCATTTTTATGGCATTTTAGTATACAGCAGAGAGGTACTGGCAAGCGAGGGGGATTGATATGCAGTGCAAACTCATGGGACCATTAGTACAAAACCAAGTTCCAAATGAAGCTCCAACATAGGCTGAAAAAATATATCTTTTTTAAAAGCTTATTTTCACGTTTGGATTGATTTCACTTCAATGTCAAATTTTGTTCCTATTTGAGTATAAAAATTAAATGAGGGTTAGCAAAAAGACGCAACATGGCCATTACAAATCATCATCAGGAAAAGAAAGGTGGGCAGCTGTTGTGATATGTAAATACTTTTATATGGCTTTCTCACAAATAATGATGTGATGAGTCAAGATCTGATTTTTAATTTAGGTGGTCAATTTAGGCTGTAAATAACAAGTCTAGCTAATGTGTCCACAACTCAATGAATGCTAGGCTGCACTAAGCTATAATAGTATTATCAGTTCCCAATTCCTTTTAATATAGTTTTATTGATCAGTTATGATGATGTATTTTGTACGTCTATTTGCTGTCTGTTTGTAGTTCTCATTACCATATGTGAAAAGCTGTTATGAGTGAAACAAAATGTATTGTCATTGAAGTATGTTATACAGCTTTCCCCCTTTTGCTTTTAAAGGCTATTCTTTGCCATTTGTGTCAAATCTCTGCTTATTTTTCACTGTTGCATTAACCATTAAGACTAAAACTCTGTATAGTTTGTGCTGGTGGAGTTTTTTTTTTGCTGAGGGGAAGACAGAGCAGTTGAGGATGTATACACGTGGGGGAAGAGCTGCAGTAATAGAACTCAGCTGGAGTAGGTTACTTGAGGGAATGCTTCAGGAGGTGGAACAGAGCCAAAAGAGCGAGGAAACATACTTCACTTTATTGATTTTGTCGATCGTCTTAAATGAGGGGCACTCCAGGCCAAGGGCTCACCTGTGCATTTTCTCTGTGTGTGCCTATGTTGTTCAGTGGACAACATGCAGTGGTTGTAGCATGGAAGACAGGAATTATGTGCTATACAGTTTTATGTATATGAGAAAGATGTGTGTATGTGACCTTCAATTTACATCTATGTTTTTGGCTTTTTTGGAGTGTTTGTTGTAATTTTTATATCATAAGTGTGTGAGGTGTGCTGCCAATGCTGTAAATTGGCCTATTGTTTGGGCCTCATGCATCTCCTGGAAGTCGTAAAATGAGCCAGTGTGTCTCTGAAAAACCCTCGCCTACACCGCCCACGTCACAGGGCATGACCTCTTGCATTACACTAGAGATACACACTACGATTGCTGCTTATTCATCAACTGTGACTTGGTTATAAATGGCTTTTTAAGGCAAATATTGATTAAGTCAAGTGCAACATCACTTGGCTTAAAGCAAATGTCCATAAGCAATTACCGCTTGTAGTCTCTTTTCCATTTTTGCTTTGGCTGACATTCTCATTTGTTTTATATTCCCATATGTCCTGTCAGGTGGGACAGGATTCCTTTTCTGTACAGTGTCAGTGTCAATAGTTATTCAATAGCCAGCACCCTCAAGTTTTTACCTCTGACCCTGAACACATGTACACAATATTAGAGTCAGTGGGAGTCAGCTGGTCATTCCACTCAATAGAGCTCCATCACTGTATATTCTTCAGTATGATTTTTTTCTTATACTTTTTTTAAATTTAAAGTTATCACATATGAAACTGAATATAAATTAGATTATAGCTCCAGTGACATCCTGCTATCTTGTGATAAATCAGTGAAAAGGATTCTACCGGTACTTTTTTACTACTCAAATGTATGTTGTGGCCCTTCACATTACAATATGTATAACTTAATACAGACAAACACACTGTAGCTACTGTTGCTGTATGCACATGTTATTACTCTGTAAAGTCTACAGTACTATAATATTTTGTAAAAGCACAGGTGTACATGGTGATAAAAACACAATTGCACAGGAAGCTGTCATTCAAACACAGTTTTGATGACCATAAATATGCCTGTTTATACTGTATGAATATACTGTGTGTCGTCGAGATGTGTGATGAGCTGTAACAACACCAAACCATGCAACAGATTTGCAGATGTTCAAAATGTACTTAAGGATGGACTTTTCTGTAGTTTTGTGATGAGTAAGCTCATTATATGTTCAGATAAGAGAAATGGACAGTGGTTTCCGGTTTTTGAAGTGCTGTATAGAGTCTGTGTGTGTAGCTCTGACTGTCACTATATTGGCACCACCTAAGTCCATCTAAACTCTCTTTTAATCCAAGTGCAGATGTAGGTCTCAAATGGAGCTAAGACAGTCACTGAAGCAGGAAGCTTGTAATCTGAGTCATAACTCACCTGTCACCCACATAAAAAGTCATCCTCTGTACAGTTAAAAAATAACTCTTATTTGTACCAGGCTGTAAACATGTTTATTTTTGTGCCTTTCAACATGGTAGTTGATGGGGAATTGACTCACTTTTGTAGGCAGCCATCAGAGGCCATCGTCTGGGAGGAGTTTGGAAACCATTATTATACATGATCACATTACTGCCATTAAAATAATTTAAGAATATCATCTTGAAAGACCTGTTGGTAAAATCAGCTGTTTGATAATTTATGAGGCAACAGCAGCTTATGTGTTGTGGGGATTGGCACTTTTCTTTATATCTTTATTGTATGATATATAAGTATTTTGTGTTGAATAGGAAACTGGAAAATTTGAAAAATATTATTAAATATTAAATATTTCTGCAGCTAAACATGAATGATAAACCAAGAAAATAAATTGAGTTGCTGCCTTGAGCACTTGTGCTATTTTCTATTAGTTGATGCACGTGGTTGTATTTTGTGATGTTACACCTTAGTGCACATATAGACCTTTGCACTTCTATAGGCTGAATATTTGGTGTTTTCCTCTTAACAGCAGGCTGCCAGAAGTATCAACATTTGATCTGACTGCTATCTTGGAATCTCTTTGTTATCCTGTATGATAACCTTTTCTCTGACAACAGTTTAGCTGTATTGAGGGAATTGATATGATATTACTGGGTGCATCCCCCTCTTCTTGTCCTGCAAATTATCTTCATATGCGTGTCGGTTATAAAGTACCTAATCTCCCTTATCTTTTGTCCCTCTCATTTCATTACACAAAATCCCAAAGAAACCACTGGGCAGGATCGGTTAGTCCCAGCCAGCTCTGTGGTTTTCCTGTTCTTTATTAACGTGTAATCAAACATCCCTTTAAGTGGAAAATAAATATCCAGATCTAATAAGCTGCTCAGCCGGATCATGTAAATGCAAATTTTCAAGCTGGTTCCTATCCGTCCCACTGAGGGGAGAACAAGCCACAGCAATCGCCTCCTCCACCCTCGATTGTAAATCAAGGAAAATAATGGCTGGATAATGACCAGTTTGCGGTCCCAAGCAGATTGAATGATAACAAACCTTGCATGTTGCACGCAGCTTTTCATTTAACATCCTATCATGGGGAAAGCCGGTGAACAGCTTGGTGTTCCTCATTAAAGGGGCTGTCGATGCCTTGTAAATTTCGTGGAGCAAGGGGCTGAAAATTCACAGGACAAACTTCCTGATAGGGGAAGACAGGGTTTATTCCCCACCCATAGAGGCCTCCTGTGCCATAGCGGGGAGCCTGAAGATCTGAGAGGACCGGTGAGCCGCCAAACTCATTGCAGTCATCTGTTTTCTAATGTGAAGGAGTAAGAGTGTGAATGAAAGGAGAAGAATACCCATTTAGACAAGTGCTAAATAATAGACATATAAATTGCTTGGTTTTCTTGTTTGGGGAGATGCTGATTTAGCTGCTAATTGGTGACAGAAACTGTCAAATGGGTAGCAGATAGTGATTGTGGTGGCTTCTGTCAGGATTAGGTGAGAGGAAAGGGAAAAAAAAGGAGCTTTCTTCTGTTGAAGGCAAAGACAATATGACGGCAGTCCCCTCCCTTCCCTTGTCTGATATTTACCCAAAACACATTAAACAGATAAAGAAGAGAAAAGAAACAATAAGCTCGGGATTATGGACCCTGTCTCTTGCCTTTGTCTTGTGCTCTCATGTTTTCCCTTTTTTCTCTCCTCCAAGCTGTCTCTCTGATTGATTAACGTGTTTGTTTGAAGAAATTCTGAATGTTTGCTTGCACAATAAAACACACAGACGTACAAATACGAGCAGGATGTACACAGAGACGAACGCTCGCATGCACAAAGACAATGTACTGGCTGTGAGCAGAGAGACAGCCAGAGAGATGGATAAAGACTGACTGACTGACTGATCTCTCGAGGGCATCTTCCTCTAACCCTGCCTTGACTCTCCTCCCTTTTCTCTGGAGCATTAAAATGAACAGTAATTAGGCTTTGATACTCTGGCAAATGAACAGTAATTAGAGTGTGCTACTGTGGATCCTCTGCCTGAGCTGCTCATTGAATATTCACACTATTATTGAACGTTAAGATTAGCTTGCCGCTGTCGTACACAAACAGTGTGGCATGGCAACGGCCCTTTGCAGATGGTGTTAGGGGGATGGTGGAGGCACAATGTGTGTGTGTGTGTGTGTGTGTGTGTGTGTGTAGACAGGTCGCCCAAGCCTGGCGGACCCTCAGAGGGGATTTTCTGGTTATTAGATCCTTGCCAGATCATGGGCCAATTATAAAGAAAACTGTCAGTCAAGGCAAAGTGGCTATGTGATTAGCGGAAAAGGACAAAATCAGGTGAGGAGTGTGAATCTTTCTGGAGGCAGCTTTGATTTGCTAATAAGAGGGAGAGGGAAAGGACTGGGGCAGGGTCCCCAGCTGTAGTTCTGCTTTGCTCTCTTCATTTTCACTGTGACCTTCTTAGCACTGCTGGTCTAATCTGCACTGCAGAGGAGACATAAAGAATGGCTCTCGAGGGGGTTTTCTGGGTCCAGGCTCTGAATGAGGCACAAGGGGGTTAGCCACCAAAAATGAGAGCAGTACCCCCTACTCCCAACCAGAGGGACATGAGTAATCAAATAGTTCCTTCAGCACGACAGGGGCCAAATGCTGCTTAATTACCCTAATAGTTTTTAAAGAGTTTTTACTCCTGATAAAAAAAAAGAAAAAGAAAAAACACTTAAAGCTATGTCAGAGAGAGAGAGAGAGGAAGGAGTGAAAGGATAAGAGGAGGGAGGGAGAATCGCTTGTCTCTGAGAGCATTCTTTGCAGACAGAAGCTCTATCCGCTCCTCTTCCTAATTTCTAAAAGCACAACAGTGTATCCTAATTTAGTGGCTGGTGACCAGGGCTGACATTGAGGGGCGTGGTAGGGCCTTTTTTTCCACCCGTCCATGGTTTCTGGCTGGGGAGAAGCGAGCGCAGAGGGGAGACAGGCAGCACAGTGCCAGTGCTATAATGAAGCGCGGTAGACAGCAGGCCTGACAGCTCTGGCAGGTGATGCATGGGGCCCATGCTAATTCTTCAGCAAGCCAGTGATGGATCCTGAAATCTTGACCACACATCCCATTAGCCCCTGTCTGTGACAGGAGAATAAAGATATTAAAAATCCGGGAGAAGTTGGGAGAAGGGGGTGCAGGGGGATGCGGAGCGGGACGTGGACAGCCAGTCAAAGGACCTTACGCAAACCTCCAAGTCCTGTGCAATATTTTCAGCAGCAAAGTTATTGATGACTTAACCTCTGGGGTGCAGGTTATGGGTGATGGATACTGTGCATCCCCAGCATGGAACAGCAGAGGATAACAAGGTAGACAGTGAATCACCTGCCCACAGCTGATAAAAATAGAATATGACATCCTCTACAGCATATACACTGAATTATTCCACTGTAAATTCTAAAGAGATGAGTGAACTGGGCTCTCCTGTAAATAGATTAGTTCATTGAATGGGTTTTGTATGGTCTCAGCTGTTCTGTGCATCCCCACTGCCCTGGCTTTTGCATCTCAGCACTATGAATGCAAGGACTGTTTATTAGGCTGTCCCTGCCAACTCCTCTGCGACCTCCCCTCCTTTCAGGAATAAAAAAGACTAAGGAAATAAAAGCGGAGGAGGGTGTACAAGTCTTCAACTATCAAGCACTCAGGTGTGTTTACCATATATCTTTTATCTTCCTGTGCAGTATAGGGCTAATATTTTTGACAAGTTTTGTGTGAAATATAAATGACCCAGTCTTGGTACAAATAGGAAAACCAGTAGCGAGGCGAGCCGAATCGTAGCCAGGCCCTGAGAATCCTTCCCATTTCTCGGGGTTGACAAATAGCACCGAGGAAGTTCCAGGGGAAACTGAGAGGTTACTGTGACAGACAAGGAGCACAATTATCACACCATGATGAAAGAGCCATGGCGAGCGCGCGTCGCACCGTTAATTACCGTCCTTTTTCCACCAGCCTCTAATGTGAGGAAAAACACGCGATGACAAGTGTGTAAAAGAGCAAGCACTAAATTACTGTCAGGAAAAATAAACGGAGGATCGCGCGGCCCGCACAGTGATTTACGGGGGCAATTAGTCACCGCCCCACGGAGATGCTGAGGACAGCAGTGCGGCGGGAGTGTGTCAGGGAGAGAGAGTGTGAGAGACACCCCTACGCTCCACCCACACTTCCAAAGAAATAGGATGAGAAGTAGGAGAATGTTCTCTGTGCTCTTGGCTGAGTGACCTTTGTCTGGCAGAGGGCCGTTATCCAACTTTTCACTGGTTTTAAAGAAGTTCAGAAATAAACGATCAGCAGCGAACATCCTACTTCAAATCAGTGCCATGCTGTCAAGCCTATACGTATCATAATAGGATAAAAGAAGCGACATCATTGGGCGATATGGAGCCAATTTAGGTCACCATTGCTTGTTTTATGCTGAAGTAGGTTGATTATGGGACAGGTGTAAGACAAGCTAAAGCAATGTCTGTCATTACACTATCAGTAGAATACAGCCTTTTGTCTCAAGTCGAATATGTCAGCCTACTTGAAATGCTAAACGTCTAAAATGAGCACCCCCCCCCAACTCTACCATCAAACATCAAATGGGCTCTAATTGTTTCTAAACGTGACACAAGTTAAGATACTTCAGTTTAAAGCCTACTGTCACATCTCAAAAGTGACGCTTGATTCCACGTCTCGTCTTGCCAAGCAGCTTCTGAGACAGGAGGTCGCATCCCAGTCGTCACATGTCCCTCATATTTCATGCTCGGCTATGAAACGAGCCTTTCATCACGTATTAAAATACCTGCTGTACTTTTAAGGAAGTAAAACCACTGGGAATAAGCCAGAGCGAGTGGAGGGCCCATTGATTTGTAATGGCTGATGACAGATAGTGTCACATCATCTTTGTTAATTTCACTCATTCCGAGCCATTGAACAAACATGGCTTGCCGGGAGAAATTTTTTGAAATGATAGGCCATTGTTGAATAAATTTGAAGCTGAGCTTGTTAGGAAATTGTCACTGCGTGTGATATCTTACAGACATGTGATGAAATAAAGTAACGATAGAGGGGTGGGGGAGAGTGGTGGAAACTTACCTTAATATATCCATCACAGCCAACTAAAGACAATTATAGTTGAGCACTTTAAAGAAAACCCTCAGACATAGACTCTTGACTTGCTAAGCTTTTGAAGCGTTCACTTCACTTAACGCTAATGCCTGATGCTAACATGACAAACTGTGTTGGAGGATATTGACATTTTAATCTGCCTTGTCATGCTAGTATACATATTTAGACTGAGTATTTCTGTGTGTACTGTAGGAGAATAATAACACTGCCAGTAAGCTGAGTGTTGTCGGCAGCGTGATATGAAGTGTGTGTAGGGGGGTGGGTGGGCGGACGAGGGGGGGTTCACATTCTCCCGGCCATATAAATCCAGTAGGGGCTAGTGAGTGGGCTTGCTAGGTTGAGCCACATTTCCAGGTCAGTGGCCTTGAGCATGCTTGGTTACAGCTGCCTTGCCCATTCTTATTGGCAAAGGTGCCATAAGACAAGGTTGCAAGGGCCATAAGTGGCAAGGAGGAAGCGGTGAAGAAGCTAACCAGGAGAGGACCATATGCATGTCCAGTAGACTGCTTCCCTCAGGCTCTCTTTCTCTCTCCACATCCCTCACTTCACTGCATTATCCACTCCTTTGCCAGGCCTATATAAGTGCCAGGACATCAGACTTCCTCAAGCTGTCAGCCTCGCTTTTCCCCCCAGAACAACATGATGTGAGATTAGAGGGGAGAAAGGAAAAAAACAGCTGGTGGAGCTGGAGAGCAGTCAGTACAGAAACTCTTGCAATCAGATTGAAAATTAGAGCCAGTGTGTTTTAAATTCTGCTGCCACTGTAAAGTGAAGGCCACAATAAAAAAATAGACCACAATAACTGTGAATGTCAGAAACTTAAACTCTTATGTTTTCCCTCTATATGTATTTCAGCTCTCCAAACTGCTGTCTGCTAAATTCAAAGATATTGCATTTTTTTACTAGTTAAAGTTAATAAAACGTCACGTTTTGGCCACATTGTACATATGTAGCTAGAGCTGGTAGCTAGCTGGGTGGCTTAACTTGGTTTTGGTTTTTAACACAGACTGGAAACAAGGAAAAGCTTTTGTGACAGCCCTGATAACCTGATTGGTCTGTTGTCCAGTGTGCAGTGATGAAACAAGACGTTTTTATCAACCACTGTAACCAATACAGTGACACGTAGGAGATAGACAGGACTTTGTTTACAGCAGATTTTATTACCACCCTCACAACATTCATATGTGCAGCAGCCATCTTGGGAATTTGGGTTGGAATAGCTGTCACTGTTCAAGTAGAACCAACCAATATACCATGTATTGTGCTTTACAGTTGCATGCGAGGCTAGTGGTATCCATCTGTTTCAAGTGTTTGTGCTAAGCTTACTATTGCATTTGTGGTCTGCATGAACATGTTTCTTTAAAATTAATTAAGCCAAAAATATTCTCATATCTGGTATTTATACAGTACCTGCTTGCTCTTGTTGCCAAAATCAGAGCATGGTACTCCCAACCATGTGGAATATGTACAGCCAACATGGTAAGTTTACATTACTCAGTATGTAAAGCAGATTTTTATTTTGAGTTATAATGAAGCTAGTACAAAGAGCTTGTTTTTCATCTCTGAGCCAACAATCTGTGTGTATTCTCAAAATATCCTTCACAAAACCCACACTGGGGATTTACATGTGTAATTTTATCAATGTTAAGAAAGTTATTATCAAATTAATGTTGCCACCCCTTCTGTAATCTTTGTGTTGTGTTTTTCTTGTTTATCAAAGGAAGAGATTTGAAAATGTATTGGGGGTTTTCTTCATAAAAGAGATGCATGTGTGGAAAAAACACACTTTCTTTCTGTCTTCATGGCTTCCGGTGTTCTGTGAAGACGGGCTTTGAAATTAGACTCACTAACTGGCTCTGCATTAACAGACAGCCCAGAAGAAGAGGAGTTAAAAAAATAGGGTCTATGAATCAATATGGGCAATGGGGGAAGGCCAAATGTAATAAATAATACAATAACAAGCCTAACTAATGAGCTGTTGCGACGGTGCGCTTCACAGAATAGTCCCTTTGTATGAATCCCTGCTAATAATCTTGGGGAGCCGGCGGATGATGAAGTGTTGCCATAAGGCAACACCTGTGCAATTAAAGCAGCGGATTCTTTTGCACGTAACATTAATTTCAGCCCTTTATAAAGGCCCGATGAGCACACTAATAATCTAGTCTACTTGACTCCATGTCTAGCTGAAACAGAGCATCTAATTAGGTAAAGGTAATTAATTAGAGATAAACGGAGCTAATCAGGGCCCGTTAGCACTCCCACTTTCTTGGCATTAAGACATGGAGCCTCCTGCTCTCTCATTGGCTGCCCTGTCATATGCTCAGTGAACATGAAAAAGATATGTTTTTAGTAAAGGCTCTCTGATCTCACAGTGAACCAGCTTGCGCCCTCAAAATCAAGATTCTGTTCTATTGCTTTTCTAATGATCCTATTAGCCCTCGGATTTCTTGTTAAATGAACTGAGGTTATACAATGTCTGACTGGGTGGATTATTAAAAGAAAACAATGGGTTAATTAAAAGACTTTTTATCTGCAGTGATCTATCTGAAGCAAATGCGTGTCAGGAACAATTTATTTTAGACCATTAAAGGGACAATTAACATTATTTAAAAATTACACCTTATTTATTGGAGTATTAGAATATATATATTTTTCAGTAAACTTATCAATTAATCAATAAAATAATTGTTCAGTTAGTCAATAATGTAACCCTCACTATAAAATAATAAATAACTAGTGGCATTTCAACGCTATAACCGGCAGACCCCTAGTGGCTGAGCTTCCAGTCTCTAAAAATCATGATAGAAATACTTGAATATGATTTTGTGTTCTTTCCTCCAATATTTCACGAGGAAATGTTAAACCCCAGACAGCAAACATCCAACTTCCTCTCATTTTTGTTCTAATTTTCATATGAAAGCTGGAGGGGAGGGGGACCTGGATGGAACAGTTGCTTCCCTGTTAGATTGATGCAACGGCTGCATATAGAACCCCATGCTTCCACTCATGTACCTATCATGTCCAATTTTTTTTTTCCAGTAGATATTCCAGTCTGCGCATATGTGCATATGTGTGTTTGAAAATGGAAATTTAATGGTTATTGTAATGAATGTTGACTTAGCAGATCAGAAAAGCAGGAGGGAAGGAAATGTGAGAGAACCTGAGAGGAGAGGTTTGTTTAGATGCTCGGGTGTCGTTGGGTTTTCATGAGGAGGAATGATTTGGGGGAAACATGATTATTTTTTCCCTCTGCTTTTCCGTGTACACAGGGGAGTCGTCTGCTACAAGAAGGCAGGGCGCTCCCTCGACACGCATCATTAGAAGGTTTTTTACAAGCGACAAGCAGGCTATTTGGCTGTCATTGGGATTGTTTGAAGAGAATATGTTTCTGCACTGTACTCCAGGGAGCCCCACATCAGGAAAAAAGTAGATCACCCTTGAGCACTTGACACTGCTGTTATGCATTTGTCAATATTAAGGCTAAGAGGTTGGGCCAGTGTGTGTGTAAATTGGGAGCTTGGCGCGTTCGCTTGCCTCAAATGTGAGTTGACCTTTAACCCAGCATGTCACTCATTCACTAACCTTGTTGCTGCTAATTGCTACATTGAGACTCACTTATGCTCTTCAATTATTCAGTTATTCACAAAATGCTGAACAGTTTTAAGTAGGTTTCTCATGGGCTCACCCTGGTACAGCTAGATTAACTTGCATCCATGTTACCTGCAGTTATTCAGCACATCATATTAATGGTTTCAAACTTTCTGGAACCAAAAAGAAAAGGCTATGTATAGAACAACCCGCATAAGACAGCAGTAAAAAGTGAGGCAGCACATTGTGTTGACATGATGGTCTGTCATATTCTGAGCGCGGCCCATAATGCAACCATCACTGGTCCAAAGTGCAGGGTGTGTGCAGCGTTTACAATTGAAATGAGGCAGAGAGCAGGCATAGAGCTCCTCATTATATCATTTCCCTAAGGGCTGAGGCCAGCACTTCAGTTGAGAAGGAGGGAGACAAGTGCATCCTCGCTGCTCTGCAAAGACAGGGACGAGTAACAGTTTGGTTTCAACACCAATCTCCAAATGGCTTTTCAAAAGCGAACGGAGACCAACGCAGTGGGGAGAGATTTGTGTCGGTGTCTGCGATTCTGGTTCATTTGTCTGCTGTTCACCGTGGGCGAAACAGGCAAACATGGCATGCAGGGTCACATCTGATTCCCAATTGGAGACGAGATGGTGATAGGATGGCAGCAGTGAGAGGCGGCGTTGCAGCACTCTGCCGTGTCCAAAAGTATCTGCATCAGTGGTGCTGATTGTGAGGCACCCGCTGGCGCTGTTTAGATAGTTTGACTACATCAAGCTCCCTTCCAGACGGCTCTTACTGGTGCGATTAGAGGAGGGAGAAGATGAAAGGTGTTCGGTGTATTTTTAAAATTGTTGATTTTCCGTGTAATGATAGCTCGTGCAATTAAGCACTTGCTCCAGGCTCTGCATGTCCTTGTGAAAAAAAATCTCAATTATTTGTGTGTGTGTGTATGTGTGTGTGTGTGTGTGCCTGTCTATGCTTCAGATAGATTTAGTACATTAATATTTCTGTGGAATTTTAATGTTATGCACCAAACAGATTTTTCTATTAGTGTTGCATAGACTTGCTTGATATGTGATGTGGTGTTACTGTATTTTATTAAATTAGTCCACATGTGTAATGTTAGGATGTTCTTAAAAAGCCAGTTTAACGGAAACATGCGCACATTGTAACATCTTTTTCTTATATTATTCAGATGATGAAAGTGTGAACATGCTGTAAACACAGAGCCAACACCAGCCTCCTCCTATTGCTTTTATACAATAAACTCGCCTGACAGCAAAAGTTTCCTCTTGGATTGAGACATAAGCCAGCGTCTTCTTTGTTTTCTCATGTATAGGTTTCACAGGATAGATGACAGGACATTTTGTGTTTGTGGGCGTGTGTATGCATGCACTGATGGGGGGGGGGGCTAACCTGTAGGGGAGATTGTCAAAAGGGCTAAATTTGCCATGAGAGTAATTGTGCTGTTCCATGACATTCACTTCTGCTAAATGTAATCACTTTAAATAATGTCAGTGACATCTTGTGAAGTATTTGGTGGAAGAAAAGGCACTATGTAGGGCAGGCATCTTAGTGTGTGATCCCGACTGTCTGTGCGTTATCTTCTCTTTCATTAGAGATGAACAGCCTCGGGTTGGATGGGTGGTGTGTGGGGGTTGGGGTGGGCAAGGAGTGTGTGTGTGTGTGTGTGTGAATGGATGCAGGGGGTGGGCAGTGGGCATGGGAGTGGGGGGGGGGGTGGCTTCACTGGAAATGGTAAATAGGATTATAAAGAGGGACCCAGCGTTGCCTAGAAGACAAAAGTGACTGATGATTAGCTTAATATTTGTTGCACAATGCAACACTGGCTGAACATTGTGAACATTTATTGCTAGTGCCATGCACTTTCAGCAAGCATTTCATCACACCCAACTCTGGCCCTGTGAAATCCCTTGTAATTTTAACAGCGTGTTACAGAAGTAGGAAAAAAAGAGAGAGAACATGTTATCGGCGGCTGCCTGATGTGCCTTCTATACCTTGAGGCACTGTGCTGGAAAATTCAGCGTGAACTTTCGACACTTAAATGCTAAAATGCGACTGATTTGGGATGATAATAGCCACCCTAATAGAAGCTGATCCTTTGCAATGGCTTGGAGTCTTATAGCACGCAGCTGTAATGCAATGTGAGTCGACAGTCAGTGAAAAAAAAAATCGAGAAAGGCACAGATAGTGAAAGATAACACAACACATAACCCTCCTTGCTGGCTGAGAGGGAAACATGTCTTGTGGTGCTCTGCTATGTATCAGGGTCGGTCGGAGGTAGCGGCAGATTGGAGAGGGAGCAGGAGACGGGGCAGGAGACAGTAAGTGGAGTTGGCAGAGTGAGGATCCAGGCAAGGGGGCTTGACGGTGTAAGAATGGAGCTGACCCCTGAGACCTCCAAGATCCACAAATGGACGGAGGCGTTGGATGGGACAGGCCTGGAGTCAGAGACCTGCTCAAGGTTGACAAGAGCTGGGGTCAACCTTCAGCAAGCCCGACTGTAAACAAGCTGCTGGAAGAAACCTAAAGGGCTCAAATCAGGAGTGCTTCCATGGTAATTCTTCACTTATTGCCATGCTGAATTCGCTTCAGATATTTGAGGGCTGCCTTAAAGGAAAAGCTCTTGTAAGTGCTGCACACCAGCTACAGCAACAGTCACAGAAATTATATAGTGTATGCACTTTGCTTGCCCTTCAGGGGTATTAAAGGTTTGGTTCAACAAAAAAGGCAAAAATATGTTAGTGCCTTGTCTCTGTAGTGGTAACAACCATTTAGAAAAGGTTGGTTAAATATCTGCATTCAATGGAAGTTAATTCATTTGTTTATTTCTTTTGTATAATTTTCATTTAAACTGCTTTTTATTGAAGAAATAGTGACAGCGAAAACTGCTGCTAGTGGATATAAAACATTTCTACACACAAACTAAACTTTCTTTTTCTTTTGTATTATTGGCCAGAAAGTTAAGATACAACTATCTCTAGCTAACAAAAATAGAATTCATTTTACCTAAAAATCTTAGATAATGTAAAGTAATCCAAGGTATTACTGGTGCTACACTGTGCTGTGTTAGTGTGCCATTACCTCCTGAACGTCTCATCTTAAAGTTGGTGTGCCCATAATCCTACCTCTACCTCTCTATCACAATAAAATCAGTAGGGCTAAATGCTAGTGGTGAAATTGGATTGGGACCTTGTCTTAATAAACAAAAAGTTGTTGGTGCTTTGTGACACAGCAAGACAAATTCTCAGAATTTATGTATGTTAATTATAACACTAACGCCTTGGTTTTGCTCTTTTTATGGGTTTTATTGACAAAATCAAAAAAATCCTTTTCCTCAAGTTTCAGCCCAGCCTCACCACCATAGCTGTACACTATAGTGAGCTGAGCCAGATCTTTAACTCTTTGTTGTAGGATACAAAGAAAAATCAAGATACATCTGGCTTGTATGCATTGACTTAGCAGCAGGCGAATTGCTGGATGTGAGCACATTTACATGAGACTAAGCATCCTGACTTGTGATAAATTGAAGGAATGTCATGGGAGCAGGTTCAATTATTGTGGAGATAAATGTGGCTGTCTTCTGACTATAGAAGAATGTGTTAAAAAATAAACTTCTGCTCATCTGCGTTGTTCATCTTCTCATCAACACGCAGGGGTCCTATGGTGACCATGTCCCAGGCAGACAGACGGTTTGTCAAGAGGTTTAATTAGTAATGGGAGCTCTCCAGGGTACAGGGCTCATGGAGGAGGAGTGTGTGTGTTGTCTGTGAATATATGCATGTATGAAAAAAATTTCATTTTTTTCATGGAAACTGCTGTTTGCTGATTGTGAACAATACAGTATTTCAGGAGTTTAAAGCATCCTTCCCGCACTGTGGATATTAACACACACACTGCTCTCCTACTCAAAGAGACAGAAGCCGGCAGCAGTGACACACACGCTTGCATTATTATTATTTCTGATGCATTTAATATCCTCGGTTTAAGCTTTGAAGACAATCTTTTGGGAATATTGAATCTAACCATTCTCTTTTGCCCTGGATTCCTCTCAGACAAAACTTTGTTAATTAGCCCCATACCTATAGGCAGAGTTTTCATTTTCTGACTTTTCCCTGATATTATTAAAGATGCTGCTGACTCTTCCCACCCTGCGTCTTCCTCCTCCTCCTCTGTTGTCTTGTTATCCGAATATGCCAGTGGCATCTTTTTTTTTTTTCATGCAAATTTGGGCCAAGCATTTTTCCAGCATCCTCCCATACCATTAATGGTTGTAGCCCAGGGTTGGCCCTCCATGCCGGTTGAAGCGGAGCCTTCAACAGTTTCTGAATGCCTCCTTAAGGCCCTCTTAGCCCAGTCCACACCAGTGCTGTCTTGTTAGGAGTTATCTCAGCAGCCTTGTTCTGGAGTAGTTCAAAGTCTTCACAAATCCAGCTGTCAAACCAAAGTTAGACATGGGACCTTTTAGAATGTATTTTAGAAATCAATAGGCTTCCTGGGCCCGCCGCCTCCCTTTTGTAAAGTTGCTTTTACAGCCTGGCTGCATTTCGCTCACGTTTTTTTTTTTTTAAGAATTAATCTATTTGGTTCTTTGATGAGATAATGTATTGTTTTTTTTTACACTGTATACTTTGGCTGGATAATTAAGTGGCATGTCTGTCATGTTTGCAGTTACCAAATCCCGAGATAATTAAATAATAACAGAAAACAAGCTTCATTGTTTGGAGATAATAGAATAATTAACAAGTAATCATACTGTGATTATGTCCAAATTTAACGATTGAATATAGCATCCAGCATGGTCTCAGTCCAACATGAGACACAGAAGAAGTAGTAGTTCTACTCAGAGAGATATTTAGGTGCTGAAAACAAACTTCATGTTTCCCAAAGAAAAAAAGAAAAGAATAAAAAACAAACAAAGCCCATATTCACACACATAGAGGTGGCAGCAGGAAGTTCAAACATATTTGACCATTACTCATTTAAACTAGCGGTACTGTGGTGTCAGCCAGGCACTGTTTTAACGTATTCATAGTCTATGCAGACATTCATATCTCTTCACATTACCCATGTGTTTGTAAGAGGAAACTAGAAGCCTTAATTAACAAAGGTAGAAAACGCAAGCGCAGATTAAACAGATAGTTATACGTCTACGACACAGCCGCAGGACAGAAGATGAATTGATTTGTTCTTAAATTTGCAGCTAAAACTGCTAATACTGGAACCAAACACGTATTTTCTTGGAGAACAGGCCGCTTTGCAGACTCATGAGGAACATTTTAATGAAGGAAATCCATCCTGTTTGCAGAGTGCACTTACACAGCATTTCTTACTTGCACAGTAAGAACCTCAGCCATAAGCATAACTAATGACATACTTTTTAACATGGTTGAAACTATTAAAAGCGCTGCTGCAGATGAGCTGAATTTACAGCTGGATGAACTCCCACACTTACAAAATAGTTGACTGTCTTTGGAATAATTACATTTTCAGAGCTTTGATTTGCCTCTGACTTTAAGAATATGAAGTGATAACCTGCAGCTACGTGATTCACACTAAAGGACTGCTTTACATTGCCAAAGGGGCAATGCTAGGTTCTCCCCCATCACACAAACGGATGTTATTCACAACAATATGCAAAGTGCTATCACCTGGGACTCTCAAAAGGAAGTAGACTACAGCATTAAATCATTGGAAAGTCATTATTCAAAGAAGTTCCACATTTTGTTTTCATAGCATACTGATTTATCTACATTGAATAGATAATGTGGTAGTGTACTCTGGGCTTGTTGTATTTCACATTGGAGACATTTACCATACAGCAGCTGCATGTATTCTGGCTGCATGAGAGGATATTTTATGCCTGTGTCTGTCTAATAAAGAATAAGAAGTCAGAAGTCTCTGTTGCTCACAGCTGTGAAAATGTAGACCTTTTAAATTCAGTCTTGCCTCAGTGGCTCTGTGTATCACTTTGCAAAGTGCTGGTCAGATTTGTCTTGAGGCGCTTGTGTGCACAGAAGAGGTGTATTTTGTAACCCTTGATACAGACATATACGGAGAAGCAGAGAGGAGAGCAATGTTTGAAAGAGCCATTTCTTCTGATGCTGCACCCAGACAGGCTTTAACAATGCTGTAAAGCATAATGACAGCCCCTCAGAACAGCACCATGATCACAGGCAATAAAACTATGCAGATGGTGGCAGATGATCAGCGCCGTGTGAACCGAATACAAATGACTACAGTCCAATAGAGTGAACCATGGATCCCGTTAGGACAAAGGCACAGTAATGGCCGCCTCTGGGATAATACATAGCCTGCTGCTGTTGGTGCTTTTATGGCAGCCAACTTTTCATTTGTGCAAAGTTATTGAAGTTATTTGCAGAAAGCTGCTACTGACAGTGTGCTCATGTTGCCCATTAAATCCCATATGAAGGGTAAGTGTGTATCCATTGTATGTTCGTATCTGTTAATACAGCTGGATATTTACTGAGGCAATTCAGGTTAAGTACCTTAGATACACAGCAGCGTCCCAGCTGGGATTCCAACCTTCTGGTCACAAGTCTGGTCTTTTAAACATCCTTGCTAATTGGGCTGTGGCTAGATTTCTGAAATTGTTCTGGAGACCAGCTTTCCAGCCGCAAAGTTTGATCACACCAGCATATTTTGTTATATCATGGTTAGAATGACGGCCTTTAACAGCAGTTCTATCACAAGCAGAGATTTCATTTAGCATTAAATGATTTTAAGTGAATGTCAAAGCCAACAGATATTCATTAGTATACTGTACTGTTTTCTTGCACTGTCAGCAGTGGCCCTTTCCATTTCTACTGAAAAAGCATCCATTATATTAAAGGTTCCAACTTATCCTCACAGAAAAACTGCACATTTGGTTAAAAATAATCTACTCTGGAAACAACCCATAGCTATGTTTACGCTGGCACATCTGGGCGTATGGCCAACATCAACTGGCCATGGGACTCATATACTGGGAAAGTCCACTTTAGGAAGTTGGAGGTGTGGATGCTGGCCATAACCATGCAGCAGACTTTCACTCGGGAGGCTGGGGTTTGTGTCTCCTCTGGCACTGTTGCTCCTTGAGTTAAGCGTTTCATGGCCATCACAAACTTCACCTCCATTTTGTTTTCTCTCACAATTGCTAAAGGTTAGGCATTAGAAACAGTAATAGGTTTAGTGTTAGGTTTTGGTCTAAAACACATGTCATAGTATTAAACTTATGTAAAGTATATATACAGTATACAGCAGCCATTTCCTAAGTGTTTATATGTTGGCTTATTTTACAATTTTGTGATGAGCTAAAATCTTCACAATGAATATCCAATGCAGAAAAAGCATATTGCCAATGGTATATATCTATATATATCTATATATATCTATATATATATATATACACACACACACATACATACATACATACATACCATTGGCAATATGCTTTTTCTGCATTGGATATTCATTGTGAAGATTTTAGCTCATCACAAAATTGTAAAATAAGCCAGTTTTGTCTCACAGCAAAATGCCACAGATGCCACAAGCATTGAGGGAGCGTGCAATTGGCATGCTGACAGCAGGAATGTCAACCAGATCTGTTCCTCGTGCATTGAATGTTCATTTCTCCACCATAAGCCGTCTCCAAAGGCGTTTCAGAGAATATGGCAGTACATCCAACCGGCCGCAGACCACGAGTAACCACACCAGCCCAGGACCTCCACATCCAGCAGGTTCACCTCCGAGATCGTCTGAGACCAGCCACTCAGACAGCTGCTGAAACAATTGGTTTGCATAACCAAACAATTTCTGCACAAACTGTCAGAAACCGTCTCAGGGAAGCTCAACTGCATGCTCGTCGTCCTCATCGGGGTCTTAACCTGACTCCAGATCGTCGCCGTAACAGACTTGAGTGGGCAAATGCTCACATTCGATGGCGTCTAGCACGTTGGAGAGGTGTTCTCTTCACGGATGAATCTCGGTTTACATTGTTCAGGGCAGATGGCAGACAGCGTGTCTGGCGTCGTGTGGGTGAGCGCTTTGCTGATGTCAATGTTGTGGATCGAGTGGCCCATGGTGGTGGTGGGGTCATGGTATGGGCAGGCATCTGTTATGGACGAAGAACACAGGTGCATTTTATTGATGGCATTTTGAATGCACAGAGATACCGTGATGAGATCCTGAGGCCCATTGTTGTGCCATACATCCATGAACATCACCTCATGTTTCAGCAAGATAATGCACGGCCCCATGTTGCAAGGATCTGTACACAATTCTTGGAAGCTGAAAATGTCCCAGTTCTTGCATGGCCAGCATACTCACCGGACATGTCACCCATTGAACATGTTTGGGATGTGCTTGACCGGCGTATACGACAGCGTGCACCAGTTCCCACTAATATCCAGCAACTTCGCACAGCCATTGAAGAGGAGTGGACCAACATTCCACAGGCCACAATAGACAATCTGATAAGATGTGTTGCACTGCATGAGGCAAATGGTGGTCACACCAGATACTGACTGGTTCTGAGTCCCCAGACCGCCAATAAAGCAGAAACAAAATGCACATTTCAGGGTGGCCTTTTATTGTGGGCAGTTTAAGGTACACCTGTGCACTAATCATGATGTCAGATCAGCATCTTGATGTGGCACACCTGTGAGGTGGGATGGATTATCTCAGCAAAGCAGAAGTGCTCACTATCACACATTTAGACAGATTTGTGAACAATGTTTGAGAGGAATGGTAATATTGTGTATCTGGAATGAAGTTTAGATCTTCAAGTCCATCTCATGAAACATGGGAGCAAAAACAAAAGTGTTGCGTTTATATTTTTGTTGAGTGTATATATATATATATGGAAGCCTCTCCATCCATTATTAGCCATGTGTTTTGGAATTCTGTAGAGTTCCTGCAGTCTGTGGAGACATTGTTTCCTGGAATGTCCCTGAATAGAGCCACACCATGGAAACTTAAATGATTAGTATCTTATACACATGAGCAGATAAAGCTCCAAAAAGAAATATTTATTGTTGAGCAATAAATGTAAAATGATTAAATTTTTAGTGTAAATCTCTTTTTCATATTAGCCTAATTTCATTGTATTTTAAATTATTTTATTTTCCCAAATTTTGATAAATCTGCAAACAAATAGTTAAAGATTAACCTTGAATATTAACCATGAAATCATCAGTCCATTCATCCAGTCTTCCTGCTATAAAATGAACTCTTTGGAAAGCTTTTTGGGAAACAAGATGTTAGAGTTCCAGCAATCTGCAGTTATGCCTATGTTTGTATAATTTGTGGGTATCACGCTGCATACACTGACTGGGATTGGACAGCTGTCGCTCAGTGAATTCAAACAAAAGCATGTGTTCTGTCACATTTTGTCACCGCAATATCCCCCGTGTGATTGGGCAGGCATGAGGTTAGTGTGTGACAACCCCTGACAAAAGCATGTGGCAGAAATAGGTCACTGTATTTTTGTATCTTAAATAAAGCAATGACCGATAAACACGGCTACCATTTCCCAGGTTACACTGACAGCCACAAAACAACATAACAATGTACTTTGTCTTCAGACAAGTCAATGTACTAATTGCATCTGTCTAATAGGATGTCTTGTTTAGATGATTGCTGGTTTATTTGTACAGAATGTGCAATGAATAGACAATAAATACATTAATCTGCCATGTAATAATAATAGAGCACCTTAAAATTTCAAACAGAGCCTGTCTGCTACCAGGAGGCTGCTGCTGGCAACTCTGCTTTTGTTGTGTAATTTATGTAACAAACAAAACACAATATACTATACATGATTGCTAAATCATTGTGCTAACTGCTCCCACGTTGGCTCTTATACTGCAGTGTAAAGTGAGTGTGAGCTCGCATTAGTGAGAAGGAAAACACACCTTGCTGAAAGTAGTTTTGCAGCATGTAAGCACACCCCCAACAAATGCACACACGGATACACACACCCTTCTCATTTGTACTGTACGTTTAGATCATGCTGAAGTGTGTGATGCAGCATTAGACTACCCTTTAACCTCTGAATCTTGACTGAACTGTGCATAATTGGTTGGTCAGCTCTTTGCTAATTAGTGTAGCATTAATGTGTGCAGCCCTGGGCTAGCATGGTGCCAGAGTTGCTGGGGGAGTGTGGGGGCTGGCATGGCTCTGTGGAGCAGCCACCATTAACACTGGCCTATAGGCAGCCTGCTAGGAGGTGAGAGTGCTCTAGACCCAGGCTGGGGTTGAAGGCTCAGAGCTCCCTCCGATCCATATCTCCAATGTCCTTGCAATGGTGCGCTGATGCAAGCCTGCAGAGCGCCAGTGCTGTTACAGCGACTCCAATATGATCCCTCGCTCTGTAAACTCATGACAGCCATGTGACCCCTGCCATTCCTCAGCAGGCTGCCCTCACTGCCGGCAGGGCAGAACAGTGACTGATGTTGGCATGAGACGTGCTGCCAAGTGCCCTAGCCTGTGTGTCCAATCATGGATGTTGATTTCAATTAGCTCAATCACATGCTCCAATACTGACCTCTGTCATTCAAGGGCTTTGTCTTTAGCTGCATTTTATCCTCTCTGCACATTGCATCAACTGCCCCTCAGCAAACAGGGTCAAATTGTTCGGTGTTTATGCAGCTCCTGGTAATGGTGGGTCCTTGGTTATGTTGGCCAAGACATTTCAGCTGCAGCCTGCCAAGCCTTGTTGGTCATCAGGAGGTGGGCTAAAGGGGCAGGGGGGTTGGGCTAATGATGTAAAAGCTACCCTGATAATCAGTCGGAACAGTGGTTGGTCCTGATGGCTGGTGGCTGCCTGGTGCTCACTTGATTGATGCTGGCCTGTGCTTTCATACAGAGCCTGGCATGTGGACCCCACTGTGTAAGTACTGTCACTGTGGTGTATCTCTCAGTTCCTTAAAGCCTGGATCAGTGGAAAGCTTTGTAATCTGCAGCAGTGGCCAAAAGGAGGCATGTAGGGGGCATCACAACACTGAATTCAGAAACAGAACTTAACAATGGTTTGACACTAAATGCAGCTTTTGTTGTATAACATGTACTTTAATATAAATCTGTTTTTAGTCTTAAACTGATTCATTGCCACCATTTATCTTTTATTTTATTTATTTTACTGCTTTCGGCTGCATATCAGTTAGAGCTTTTAAAGCTTTTTTTAACATCTTATCATGCCTCTGCCGTGAATTCCTTGCTAGCGGAGCCCATTGTCTGAGGCCCAGTGGGGGGAGGCCATTTCTTTAAATATCTTCAATGTCACTGCGATGCAGCGTAGGTCGGCTCTGGGGCCTGCAGACCAGAGCGGTGCTCCTCTCTCCCATCCCATCCCAAATGCTGAGCCCACAGTCAGAGATAAGTGCTTCTCCAGAGATGGCCTCTCTCCCTCAAATTGCCTTTCACATCTGTGTAAGAATGTCCACAATGTGCATGTTTAACATGTGACCATTAATCACAGCCAGACAGTCAATTAAAGCCATCAGAGCCACGGGGGCCTGAGCCAGGAGCATGTGCTGGCAAAATGATCCACAGACACATCAGAGGACACTTTCTACTTTTAGTATGGTTGCAATTAATCAACAATTTCACAAATATGGCTGTCCGGGATGAGGAGGAACATATTTGGTTGACAAAGGACTGACCTGTATGTTGGTATGAACAGTACAGCTAACTAGGCTCAGTGTTATGATGGGTAGCTGCCTGAGTAGGAGTTCTCTAGCACATTATTGATGTTTACTTATGTAAATGTAATATTTATATAGTGCTGAAGAGGTAATACTTAAGTGTCACTTATCACTTATGGAGTGTAAATCTACATTTTATTATGTAAGAAGTCTTGTAATATCTTTGGTTATGAATGTAATATCAGTGTAAATACATCTTATCTATTATTTTTGTTTGCATATGGATTACTGTGGTCATAGTAGGAGCTGACAGACTCGCAGTGCATCTAAACCGACACCTTTTTTTTCCTGGTGAATATCTTTGGAAGTATTATCCACAGAGAAGCGGTTCAAATATCTGAAAATAGCCTTACCTGACCTTTCTGATGAGCCATTCAGCTGTTTACACCATGGTTAATTACACCAAACGATTTACCTCACAGATATGAAGCACACATCAGGAGCAACATCAGTATCAGAGCTTCCTAATGAGGCCTGTTACATATTTGTGCACTAATGTTATTATGTTATGATGACTGACCATACTTCAGCAAAGCAATATCTTCCTCTAATTTCATAATGAGTCACATTCATTCATGGCACACCACGTGTATATATAATGAAGAAAACCATACCCTCTCAGACAACAGTAGTTGGCATGACAAAGCAGCGTAACATAGTCCTGTGATAAAGTAACACTGAGTCTTTGAGAAGAAAATTGCCTTAAAATGTTATCTTATGTATGTATTCAGTTGCTTTACACCATTGTTTTACATTGTCATAGACTTCTAGTTGAATCATATTACAGATATGTGGGATATCCAATAAGATATAAACCTCAAACATAAATACAGAGAAACAGCCATAGAACTGAGAATTAACCACAGAATTATCCTCTCCACTGAGATATCTTTCAGGTCTTCAAAAGTGTAGCCTGCTCTTTTATTTTCCCTTTCTATCTGTCAGCTGTGCCTTTGTCATTGGCACAGGCTATAGATAGAGTTGTCAAGTTGGACCTGTGGGTCACAGGGTCAGGGAACCTCTTCACTTCTGTTGACCTTCAGACAGACAGATTTATACACTGTCAAGTCTCTGTGCTCTCGCCTTAGCCGTGCCTTCTGCAATCCGAGACAGACATAATAAAGACGTCAGGCTTTGACCCCTGCTTCTCTTCATTTCACCGGTAATTGTCATGATTGCTGAATAACACTCAGATTTCAAACAAATGCATTAGCCAAATGAGGTGAGGTGAAAACTTGGATGGGTAGCCTTTCTATCCTCCTGTTATAGACGGGCTGATTGGCAAAAAAAAAGGACTTGAGTGATTTGCCAGTATAATCACAGTAAATTACTTGTAGCTCATTTGCAGATTGTTGTCAGTGAGATGGAGCGCAGTTTACCCATTTGACAGCTTAGTTAGCAGTCCAGGGACTGTGTGAAATATCACACTTCTATATTTTCCAATTTGAGAGCCATGCAGAGAATGTGAGACTGGAAATTGTGAGATTAAGCCATTCAGCTCTAGTTGCAGTACCCACTGGGCGCATGTCATATTTTTCACAATAAGAGAGACTTGTGACCTTGAATCAAAGATTTCACGTGTTTTATTTCTGCACCATAAATTAGACATTTTGTAACCAAAGGACAGTAATTACAAGACCAGAGAGGCTCGGCTAACAAGCTAACAATAAATGTGAATTATCATTGTCATGGCATCACAGCATTTTCATCTCTTTCTGTGTTACCCCATGTGGGTAAACAAGCGGTTGACATAAGTTAATTATTAATTAAACATGAAGCAGGAGTGAGGAAAGCATGGAGCAGTCCCTAAAGAGACCTCTAAACAAACGGGGCGTGGAGCAGGTACCAACGTGACCCCCGCTCCCAAGAGTGCTGTCTGCGGTGAGTCTGCCGACTCACTAATGAGCTGTTTGCAGAAGTGGGTACACAGTGACAATGACCCCTGACCTTCGCCCACACCGTCTGGGGAGCAGGGAAAGGGTTAGAGAAGAAGAAGCTGCCCTTTTTCCGTGCCATTTGTGTGCTCTCTGCAGCTGGTCAAATAAGTTTTTGTGGTACTTTCTGAAATGGTCTACCTCAGACGCTGCGGAAGAGCAACATTTCTTTCTCCTCCCTCTCATTGTTCTGAAATTGACCCGGATGCTTCATAATGTCAGCGTGTTAGGAACTTGTTAACACTGGCTGAGCTGCACAATCACTTACATAATTACTATTGTAAAAAAGCCGTAATGAGCATATCAAGACACACGACCTTCAGGCACTCTATCTCCATCCTTTTTTTAATTACCCTGAACATACAGGATCGCACAATGAAAGAATATGAGATACTAACGACCAGTTTGACAGTTTGATAGCAGGCGGAGATGCTGTGAGTGTGTTTGAGGATGCCAGCGCGTCGGCCACCGAGCCCAGCGACAGTAAAAACCCATCTAATTAACCCTCCTGGTATGACATCATGTGATTAAATTAAACCACATCATCTCCCTCTGGGTTTGCCTGGAAACAAACCCCAACAATTCATTTGCTAAGCTTTAATTTTCAAACCTGTTTCAAAGGCCTGATGCAAAAGATAATTACCAGCTTCATCTCGGGTGGGTTTTTGTTCCATCCGCTTGTTCATTAATAACGATAAGGGGTTGGAGGTTAAAAACTCATTTAATTGCCTTTATATTAATGACATTATGAATAGCATGGACTATGGAGTCTAATTCTGTCCAGTAGTTAGTCTACATGCAGGGCCCCCTGGAGGGCCACTCATTTTGCCAGAATTACACTCCGGGAAAAAAAAACTAGAATTAATGTGCAGCACAGTATAACAGCTATGACAAACATGCTCTCCAGCAAGGAATTATCTTGAGAAATGCTTGTGGAAGACACACTCTCCCTTCTCTTTCCTTCTACACACACACACACACACACAAATTGCATCATGAATCCTCATTTTGTAAACACAGTCCAGTCCAACTCATTTTTAGATGTTCTGTTGCCTTTTAGAGCCCTGGTACTAATTAGAGTCTCTTTACCCTCATGTCCTGTAGAGGTGAATTCCTTCCCACCTCTGAAATAAAACTGCAACCGAGTTGGGCACTGATGACTAAATAGTACTCTACTTAGGGATAATGATAATGAAAATGCCTTTCAGCCAAGCCATTTCACCCATGAATATTGCAAAGAGGTAATTTCAGCGAAGCGTTGGCATTTTAACTAATTTAAATTCCTGTTATTGCTCCAATTTTTTGGCTGGTTTTATGGTTAGTGGAGCTGATTTAGTTGTGTATGCATTCTGGTCACAAGAGCCACCTAACCATACGTCTGAATGCTAATTAAACATTTGAATAATCAGCTGAAACAGTAGTTCAGCATGAGGAGAATGACTCTGTTCTCCCATCATCAAAACCTGGATTTCCAAGACACATAAATACATTTAGGTTTTGGAATTTCTTTGTCTTCCTCTACCTGCTTTTCCCCACTGTATGAATAAAGTATCTGGATTTGTAACATAATGATCCTAACTAAATAGCACAAGGAACTTATTAGTTTACAAGTATCACTAGCCAGAAATGAGGCCAAGGGGGGATGATGAATGAGTATATTTCCCCAAGCAAAAGGCTGACCTGGATACTGCTTTCTTCTTCCCCTTCCCCTGTGCCAAGTGGGCCACCATTTTTCATTGGCCTCACACTTAGCCACGGACAGGCTCGTACAGGCCCATGCTAACGGTAGCCCTGACCCACAGTCTGCCTTCCACTGCCAGCCTCCCTCTGCACTCATCTGAAAATTGTAATCCCTTCGTCGGGGCCCCTGTAATTTGATCAAATAGCATGCACCCTTCCCCGCCACTTATTGGCCAATTAAGTCAAGTTCTCACGCAGGGGGTCCAGCTGGCTTGGTGTTATCTGGGGATGAATTGATTGAAGCCATTCCACATCTATGAACCCTACTTTAATGATGTAGGTGATAATACTTGTAATTCTTCTCAGTCAGGGGACTCATGGGCGCAGCTGTTACCGCCGTAATCCTTGTCCTGATACACTGAAGTACCAGCAAGGCATTAATCTGTCTCTCAGATTCTCCTCCGCCAGGTTTTTCTCCACTCTTTCCTCCCTCACTCCTGTCTTTGCTTATGTCTCGTGGCTAATTCTACATCTGTGAAATGTGACATTGAAATTGTGGTTGAGGAAAAAAAAAAAAGAAAAAAGATGGGCATAAATTGTGAGTGATTGGTTGGTAATGATTACACAGTACTTGGATTCCTCAGTGATAGGGGGCTGACCACTATGTTAAAAAAAGGCCCACCTTCTCCTCCCCCAACCCCGCTCCAACTAAACCGTGACAACTTAAGAAGGATAGATTTAGGAGTGAAAAATCAATAAATACATGCATTAGTTTCAAAGGCACACATTAACATTCTAAAACAGACTTCTCTTATAATCCTGCCTCCAGCCATTCAGTCAAAATATCAAATTATCATAATGAGGTCTAACTGCATATAAATGCTAAGCATTAAAATCAGAGGAGGAGGTTACACATAACGTGATACATTCTTTATTACAAACTGTAACATCTCTCTATAGGTTCCTCACTTAATATTGTAGCAGTCATTTGCATTGCAGCACATTTCATGACTGTTAAAACTCCTCTGTGACAGTGGAACAGGTTAATCACAGAGCCCGGGCATCGAGCCTTTGTTTTACATATTTCCTCATAAAGGTGGAATACTTTGTCAGAAATTAAAAATACAACAGATGACCTGAATTTTAAGCGTATTATGCACAAAAGAATTGAGCATGCTCTTAAGAGTGTCGACACTGTCTTTTAACTTAAGATCAGAGAAGTGAGAATTGCATAGAAATGAGTCTGAAACCTCCATCCTCGCTCTGTTCCTCAGTTGGAGATGAGGAGAGGTTATCTTCTCAGTTGCTGAGACCTTGACAGGCTCCGTTTCACCCAGTCAAACCGCTGCAAGTTTCTCCACACACACAAACAGCGGCTAATAGCATGCTCCGAGTCACCGTTAGGTCACAATTAGGGTCCTCTGGGGCACGATGTAGATCTGGTTTGGGGTCAGGGGGTTGCAAAAGCCAGGTGGAGTCTGGAACAGATTTATCAAGGGAATGAGATCATGTAGGCCACACTTTAAGGTAGCGACAGCAACGGTAAAACACATGTAGGCCAGCTGCTGCTCTGTGGCACTGATAACACTCACCTGCCAATAAAGAATAAAGATATTTCTACTCCTCCTCGGTCTTCCTGTGTGTCTGCCTTCAAATGCTTTGCTGGGCATTTACTGTCTACAGTTATTAAAATAATTTCCACATATTAATGTTCACAAGGCAGAGTATCCATTTATCTGTGCCATTAAATTTACATTGCCAGCTTCTTTAAAATGTATTTCCCTTACAGCGGTTGTGTCTTGTAGGGAAACATAAAATCTTACATTTTGTATTATGTGTGTAAACTTAAGTGTACTGATAGAATTTGCAAATCACTCTGAAAATGCATTGAATAATAATGAATAAAACATAACCACTGAACAAATTACCCTGGTGTGAGCTGTAGTGCGCTTGTGTTAGCAGAATGCCATGAAAGATATTTGATATTAAGGATGAAAAATTGGGTGAGTAAGCAGCACTAGCAAGCTGGATCAGTCTCATGGTAAACAATTTAGTGTCGGGGAGGTGGGGGGGGGGGGGCGTACAGTAATTACTGCTTTCAGTCTCATTTAGAAAGCCTGTT
This sequence comes from Parambassis ranga, assembly GCF_900634625.1. Taxonomy (NCBI): domain Eukaryota; kingdom Metazoa; phylum Chordata; class Actinopteri; family Ambassidae; genus Parambassis; species Parambassis ranga. The sequence goes on from NC_041025.1 coordinate 4,983,103, forward strand.
GGCGCTGGGGAATCGCGGTGTCGCTGCAATGCTGGATGCGTTTCTGGATTCGTGATGTGCAGATATGAACAGTGATTTAAGTGACAGGACGTTTGAGCTGTCATGCCAGCTTTGAGCACTTTTTAGCCCCCTCTCCTTCACCACCATTACCAACACAACCCTATCCCCTCCCACCCCCTGTTTTGTCCCTCTGCTCGACAGTGTCACGCCTACATTTGTCTGAACACATATTGCTCAGTTTAACTGCTACTTTTTTGTCTTGTGTGTGTGTGTGTGCGTGGGAGCAACCTTGAAGTCTTGTTTACTGATACAGGGCTACATTGAAAAATCAAAGAGGTGCATTATGTACATTCATGTACATTCATGGCAAATTAATAAAGCAGGTTTGCAAATGTGCGTGAGTATGTGTGTGACTGCAGGATAAAATAAGCAACAAGCATTTTGGGCTTGTAAACACAAGCATAGAGGAGCGTCTGTTGGTTTCTGTTCTTATTATTTTTGGCAGGGTTGCATATGTTCCTCGTGCAGAGCAGAGCTTGATTATCATTCCAATCAGCAGAGGTGCAGAGAGTCACATTAATTTGTAGTAATTAATAGCACTGCTGCATCTGACAGCACATGCTAACGAGACCCTTTGATTGTTTGGATCTCTAAGTGTGCCTCTCCTTGTTTGCATCACCTCGGAGGAATTCGTAATATCAAAGCTTAGCGCTATCTGATACTTGTCAAAATGCAATTTATAAAAGTTTAATTCTTTTATTGATTTAGTTTAGGTTTGATGCCTGCAGTGTCAGCTCCCTTGGTAGAACTTAGTGGATTCAAATGCTTGTCACCAGCTCGGCCTCCTTTTTACTGAGAACAATTGCCATAGGCCAGCCCAACAGGCATGGTTTAATTGCCATTAATTAAAAGCATAAATCTTTTTCTTCAGTTGCTCTGCTCTTAAACAGGGCTTTGCGTATGTGCTTTTTTCCTGTGCTTGTCAGAATCCCTCCTGGCTAGTCAGGGTTCAAACACCCCCCCCCCCCATGCACCACCACCATCCCTCCTCCTCCACCTCTCTCTCCTCTCCTCTCCTCTCCTCTCCTCTCCTCTCCTCTCCTCTCCTCTCCTCTCCTCTCCTCTCCTCTCCTCTCCTCTCCTCTCCCTTTCTCTCTCTCTGCTCACCAGACGTTTCTGGAATCATCTTTTTAGCACACTCCTGCATGATCTGACACGAAGTGCGGGCAGCATGGTGATATTTAGTAAACCGGCTTCCTTCTTTATTGATGTATAATGAGGTCAAATGAATCCTCTCGTACGCATGCTTAGATGGCTCCTCGTCTCAAATCCTTTCTGACAGCAAGTAAAACAGCCGGCAAACACAACGCCGGCTCCCAGAGACATGGTTGTGAAAAAGCAGGGGAGAGGAGAGAAAAAAAAAAGCATCTTTTTACCTTAGCAATTTCCTTCCTGTCTAGTCCTTAATTAGACACTTATTACCCTCTGAACAGTACTGCTCTTCTGCTCTAAGCCTCTAATACTGCAAATACTGGATGAGAGAATTAACATTAATGCCAGGTTTATTATCAAATGACAGCTCTATTTACTTTAAAAAAAACAGCTATTTTTATGGTCAAATGAGAAGCTTCTGATTTTCCATTCATACAACATGTTGGCTTTACTCAGTTGAAATCAACATAAAACGCGATCAGTGACATCTTAAGTCGTCAGTGGTGCCAAATAATCCAGCTTCCTCTCATTGTCAAGCCTCGCCCTCTGCTCCTGGGTGGGCATGTCACCGTGAGCATCCAAGCCCTACGCCTGTTTACGCATATTAGCTTTTTTAGCCTCATCTGCCAGCATTCGCAGCCATTGCCTCCCCCCTCCCTCTTCACAGAGCTGCATATCTAGTCCGGGCTGAGTCTTCCCAGGCCTTATTAAAGCCAAGAGAGTGTTTCAGTTCAGGGTCATTGAGAGTGAGGCACATAAATATGTTAGGGCAGCACTATCAGCCGGTCAGTTTACCAGGGGTGATCGATGATGGTCCCGACACACTCGCCCCAACAAACATCTTAAGCGGATATGGTTTTTTTTTTTCTTAATTGGGAGCTTTGCAGCTCAGATTCAGACTTATTTGATGTTGATGATGGAGTCCCAGGGAAGCTGTGAGATTCGTGTAAACTAAATGTGCATGCATGCTGTCTTCATTCGTACGCTGGTCAGAACTGTTAACCTGCATAGTTTTCCTCTTCTTCTAAGGGAGTATGCACTCACACACACTCAGACGTACACACATGCCCTGAGCTCATTTTTAATCCTCACAGCTCACTGTGAAGGCAGGAGGAAGTTCCAATTAAAATTAAAATAAGCTCTTTTAACGGTCTCTTAAATTGACAACTGAACAATGATTTTCGAATTGGTATCTGTCAAAGGTCTCGGAAAATCCTCAGTTGATAAGGCCCAACGCATCCAATTAGTAGCAGAGTAGGGCCTCAGCCAGTAATGATTTCCAGGTCCCTTAAGATGTGGCGCGGACACTTATTGCAAATTACTGACAAAGAGCCCTGCTGTATTGATGAGGGGGAGAACAGCCAAGTCTCCGTGTTCCCATCAGGTGGACGAGCACCAGGAGAGAGGCCTGAAGGAGCCTGGGTGTCTCTCGCTCGCTCTCTCTCTCTCTACATCTATGCAGCCATAATGTGGCCTCGCCGTGTAGCTCATATATAGCCCCCCTGCTGACATGGACTCTGAGAGACCAGCCTCTCTTGACATGAGCCCCAGCTCAGGGAAAATGCTAATGCTAACATGAGGGAGGTGTCAGGAGCGGATCATCAATAATGTCTGCAAGTTTACTGCCCTCTTCTAATTATAGCTCCTATCTCTCAGGGCCGCAGGAGGCTGCAGGGCAGCTCCTTAATTGAGCTAAGGTAGATTTACTTCCGTATCATATTCCTCGGCCCCATTGTTTACAGTCCTTGAAACTGATTGAAAGGATTCAAAAGATTCATGGAGATGTGATTCAGTGCTGAACATGCTTGGTATGCAGAAGGAATGAATAAGGAGGATGATTCTTGCTGGTCAGGTAGGGATTTAGATTTGAAGGCCATGCTATAGCCAGAGGTCATATCATTTATTCTCAGCATTGATGCCTCTGGAATCCTGTATGTGATATTTTCTTGCTTCTTGGTGTTACATTGCAGGCTGGCACCGGAGGGGCAAATACAAGCCGCCGCTACGACAGTGTAGCAGCTAGCGCTTGTTCACCTCAATTATGGAAGTTAATGAATAGATAATCACATTTTGCATTTAGATTTGCTGCTTGTGTAGCTTTATTGTGGCTCTTATTCCCACCCGCTGTCTCTGGGGAGCATCGCTGCTGGTCCACAAAGCTCTCAGGCCATGTTAAGTCCCCTGATGTTTTTCACCATGTATCCGCGGCTTCCATCCCGCTGTAGGCTGAGTAAAGAAGGTGTTGACCCTGGTGACCTGAGCCTGCTTCCATTGGGTGAGGGAGGGTTGCTCCATAGTCTGTGCTTCAGGGTCAAATGGTTTTGTAGTTTGTAGTTTCCTCTAGTTAAATGTTTGTTGCAAATGACTGTGGAGGATTTGGGCTGAGTAAGTATCTCTGGCAAGGAGGGTGTTTAGAATGTTGGGATTTTGCTCAAGGTGATGATTCTGCTTTTTATTTTGAGAATGCAGTATGAGCTGGATATTGATTGGTGATTAGCCTTATGTCACTGTTTATCTTCATTCATAAAACATTCAGTTTCTGGCCCCTGATCAGCATCCCTCCATTCTAATCCTCACTAAACTTGTAGCCCTCTGCACGTCTGTGTTTCTTTAAGATGAGAGAAGCTTTGATTTCCCCCATCTTTGTGTCACACTGACTGGCATACTATTTGACAGGTGGAGTTAAAATAGAGAAAATTGTGGATGAAAATTCGTCAGTCTCAATCTCTTGCCCTGGGCTGTAGTCAGCAGAGACAGAAGCCCACTGCTTTGTGTCAAATGTTTATCAAAGGGCCTGATTAAATTGCTGTGTTCAGGGTAACAGCCTAATAGAAAAAAAGTGAAATCCCTATACCTTGGCAAGCAGTCCTTGTATGCTTGTGAGCAGAATAAAGCAAGGGAGGCTGAGGTGCCAGAAGAAACCTCTGACCAGCCAGCTGTAAAGAAAGCTGGAATATCATATGCCCTTTGTTGTCGCACAAAAAGAGACGCAGGCTCTGAGATCTGTTGTTGTTCTCACTTTCCTCTGTCTTCTCAATCATTCTTTTTTCTCTTTATTGCTGGAGGAAATAAACCTGGCCCCTTTTGCTGAGGCCGGCTAGCTTCCCCTGGCCATTCTTCTCTGTTTTGTTTCAAAAGGGCAAGGCTCTCCAGCCTGAGCAGTTTGCCCTGCAGTCCCACGCCAGGGGCGATGCTTGCCTCAGCTGCTTCATCACCGGGGGACTGGGCTAACGTCTCCTGACTGCACTTAGCTGTGTTTCTCTGATACGGTCATATCACATCAGCCTGGGCACATGTGACATTGCATCTCTCCCCAACTTTAAGCAGTTTGTTGCCATCCATGTTCTTTTTGCTTTTATCTTCCTGTTTTTGAGTGATGTTGTGATTTACTGCAATATTTTCTGGCAGCACTGCTGCCACACGTTTGAGTCGGATAACAGGGCCTATTACAAGATTTCTGGATCTGGCCAGTTTTCCCCTACAGGAGACAGAGGGAGCTATGCCTCCCCCTCCCAGTTTTTTTCTTCTTCTCATCCTTACCCCCGCATTTGAATTTCTAGATAATAGGCTTTGACTTCTGGCTGCACGTTTATGGGTCTTTTCATGTTATCAGCTTAGCTCATAGCGTGGAGCTGAAGAACACAGACTCCTAGTGACAGGCCAGCCAGTCAGCAAGGCGAGCCTGTCAGGATCTCTCATACACTAATGATTTCCCTTTAGTCTATTTTCTGTCTCATTGGCCGTTTCCTTCAAAAACAAAATTGCTCATTTAAATTCTCATGCCTGGGGCATTTTGGTCTTCAAATATTGTTGGAAAGTGAAAGGATTAGGCAAAATATGCTTTTTTAAAATGTTAATATATTTTCTGGTTCACTTTCTCCTCTGAGGCCAATTAGAGAATTTCTGCTGGCTGCATTAATGTCAAACTGACATCCCCAGCTATAATTACACTGTGCTTGAAACCTAACTTTCACTTGTGGGTAGATGAGTGTGCCTTGCAGTGACACAGAGACTCGCTCTGCCAGCTTTTGATCATTTAATCATTGCTTGCTTTCTTTCACTCTTTCCTCCCTTGCTTGCTGATGATCTCACCTTTTATTCTTTCTGTTGCAAAATGCAGTGTTGTGTTTCATTATTCACCGCCGGTTCATTAGTGACATCATCCCCTCCACTTTGCCAGCTCACAGCTCACACAAGTAGAATAGGACGGTCCCTTCAGGTGCAGATACCATATGTACATTGTTTACTCGCTTGATTCCTGGATTAAATTGTGTCGTTTGTGTTCTCTGCTTGTGAGAGCTGTCAGGGATTGAAGGATGGGTAATGTGTGGCACAAATGCAGCATGCCTTCCCCAGTCCTCTTCATGTTGCACTTCTGTGTCAAGACAAGGGAGATGGTAATGACAGCTAATGCCTTCTCTGTGAATATGAGTGCTTCTGAAACTGTATGGCAGATTCCACTTGTAAATTTGGGCTTCCTTTGCACATCAGTTGCCAAGGAACCACTGATACTTACGTACACATCTGAAGGGGAAAATGTGGATTAACACGCTGGGAAAGTATGATCAGAAATGATAATGAAGTTTGCGCAGCTTTTAGTTGATTTTAAATCTGATTTACTTTTAAAGTGAAAAAACATATTTTTACTGTTCCTGAAAATCTTTGAATAATTTGTAATGAAGGGAGACATCCCTGCCAAACTCCAGGACTGTTTTCGAGGTGACTTCAGACACCAAATGAAAGCAGATTCTTGTGAATGAGCTGCACCCCTCCCCTTTTTTAGCCTCCAACAGCTTGACAATTGTGATGCCAATCAACTTAATGACCCAGTGATTGTTTTGAATTTCCATTACCCCATGTTGGACACCATCAATCTGTTCCATTATGTGCTGTTTCTAGCTCTGGGGAGGAGAGAAGAAACAAACAAAAAAAAAAAAAAAAAAAGAAAATCCCCCACCACACATTTTGACAAAGTGCACACAAGCCCCCACTGCTCCCCACCTCTGTCGTCTCTCCCCCGCCTCACTCTGTTTGCATTGTTTTACCCTTTTGCTTGGACTTCAGGTAATAGGAAATGGCACTGACCCCTCCTGATCCCCCCGATTACCTTCGTGAAGCGTGAATGTGGTATGGAATCACACATCAGGAGACGAGTTGTAATTATTTTTGCGATGCCATCAGCATGGATCAATCACTCAGGGAGGCTGCTAGTGGAACGCCGCTCGCAGCCATGGATGGAGCCAGCAGCGACCCTCTTTGACTGACAGCTTTGGTAATTAAGTGATTGTATAGACCCCTCTGACTGTTATAACAACCTTGTCAGGGCCAGTCTGCATTTGGAACACACTCAAATCAATGTGTTCTCCACTTCCTGACCATTTCTGATCATGTACCTCAGACAGAGAGAGGGGAAAAACACAACACTTTGCAGTGACATTGCTTTAAGAAAATAATACATAGTTTTAGCATATTTTATTTCCACGGCAGGCCGGAAATTAATACGGGCAGCTTTTCCCTTCTATTTGAATTTCATGGCACAGAACAATACTAACCTGCACTTCAGATTTGAACTTGAATGTCACATGTTTCATTACTGTGTGACGTGTGGAGAGGCTGGAATAATATACAGCATGTCCATCTTAAATGTCAGACCACTCTCACTCTGCAACCTTTAATTCCAAATCTCCCAGGATGTAATTTTGAAAGTTGATTCCCATCATTTTATCATAGCCTTTTTCCAGAGCCCTGGACTGGAAGGAAAAAGTTTTCCATTTGACAGCAGAGAAGCACGTGGTCAACATGTTTGTAATCTGTTGAGAGAGAGTAATTGGTGTAACTGTCCCGACAAATATCTGCTCGTACGTCGCGTGTTTAGGCTCTCATTTAGTGCGAACTTTAAAATCTGCAACTACAAAATCCAGGTCAGGCTAAATCAATAGTGGACAATAATTTACACTTTGTTTTAACCCCTCCAGCTCCCCCTTTGTTTATAAGTAAAACTTTTACACTTCTATATTTCTATATTTCTCTATCTCTAAGTATTTCCTGGAATCTAAATAGTTAATGAACCACAGTGTAACACAGTTGTTGTCATACTATATCATTATGCTGTATTTATTTATACTATGCTAAAATTTGATGCTATTAATTCAGCTGAATTCTTTACAAAAATTGCAGTAATTAGCGCTTGATACTGAGAGACAGGTGTTTGTATGGTATGACTGCAAATGCTCTGTCCCTGCTTACAGCTGCTTTACACTGTGGCGTGTTGTTACATTGCTCCTTATTGATAGTAAAAGGGAGAATGAATCACATCTAACAGGCTTTTGACTTAATGTGTCAAAATAACAGGGGCCAGTCTCGTGCAAAGTTTTGTCATTTTTAGTGCATTAGTCAGCCTGCTCTGAGGTCAGAGTTAAGCAACGGAGGGTCAACCTAAGTCAAACTCAAGTGCACCAGTTGCTGCCAAAGCAACGACAACAATGATATCAATCATTACTACTAGATTACTACTTGATTACAGTTCAGTAATTCTAGGTGGACATTTTGGGGGCTTCTAGAAAATGTTTGATAAGTTGCAAAATGACACATTTTAAATTAGGTTGTAGGTCTGTAAATATGTTGCACATTACTCTGAGCTTCTATGGCAACCCCCCGGTTTATTTCCTGTTTCCACACTTTTTCCTCTCAACCCATGCCGTCTGACCCCCTTCTCTCTCTCTCTCTCACACACACACACACACACACACAAGATTAAGTGTTTGATATTTGCTGGAGCCAAATACTTCAAAATACACATAAGACCTCCGTGTGCCCAGGTGCTAAAACGGTCTTGAAGTCTGGGAAGATTTTTCACAAGAGGTTCATTTTCACTTCTTTTTTTTCTGCATTAGAAGTAAGTCGTCACTGCAATAGGCTGATATGCACCAACTGAGATTTTAGAGGATTTTTTAGGATTGTGAAATCCTCCTGGGACACAAGCAGATGAAAACATTTAGAAGCCTTTCTCCTGCTCAGACACTGACCAGTGAGCAGAAGTGGTACAGGTCTGATTAGTCACTGTGATCTCCCGACTTCATACATACCGTTAGACAGCTTGTCCTTTTGCAGCTTTTAATCAATATAATTCACCCCCATGACCATCTGTCAAGGGCAGCTTTGATGGGACAGTTACAGGCATTACAGGCATCACATGCTGATACTCACACTAGACACATTCTCATGAGGAACTTCCCTCCTCTGTTTCTAATTTGAGATATTTAATTTGAATTTTCCTAATAATATTTTTTTATTATTGTTTTTTGTGTAAATTATAACATATTTACAATCACTATGTTCGACAGGAATCATTTTGCAAAATGAATGATTGGTCACTTAAATTTTGTTTTAATTTGAGTTATTAAAATGACTAAAATTAGATTATATGACTGCAGTTATTGACCAGTAGATTACAAGCTCAGTCATGTTGATTTTAAATGGTTATTTTGGAAGTTAAATCAGGCAAGATCGATTTACATTCTAATTCACAAATTTCAGGATCCATTCAAAAGTGTATGTAATAAAATTCTAATGTATAATATTATTGTTTTCTTATTAGAGGAACTATTGTATTTGACATTTATGTGAAATTTGCGACTTTTAAAAGAAGAATATGCCAACTTTTCCTGTAGACGTAAATTCACAATCCTAAAATATCTTCTCCTCTCTCCTGATTGGACCCTGATATTTATGACGTTGCTCGTAAATTAAATAAATAATTTAGACTTTAAGTATGTGGGGTTAATTAGGCTGTTGCCGGTAATTTGATTTAATTACATTTGCAACAGCTTTTTTTTTTTTTTTTTTTTTTTTAAACTTTTCTTACCTCCTGTCTTTAAAACTTTACGCACAAACTCCTCCATCTGTCTGTGCGTGGCTGCCGCCCCAGCATCCTCCCGACCTCCCTCCCTCCCTCCACCCCTCAGACCCCGCAGTGACTGACAGTCTAAATGCGGGGGTGTCTCTCTGTAAACGCTGCAACTGTGCAACCTAAAGGTCGCCAGCGGTGAAGTGACAGCTTACACGCAAAGCCGCCAGAGAATCAATATGGTGCCAGCCACTGTTACACTGTCCCATCATCGACCATCAGCTGAGGCCAATAAGACGATACACTAACTGGTAGCATTCAATTTGCTCCTGCGGCGCCTTAAAGCTAATAAAGCGATTGATTGTTCCTGTTTTCAGTTGATGAGCAGCCCGTGCGCCTCTCCACACATTGACTGACGTGTTTAAGCATCGCTTTGATCTGATCTCAGCGATTTGTAGGGAATAAGGTTTTAGAAAAGGCCTGATTACATGTGGACAGGATATTCTAATTGGCTCTCCACTGAGGGGCCACGCATCCTAACGTCTGTGTGTTTCTTAAAAAAACCAGCTCCTATTTGGCTGTCGCAGAGCTTCATTAGTGACCGCAAACTTTAAAAATCAAGTTTTGGAAGTGAGACGTGAAGTAAGTGGGCTCATTAAAGGGCAGCTGAGGCCTCGGTTTACTCATGAACTTCACTCTAGCAGAGCCTGGCTTCGCTTTGTCGCCGCCTGCTGCTCAAACTCTGCCTGCATCACATGCGAGAGAAGGATGCACAGAGAACCTGCTCTAACAAAATAATACTGTTTTCCTTCTTTGCCTCTCAGCTCTCTGTGGCACTCAGATTTAACTAAATTACAACATTTAATTGCCTTCGCTCAAGGAGAAATAGGTTTTTAAAATAAATGTTATAATGAACAGCTTGTCTTAGCAAATGCAACGATGCACATTTTACCACGTTTAAATGAAGAACCAAAACAGTCAACGCAATCCACAGATAATAAAACGTATTTAAATTAGTAATAAAAACACAGTGTTCATGTTCTTATTTTTAAATTTTAGAATTACATTGAAAGACAAATGTAACAATAAATCAGAGGTTATTTTTAATAAAAAAAACATGCAATAAAGAGTAGATAATTATGAAAATATGTAATCAAAAATAATTAAACAAATATAGTGGATACAATATAAGATTTTTAATAGGCTGAAATAAATGTGGAACAAACCTACTAATCCGGATTTTTTTTTGATCAGCATAAAATCTTCATCTGCCTCACATGAATCATAATCATCACCTCCATCTTCCCTGACAACCTGCTGGAAGAGAAAATAATAACAATAATAATAATATAATAATAAAAAGAAGATTTGAAACCTTGCCCAATGCTCCATCCAAAATTTTCCGCAGAAGAATGTGCGTGGTGTCTGTAGGGGGGATAAAAAAAAAAGGAAAAATCCATCTGAAAGGAATAACACACATGTGCAGCCCCATTCAACCTACCTATGAGAAGTGGCATCTCATCATCCGGAGAGTCTGCACTTCCAGAACTGCAGCCGCTGTCTGCAGACACTTTGTCAGCTTGAGCCGCACATTTTCCCCCCTTCTTCCACATCCTTCAGATCCACGTCGGGAGGAGAAAAAAGTGCTGAATTTCTACTACCTTTGAACGCTCATTAGCACCTCATAATTACTTTACTAATTAGGGTGACATGGTTATTAACAAGATGCGCTGTCATGACAGTCACCACTACACTCCTCCCCGCTCCTAAATATGTCGACCTTGCGGCTCTCAGAATATATCCATATAGATGCCACCCCAGTCACACCGCGGCGGCCTCATCCAGCTTTTCATGTTTTTTAATTCACTTTTAATTTAGAATCTATTTTAGAAGAAGGCAACAATTTGAACTACTAAAACTTGACGCAAAAATCAAGAAATTTAAAAACAAAAAAAGAATCCTAATTTGTCCTACCATTTTTCTGAAGCTGCCATTAAGGATTTTTCTCCTTTCAGTCACCAAATAATTTAGAGCTCTAAATGTAATTTATTTTGTTTTTCAGAATATTCCCAACATCCGTACTCTTTTCTGTCTTCACATAAAAATGGGTTAGCATGGCCTTAAAGCACATGCATGTTTTTTTTTCCTTTTTTTTTAAGAGCTGTTCTAAACTCAATGCAAGGGTTGGCTTGAACTGTCTAGATAAAGAAACAACTCCCTGATTGGTGAGGTGCCGGAGCCGGTCAGGATGCAAGCCAATGGCGGTGCAGGAAGGTGGGTGGGTGGGTGTGGAGGAGGAGGAGGAGGAGGAGGGGTGGGAGAGAGAGAAAAAGGCGTCGAGTGTTTATTATAAAGGAGAAAATATTAATTCCCCCCTCGCCGTGGGCCGTGACGTCAGTATAGGAAGTCATTGTAGAGCAACACTGGAGCGATTAGCAGCAAAAAGGGGGAGCCTGATGTCGAGGAGTCAGCCCTATGTATATCTCTCTATACGCCTCAACTTTTAACACAAAGTTCGATATCCAAACACAAAAAGGGACGTGGACTACGCAGACCCACACTTTGCTTTTCACTGAATGTAACATCTTGGACCCTCTGAGCCGCTTGTAAACGTGGATTTTGTTTCTTTCCTGGGTTTTTCTGTCAACTTTTTTTTTTATTTTTTTGTAACCCCCGAGTTAATTTTTCTGTCTGACTTTCTTGTGATTTGTACCGGAGGAGAAGCATCTCACTGTTGTTATGAAGACTTCATTCCTCCTTTCTTAATATGGAAGGATCCAGCGGGTCGAGTTTTGGGATAGACACTATTTTATCCAACGCGTCTAACTCTGGTAACCCCGTGCTAATGAACGGAGATTTTCGGCTCGGCGACAGCAGGACAGCGGATTTCAGGAGCCAGGCAACCCCGTCGCCATGCTCGGAGATAGACACTGTGGGAACGGCCCCCTCGTCCCCCATCTCGGTCACCATGGAGCACTCCGCCGATGCGCATCTGGTCCAGGACAGCCTTCAGCATCACCACCATCACCACAACCAGCCGCAGAGTTTGCCACTGTCTCCTCAGCAGCAGCAGCAGCAGGCGCTCGCCGGGGCCGGCTGCGCCCCGAGGACTGCCACCTCCTCGTTTTTAATCAAAGACATTTTAGGCGACAGTAAACCGCTGGCAGCCTGCGCACCTTACAGTACCAGTGTATCCTCACCACATCACACGCCAAAACCAGAAAGTGCCACGGCTCCGGACGGCTTCAGGCCCAAGTTGGAACAAGATGAACACAGAAGCAAGCTGGACAAAAGAGACGACATTCAGAGTGAAATGAAATGCAACGGTAAGAGATCATGAGCTCATTTCTGTCTGCATGTTTGGTTTACTAAATAGGATAAAAAACGTAGAAACTGGTGTTGGCTACAACGCCAACCATGTAGCCAGGGACTTCAAAAAATCTGTTGTTAACATAATGATAATAATAGTAGTAGTAGTAATAATAATAATAAAGTTATTCTTTGTCTTTGTTCCAGCTTTCTTTATTAGTCTAATAGATGTGAAAACAGATGTAAGCCTGGTGATTTTCCCCGTGCGCGGGGCCTCCCTAGTGGGTCAATTAGAGAGATTATTGTTCTTCCTAGAGGGGGGATCATGGCGCACTGAAACACAGCTACAAATAGAGATGGATTGATATATTGATTTCTCGGTTTTTGATAGAAGAAAAAAAAAACTCCAGGTGACAAACACACTGTGGTTTCTTTAATTGCTTTGCCACACGCGTGGAAGTGTTTGTATAAGTTGGTGAAAGTTTGACTGGAGGCTGAGAGAAAGAATTTGTGGATGCTATACAGGCCTTTATGATTAACCAGACATCCATTCCTTTTCCTCTGTTTGCAGGGACTAAAGAAGAAGGTGACCGGGAAATCTCCAGTAGCAGAGACAGTCCACCGGTGCGCACGAAAAAACCTCGCAAAGCACGGACAGCCTTTACCGACCACCAGCTCAACCAGCTGGAGAGGAGCTTTGAGCGACAAAAATACCTCAGCGTGCAGGACCGCATGGACCTGGCCGCGGCTCTCAACCTGACAGACACACAAGTCAAGACCTGGTACCAAAACAGACGGTAAATATTAGCCTGCTATTAGAATTAACTGCAGACACGACAAAAAGCAACAAATACTTATTAGAGGAAAAGGACAAAAGCACACTGTGATATTAAGATCAAAGCAAAGACTATTAAAGAATCTCTGCTGCTTATTTCCTCACACTCTTTAAGAAGACATATTTATTATATATATTCTTAAGGTATTATTTTATCCAGATTCATTGATTAATTGGCACTCCAGTATTATTTATATGTACATCTACATTTCTGCAAAACACATAATTTAATTATTGATCTTACTGTTATGGAATTTTCTTCACATTTCCTTTTCTATTTTAAGAAATCAAAAATAATACAGTATGAATTATGTGGACACGTGTAAGAGTTTGCTACGCATCCTGGCACATTAACACGTTACTGCCTCATGTCCAGATGGGTTTTATTTAATGAAAAAATACATGTTTTAGAGTAATGTGTTTTTGCTTTAAAAGCCTTATTTTGAGCAATCCTGTGTTAGTTCTACAAATAATTTATGGATCTATCAAAGTATTTTTTCATATGCGCCTGTGTTTATGCAGTTTTGCGTTTTACTCGCGACCTTTCCAAAGAAAAGTGTACTAACACACTTTATCATATTTATTTGTACAGTTGTGAGAAAAGTAGGCTTGGCATCAGTTGGAAGTAATATTTTTCGTTTTCTTTTTTTTTTGCCTAATTAAACCTTGAGTATATATTCGTGTCTGCAATAATTAGGCCTCTGCATACCAATTAAAGGGGTGTTTGGGGAATTAGTAAGAGAGCCTACTGATTAAATAATTAATCTGTTGTATTTTGATCTGATTTCCAGGACGAAGTGGAAGAGGCAAACGGCGGTCGGATTAGAGCTTCTGGCTGAAGCAGGAAACTACTCGGCCTTACAGAGAATGTTCCCGTCGCCCTATTTCTACCACCCGAGCCTGCTGGGCACCGTGGACAGCACGACGGCAGCTGCGGCGGCCGCAGCCATGTACAGCAGTATGTACCGGACTCCTTCCACGCCGCACCCCAGCCTCCAGAGACCTCTTGTCCCGAGGGTGCTCATTCATGGCCTTGGAACGGGGGGGCAACCGGCACTAAACCCCCTGTCTAACCCCATGCCCGGCACACCTCATCCGCGATAAAAACGCGCAATTAAAGACGGTGACCAGAAACCTGGTTGAACACGTGATGTGAGTAACTGCATCGGAACCACATTGCAGGACTGTTTTTCTCTCTCTCCCGCTCCCCTCCCCGAAAAAAGACACATTTAAAGACATTTACAGAAGTAAAGGAGGTATATAATATAGGCCCAAATAGCCTAAGCCCAGTCCTAAAGACTCTCTGCGCGGGCCCAGACAGACCTCGGGGACTGCTCATGTCTGATTGTTTGTTTGTTTGTCTTTTGTACAAATACACTTACATTAGCAAATAAACTTATAAAGTTTATTAGATGGAGAAGAAGTGAATGAATAAAAAAAGTAATGATACTAATTGAATTGTAGACGCTTCTATTGAAACCTGAGTCCAGAAATTTCATTTTCAATTTTTTTTATATACATAAAGAACGTGCCAAATCTCACAAATAATTAGATTTTAATTTATAAAAAATATTTAATGTGCAAAATGATATAAAACATAGTCTACAACTCCTGTGCTCTTATTTTTTTACACTAATCTCTCGGTAGTTGCGGCGAGCCCACATAATCACCATTTTTTTCCGGCTGACATGATTTCATGACATAAATGGATCAAGGTAAATAATTTGTTGGAGCATATGGTCTTTAAATTGGAAGATACAGAACTAGTGATGACCGACTGGAGGTCAGCTTCCACGCCTTTATATTTATGTTTACCAGCACATATGCATATGGATGCGCAGCAGCTGATTGGTGGCGGGGTGAATGGTTTTGATGAGTCGGGTATACTGGGAATGTGGCCTTGGCTTAGCAGCTGTTCCCTGGGAGCGCAGCAGACAATAAGCCTGAATTTCTCAGCGTGAGCGATCGGGACAAGAAGCCTGCAAGGAAGGGGAAAAAAGTGCTGATAATCTGCTCATTCTCAATAACCAATAGCCGTTAGTGAACTTGTCTCAGGAAGTTTTAAAGGGGGGAATAATCTCCAGTGACCTCAGTGTCATCTGAAGCTTTGCATCAATCTTGCATCATTTGCAACATCCTGCTTTAGGACTTTGTAAAAAAAAAAAATCTTTTTTTTTTGTGCGGCGGTAGCCATCTTTCTCATGTCCTGTCAGGATTCTTCGTTTCTCTCTCTCTGTGCTGCTGCACAAACTGAACAAATGCGGCGTGCGTCTGAAATGAAATGTTATTAAAATACTTTGATTTTATTTAGCCTCCTCTGAGCGCGCACCCCGGAGACTCTGGTAAGGGGGCGCATGGTGTGAATTAGCGCCTCGGGGCCATTTGTTTGGGTTACTTTTTTCTTTTGCTTATTACAGTGAGCTCAATTGACCTTTGCTGGTCTATAATAAAAAATGAGGAATGCATGCAAACCCTCAGCAGCTATATTTACATATTTGTTTGCTCTTAATATTTTTCATTCTGCACGTATTAGAGAACACACTGCTGCATTTTAATGCAACATATTTTTCTCTCAGATTAAAGCGGTCAGAGCACAGGCTGCACACACAGCCAGGCAGGCATGGCAGCAGTGTCACTTTGCCAGTGGAAGCTGTAAACACAGGCTTAAGTTTAGCTGCTCCTTAATACTTTGAACACATGTTAATGTAGCCGGTTTAAGCCATCTGCTTGTCATTCACTCCGTGGATACACCACTCCTCAGTCACACAGAGGAAACCGGTCCCGCGCTGGTTTTACTTTCTGCGTGGACAGCGCGAGTTAAAGGACGTACCAGACCAATTAAAGCCCCCCCCTCATTTAACCAAATTGCTAAGACAGGGCCAGGATTATTATTGGCTCAGCGCAATTATGGCGCGTTTCTCGTACAGTAGTGCCGTTCACAGTAATTACACTAAATGCAGTATCCATTCTCATTAAAGCTGAGGGTTTGTGGATGATCATGGCGCAGAGGATGCGTCTTGGAGAGGAGAATAAATCGCTCCCTCCACGGCCTTGTGTGTGTGTGTGTGTGTGTGTGTGATTGCGAAAACATCTCTGGCTTGCATCGCCAATGTTGAAAAATATTAGCCTACCATATTGACCCTACAGCTTCTGCCCATTACTGCAGTATAGTGCCGACGCATGTTGTTCATATGCATGACTTCTACAGCATTATTTATTTATTGCACTCTGCGGGTGGGAGAGGTGGGGGTGTCGGCGGTAGTGCGGGCTGTTTCCAATTCATTAATAATAGGCTAAGCCATAGAGCAGGAGTGAATTAATAGGCTGCTGCCGTACCTGGTAATTTTTGGTGCTGCTGTAATCAGATTTAGTCTTTATAATAATGCAGATTGAAGCACTCTGTTGCACCAGATTGACTGGGATGTTTTTATTTATTACGGGCTCGTGGATGTGCAATTACTATTAATTTGTGCTGGATGAAGGTCTCGAAATTGGCGCGATTTATTATCTTATGAATCATCCAGTAGCACGGTGATGCTGTTGATGTGGAATTCGCTGCTGACGCCAAACTGGATTTTGGTGAAGATGAGCAAAAACAGAAAAAAAAAGAAAATAAACACAATCACTTGTAGAAAAAAAGGAGCAGCAGACTTGAATAAAGAGGATTAGGCCTTTCTGTTACATGGCGCATATTATCTAGAACAGATGGGCTTTAGAGAGTCGTTTTCTTCTTCTTCTTCTTGCCTCAAGGAACCTCGTTGGGCACTTTAATTGCCACTTTTTCCAACTGATGTAATGGTGGGATATCTTTTTCATTACAATAATGAGGTAACACTTGCTCTCCTTGGCCTCTCATTATCACATCTCCTACATCACTCACTAAACACAAATTTAACCCCCCACCCATCCAAAAAAAAAAAAAATCAGTTGTGTGCGGTGTTTCTTTTCTTATACATTTTATACAGTATATTCTTAACCTTTGCTGTATTTGCACATTGATGCAGTTTTTTTCATTAGGGGCCCTGTAATAGAAGTTATGCGTAAAAAGGCGCACTATAAACTGGAAACGTGCGCTGAGGTGCTGCGCCATTATGATGCATTTGTTTCCTGTCTGCGTTAATCTTAGTCCAAAACACATAAACCAAAAACTGCAGGATGTCAGCCTGTTTTTGAAAAGTATCTACACTCAGCATAAGACTGACAAAAAATAAAAATCACAAGAATCATTCAAAGGACAGGCCAAACCCTTTCAAACCTTCAGCATTACCTTTTCAGGCACTATAACATATAATAAGAAAGGCATTGTGGGTAATCAGATGCAGATATTTTTTTAAACTCAGCCTAACTAATCATGGCACACATGACACATTTCACATTGTATTTGTTTCTAACTTATAAACCTTTAGTGAACATTAAAGATGAGTTCTTGTGATTAAATTATCGACAAATTAAGTTTACTGCCAGCTAGGACACTACCATTTTCTGGACAGTTTACACCTGGTTATATTTTGATGTGTGCAGATAAATAGCACTTTGTGCCTGCCCCTAACCAAACATGTTCCTAAAGTTTGTTTTTTATGAGCAGTAAGTGAACAGACTTGTTGACATGGAGGCTGGAAGCCAATCCACCCATCATCCTCATAAACAGCCACCTCACAGCTGAGCCCAGACTACAGGACGGACATCTGCAACAGTCCCCGGCTGAATGATGCCGTATCGCTGCGACATATCATAGTTTAAATGGCCTCATCATTTCAGCAAATCCAGCCAGTTTCCCTCTCTCTTTTTGTCAAGTGACAGGACAGCTGATGGCAGAGAAGCTCCGCTACCTTTCAAGTTTCAACCAGGCGCCGTCACATGCGACCGCACAACCAAGAAGAAAAAAGTCTGTCAGCAGTGATGTCAAAAGCTTCAATTTTTACAGAGCAATTAGGGGTTTCATCACAGCGGAGTGATGTCAGGATTCATTACAGCTCAGCAACGGCTAATTGCTTCAAGGTTAAAGTAACAGATCTGACGGCATTATATTTTAAGTGACAGACTCAAATTCTGCTGGTGTTTCACAGAGCACAGCTCTGACATTAAGGGAGCCTGCTCAGGAGAATGGGGGCTGAGTAGCAAATGGAATTAATACACATTAGGTCTGTGACTGGTTAGAGCATCTCTCTAAGGAACATATAGAAACTGTTGTTTGGGAAAGGGGAAACAAAGGACAATGTAACAGTCACTTGGCAAGTAGTATATTAAAGTATTCCATTCTTGAGTTGGCCCTCATGGGTATAAGGTACTCACCCAAAAACAAGTGGAAAATCACAAACACCTGTCTAAAGGTGCAAAGTTTTACATGTTTGTCACATCAAAGTTTTACACAATGAGAGTACAGCTGTACATTTGCTTCTGGCTCTAAATATGAGTATCTGCTTGTAAACTCTTTCCACCTTGCATCTTTGGAGCTGTTACATGGAAGATTGACCCACTTATTCGATTTGAACACTTTTTAAAGAAAAAGTAGAAAAACAAATACAATTTAGATATTTCCTGAGATATTTCATTCGAGCCATGTTGTAACCACTTGTAGGGGTCCTGAACTTTATGATAGGAACCACTTATGTGCAATGTTAAACGTTTTTTTTTGTCACTTGTGCAGCATAACAACAAACACAAATTTGATTACACAACAACATCGGGAGTCATCTCTCGTGCCACCGGTTAAATTTAGGACCAATGCACATTTTGTTTATGTTTATTTTAGTTGGTCTACTAATCATTGTGATTGCAGAGTGAAGAGTCTCTGTTCAGCAATTATATTGGTCATCTGCCGCTCAATCTCACAGAGTGGTGTTAGTAGCTACATTGGCCTACAGCACCTAGTGTGTGGTATCACAATAAAGGCTCAGAAAACAAGAGTTGGCTCTGTTGCTGGGATGGAACATGAAGAACCACATTGTTACTTTTGGTTCGTCAAACTTGTGCATGCACAAACTGAAAGTGATTGAAAACAGCAGCACAAAATTAACTAAAGGAAACAGAAAATCCCTCATGGTTATCACACTGGTTTTGACTGGACCCTTCCTACCAACCTCAAAATGCAGATATTGGTTTATCCTTCTACCCATTGTTACATAGCCTGATCAGTGCTTTGTGTAGAAAACCATTAGCGGAACCAAACCAAAACAATCAGCTGAAAGATGCTAAAAGATGCTGTACACTTGATGGCACCTACAGGCTACACTCTGTGGGTTTATCTCTGTAAGCAACACCTTTCACAGGAAGTCAAATGTAATCCACTGCAAAGTATTGACTGTAGCGGCTTTAAGACGTGGCAGCGGTGAGCGAAGGCCACTGAAAGCTCCAGCTTTTGTCTAGCCTTAACTAACACCCTTGTATTTACACCCTTTCATACCTTAATGACCCCAATTTAAGAAGGAAATCAAACTCATTTGAGCAAAATGAAATATGGATCGGGGTGTCCATGCCAGAAAGCCGCTGGAATGGTTCTTTTCAAATGAGCAGTTGTTTACCCTTGGCTCTTTTCTCCTCTTAAAGTAGAATACCTGATCCTTTGAACTGATTGTTTGTTTAACCGCTGCTGGGAATCAAGCATCCCTGAGGTCTGATTAAGTGTTGATCTAAGGTTGGATTGAAATAGCCTAATGAGGAACTCTTTGGATAATTAGTGATAGCTAGAATGCTTGTGGATAATTTGAGTGCTTTGCCACCCTGTATGAGCAAGACGACCGGGAGGAGGGCGGATGATGAAAGAACAGAAAGATCAGGGTTAATGAAAATTAGCATGTCAAGTTAGTCCCTATCTCTGTGTCTGGCTATCTTTTGTTCTTCTTAAGATGCGTTATTGTTGACGTAATGGAACAATTAGTGGTGCAGTTCATTGCAGGGAGTAAGGTGCTATTGGGGAGGACGGCTGCTGCTGCTACTGCTGGAGCTGCGACTAACGCTGCGGTAATTAGAGTCAGGGAGGTGTCTTGAAGTGAGGTCCAGCAGGAAATGAGAAGGTGGCAGTGGGCCTATGGGGAGAAAAAGGCTCCCCGCCACCCCCGCCCCTTCTGTGCCCACTCGGTAGGCAGTAGGAGACCACAAACAAGAGCTGTGCCCAGTTCAGACAATCATACAAGTTTGGACTGGTCTGGACTAAACCGCCAGTTAATTCTGCTTTTGATAGTTTTCACGGCTGATCCTTCATCCATGTGTGTGTGTGTGTATTTGAGTGTGTGAGCCATGGCTGGTGCTAATAGAGATTTAGTCTTATGTCATTAAGAATTTGATTTGTTATTTGTCTTTACTTGTAATAATGTGACAGAGTAGACTAAAGCTTTACTGAGTGGTTAAATCTGTTGTATGATGATAGTTGTTGGCAGCAGTAAATGAAATCTTGTCTAAACAACACCAGCTCCGGATCTGATTTTACAATATTGCAAAGCAACGATGATGCTGTGTTAACCTCATTTCCATCTCATTGTTTGTTTTTGTTTTGAATCACAGGAATAAGCAGCGAGCGGTTGCTGGAGGTTGTGTTATGGCACAGTTAATTACATTTTTAAATTAAAGCCATCTCCAGATCAACTCGGCGGAGAGTGACATTGAGAGCAACATTTGGTGCGAAGAGAAGGACTGATAGGAGTTTACAAGTACCTGAGATGTGCAAGTACAGGCCTGCCGAGTGGTGAGATGTGATTAGGAGGTTGCGCTAAGCACTGTCTGGCCCTCTCACCACTTTACTGCTGTGGGCTCCAGGCCAGAATGCAAGTTGTTGATTGGTGCCATGTTTCTACATATTTCACAGCCGGCATCTCCCGCAAGAACTCATCTCCAACACATGCACACGCAGACATATGTTTGAATCGCATACACGCGTGTTGGTGAGAAAGTTGGACATATGCATGTGCACACACATGCTAAAAGTGTTGCTAAATGGAAAAGGACAGAGCAGATCACCAAGGGAATCAGAATAGCACAATGAAACAATAAATGTGTTTTTCACTGGCAGTTGGAAATAAACAGAGCTTTTTCCAGGGACAAAACTGGTCTTTCTCTGCATTAACTATGGGTATGGGCTTTTTATAAGGTTATTTTCCCCCATAGCCACACAAAGCAGCTACCCCCCTAGTTGAAGCGATTTGCTGTTCACAATGCCTCAGCTTAACCAGCTAGGTCAGGTCAAGTTGACTCAGACAATAGGGACTTTAGTGTCTCACCCACAGCACAGAGTGTCGCAGAAACAAAGCAGCTCGCTGGAAGTGGAGCAAACATTTCATAAAGTCGCGGCCTCAGTCTATAAATGTCTCGTCTAATCTTTTATTTCTCATCAAGCATGCCTTTTATCCATTCTTGCACTTTGGAAAAAAAAAACAAAAACAAAATCAATATTTGGGAAAATATTACACACAAATTATGTTCTCATGGCAGACTCCTTGATGCACATTACAACAGAAAATATTTTCTACGCTTTTATACATGTGTACAAAAGACTCAGGTCTTATTACAGCATGCCTTGGTTATAATAATGTAGTAGGCCTCTATACAGTAGAGCTCATTTTGACATTCATTGAAAATATTGCATGGTGATAATAATGCAGTATGTTTAGCTTGTGATATTAAATAAAATAAGTAAAAAAGTAAAAACACAAAGATTCATAGAGAGAAAATGCATATTTACTTATTAGTTGGAAAAGATAGTAATTAGCAACCCTTTTGAGACTGGATTATTTGTTTCATTGTCAAGAAATGTTCATCTTAACCTCCCCTAATTAGAAAATCAAGTATTTTGAGTTTAGATTGAAGCTGGGTTAGAGATAATCCCTGGGAAGCCTATAGTTGCAGAGTTCTAACTGCACTCACATTCAATTAAAGCAAGATTTTTTTTTCTTTGGCAGTTTAACAGATAGTGAAAATAATAGTTAACCACAGCCTGACAGAGTGTAAATGTCATGTGTTATTTAAACCTACACAGGTAGAACTAGTGTTTTAATTGTATGACCTTTAGGTTCTTCTCAATGTATAGACCATGTAACATCATGCTAGGTTTCCGTTCACTGTCAGAGATCTGCTCCTATGAAATGACTGGGGGAGAGGCCCAATTATAACAGCACATATGTGCGATAATAGGAGATAATTGCATAGTGTTCACAATACCCATTTTAAGAGCCGGTAGCTAAGTCTTCACTCAGCTGCTGTCTAAAAAATACACTTCAGGATCCCAAATACAGCAAAGCCAGCCATTACAACGTACCAAACAGTGGCTGTGATAGCAGGTGTACGTGAAATATTAACTAAAAGCACTTAAATGTTGCTACCATGTGGCTGAATGTAGGAATTCAAAGAGAATTTCCTGAATATATCACAGTCTGAGTCTGTATATGTCGTCCGTACTTTATGGATGTGCACATCAACACCTACGGGAATTCATATACAAAAGGTCTCCCAGCAGCATACACAATGGCTGCATATAGCAGGAGATGAACATCTGATTTGTCACATTTGAAACGCTAATGTTTAAACCAAAAGGAAGAGCACACAGTAATGTGTTCATTCATCTGCATAAACACCACCTGTCCCGGCACAGACAACTCCTCAAGCAGCGAAAGTTTAGTGGCAGCCTGTGTGCAAGCCAATCAGTGGGGGCCCAGCTGTGGTTTCACGAAGCCGTAGTGTTTTCAAGTGTCAGAAAGCGCTCTGAGTACTGTTGGTGGTGCTAGAGAGAGAATACTTTCATTTCATGTCATCCGCCAGCGAGACGAATAGGCGACACGATAACAAAAAGAAAACAGGGTGCGCTATCACGATTGACATCCAAAGGTAATTTATGCTGGCCCTTTATTTACTCACGCAGCTTCCATATACACACTGAGAGTCGTTCTTGAAGGCTAATTTGGAGCATA